>NC_088271.1:1856097-2474796 GCF_036013445.1 Caloenas nicobarica
CTGAGTTGGCAAAGAGATGGGGAGAGGCTGGGGCTGAGCTGTGGGACACAGCTGGGGTTGGGGAGAGTCCAGCTCATCCCCATCCCGGTTCCCAGCCCTGCTGCTCTCCCCACCTCCCACTCTGGAAGGGACCTGGGAGCAGGAGAGGGAGCAGAGAAACCCCTTCCCGAGCCCACGAAGGGGACGGTTCCCAGGGCAGGAGCCGGTGGGACACAGTGAGCCCGGCTGGACGGGGACGGCAGCAGGACAGACCCGCTGAACCCCTGCCAGCGGCCGGGAGCGCCCGTCCCGCGGGGAGGAAGGGCAGGAAATGAGGAGGAAATCCCCAAACCACTTTCCAGGGAAAAAGTTACTACTGAGGAAAAAATGCCTCAAAGGTCAGGCTGCCCCAGGCACACCGGTGCTCGGGGAAGGGACACAGGACAAGGACACAGGGCAGGGACAGGGCGCGGGGCAGCGGTTCAGCCCCCTCTCTTGCAGACCCCACGGAGCCGCAGCGGCCGCTGGCCCACGAGTGCCTGGGCGAGACCCTGCGCGTCCTGCGCCAGGTCATCAACAAGTACCCGCTGCTCAACACCCTGGAGACCCTGACGGCCGCCGGGACCCTCATCTCCAAAGTCAAGGGTGAGACGATGGGCCAGGAGCTCTGTCTGGCTCCTCCTGCCCCGCGCCGGGACGTGCCGGGAGCCTGGAGGGGTGCTGGGAGCAGAGCTGCCCCCGGACCGGCAGAGGCGAAGGCAGCGGCTGCCTGTTTGCCATGTTTTGGTTTTAAGGACGGTGTAGTGTCAGCAATGCCAGAGACCAGCTCCCCGCCTGGGGAGTTCCAAGCGCGGCCACGGGAAAAACATGTAAACACGGGGCTCCTGCTCCTGGCAGCACTGGGGTTTGTGAGCGCGGGGGCTGTGTGGCGCAAAGCCCGGCCGGGCACGGTGTCCTGCCCGTTGCAGCGCGGGGAGGGGGCGGCTGCGCCAACCGCAGGCACAGCACAACACCCTGCGTCACCGCGCGGCTTCCTGGACACTGCGCAGCAACCGCGCGGGGACAGGAAACCTCGTGGCGGGTGGCAGCAGATCTGCCGTGGGGTGGCCCCACGCGGGGCTGGGACGGGGTGACTTTGGGCTGCCCCGTCCTCGGGCGGAGGGCTGGGGGCACATCCCAGCCCCTCACCGTGACAGGGGGCTCAGCACCCCCAAAAGGCACCGGGGAGCCACCAGCGTCCCTTGGCTCTGGCGTCTGCACCGGTTCCTGGTGCCGCCAGCGGTTCCTCTTTCGAGCCCTTGCAGGGGAAGCGAAGCCGTCCCGCTGCGGGGGCTCTGGGGGGGCCGGGGAGCTGCTCACAGGCAGCAGCACTTTTCCAGCAGCCCCAATACTGGGAGTGAACAGAAACATGAGCCAGGTGATGCTGGCAGGGGAGTCAGTCCTGGGAAAAATGGGGACAGAGACTCGACACTGCACTAGAGGACATCCACCACCCCCAGGGACCCTCCTGTCCCCGCACGCATCCCTCCAGCCTGACCCAGCGCCGCAGCTCCCCACGTCTCCCCATTTCCAGGTTTCCATTACGAATCCAACAATGAGACAGACAAGCGGGAGTTCGAGAAGGCCGTGGAGGCCATCGCCGTGTCCTTCAGCAGCACGTAAGGGACTTTTGGCCAGCTGTCCCCTGGAGAAGGTCCCTGAAGGACCCCATCATCCCAACAGCCTGGACACGTGTCCCCCTGCGCCCTGTCCCCTCGCCCACGTGCAGCCCATGGTGGCTGCTGGTTCGGGGGGTGGTTTGGGGAGCGGGGAGCCCCCATGAGGAGGGCAGGTTCATGTGGGTCGGGTGCTGCTGGTGACAGCCCTGCTCGTCACTGCCCGTACCCCATTGCTGAGCCCGGCCGTGTTCCTCTCGTCACAGCGTGTCCGAGTTCCTCATGGGGGAGGTGGACAGCAGCACCATCCTCTCCATCCCGCCCAGCGACCAGAACCAGGTGGGCGATGCTGGGCACAGGAGACATCCAGTAACAGCCAAAAACCCCCAGCAGCTCGGGGCTCTGCCTCCCCTCCATCCGCCAGCCCCCCGGCTGCTCCCCTTTCTATTCTCTGACCGGCCCCTTTTCTTTCCCCATCCCGCAGACCATGGAAAGCCTCTACGGCGGCATCCCCGGGCCCGGAGGAGACGGTGTGCCCGCGGGCATGGAGAGCTATGACCCGGGTGAGGCTCTGGGGGCAGGTTTGGGGTGCTGGGGGACCTGGTCCTCGGCTGAGGAAAGGCAGCAGAGCTGCTGCTGGAGCTGGCAGGACACCAGCACAGCACGATGCCGGCAAAGATCCAGGCTGCTCGCAGGGGTGATCCGGGCTGTCCCGGGGTTCTCTCGGCTGCTCCAGCGCTCCTGGGAGCTCAGCAGCATCTGGAGGCAGCGGGTCGGTGAGCACAGGGCAGCAGCACCTTCAGTCTCCTCTTTCCCTCCCCACCTTCCCCTCGTCCCCCGCAGGTCGTCCTCCCGCCGAGGAGGTGGACGTGATGCTGCAGCGCTGCGAGGGGGGGGTGGACGCTGCCCTCCAGTACGCCAAGAACATCTCCAAGTACATGAAGGACCTCATCGGGTACCTGGAGAAACGCACCACGCTGGGTGAGGCACGGAGGAGCAGCGCTGAGCTCCTGGGATTTGTTTTTCAAAAGGAGCCAAATCAGCAGGGAAGTTCTGGTGTCTCATGTGGCTTTTCACTTCCAACCTGTTTCTTCCAGAGATGGAGTTTGCCAAAGGGCTTCAGAAGATGGCAAACAGCTGCAAGCAGACCCTCAGCCAGGAGGTACGGCCGCACCGCTGGCACCGGAGGACGCGTCTCCTTCAGTTCGTGCCACGGTGCCGGGGCTCAGGGCACGTTTTCTTGTTCCCCAGACCAACATGCCTTTCCTGTCCATCTACCTGCTGGCACTGGAGCAGGACATGGAGCACGGGACCTCAGTGCTGCAGGCGGCCACCACGCTGCAGCACCAAACCTTCCTCCAGGTGAGGGGACAAGAGGGGGTTTGTCCCCAGTGCTGGGCAGTGAGGGGGCTGGTGTCAGAAACCGGGCTCCGGTTGCTGCTGGGCTCAACATCCCCGGCTCCTGTGCGGGGTCAGACACAGGCTCCAGGAGAAACCCCCCAGCTCTGGCAGATCAAACAGCATCTCCTGATCCATCTCCTCCTCACCCCAGACCTCTCTGCATTCCCTCGTCCTCCTCCAGCCCAAGCTGCACCACGTCCCGGGGAGGCACCCGCTGTCCCCTCACTGCGAGCTGGGGGACACGGGGACACTGTCCCTGGCACTGCCCAGGCTGGTGATTCGTGTCTGTGACACAAACCCTCCCTGTAACCAAGCCCAGATGTGCTGGGGAAGGATAAGATCCACCACAGGGAACTTCTCCTTGCAAAGCCTTTTGCAAAGGGAAGAGCAGCGAAGGTTTTGCTCAGACATCCCTGGGGGTTGTTTCTCCCCCCGATGCAGCCACTGACGGTGAGACGCCTGGAGCACGAGAAGCGGAGGAAGGAGATCAAGGAGCAGTGGCACCGGGCGCAGAGGAAGCTGGTGAGCGGCAGCGTCTGAGCCCCGTCTGGAGCGTCCCCCCGACATGCACCCCTTGGGGGACGCTGCACCCCTTCCCCTCCCAGCACTGCTGGGTGCTGCGTCCCAGGGGGTTTTCTGCTGGAGAAACACGGGGTGCAGGGGCTGGAAAGGGGCCCTGGGGAGCTCGTGGGGTGACGATCCCCTGGCAGAGCTCAGTTCTCACCTGGCGTCACCGTTTTCCCCGCAGCAAGAGGCAGAGGTGAACCTGCGCAAGGCCAAGCAGATCTACATGCAGCGCAGCGAGGAGCACGACAAGGCCAAGTACGTGGCGGTGAAAGCGGAGGAGGAGCAGCAGAGCACGGCCAGCGGCGTCACCACCAAAACCCTGGACAAGAAGAGGCGGCTGGAGGAGGAAGCCAAAAACAAGGTGGGAACATGACAGCTCGGGCTGACTCTGTCCCAGCACGGGAGCACCTCGGGCACGGCGCAGGGATGCCCAGAGGAACAGGGTCCAAGTGCAGAGAGATGTTCTTGTTCCCCGTGTTCTCCTCACCCATGAACTGTCCCCGTCTCTTGCTCTCCCACCTCCCAGGCAGAAGAGGCGATGGCCACGTACCGGACCTGCGTTGCGGATGCCAACACCCAGAAGCAGGAGCTGGAGGACACCAAGGTGAACTCCCTGCGGCAGATCCACGAGCTGATCAAACAGAGTGACCAGGTCGTCAAGACGGTGAGTGGGTCCCTGGGGCGGGGGGGCTGCACCCCGCTCGGATCTGCCCCCCGGTTCAGCCGAGCTCCGGGGGGATGCAGAGCTCCCCTCGCTCCTTGGTGCTCCGAAAAGCCATGGAACTGGGAGCACAGCTCAGGGCTGCAGATCAAGCACCGCTGGGCGCTCCCAGCCCCTCATCCAACCCGCAGCTCCGTTCGCTCTCCCATGTACACCAGCTCACCGAGCTCATGTCTGATTTCCTCCGTTATTTTCAGGCCACCATCTCCTTCTACCAGATCATGCACATGCAGACAGCCCCGCTGCCCGTCAACTTCCAGACGCTGTGCGAGAGCAGCAAGCTGTACGACCCGGGGCAGCAATACGCCTCGCACGTGCGGCAGCTGCAGCGCGGGGACGAGCCCGACACCCAGTACGACTTCGAGCCCTACGTGTCACACAACGCCTGGTAGGAATGGAGACGGGGACCTGCGGCTGGTCCGCAGTCCCCTTCCCTGCACCGGCACCGCGCTCGCGGCAGAAACCCGCTGGTCCCAGCGCGCCTGGGGCAGCTCCTGCGGGGAAAGCTGGGGCTGGACCGGCTGGGAATCCCCTTGCATCCTTCCATGGATGAGGTCTAGTATTCACGAGGGGGGCTGTAAAATCCCCAGGCAGGTGGATCACAGCCATGAATATGGTTTTCAAGTGTCCTTCCTTCTCATCCACTCGGACGCTCCCTGTTCTCCTCTCTGCCCCCAGGTCCCCGTTCACTCGCACACGCAAAGGCAGTTTCAGCGCCGGTGACTTCCCAGCAGCCGCCGGCTCTGACGGGGCCGGGCCGGGCTCGGATGGAGCCGCGGGAGCCAAGGAGCAGCCGAGCGGGGCCGCGGCGGAGCGGAGAGGTGAGCCTGGCGGGGAGGAGCGGAATCTCCTGAAGGACACAAAATCAGATCCATGGGTTCTTTTGCTTTTGCTGTCTAGTGCTGCCTAACAGGCTTCTCTCCAGCTCCCCATCTATTCTCATGGCAGGGGGTTGGACTAGATGAGCTTTGAAGGTCCCTTCTAACCCAAACTATTCTGCGATTCTGTGATTCTTGCCCTTGTTCACGCGTTACTGAAGCATCACAGCCCCCCAGCCCCTCAGCAGCTGCTCGGTCATTTCGGTGTCCCCCAGGATCTGGGCTGCTGCCCCGTTTCTCTCCCGAGTGCAGGAAGGAATCTCAGCTGGACTCTGTTCTGCTCTGCAGGCGGGAGGGGACACCAGGTCCATAAATCCTGGCCAACTTCCATTGCTGAAGCTGACAGCAGCCTGGACTCAAACGCAGGTAGATCCTGAAAACAGCCCAGGGCAGACAGTCCTTCCCTTCTGATAAACCCAGCCTAAAACAGCATCGCAGCTAGGCAACACCTGCCGCTTCTCTTTATCTGCCTTGTAATAACCTTGTGTTGTATGTAACCGCTCTGATCCCAGTCTGGGAAGGGATGGGTGGGATGGGATCAGCTCCCAGCTCCCCATGTTCTCCAGGGAAAGCTGCTCCAGCCGCGCAAGGAGCACAAGAGCGTGCTCAGGGGAGAAACAGCCTTGCCAGGAATCTCACCGGGTTTTCTTTCGGCAGGTGACTTCAGCCACAAACTGCAGCGCCTGTCGTCCAACGGCACCATGTCCTCCAGCGAGGAGCTGGAGGAGAAGGACGAGGCCACCGCCCCGTTCGAGCAGAGTACGTGACGGCGCGGGGGGACGTGGGGGGACGCAGAGCTCACTGCAGGGGGACTGTCCCCAAATCCTGTAGTTCTGGAGTCAAACCGAACAGCTGCTGGGAGGGCAGCCGGGCTGCAGCTGCGTTTCCTTCTGCTCTGCCCGTAGGCATCAACGGGATCAGCCCGGAGATGGCAGCTCCGACCGGCCCCTTCCGAAACATCGGCTTGTCCAAGGCCGCCCAGACCCACCGGCTGCGGAAGCTCCGCGCCCCTTCCAAGTGCCGGGAGTGCAACAGCTACGTCTACTTCCAGGGAGCGGAGTGCGAGGAGGTAAAGCTGGGACGAGGGGAGGGGGCAAACAGAGGGAATGTCCCACGGACGCGGTGACCTCGCTGCTCCCCGTGCGCGGTCCTGTCCCTGGTGGGAGCCACACGCTCCGCGGCAGCGCGTCACAGCGCAGCTTGTCCCTCGGGTGTCACGGTTTGCTGTGGAACCGGCCAGGAGCTGTGACACACGTGTGGTTGTGACCGTGGCTGTGCAACCGCAGCCAGGAGGTCTCGGTTCCTGTGTTTTCCAGTGCTGCCTGGCCTGCCACAAGAAGTGCCTGGAGACCTTGGCCATCCAGTGCGGGCACAAGAAGCTCCAAGGGAAGCTGCAGCTTTTCGGGCAGGATTTCATGAAGGCTTCTCAGGGCAGCAGCGACGGCATCCCCTTCATCGTCAAGAAGTGCGTTGCTGAGATCGAGAAGCGAGCGCTGAAAACCAAGGTGACGCACTTTCCCTTCCCCTTTCCTCAGCTCAGCTGCTTCTCCCGAAACCATCTTGTGCCTCGGCACAAAACCCACAGACTCTGTTGTCAGATTCTGGAGTGCAGAAAGTCCCGGGTGATAAACTTGGCCCTGATACTCCAAACCACGAGCCTGGGCACTCACTTCTCTTGCCTCCCTCTTTCCTACGAAGCAGGAATGACAGAAACGTCTGAGCTGGTGGGGACGTCCCCGAGTGACTCCAGCACAGAAGGAGCCAGCAGCTCCCCGACTCCTGCAAACACACAGGGAAACAGCTCTCCTCACCTCAACCCCGCTTTTCTGTCTCTGACAGGGCATCTACCGAGTCAATGGTGTCAAGACCCGCGTGGAGAAGCTCTGCCAGGCGTTTGAGAACGGGAAGGAGCTGGTGGAGCTGTCCCAGGCTTCCCCGCACGACATCAGCAACGTCCTCAAGCTCTACCTGAGACAGGTGGGAGGATGGAGGTGCCTCTGTGGGGGGAATACGGGGGATGTGGCCAGAGGAACCTTCCCGAACCCAATCCCAACCTGGCTTCACTGGCTCAGCCCTGTCAGGAGACACTCTGCACAAACTGGGTGTACTGGGCTGCTGAGGGTCCCCCCTGGCTGGGGCGTCAGGGTGGAGGTGGGACCACGGCTGGGGCAGGGCAGGGACGCTGCGGGTGTCCTGCTCCCCTGCATCTGCAGAACAACGTGGTGCAGAAGCACCAAACCCGCCCTCCCCTCCGCGACTGGGGAACCAGGCACAGAAAAGAGAAGTGATTCAGCAAAGGCCATTGCGCACGGCAGCGCCGGGCTGAGCTCGCGTCCCCCTGAGCCGGGCGGTGTCCCTGCCACGGGCTCAGCCATGTCCAGTGTCCCTTGGTGTCCCTACCACGGGCTCAACTATGTCCTATGTCCCTTGGTGCCCCTGCCACGGGCTCAGGCATGTCCAGTGTCCCTTGGTGTCCCTGCCACGGGCTCAACTATGTCCTATGTCCCTTGGTGCCCCTGCCATGGGCTCAGGCATGTCCAGTGTCCCTTGGTGTCCCTGCCACGGGCTCAACTATGTCCTGTGTCCCTTGGTGTCCCTGCCACGGGCTCAGGCATGTCCAGTGTCCCTTGGTGTCCCTGCCACGGGCTCAGCCGTGTCCTATGTCCCTTGGTGTCCCTGCCACGGGCTCAGCCGTGTCCTGTGTCCCTTGGTGTCCCTGCCACGGGCTCAGCCGTGTCCTGTGTCCCTTGGTGTCCCTGCCACAGGCTCAGCCGTGTCCTACGTCCCTTGGTGTCCTTGCCACGGGCTCAGCCGGGCGCTGCGTCCCTCAGTGTCCCTGAATTGCCTCTGCAGTTTCTGCAGAGAAGAAAAGCAGGGTGGAAAAAGAAGCCGAAATCAGTCCTGAGCAATGATGCAGCGTCTCACTGCAGAGAAACGGGTTGAAAGTCCCTCTGTAAGAGCTGGAAGGAACCTGCTCCGCTGTGGGAGCAGCCGAGCCCCAAACCAGCTGTTTGAGCTGCCCTGAAAACATCCCAGCCCTGCAAACCACCAATTAGTTAACGGGCGGCTCCGGCTGCTTCCTGCAAACTTCAAAGCGGGAGTTTCCACCCGAGCACAGCCCCACCTTGGCTGTGGGCTATGCCGATCCATCCACAGAACAACCCAACCCATCGAACTCTCCAGCCACCTCCCGTCTGCCCGGAACCTGCTGCTGCGCCCACCCACACCCTGGGCATTTCCAGGGAGAAAAGAGAATCCCCAAAGCCTGACCCGGGGGTTCTCATCACCACAGAGCACCCACAGGCTGATCAAACGCTGCTTTTTGCTTGAGCTTCGCGGGTACTAACTGGCTGGGACAAACGAGGCTGGAGTTAGACCTTCAGGAGATGGATAAATAGCATTGCCTTGGGGGTGGCACGCTGTGCGAGCACTGGAGGGGTTTCCTTGCTGTGTCCTCACGGGGAGGTGTCGGCGAGGGGGTGAGCCCCGCCGGAGCCGGGACACGGCTCCCCAGCCCATGTCCCCCGTTCCCTTGCAGCTGCCGGAGCCGCTGATGCCGTTCCGGCTGTACAACGAGCTGATGGGGCTGGCCAAGGAGAGCTTGCAGGGCGGCGAGACCAAGGCCAAGGGCGCCAAGGGCGGCCCCGAGCTGGTGGACAGAGGAGCCGACACCGACAAGGTGGTGGTGACGCTGGTGCTGCGGCTGAAGGAGCTGCTGAAGGAGCTGCCCTGGGAGAACATGGCCACGCTGCGGTTCCTGCTGCAGCACCTGCGCAGGTGAGACGGGACCGGCCCGTCCTGCCCCGGGGCGGTGGGGACAGCCCAGCCCTTCTCCCTGCTCGCTCTCAACGAGTTCCTCCTCCTCCTCCTCCTTGCCAGGATCGTGGAAGTGGAGCAGGACAACAAGATGACCTCAGGCAACTTGGGCATCGTCTTCGGGCCGACCCTGATGCGCCCCAGGCCCACGGACGCCACCATTTCCTTGTCCTCGCTGGTGGACTATCCGCACCAGGCGCGCATCATCGAGGCGCTCATCATCTTCTACTCCACCATCTTCGAGGACAAGGAGCCCGCTGCTCCGGCCGACCCCAGCACGGGCGGCACGGGGCGGGCAGGCGGCTGCTCCCACCTGGTAGGAGTCCCTGGGGACCCCAGGGGACATGGAGCCCAGTGAACGGGCATTTTCTCCCCCTCCTGCCCTCACCGCTGCTCCTCTTCCTCGCAGGCTGACGCCGGCTCCCAGCCCGTGAGCCCCCACGGCAGCGTCCCCTACCTGGAGAAGGGGAATTTGGGTTACGGCGCCGACTCCTTCACAGGTACGTGGCACCCGGCAGGTCCTCCCCAGTGAGCACAGGTCCCTCAGGGGTCTGAGCTGTCACTGGTGGCCATAACATGGCCCATCCCATCCTGGAGAGCATGAGTTTGCTGAACGGAGCTCCCGGGGACGCCACGGTGCTGGAGTGTAACACGGTCCCTCTGTCCCGCAGAGCCTGGCGATCGCTCCGGTGACTCCGACTCGGAGCTGGAGGACAGCGGGAACCTGCCGGGCGCTGCAGACGGGGGCCCCCGGACCCCGCTAACGAAACAGGAGAGCGAGACCAGCACGGAGGAAGCTCAGTCCTGCGAGGACGGGAGCGAGGGGCAGTGCAGCCGGAGCTGCAGCGTGGGGCGGTGGGACGTTGGGGGCACCGCTGCCCCCGGCTGCGGCCCCCACAGCGACGCGGAGGAATTCCCCGACGACAACACAAACCAGTCCAACAATGCGGCCCTGCGCGCCGCCGCGTGGTGTCCGGCAGCCGGGTGCCACGACGGCCGCGAGCGGCAGCCCCGCTTTGTCTGAACCACCGAACAAAAGTGCCGCGGACGCCGGGACGGGGCAAAGGGGCAAAACCAGGCGCTGCCCAGGGAAAGCTGCGATGCGGAGGGGTGGGGGGACAGCCCTGAGCCCTGGGCATCTGCAGGCGAGTCCTCGCTGTTCCGCAGCTGGAGCTTTCACACAAAACTCCTAAGCTCCTTGGCTCGCGATGGGACAATCGGGTCAAAGCCTCGGCCATGGGAGCCCCGCTCGCTCCAGCACCCGCGGAGCAGGACGGACCCTTCGCTTGCTGCTCCCGACCAGGAAGGCACCCGGGGCTTTGCTGTGCCCCTGCCGGCCCCAGGCTGCGTTTCTGCTGCGTTCCTTCATCCCGCGCCTCTGCCGCACGACTCAAGACAGAAGAGTCCAAGGGTCTGAGGCTCCTCGCTGGCTGCGCTGGACGGGCAGGGGCTGCGGGGGACGCAGGGAGGGTTCCCCAACTGCAGCCAGGCCCGGGCACCGCACGGACAGACGGACAAACCAAGCGGGGGAACAGCCCCCAGGGACAGGGACGCTGCCAGGGGAGCGCTGGGTCCAGCACAGCCGGTAAATCCACCGAGAGCATCCGGCACGGAGCCAGCGCAGCTGCCGCGTTTGCCAGGCCCTGCGGGTACATTTATCCTTTGGAACCAACTGTACCAGGCGCCCAAAGTCCAGCGGTGAATTTGCTGCCTCCGCACCTCTGAGCACACGGGGGAGGCGCTTTGCTGCGGGTATTTATGGGCATTTCCTACTCACAAGAGCCACGCGGAGAGCTCGGGGAACGGCTGTTCCCGGCTGCAGGGTCCTGAGCGTTGCCTCATCTCTCAGGGTTTGGGGTTTTTTTTGGCAGACTTTTAGTCTCCATAAATGGAAGCTGCGGCTCCAGGGCTGCTGCTCTGCTCCTCCCGCCGGCCCCACAGCGGAGCCGGGCAGAGCGGGTCCCATGGGAGACACCTCGTCCCCACGGCCCGAGCCGAGTCACAACCCTGCCAGCACAAGAGGTTTTTTTTTAATTTTGTAGAGATGAACCTTCAAGATGAACCCACTACCTCTGCTGGCAAATGAACTCAAAGGGTTAATTAAACAAGACCAGCCACTTTTTTTTCTTTTAAGCTATGAGTCTTTTCTGCACTGAAGCATAGAAATGAGTAGATTTTAAGCTTAGAAAGAGCTGAAAGCTGTTTCCTGCGATTCTCCTGCGGGGTCCTGGGTCACGGCTGTGGGGGCCACCAGAGCCCGGGCTGGGAGGGCACAGGACAAGACGAACCCAAACACATCTCAGCATTGTCGGTTTAAGGTACAGAAACCCGAAGGTAATTAATTCCCAGGGAAATGGTTGACACTGAGCCACAGAAGAGCCACGGGCGCCCGCGGGACGTTCTGCCCCGCAGCTCTTCACCAGAGGGTTGGATTTTTCCAGCAGGTCATTTCCATGGCAGCGGGGGGGGTTCGCCGCCCCCTCCGTTGCCCCACGGTACCGGTGTGTGTGCAGGCGGGTGACAAGTGCGAGTGAGGGAAGGGACAAAAGCTTCGCTTGCGCTGTGCATGGGAACAGGCTCCCTTCGGTTGTGTATTAATTAATTCAGCGTGTTCGTTAGGACGCGCCTGTACTGCTGTATGAAGCTGCATTCCGTGTTTTGCTGCGTTCAGATTGATGCGCTTCCAAACAAATCAATAAAACTGGTGTTTTCCAACCTGGGTCTACCCTGGAGAGCTGAGTCTGTGGCTGCAGGAGGCTCAGCACCACGAGGATGAATGAGTATTTGTACTGAAGTTTAAAAACCCCCAAGAGACCTGGAACAGATTAAAATCAAAGCAACTGGGGGGCGATGAACAACTCCCCATTGCAGCACCTGAACCGCAGGGTCTTAGAACAAGGGCCAGAGGGTGCAATGGGCGACGGAAGCGCTGGGAACTCCGAACTGCAGCCTCAGAACAGCCGGGATCAGGGTCCTGCGGGACGAGCTGCCAGCTCAGCCCCCACGGAGGGTCCCCAGGGCTGCAGCAGCGAGTTATGCTGAACAGAATGAAAACTGCAGGAACTCGTGAAGTCCAGAGGCTTCGGTACAGGGAGAGGCTGAGAAACACACCACCAGTGAGGAACAGAGACAGTACAGACCTTTATTAAAAATAATATCCTATAAAACAGGAAAGCAAAGGCCTTTTCCACTCCCTCCCTCCCTGCACATGGTACGTGAGGAGTTACAGCAACAGCCACGCTGGAAAACAAGGAACTAGGCAAAGAAACGCAACCACTGGGAATCTTCTTGGCCATCTATGAGAAGGCAGAGATCTCAGAGCATCTGTGAACTACCGTGGATGGGAGGATTGGGAGACATCGCACGATAATTCCGCACCTGGAAGGGAAAGGATTCAATGTGAATCACCTCCCGCCACCCCAGCGCCCGAGGCCCGGCGAGCAGCTCAGCCCAGCTCTGCTCTGTCCTCGCACCAGCGCTGCCCCTCACAGACCATTTAAAGCTTGGAGATAATCTCCTCCTGCAGGCAGCTCGCTCCAGATCAGTCCTGGGAAGCCCCAGTTAAGCCCAGGGCCCTGCCCAGAGCTCTGCCTTACCCGCAGCCCCGCTCACTGCACCAGCCTGTACGTGATGTACCGGCCCGCAGTCTCACTCGGCCGGATGATCTTCACCACCTGCAAGGCCGAGAGGAGCAGCTCAGGTGGAGAGAAGCTGCTGGAAGGCTGCTCAGCCCACGCACAGCTGCACCCAGCCTACAACAGCTTTACGTTCGACGGAGGCACCTCCGAGAGTTCTGAAACACTGTGAGAACCTCACAGGAACCATCACCCGAGTCTGTTTTTACCTGACCCCGCTTGATCCCAAAGTACCGGGCCACAGGGTCCCCTGCCTGGATCCTCGGGAGCTGGTTCTCTCGCAGTTTACTGTGCGGGGAGTCAAGGAGCTGCCCTCACGGAGCCTGCTCGTTAGCACAGCTAATGGAACGGAACAATAAACCATCGCGTTGTACTCGCTTCCAGCCCAAAGCAAGTGCCCGTCACACCCGGGCAGGAAGGGGAGGGACACAGAGGAACACACAAAGGATACTATCTGGCCAGGAGCTCGGTCACTTCTTCCTTTGTCATGACAACGTGCTCCGGTACCAGCTGTGAACAACGGTGGGGAGAGGCTGTGAGGGCAGAAAGCCAGAGAAAGCAACTGGCTCCTCACAGCGGCACGTTTGGCAGGAAGAAAATTGACTGCGTCGCTCAGCCTAGCCCGAGCCGCAGCTCAGCGCAGAAGACATCACCTGCCCCACGCCGCTCACCTCGTGCTCGGTGATGTTGATCAGAAGCTCTTGCTGCAGGAACTGCTCCAGGATGTACTTGGGAGCCATGTCCACCAGGGACTGCAAGAGAAAGGTCCGTCAGATGCGGCGCTGTGCCGGGACAGCCCTGCCCGCACGCGGATTCACAAACAGGGAGTCGCTGCCCTTGCACAGACACAGCTGTGCAAAGAGCCAACAGAGCTCCTGACCGCTGGTACGTGTCCTCTTTTCCCCCCAGCATCCCTGACAGCCCCTCAGCTGCTCTTCTGGAGCCACCTCCAGCTGCTCCGGTTAAACACACTTTCACATTAAGCAAGAGCCTGAGCGAAAGTACAACAGGCTTTAGCAAAAGGTTTTATCTGGAAGGCAATTCCAGGCTTTTATCAACCTAAATCAGCACTAAAAGCCAGACCAGCGGAACACGCATGGCCTGCAACACCCGTCCCCTCGGGACAGCCGGTACCTGCTTGGCCGAGGGGGTCATGCCCTGCTGCACCACGATCAGCGCCCGGGTGATGTTCTCCTCCTGCATGCGCTGGCAGTACATCTTGATGGTCTTGATCCCCACCTTGGGCTCCTCTGCGGCAGGAGCGGCCCGGGTCACAGGGAGCCCCCCGGCCCGGCAGGGGCGGCCCAGCCCGGGTCCCCGCGCTGCTCACCGGGGAAGAACACGAACATCTGGTCGGTGGGGTCGTCGTTATGAGCCACCAGCACCGTCAGGTCCGTGCGGCGGGGCCGGCCCTCGCTGGGCTTGTCCCCGAACTGCGCCTTGAACTCCTCCAGCGTCTGGTCCAGCTCGTCCTGGGTCACCAGGTACCCGCGGTCGTGGCAGAGCTGCCGAGAGACCCCGCGGGTCGGCCGAGGGGCGCCGGGCCGGGCCGCACCGGGAGCCGCGGGACCGCCGGGCCCCGCGCAGCCCCCGCCGGGGCTCGCCCCCCCTCAGGCTCGGTCCCTCCCAGTCCTCCCCGGTCCCCCCCGGCCGCACCTGCATGATGGTTTTGCGGATCTTCCACAGCCGGTACGTCTCCTCCTCGTCGTCCATGGCGCCCGCCGCCCGCACCGCCTAAAGCCCCCTCGGGCCGCCCGTGCTAATGCCTGCTCGCGCGGCGACAGGCGGCACCGCGGGGACCTCGGCCGCGGGGGCTCCTGGGAGCTGCAGGCCGCCTCGCTCGCGGGGGGGGAGCGGCGGTTCCTCTCCCACAGCCGCGGCCGCTCCCCGGTTGTCTGCGCCCCAGAGTAGGGCGGGCTGCGGCCCACACGCCGGTCAGTGGAAAACAGCCGCCGCGAAGGGCCCGGTGTGCAGCACTCCATAGGCCGACACCGCCACATGGTCAACCCTTTCCCCCTCGCCCTAATGGTCTCGGCCGCTCCGCCGATAAACACCCCCGCGGCCACCCCGCCTACCCTGTTCTCCCATTGGTCAGCTTCACATCCATCATCCGGCCAGGCACGCCTCCGTGCGCGCTGACTGGCTGCGCGGCAGCAAGGGGCGGTGCCTCCGCGCCGCCGATTGGCCGAGAGCCGGGGGCGCGATGGGGTGGGCCGGGGCGCTGCGGCGGGCGCTGCTGTGCGGGGCGGCGGCGGCGCGGGGCCCGGTGCGGAGCATGGTGAGCGCGGGGCCGGGCCGGGCCGTTCCCCCGGGGAGCCGCGGGGCTTCCCCGGGCGGAGGGGACGCGGAGGGGTCGCGGGGGGCGGCGGCCGCTGACCGTGCGTCCCGCCCGCAGTGCGCCCAGGCGGACGACTGGCGCTCGGCCAAGGCCATCTACGACTTCCACGCCCGGGACATCGACGGCAACGACGTGTCCCTGGAGAGGTACCGGTACGTACCGGCCCGGGGCGAGGAGCGCGGCTCAAAGGCCGCGGCGGGACGATCGGTTGTGTAAGCGGGACCCGCCCCGGGGTGCGGGGCCGCCCCGCCCGGGAGCAGCTGCTGATTAACCTGTGCAGGGGCTACGTCTGCATCATCGCCAACGTCGCCTCGAAATGAGGAAAGACTCCGGTAAACTATACTCAGCTCGTTGACCTGCACGCCAGATACGCTGAGAGGGGTTTACGCATCCTGGGCTTCCCCTGCAACCAGTTCGGAAAACAGGTCGGTGGGGAGCGGGGGCTCCCGGGGCTCCCCGGGGCTCAGGGACCGACCGGCTGCTCACGGAGCTGCGGCTTCTGCTCCCTCCCGCAGGAGCCCGGGGACAACACTGCGATCAAGGCATTTGCTGAGGGCTACGGGGTGAAGTTCGACATGTTCAGCAAGATTGATGTCAACGGGGACGATGCCCATCCGCTCTGGAAGTGGATGAAGGAGCAGCCCAAAGGCAGGGGCACCTTGGGCAAGTGAGTGCGGGACCCCCAGCAGGGAGGTTTGGTTTTTTTCCTGCCAAAATCTCACTCCGGTTTTTTTCTCTCCTAGTGCAATAAAATGGAACTTCACTAAGGTAGGATCCAGCTGCCTTTGGAGGGGTGCAGGGGGTCCCTGGGGCATCACGGGCAGGGAGGATCGTCACACACAGGCTCTGCTCTGGGCGGATACCCTGGGAGTATCCCCAGGGGCTCAGGGTTATTTGCAGCCCTGAGCCGGGTTATCTCTAACCCTGAGCTGCATTATCTCTAACCCTAAGCCATGTTATCTCCAGCCCTAGCCCAGAGAGGCTGGGATGAGCGCGGGGGAGCAGGGCTGCAGCTCTCTGGGCTGCTCGGCTGCTCTCAGGGGCTGCAGGGCCCGCGCCACAGCCTGAGTCACGCACCCACGTGCTGCTTCACTCCACAGTTCCTCATTAACCGGGAGGGCCAAGTGGTGAAGCGGTACAGTCCCATGGACGATCCCTCCGTAAGTGCTGCTGCTATCACAGCTCTGCCCAACTCGAGTTCGGGCGCTTTTTTGGGACGATGACGTTCTCGTTGCACAACACTCCATTTTCTCTCACAGGTGATTGAGAAGGACCTGCCCGCCTACCTGTAGAGCTGCTCATCTCATCCCCCTCCGCTGCCCTTTGGCCCCAGCACCGGCCGCAGCTGCCACAGAGTTTTCTTCAGCTCCCATGACGGTTTGTCTTCAAGCCAGGTCCCTGGTGAGGCAGACCCGACCCTCTGGCGTGCACCTGCTGGAAGAAAACTTCCCGGGGCAGACAGCCGCTGCTGGGCAGCCCTTCGCCACAGACATAGAGCAGGATCTGGCATCCCCTTGCAGTAAATAAACATGTTAGAAATGAGCAGTTGTGTCTGGGTGTGCAGCGATGAGGGTGGATGGGGCAGGAGCTGCTGTGCTGAGCTTTGCAGGAGCAGAGACCTTACACAACTGCTGAGCACAGCTGGGATAATCCTCATTAGTGCTGAGGGGGGAATTGCACAGAAATCCCAGCTCAGCCATGCTCCCGCGGGACAAACCAAGTGGGGGAAGGTGCGTGTGACCCGTCCCGGTCCCTGATGAGGCAATGGGTTGTTTTTCCCCAGATGCAGCTGGAGGCTGATGGGCTGTGGGCAAACGCCTGCTCACCCCGTCCCACCCCCGCGGGGACATGCGGAGCCCGGGCGAGATGTCCCTGAGATGTCCCCGCGCTGCCGCAGCCACAGCTGGTGCTGCAGAACAGGCCCGACCAGCAGCTCCGTTATTGTTATCGGGTTTCCCAGCGGCGCGTCCAAGGCCGGTGCCTGGGGACGATCCTCCTCCCACAGCCCGGGGAGACTTGGGAGAGCAGCTGCCACCGCGCTGGTGACACGGGAGATAATCCCACTGCTGGTGGGGGTCCCTGTCCTGATCTGGGTCCCAGACAGGACCCTGGGACAGGTCTGGAGAGACAGACAGACAGACGGAAAGCTGGGACTTACAGAAATCTCATATGTGGCTTCCTTTCCATTTTTACTGAGCAGAATGAAAAATTATCCTTCTGAGGCAAGTAGAAAATTCAGGAATTATTAGTCAAAGGCACATATTCTAAAAAAAATCTCTTTACATATATACATCTCAATTAATTATAAATACACATAGAAAAACAAAGGCAAACACCAAGCGGATTAAAAAGTGCTAAAAGGTGTAAGGGAAGAAAAAAAGAGACTCATTTAAAAATACATACAATCAGTAGGACAACTGCATAATAATTTAGTTAAAAGATACTGTTACATATTATTAACCCTGACAACAACACAGGATTGGGGCAGGGAAGGGTTTCCTCAAGGTGCTCTCTGTCTTCCCAGAGACCAGGGAGGGGGAATTGCATATATTTTAAAATCAACGTGGAAGCCGCCAGGTCAGGCCCCGGGTGACGGGAGAATTCGGCCTCGCTGTTCCTGAGTTTAAGCCTCTCTGAAATGGGTTTTCCCGGTGCCCTTTCCTCTCCTTGCTGAGAATTCGGCAAGTGCCGAAACGGGACCCGGGCGAAGCCGGGGGGGCTGGGACGTGTGTTAAATAGAGGAGGGTGAGGGGACGAGCTCGGTGGGGACAGGAAAAGGCTGTTGTGGCCCCTGAGGCCACGGGGACCCCCAGAGCAGAGCACAAAGCAGCAGCAGGACCCGGGGGGGACGTGGGGGCTCCCGTCTTTGGTGTTCGCTTTGAGGTAAGGAGGTTTCCTTGAAAAACTGCAGGAAAAGGGACCCCGAGCGCAGGGCTGGGGGAGGCAGGTGGTAGCTGGGGCGGGGGGGGGAGGACAAACCCCAAATGAATGGGGGGCCAGAGCAACCTCACAGCCTCACGCAGCTCCAGCATCCCCATGTACTGGGGATGCAGCTCCCAGCGCAGTGGACACTGACCCAAAGCCCTTCCCAATAGCAAACTGGGCCAGTCTCCGAGCCCGGGGGGGACATGGGGGGGTCAAGGCTCTCGGCCTGGAGGAGGGGGCTGCACTGGGCTCCGCAAAGCTCTGGCCGCCCTGAGACTGACCTGTCAGGGCTGGGGGACCCCAGAGTCCCCTCCCGGGCCAGCCAGGGAAGGTCTTGGTCCTCCCCTCGCAAACAGGGATTGCTCAAGGCAGAGACAGCAGCAGAGCAGGGCGGCTGGCGGAAGAGCTGCCGAGCTGCAGCGCTCCTGCCCGCCAGAGCCCTCCCGTTAAAGAGAGAAAACAAAAGAATTTCCCCGGGACCTGCCCAGGTGAGATGCTGCTGGGACAGGGACGGTGACAGTCAGGGCTGGAGGCCACCGCTGTCACAGGGAGCGAGCAGCTGGCCAGCCAGGGCAGCGCTCTGCAAAGCAGACGTTGCTCTTTGGTTGTGGGGGTGGATTTGCAGCGGGAGCAGATCCTGCGTGGCCCCTGGGAGCAGCTCTGGCCGCGCAGGGCTGGGGATCCACGCCCAGACCCCCGGCCTGTGGCCCAGCCAAGGACAATCCCACAGCACCGCAGCGGTGACACGGCCGGGGGACAGGCCACCCTGCGACAGTGAGACATTGGACAAAGCCCGGGCAGCCAGAGGAAACTCGTGAGGCTAAAGTGCAGGACAGGCTGAGGGGACACACGGCCCTTCTGCTCCGGGGAACGTCCCTGAGGTCCCGGGGCGGCTGAGATCTGACAAACTCATCACAAGCTCTCACCTCTGGGTCAGGGACCGGCACCCTGGTCACCAGGTCTTTCTGGGGACCAGACATGCCCTGGGCCAGCTCGGGGGCCACAGAGCTCAGGCTGGGGAAGGCACGACCCGCTGGGACACTCAGTAGTCTGCAGGGACAGCGGACGGGGGTCTCTCCTACGCGGGCACTGACCTTTGGGCAGGACTCAAACACAGCAGAGACTGTCAGTCCAGATCAGCTGAACCTGGCCGCACTCAACTCCCCCCAAGCGCATGTTATATACAAATCTATACATGCCTCACTGTATATTATATATAAATAAACTTTGCTTTAAGGAACTACAGGGTTTTCTTTTCTTCCCTCAAAACCAGAAAAGAGTCAGTCCAAGCCAGCAAAAAAGCCGGGGCTCTGCAGCTCTCACCTCTGCACCATGGGGCGCGGATCCTGAGCGTGCCCAGCTGCCTTCAGAAGTCGGAGAACGGCCCACTGAACTGGATCACACTCTGGCGCTCCTGGGGGAGCCCGTTCTCCTGGGGCCCCCCGTTAAATGGCCTTAGCATGTCCTCCAGGATCTCTCTAAAGTTGATGTTCCCATCCTGTTGGACAAAATCTTCCTGCGGCAGCTGCAGGGGCGTGGGGGGAGGCAGAGGCAGGTGTTCGTGCAGTGAGGAGCTGGCAGCCGCGCTCCCCTCCAGGACAGGAGGGTGGCTGAAGCCAAAGGGCAACCTGTGCTGCTGGTGCGGCTGCAGAACGGGCTCCAAGGGAAAGCCCAGCACATCGGGCTCGGGGTTCATCACCACGTCGGGAATGCTGTTGCTGGGAGGGCTGTAGGTCAAGTCCAGGATCTCGTCCCGGTGCAGGTTGGGCAGGGGGACCCTGGGTCCCGTCTGCGTCAGGTCCAGGGGCTGCGGCAAGATGTGCAGCGGCAGCGAGAACTGTGGACTCTGCTCCTGTGCCTGCACGAGCTGGTTGTGCTTTCGCTTCACGTTCTCGTCCATCTGCTTCAGCTCCTCCCGCACCTTCCGGACGCAGCTCTCGGGGATCTTTATCCCTAGGGGAGGAACGGGCATCAGTCCCCGCAGCACTGGGGGACACTGGGGGACACTGCGGCCCATTTGCCAAGCTGGGCTGCAGAGCTGGGGGACGGGACTGTAACCAGAGCCCAAGCAGCTCCAGGGAAGGGAATTCTAGCACGGGGCAGCTGCACCCCTTCTTCCTTCTCCTCAAGCATTCTGCTCCCCCCGTCCCCTTCCCAGCACTTCACCTACCGACTTGTTTCTTCTTCTCCTTGGTCTTGAGGCGCACGATCTGCAGGTAGCTGCTGTTGGTGACATCTGCCATGATGCTGGCGATGCGGCTCCAGACGCGCAGCAGGGCCCCGCACAGCATGTAGTAGTGCCGCAGGCGCGTGCCCTGGAAGCACTCCTTCCCCTCCTGCCGCAGCCGGCAGCTCCGGTTCCTTCGGGCCAAACAGGAGACAACAGCCGGTTCAGCACAGCGTCCCCGCGGCAGGACCATCCCCACCGTCACAGCCAGGGACCCCCAGCAGTGGCTCTGCCGGGGGAGGACAGGCCGGGGGGGTGCGGATGCCTCACCAGATGGCGTGGTTGCAATGCGTCAGGGAGAAGAGGTAACTGCTCTCCCAGTGCTCCTTGGCTTCCTCAGGCAGCACCTGCAGAAGGAACGGATGGCGCTGGAGATTTTCCGCTGCCCAACGTGCAGTTGAGACGTGAAATCCAGGGCTGGGAGTCGGGACACCCAGGTGCCACCAGCAGCTCTGCACAACCCACCACAGGGCTCCAAGGGGCTGCAGTGAATGTCCCTCCAAAGACACCCCTGCCTGGAGAAAGAGGCCTTTCCCTCTCCCCGCATGGACGGCCGCAGCCCCCACCTACCCGCCGGTACTTCTTCTGCAGACTGTCCAGGCTCTCAGGCTGGCTTTGCTTCCCAATATTTGGCTTGTAGAGGATGAAGTTCTTCCCTCGGCTCTGCTCTGCCAGCAGACACGTGTGTTTGCAGCCCCGCACCTGTTGGGGTAGAGCTGACGGTTACCATCACAGCCTCTCTTCCCCAAGCCTGTATTTCTCTGAACTAACCCCCTTCCTTCCAGGATGGAGGTTCTTGGAGGCACCTCCCAGCCCCCAGCAGCAGAAGATGGGACACAGACCCCTTACAGCCAGGGTGGACCTTCTGGAGTCACTCTCTGAGCTCAGATGGTCAGGGACTCACCTTGTTGGAGAGGTAGAACCCATCGAAGGATCCTGTCAGTTTGAGGGACTTCTCATAAGCTTCCTCCCACTTCAAGCCTCTGTCGACACTGATCTAAACAGAGACAGAGACAAACAGAAGGATTCTGTAACATCAGGAGGCAGGACAAGCGCATCAGTGTCTGTCTCATAAGAGGGAGGGACTCAGCAGCTCCCAGCCCCAGACTGGGAAGCACTGGAGAAGACTGGACTGCAGAGACAGCTGTGCTCACCTTATAGAACACGACCTGCCCGTCCTGCGGGTGCCCCGGGGTCAGGAAGACCTCCTTGCTCTCCTCGTAGATCTCATCCACTCCTGGGGCTAAGTCTGCAGGAGAAAAGCTGCTGTAAGGGACATCTTCCTGTGCCACCTCCTCTCCCCGCACGAGTCTCGCGGCCTGTGCTGCGTGGGGACACCGCGGTGCCCGAGACGGCTGTGGCACTGCCAGCAGGCAGCACGGGGAGGGGCAGAGAACTGCGGGGTGCAGCAGGGAGAGGTCTGGCCACCCCTCTTCTCCACACCTAGGATGCCCATGTCGTATTTGCCCTCCTTCTTGTCCTTTTCAATCAGATAGTCAAAGGTGTCAGAGAAATACTGGAAGAGCATGTTCTGCTTGTCCACCTCCAGGCCCAGGATGCGGTTCAGGAACTTGGTGATGGAGCAGTCTGCAAGAGAGTAATGGCTCAGGGATCGTGGGGCAAAACCCCCGACCGTGAGGCCCCCGCCTCTCCCATTTCCCCCCTCCCTCAGGCAGGAGAAGCCGGACACGTACCCTTCTCCACCGAGACAGTGCCGTACTTCATGTGGTGGCAGCAGATCCCCACGGAGATGAGCCCTTGCTTCATTTCTGGAATGGCAGAAAACAGCTTGTGCATTTGAGGGTCCAGGTTGCCCCCACAGCCCTGCGGGGCTGCTCTCCCTCCAGCTCTGCCCCACGTTTGTGGTGCTGTTCCCTCTCTCTCTGACCCTCTGCTCAGCTCTTTGAGCACCTCAAACCTGAGACTGACCCAGCAAGACACTAAGAAACCCCAGAGCTGGAAATGTTCTTACCCTGGAAGAACGCGGCCTCCCCTCTGTCATAGCTCTTGGGCACAGGAACCCTGTTCTCCGTCTGGCTGAGGATCGTGGACAGGACTCTGTCCAGTGCTTTAGCCCCGTACTGCAAAAGGAGACGAGAATCACACAGGGACAAACCTCCACCATGTCACGACACCGCAGCCACTGCAGAGAAAGCCACCGCCGCCAGGACAGCCACCATGTGTCCCCAGAGGAGCAGAGCACACAACCTGCTCCCCACCGGAGCACCGTCCTCAGCTGTACAACCTCAACGATTGTCCCGGTTCCACACACGGCACACGGGGCTGGGTGCTCAGGTAGATCCTGCCTGTAGATGCCAGCAACGATCTTCCCGGCTCTGGATCCCACTTGCCAACTGCTTCACCCCTCCCCGCTGAGCTGCCCCAGAACAGCCCCTCCTTACCTTGTTCTCAAAGTTGTACTTGCTGAGGTCTCGGGATTCGGTGGCCCGGCGGTCCCCGTGAGTTAAGGCACCCTAGGAAGGCAGAGCAAGGAAAATGTTCTTACTTTTAGCTGTTGCAGAACACCAGAGGAGGATGGCCAAAGGCACGTCTGGGAAGAGGCTGGGATAAGAACGTGCCGTGGGGAGGCAGCGTTCCTCTGGAATACTGAGACTTCCCCAAGGTATTCAGGGATTTATCGGAAGCAAAGAAAAATGAAACAGAGGCAAATTAATTATTCCATTAATTATTTCATCAGCTTTCTGGAAACAGATGGGTTCATGCTCCTGTAAAAGTGGGGGAATTCCAGCATCTGGAATTCGGTTCTGCTTCCCTGAAATCCCTCCTGACACCCTGGTTACATATTCTTCTTCCCTTCCCAAATCCCGGGATGCTGAAAGCCACCTACGTTCACAACCGTGACGCAATCCCCGCACCAGTTACACTGGCCACGCCAGCGGGAACACCGAAACGGGAGCTCTTCAGAGAGAACTGGAGCAGACAGATCAATCTCTTTGTTGCAGGGCACTTACTAGGCTCTCCAGCCGCTTTGCCACGATGGATGCAAACCTCCTCTCCCCAGCTAGCTCAGAGATCAGGAAGACATATTCTGGAGCAGAAACTTGGTTCGATCGGTGTGTTCGACCTACGGGAACATGGGAAGTGAAAGGAGAGGTTGGTACAGCCTGGCTGGAACTGGAAGGGAAGCTGAGCAAGTTACGAGCCAAAACAACTTTCCATCACACTGGTTTTCAAAGGAGATCGGTCTTTGGGGAAAGAGGACAGAGACACCATCACGTTCATCGCCCTGGTTTGAGTTAGGCTGTGCACTATTTCTTCTGAGCTCACGTACTGAGAGCTGTCCCTCCACACCCCAGAGCCTCCCCAGGGTAGAACAGAAACCCCCGGGCACCCCTGGCGTGTTTCATGGGGACACCGTTGACACCTAAGGAGACGGTGACCGAGAACACCCAGCCCTCACCGAACTGCTGTATGGCCCGGTCTGCGCTCCAGGGCAACTCCAGTGTCATGTGGACCCGGCGCTTCTGGTTCTTCACCCGTCTGTCAGCTTGGAGAGAGATCCCTGAGCTGGAGGCCTCGGAGATTATTGCTACAAGCTAAGGGAGAGAGACAACAGGTGAAAAGGGGACTGAGGTTCCCTGACATGTGCAAAAGTGCTTCAAAAAACAGCCCAAAGCACAAGTCCCCAGCACAGGAGGGGACCCAGGACTCCGTGTCACCTTCCAGCAGGTCAGACAGATAGAAACCCGCAGAGCCTCACTGGCACGGACACACAAAGGCCATTCCCGTTCCTCCCCCTCCTGTGCAGATGTTTGGAGGTTTCCTCAGCTCCAGCCCCACTCACCTTCTCCCCGTTCATGAACCGCTCCTTCTCCTTCAGGTTGACGTGGTCTATGGAGAGGCCCTGCTCCGCACGAGACTCGAACACGACGGAGCCGTCCGGTCTGCAAACCACCCGGCCCTTGCGCCCCGTCATCTGCACAGAGGAGAGGGGCCGTGAGCAAGGGCAGAGCAGCAACTCTGCTCAGAAAGTCACTTCTCAGCAGCTTTTTCTGGTTACAAGGAAGGAGAGGAAACCCCCTTCCAGCAGAAATCCCCTTTGCCAGCCCGTTTCCCCGCTGAAATCCACTCTTGGTTTTGGGGAGTACCTCAGCCACGTGATCCGGGCCCCCAAAGTGGTTGATCAGCTCATCCAAGGTATTGAGAGGTAGCTCTTTGCCCAGTGCTTTTACTTTTGCGAGGAGGTCCTGCTTCAACTTTTCCACATGTTCGAGTTCCCTCAGGCCGTGCATCTCTTTCTGGGAAGGCAGCATGTGAAAGTTACCTGGAACGAAAAACGCAAAAAGTTTAGAGTTACCTGGCGATTGCGAATCAAAAAAAAAAAAAGTCCCAAAGGGCTTCTGGGGACACCGTGTGACAAGCAGGCACCCTGACCTACAATAAATGCCCCTGAGCACGGACTGAGCTCCCTCTGTGTCTCCCTCGGTTTGGAGGGAGAGCAGCAGGCAGGGGAAATTCCTCCTGCTCCCTGATCACAGCGGGTTCATGTGAACCGGCCTCACACACCCAAGTCTGACCATCACAGGATAAAATCCAGGCAAGATGACAGGGCTGTCCCAAGCACAGAGCTGCCCCGTGCCAGGAAGACACCAAGGGAGTCTCCTCGCACCAGCTCCGAGGGTCAGGTCAGACCTGCTGCTGGCCCCGCTCCACCTGTACAGGGGGTGCCAGGCTCTACGGAACGAGGTGACCCCGGTTCCCAGCTCCCTGCAGCGAGAGGGAACCTCACCCCGCACTGCTGCTCCGCTTACTTCTGTCCTCGGCGGCGAAGCCGTTGTAGGTGTGCTCCACGAAGATCACGTCGTCCGTCTCAAACATGGACTCCGGGGAGGAGTTGAAGTCGCTGTCGAGCCCCACGTCGGACTCGGTGCTGCTGTCATCACTGATCTTGATGACACCCGCGGGGTCACACAGGCCCTTCAGGGCCTTGGCACAGCGGCCCCTCGGCTTCCCTGCAAGGGAGAGCAAGCGGCATCTCAGGAGAGTCCCCAGCCCGGCGCGTCAGTGCAGAACAGCAAGGGCCAGCTCAGAACGAGGAGGAGGAGAAATCATAAAATAGCTGAGGTTGCCCCAAATGAAAGGCTTGTCTTGGAAAGACAGAGCCTCTTGGGCAGGGTGGGGGGCAGCTGGGAAGGCAGGGAGAGGAAAAGAAAGGAAGAGAGAGAAAGGAAGAACAAGGCGATCTGTGCCAGGCTGCAGCCGGCCGCACGCAGCAGGACGGACGCGCAGCAGGACAGATACACGGCGGCTCCGAGCAGGGGAAGGAGCCCACGGGTCTGGTGCCTCCAGAGGGATGTGCAGGACACGGGCAGGTGCCACTGGCTGGGGACACTGTCCACTCCCAAGCTCAGAGATGTCCCTGCTACATGAGAGAGTTCACAAACCTCCCCCTTCCCCACATCCCGCTGGAGGAGAAACCCCAAAACTCTTCTTACCTGCAGCCACAGCCAATAATTTGTCAGGAAAGTGATTTTTTTTTTTTTTTTTTTCCCCAGGACACCTGCCGTGCTATAAGTCAGGGGTATTGCAGAACGCTCCCGGCTGCAGAGAGCTTCAGACACACAGCCAGGACTCGTCTGCATCTGCTCACCGGTCACAGTAAGAGAGCGGGGCAGAGCTACTGGGGCTACTGGAGGCGAGGACCTGCGCTGTGACCAGGACACGGCTCAGAGGGAGGGCAGGGTGAGTGACCAAGAGCTGCCGTCCTCCAGATGAGCGAGAGCGCCGGGAGGCGTGCGGGAGGGTGAACTGAAACCAGGGCAGGGGAGCAAGAAGCGTGAAGGAGGGAGAAGGGAAAAGGCAAAGAAAAGCCGAGTGGCCGGGGGAAGCAGCAAGGCAGGTGCTGGGCAGCAGAGTGTGCTCTTACGTTTTCTTTTAATGCCAGTTCCTTTTTCTCTCTTTCTTTTGGTTGAAGGAAAGTGCTTCTGAATTAGTGATAGAAAGACGCCTCTGAAAGTAAGATGCAAAGTTTATTCTAGCTACCAGGAACATCTGCCGGTTATCACGTAGCAATGTGCATTTGAGATCGCACCACATTTCACGACAGAAGGGTAAATCCTACTCCTCATGCGTGAGCGGCCAACCCGGCACAGCGTGGCTCTGCTGGCAGCTCCGACCAAGCGTGTCCCACCAAAGGCTCTGCCGCGGGAGCAGGGGCTGCGCCAGCACGTCCTCAGCCGCCACGCGAGCGTGCCGAGGGACACAAAGCACCGCGACGCCGGGAAAAATGCTGCTGCCGCGGCCTCCCCACGCTGCCACGGCACATGCCAAAGCTGCGAGACCTTTATACAGCAACTCAGAGGGAGTTTTAAATGGCAAACACTGCTGGGAAGCTGTTACATCACTGCTGAAAAGTCCAGTAAGTGCCAGGGGGCCCCTCTGGGTGTGCGGACGGCAGAGAGAACTGCCAGGCTGGGCAACGGGACGGGGGTTGCTGGTCCATGGAACAGAGAAAAGTGACAAAATGCGGGTGCGCAGTGGTTTCGGGTGAATGGTAAAAATCAGGAGAGGTGGAAAACAAATGTTTCTGTGGGCTGTTTTGCAAATAAAAGAGCAAATGCTTAAATGCTGATCGTGTTCAGTGAGGATGAACCCCAGTGCAATGAGAAGGCAGCACTGAATGAGCTCTGATTGGAGAAAAACAATCAAACACCACCACCAGTGAAAGCAGCAGCTGGGAGGTGTGGACATGACAACTCGACTGGGTGAGAAAAAGCAGCGTTGGGGAGCAGGGGGGGAGCTCAGAGACCCCCTGTGGCAATCACCCAGCACCAGAAAAGCCCTTCTGTCCTGTGCTGGGTTGACCCTGTGCTCAAAACGCAAATTCTCCCTCTCTGGACCGGAGCCTCCCTGCCATGGAACCGCGCTCCTTTTCCCGACACTCGCACTCCCCGTCTGCCCTGCAAACCAGCCTGCTTGGGCTGGCATCCACTCACTGAACAATCGTTTATTTTTAACCCCATTTCTCGGCATCTTATAAACGACTGCTTCTTCCCAGCACAATCCCCTCGAGAAATCCCCTGCGGTGCTGTCAGACCAGGACTCCATAGTCGGAGGCTCAGTAGATGCCAGGAGACAGATTTCTGGCCAATGCTGCTGAGCGAAGCGCTCTTGCCCTACGGCTGGGGACAGAGTCAAGCTCAAAGGGACCACGCAGCCTTTTAGACTCAGTTCCTCTGAGTTCTGTGACTCAGAAACCAACCCAAGAGACGAAACCAACTCGAGCAGTTGTTGGACTTGCCTTGCGTGCTCTCACCAAACTGGTATTTGTTTTCCAGGAATGGACTGGAGACAGCAGAGTGACACAGAACAACACAAACCCCCACCAACACGTGAGGAAAGCCTGGCCTAAACTGGACACACACCGTCTCTGGCATCTCCCGTTGCTTTCACTCACATTAAGTCACTCCAAAAGCGAACAGTAACAGCCCTGCCACCCGCAGAACGGAGGGGACGCAGCTCAACCCAATGTCCCAGGGGTTTGTCACCCATTGCGCAGGAACAGCCATGGGACGGGCTGGGACTCTGAACGCTGCAGAAATGAGGGGGAGCACGAGCCCCATTCCCTGCTGAAAGGGCAGCGGGAGTCCTGGCTTCTCTTCAGGACAACCCAGCCCTGCAGCTGGGGACAGAGGGGACACAGCAGGACGCTGCTCCTGCTGTGGACGCCTGCTGAAAGCCAACACCAGCAAATCTCAACGCCTCAGAGCACTCGGGCCGCGATGCCACTGTCATCCCAGCCTGGCACCACAGGAGATTCTCCTGCTCATCTCTGCATCCCCAGCAGCCCCGTTTTCCAGAGTCAGGCCCACGGAACCCCACCCGAGCTCACAGTCTGGCTCTCCGACACCTGCCCATTCCCTTCGGCGTGCAGAGAGTCAGGTCAGGCTGTTCATGCCCGTTTGGACCACAGGAAACTTCCAAACCCAAAATCCAGCTCCTAAAGCCAGGCTGAAGAAACAGCACCTCAAGGACTCAGCTCAGCGTCCTCTCTATTTACAGCTTGTGCAGGGCGAGGTGTTTATGGAACTCCATCCCACTGAGGAGTGGCCCCAGGGCAGGGCTGTCCCCTCCAGCCTCCGGTGCACCCCCCGCAGAAAAACAGGGATGTTTAACTCACTCTGCAGCAGAGACAAAACAATTTAGGTGCCCGTCGTTCTCGTCCAGGACTTCTCTGGTGCGAGCCTCCCCGGTGGACTGCAGGCCGATGACAATACACTGCAGGGAGACACGGGGACAGGACCACGCGTCGGGGAGGGGATGGCTGTGCCGCAGCCGGCGTTGCGGCAAACGGAGCTTGTACCCCACAGTCCCAGGGACCTTCCCCTTGGACCCTGAACCATATACATGCTGGGCCCATACCAGGGCTCCTGACAAAGAACCACCTCTCAGAACTTTCAGCATCCAAAACTCCGCCTCTGCTCACACCCCAGAGAGGATGACTCTGGTTAACTGACTTTACTAGGTAGTTTCTATCTAGAATTTCCAAATTGCATCCAGATGGATAAATGGACAGGACTGTGCTAGAGGTGACAGATCTCGTACCTTTTCTAGCTTGAACGTGACCCAAAACCCCCTTTCAGATCAGCGCACCCACATCTACCCTGAAGGACCAGCAGGTAAAGCCTCAGGAGACGAGGCCACGTGAACTCCTCAGCATCATTTACTGTCAATGTTGTCAGAAACCCCACAGTGCACTTCATTCTAGTTAATCCAGAAAGAAATTCAGCCTTAAGGAGGCTGCCACCGCACCTTGTCCTTGGCCAGCTCCTCCTTGGCCAGCTCCACGAGGCGCCGGACTTTAGCAGCAATGCAGAGGTACTTGAAGAAGCGCTGGTGAGCTGACCAGAACTGACCCCACAGGGATTTGCGGGACTCCAGGCCGATCCAGTCGGCCGCCTGCTGGAACACCATCAAGGCCTCTGCCCACTGCGGACAACACACGGAAAGGCTGAGTTCAGATCTTAGTTTTCATTTCGTTCCTGCTGTGCACGAGGTTATTAGAACAGCCCACGGTTTGATGATCTGATTTAACATTAGTATTTATGTCACTGTCTTAGGCTGAATGAACAGTCTGGTCATTGTCTCTGCATTTGCATGATGTTACAAGCTCTGGTTCGCAAATACAGAACTTTTAAATAGAAGCAAAAAGTATAAGATTATTTTTTTACATAAGCTGAGCACGTGTACCCCTTTTCTTCCTTACGAACAAGCTAAGTTTGTGCTCATGGCCATGTTCAGAGTCTTCAAACCCTCCCACACAAGAGGTGGCCGTGCCCGAAGCACAATGAAGCATCCGTGTCCCCGCCGCGGTGGCACCGGCTCACCAGCTTCGCTGCCTTGTCGTAGACAATCTTGTACTGCTGGTCCAGTGGGATCTCCTCAATTCGGAAGGTCACTCCCGTGAAGCTGAGCTGCCTGGCGATGTACATCCCACTGACCTTCATGTCCATGGCCACGATCTCCATCGCGCCCACGCCCCTGCAAGAGGACGAGCGCTGTGACAGAGGGCAAGGGACTCTGCAGAGCCCCAACAACGGCTGCCACAGAACGGGACACACAAAAAAGGGCCGCCGGACGTGACTTACCGCTTTTCGATTGCATGCAGGAACTCATCGAACGCTCTGAAAGGGGTGCCCTCCCCCCAGATCCCCAGGCGGCTCATGTAAATCATGTTTTTTGGCTCAGAGGCACCTGTTGGAACAGAATTCACTGTTAGCAAAACCACAGCAGTTGTGAATGGTTTCAACTCAAGTAAAATGAACTCTTAAGGGGACGTTCATCTGCCACAGTGCCTCAGGAGGCCCAAGGACCTTCCCAAACATTGCACGAAGTGGGCAACTACCATGACACAGCTGAACAGCTCGCCAGGAACAAGTTAAACTGGAGAGAAATGAGTCTGACCTGCCAAAAAGTCATGAGGAATGGCAGTGACGGGGCTTGGGGCAGATCGTGGCACCCTGGGCTCCGCTCTAGCACCGCAGCACCATTCGCCTCCTCTTGCATAAACGGGCGCTCTCGGCACACGTGCCCACATCTTGGGAGCATCCTTCAGATTACAGAGGTGACCGGGGACCTGCGGTGCCCACCCAGAGAACCTCACCTGTGGCACTGGCATAGACAACCCTCGCCCGAGGCAGCTTGTTCTGAAGGTCCAGCACTGCTTTGCCCATCTTAGTCGAGCTGGCGTTTTTGGCTTTGTGGCATTCATCAAACACAATCTGGAGGGGAATGTCAGTTAAGGAGAAAGGATCTGTTTTTGTCCTGAGGATGGGAGCAGACAGAAAACACAACCCCGCCTCCTCCAGCCAACAGAACAGCCAGTCCCAGTACGAGCAGGACTGACTCGCTCCCCACGCTGCGTGAAATCTGTTGGTTTTGCCTAATCCTCTGCTCTTCAGAGCGCAAAGTCATCTCCCTCTGCCTTCACTCCCAAGGTGTGTCTTCTCTTGTAACGCTGGGGGAGAAGAATCCTGAACTGGTTAACCCCAGCTGGGTTCTCTCCCCATCCCGTTAGCTGCAGCCTGCGGAGGAGAGCAGAGCTGGGGGCACGTGTGCTCACAGCGTTTCAATATCTGCTGGCACCAGGCTGCTCGGCACAGCTGCTCCCAGGGACTTCAGATGGCCCCAAGCTCTTTGTTCCTTGGTGAAGCGCAATCACAAACACGCAATTCTTCTCTCTCTCCAGCTGTTTGTTTGCTTCTTTTTAAAGGATACAACTCCATCAAAGTTTTCCCTGCACCAGTCCAAAATCTGTTTTAAGCGTGTTCTGTGCTGCCCGCCTGCCTGGCTTTCCCCGATCAGCGCAGAGTAAGTGGCAAAGAGGACTCCTTCTGAGGTAGCTGTGTCGCCGTATTTAATCTGCACAGAGAGGAAGAACAAGAGCACAGACGCTCGTGACGCTTGTCCCCATCCTCTGGCCACAATCGCTGCCGATGGCGCTGTGGCCGCGTGGGACACACTCTCCTGCCTCCGCCAACAAAACCCAGTCTGAGAGCAGGACAGACAAAAGTCTGTTGGTAGCCGACGTCTCCGGCACTTCTATTTGGCACTGAGATCTGGTGACGACAGGGACTTTAAACGCCTGGACAAGTGCCACTAGCCAATGTGTCAGCACATCTGGATGCCTGCAGTGAAATGTGGAGACCACACTAGGACTCCAGTTTTCTGGCCAATGGAGGTCACTTCTTTTTTTTTAAGCAACAGTTTAGAATGTTTAATTGTTTTGAACCCTCCCGTCATTTTAATCACTTCTAGATAGTAATTTTGTCTTTGAGCAGGTGAGATTGTTGCCTGTCTCCCTGCCACGGGGCCCACCTGTAATGAAATAAAAGGTAGGGGAAAAAACCCACGGTCCCAATCTGAAGAAAGTCCCATTTAAAGCCTTTTTGGTCTGAAAACAAACATCTCTTTCAGTCTCTTAATAGAGTGGATTCAGAGGTGTTGAACACATGTGGTTTCCATTGACTCTGCAGGAGCTGGTTGTTCAACAGCACTAACAACCAGAGGAGAGTGTGACTCGGCCAGCGGCGCGGCAGACGCAGCCTGGACCAGAGAGCAAAGCGCAGGCTACGAAGAACCCTGTCAGTGACCACCACACAACTGCTGCTCGTTTCTGTTGAGAAATTCTTCATCCCCATCACAGAGTAACTGGAAGAAAGTCTGGAAATTCTCTGATTCACTCAGCTGGGGGAAATGCCGTTCCCTCTGCGGGGTTGGCGAGAAAGGGTCAGGTCCTGCCACGCTTTGCACTCGCCTGGAGACGCTTCTCGCTCCCTGCGGGAAGCAGCTCTGTGCCCACAGCGCAGCTCTGCAGAGCATTAAAAATAGCCCAAGTGGGAATGGGAAGAGCGCACTGAGAGGAGGGAACGCAAGCAGCGAACACGAGCAGCTCGCTGCGCTGCCGCCCGCGCACCAGCAATGCGGAGGATGAGCCACCGCGGCTCCGCGGGCTCAGGCGGGTCCAGCTCGCCGCTGCTGCAGGCTGCTTTTCCCAAACGCCACGACAGCGTCTCTCCTACCTTATTCAGCGCGTGCACAGGAATGTGGGAGGCTTCGATGTCCTTCAGGTCTCGCTCAGCATCGTATTTGAGATCATTGGAGACGCTGAACCTGCAAAGCAAGGCGTGGGTCTGGTTATCTCCCAAGGAGACAGTCGGGGCACACACAGTGATTAACGGTCGGGGCACGCACAGTGATTAACGGCTCTGACTAAAGCACCGGTAGGTGTGTGAAACAGTCACCTCTCCGGCTGCCCACACACCTCAGCGCAGGATCCGGCAGCAGACTCCGGTCTGCCGCTCACAACACTTCTGCAGTAAAATCCCACACTCGGGGACTCGAGTCTGCAGCCGGGGAGTCCACGAATACCCCTGTGCCGACCGCAGAGAACGCGGGGATGGGCCCGACGCTGCGCTCCAAGCGGCACATAATCTGCTATTTCATAGTGACTCATTCTCCATCACTGCTGCAGGGGAAATATTGCCATTTCACAGGCAGCAAACAGGCAAAAAGAGGTGGAAACGACTTACCCAAGGCCACAGCATGAGTCAACTATAAAGCCAACATCAGCACTAAGGAATTCCTTACTCCCAGATCCAAACTGACTCCAAGGTCTTACGGGAAAAAGAGGAAAACAAAACAAAACAAACTTACCACAGAGCTTTTTTCCTCCCTTTCAGATAATTTTCAAAGATGATGCCCGCAACTGTCCTGCCCTTTCCAACTCCGGCACCGTCCCCAATGAGGAACCCAGCTCGCTGCCCATTGGGTAACAAAACTTCATGTTGCTGCAAAGTCAAGAATAGAACTGGGAATTAAACTAGATTCGCTTTTCTAACAGCTTTCATGTGAGCTTATAGAGACACCACTTAACCCTTTCACATATTCCATTGATGCAAGTGCATTTCCTGCTCAGATAAGTGATGGCAGGAACGGTCAAGTGTCACGGCCAAGCTCACAAGTGGCAAGTTTACAGAAAAGACCCCCAGGGCCCCAAAATGTAAAGAACTCCCCTCTGCAAATTCAAGGGTTCTTGCCTCTTTGGTAAAGAGGCCCCACAGAAGTTCCCCAGCTTCAAATAATCCTTTCAGAAGGCATTTAAAGGCCACACGTCAATGCTTTTGGGGTTTCTTCACCTATATTACAGGTTATTTTAAACCACAGCGGAGCATCTCTCCACACAAAGGGCAGTTTCTGTCTCGTGTAAGCCAGGCGGGCCAGGTGCCGTACCTGGCAGGCGTAAATGATGGCTTCGAGTTGCAGCGCCGAGAGGGAGCCCTTGTCGGCCACAGAGTGCGGCAAGGACAGGCTGTAAGTGACATCGGGCGGGGGGACACTGGACAGTGTGCTCGTCTCAACCACGAGGTCAGGGTGGTGCTTCCCGATCTTGGCTAAACGACAACACAGAAAAGAGAGAGCTCGAGATCTTGGCTCCCACCTGGAGAGCTCGCGTGAGCAGCCTGCTGCCCTCTGCTCGGCAACGGGACAGACGAGCCCGACGCCCGCTCTTCATTCTCCTGTTCCAGAAACGAGTCGTGCCCCCAAATGCAAGCAACAGAAAAGTGCTCTGTTAAATAAGCGTAGCAATGACATAGGATCAGTACACTGGCAAAGGTCTTCTAGAAAGTCACGAGTTTGGGATGTGCCATGGCAGAGACCATACACTGCTTGCAGGAAAATGAGGGAGCAGTTAATTGGGTTGGTCCACAGTGATGTTAACAGAATTTCCCATAGCCGTGTGACGGCAGGACACTCACACTTTGAGGGTATATATTCTGCATAGGTCTCCGTTTGCCCCAACTCTTCTGTTTCTTCCTCCTCACCTTCATCCTCCTCCTCTGCAGGAGCCTGAGACTGAAAAGTAACACAGCATTGACCAACCGTTCACGTTCTCACTGAACTCTGGACACAGGCAGTGCTACACGGTGCCAGAAACAACCACCTAACCCACCCTTCTGCAAATTCACAAACCCTTCAAATACAGTTCATCTCATTTATAGGCTACAGCAACAGCAGGAAAAGCATCTGCCTGGTCCTGCTGAAGCCGCCATTCTCACCTGGTAGCTGATGAGAAGTGGGGTGTTGGGGACAGCAGGAACGTGGTCATTGGAACTCTTGAGGCCAGTGAACGATCTGCTGGGCGAGAACAGCTGGAACAGAAAGGGTGCAGGTGAGGAAGCAGCCGTGACCTCGGCCCTCCAAGCCCAACAAGTAGAAAACATGACAACGGTAAAGACTCTTCTGCTCTGTACTCAGATCTGACACTCTGATGATGTCTGTCAGCTTTAATACTTTCTGTTTGTGATTGAAAAGCCCTGGGAAATAACTCTGACAACTAAGAAATCTTGCAAAACAGCATCACTTTGGGGACCAGAAGGGGAGACTGGAGTACAGATGAGGAGATCCAAACGGGGGCGAGGGGACAGACTGAACAAAACTGCAACCAAAACCCACCACTGGGAAAGGACTGAGCGTTAAATCAGAACACTAACACTTCACATCTTCTTACAAGCTGCCCTTGAGGCAAGCGTTTACTTCACCATTTTGCAATTTTGCTTTTAGCATTAAAACCCCTGCTCAAAACAATCAGGTAACTGCACCAGAACACAACCCGGGGGTCAGCGCCCACGGATAGCTGTCCTGGGGTGAAGGACCCCCCACTCCTGCGGAGACCAGACCTGGGACAGAGAGCAGGGCCCCGGCGCCCCAAACCGCCCCGAGACGGGGCAGGTCAGGCTGCCAAAGTGGTTGCCCAGGTCTCTCCAGGCACCGATCGCGGTGTCACCGTTCACGGTGTCACCGTTCACGGTGGCTTCAGAGCACCCAGCCCGCTGCACCCCACAGAGCTCCAGCGACTCTCCCAGCTGGGACGGCACAGCCGGGAGATCCTTTGTCTGAACCCACACAAGCAAAATCGCGCTGGAATTTCCCGACAGCGAGCGAGGTCAAGCCAGCAGCTTGTGGCATCCAAAGTAATCAGCAGCTCCAGAAGCAGCACCGCTTCAAGTTTATAGCCTGCGAAGAGTGCCAGACTTGCTGAGACCCATGCTCCACCAGCAGAAGTGAAAGATGGGAAGTTCTTAAGCATAAACACTCCGATTATTTCCTTTTTTTCAAAATTAAAAAAAAAAAAAAGAGAAAGAAAAAAACACCCTCCATTACTGGAAGCCTGAGTCAGAATTACCAGAAGGAAGCTGGATGGAAGAGCTATTTTCAGTGCCAACAAATCTGGAGAGCAGGTGAAACATCTCCACCTACAAATCTGAGCTCCGTATAAAAGTTTCTTCTTGGGCAAGAGAAAGGCCCAGAGCGGCTGGCACGGCAGGACACGCTGCTCCTGGTTCCAGCACCAGAATGGTAACGCAGGTTTGTGTTTGCATCACCTCGGAGCACAAACCCCGCTGCCCCGAGTCGTTTCACCTCGGCTTCACCTGGGCTGCTCTAACTAACACAGCGCTGAGAATTCTTAAAGTGCTCAGAATGAGTGAGACAGAAAAAAAAAGGAGACACACCAGCAGCTCACAAAAATTCTAGCTACGGGCTTCAGAGGCAGGGCTTTGCTCGCCAGGCTTAAAAACCCTGTAAACCTGTGAGATGGTTGTGGGAAAACACAACAGATTACGTGGACTATTTTTAAAAGGTATTTCACACCTTCATTACACATGAAGTAAGTGTGTTTTGTCTGCTAACTCCTGCAAATGTTTAACTGTGTAGTAGCTATTCCCTTCGTGCCCATTCCTGAAACAAAAGACGGAGACAACATGTTATATACGTTGAATTTCTGTATGGCAAACAGCTCCCTGTGCCCACCCCGCTCCTCTTCAGTCCCAACTCTCCACCTAAAGCCTGAGATGGGGGTTTCTCTGTGAGTTTGACGCATTCAGCATCGCGCAGCCTACCTGGGACGCTTTTCTCCAATCTTGCTCTGTTCCCCCTTCTACAACCATTTCCCCAGTGCCAGCTGAGAGAAAGAAGGGGGAAAGCCAAAATACAGATTTTCCCACTTCGTATCTTCAAATTGCGCCATGACAGAGGACAGTTCCTTAGTGACTGCTCTGCCTACTCAACAGCCAAAATTCCTGAAATTTTTTTTGAAAATTATGGCAGTGTAATGATGTGGGGTGGGACAGGCAAAGGTTATCTAAACTGCTCGTATATTGGTGCAGGATATGAGCAAAGTCTCCGTCCTGTACTGGATGTTACAGCAAGGAACCTTTTCTTTGGCACTGCCTTGAGATTTTGCAACAAATCATTTGTTTGTCTCCTTTAGCAACAACAAAAAAAAGCACATTTGAAATTCAGGTAGTAAAGGAGTTGCCAATCATGAGGCAATCTGACAATCCATCTACCTGCCTTCCTGTGAGTTACCACCTCCCGTGCAATCTCCTGGCTGGGATGTACTGAACTGATACCTCAGCAGGAAATGTCAAACTCCGTAAAGACAAGAAAAAAATAAAGCAAGCCCCCAGCCACCTCTGTATTCAGAAAACACAGATAAGACAACATTTAAAATAGCCAGAGATTCTTTTCTAAAGGAAGTAGTTTATAAATGGAATTCCAAGGAGTTAATTAGCCTTATCTGCAGGACAACAAGGGGCGAGGACGTGAAGAGCAACACGCAGAGACCGGAGACACTGCTCCGCTGCGGTTGGACAAGTTACTCTCACACTTATGTGACACATTTTTGCTTCTCACTTGCATTCTTCACCCTGGATTTAGAACAACCCTTCCCAGCAAGTTTTTTGCTGTATACTCCACAGATAGGAAGCCACAAGGTTTTTTAGGCATGGAGTATCTAGACTAGAGTCCACATGTTTAGAAACAGGGCAGTACAGAACTATTTTTGCAGTGATTTAGGCTACTATGTAAAAAAAAAACACCAATAAAAATGTAGTGCTTGGCATTTGCTGTGAGCACGGAGAGCTGGGGATGCAGCAGCTGTGTGCACCAGTTCCACCAGCACGCGGAGCCAGCCCCTGCCCGCGGTGACGATACCTGGCGGTGCCATCAGGAGTAACCAGCCCCAGCAGAGCAGGGAACGCAGCTGCAGGAGCCTGGTAACAACGCCCAGACCCGCGTGCCGCTACGGGACTGCGGGAGATCGCGCGCCCAGGAAGGCTCAGAGATGTCAAAGCTTGCAGGGACTTGGACTCACAAAGTAAACACACATGGTTAGACTTCCATTGAGACAGAGCTCGGTTTTTAGTCATTGTTACTAAAATATTTGCCGCAGAGAATAAACAAATGGTGGTGGCTGCTGCTGGGGACAGTTAATGATCTACGGCACTGTGTTTTTCCTGAGTCACTCTCTTCAGCACCCCTGAGCACCCTGGCGAGGCCACTCGGGACCTGCTGAGTGTCTGAGGGACACACGTTCCTCGTGATGCACCCACCCGCCCCAGAGCCAGAGTGGGTGCCATCCCTGCACTCTGAGGGAGCGACGGGTTCCTGAGGGTGTCGGGATCCTCTCCTGCTTCCAGGAGACTAAAGTACGTGTGATCACTTCATCCCTTCCCTCCTCAAGTGAAGGTGGTCATAGTGAAATAACATCATCACAGTGAAACTTCACCCCGTAGGGAATTGGGTTGGATTCTTAAATCCTTGGTGAACCCACCACGGGATGAAGCCTGAGGTTATTTATTGTCTGCAGCCCGTACCTCTATCTGGTTCTGCTGCGGCGTGTTTACATCCCATAGCGTTGGCACGTGGTTCAGGCTGTCGGCGGGCAAGAAGTCCTTGGGATCCGCGATGTCAGAGAGGGAATCCGCAGGGGAGGAGAAGAGAGAGTTGTTGTTGGAGAGCTCATCGAGGTATGAAGAGTCCTGCAATGGAAACCACCGCAGTGAGATGATGTGGGATGAGGAGACCAGGGAGCTCCTTTCTCACCCCTACTCAGCCAGGAAGTTTTAATTTCTTCCTATTAAATGAGCAGCTCCGTTACTTCATGCTCCACGAAACTTAGAAATTAACTTGTAAATTAGGATAAGTTCTAAGCAGCTGTTTTAAAAATCTCCGTTTCTTGAAAACATAGGAAAAAAACACTGACCGGACAGAAACGCCAATGCACGTTCAAGACTAACTCAGACTGTACATCTCCACAAGCGGGAGTGGAAAAAAGAGGAGCGTCGAACAAGACATCAGCCACCTGCACTTTGTATGCGATTAAAAACACTGCTGAGGGCTGAAAATCTTCAGCCCAGCACCCAAAGGACTCAAGGATTTCAGTCACGCACAGAAGCCCTCAGAGTACCAGCTACACCCAGTAACGACACGGCTGTTTAATCGCAATCGATAACAGCCATAGCTGGAGGCTTCGGAAAGAATCGGTCTGCTCACGCCAGGTTCTGCACAAACAGGGCTGGGGGAGCAGGGGAAGGTCTGTGCTGAGCTGGTTTACCATTGTTTTATTTTGTGCCAACCCAGTGATGATGTTGGTTTGAGTCATGCGGATTTGAGCTCAGAAAGAGCCTTCGGTCCCCTCCCTACCATCAATTCTTTGTCTGGCTGTTCGGATTGCGGGTGGCAAGAGCCGACAGCCGGACAGCACTTCTAACTGTACGCCCTGTACTCTGGCACAGACCGCGGCGCCTTCCACATCGCCTCTGCTCTCCCTCCACATCAAATACCACTCTCAAACTTTTCCAAAGCAGAAAAGCTTTGCTGTTTGCTGCAGAAACGCCAAGCTGCAGCACACAGGTCCTGCCGGAGCCGTGCCGCGGTGCCGGCGGAATCCGCATGCAGACCAACTCGCCTTTCCCGGTGCCCCACGGGCCAACACAAACCCGTTTTGTGGCTCTTCCCGGGGTGGGTTGTCAGCACACAGGAGCTCGAGCCCTCCACGATGCCAGATAACTCGACAGGGCGATAACGCTGCGGCGCGGCTGCCAGGAGAGCCGCAGGGTCTGAGACGAGCAGAAACCGCTGCTCATTTCCAGTCAAGGGCCAATTTCCTACTACAAGGCAGAAACGCAGCCAAAGATTTTTAAAAGTCACTTAGCCCTGCCTGACATAAAATCCCGGACAGCTGAGCCTGCCTGCGCTGGTCCTGAGGGCTCCAGGCCAAGGGTTGGGGCGGGCTCCCCCTTGATCGCTCTCAAAATTATGGCTTCACAGTGTTTAAAAGCATCGGGACATGTTCCCTTCACCTTCTTCGCAGACATGTCTTGTCTGGCAGCCGAGAAGACGGTGGCTGCGGCACAGCCGGTGATGGCTCCAGGGAGCCCGTCCGCTCGCTGTGTTACGGGGCATCAGTCACAAAATTCCAGAGCCTCCCATTTGTCTTACCTAATTACACCACCTAAAGAGCAGGAAAACTGGTAAGGTGCAAAATCCCCCGCCCTGAAGAGCTCCCAGGGCAACCCCAGTGAATGAGACTTGCTCACACACAAAATGCAGTGTAATTGTTTCGTCCAAGGCCACAGTGACAGCTGCAACTTGTGTCATTATGAACTGTGCCTTAACTAATTACTCTACCGGTTTATGGGGAGCAAACAGGAGCAGCTACCCCGGTCTCCTCAAGGGAAAGGAAGGATCGTCACCCAAAGCATCGGCTCACGGGATAACAGAGCGAGCGAAAGGGCCCCAAAGCCACCGCCGGAGCCGCTGACAGCGGTGACAGCCGATCCAGCCAGAACAGACTCGCGGCCAAACGGTGCCGAGCGCCTGACGCACAAACAGGAGCGAGAATGAGATGAAGGTGGCGGGGGTAGAAGAGGCGGCCCAAGAACCACGAGGAGGAGGCTGGAGATGCAGGACAGCGAGGCCACCGCTGAACCCAGAACTTCATCAGTGGGCCAGCGCTGTGGGTCTTACCAGAACATTCTGGTTTTTACATTGAGGTTGAAATAACATCAATGTACTAGGACAGGAGATAAAGGATCACAAATCATTGTCTGGTGTTTGTATCAGAAGATGCTCTAGTGAGTGACTTGATAAATCAATGATAATCATTTGGTGGAATTCTAAACTGTGAGCGCAAATGAATGGCCAGTTGATGCGGCTATGGCACACGGTTTCTATCAGTATCCCAAAGCAGAAAAGTTACCAAACGCAAGAATTAACTCCCTAGAAAAGACCAGAAAAATATCAGGGTAAAACAAGCCAAACAACTCTTTCTTCCAGCCACTGGCAACAGCTCCGTTCCTTCAATCAAAACAAAGTCTTTGGTAAAAATAATGGAAGAACAGGTGAAGTCTAAATACAGAAGGAATATGCAACCAAAAATACTTTTGGCCATCAATATAAATGGTTTATTTGCTCGCAATCCAGACACAGGGGAAACAAATACTCCTCTGCACAGCAGCTATCCATTACTCCGCTACACAGCACACAGCTGGTAGGGGGTTAAAAAAAAAAAAAATATATATATATATATACACACAGAGACACATACAAACATATGTACACAACAAAGCTACACTGCCAGACAAGAAAGATTTGGTGTCTCAAAAATCACATATGAATCAAATGAGGTTTCAGCAAAGGCAGAACCAAGAATTAACAGCTGCAATGTGAGCAGCCACTGAAAGAGAAGCTTTTGGCTGCCAAAACCCAAACTCTTTCTAAATATGGGGCAATAAATTCTCAGTCTTAAGGGTTCAGTGCTCTGGCTGGCAAGTGTTTCCCCTTGCTTTTCTGTACCCAGCATCTGGTTTACAAATGAAACTCCTGAAAGCCATTACAACTCCACAAGCACACCGATCAATGCTCCACACAGCTCCTCTTCCTCCAAGCTCGCAGTTACTGACCAACTTCCAACCGACAGGAACAGCCTCCGAGCACCGCGCGTTTCAGCAAAATACAAATCACGTCAATGTGCTCCCGTGTGGGGAGTCACAGCCCCTGACCCTCATCTGTCACCGCAAAAACGCTGGGGACACACCGGCCCGGGGGAGCAGCCAGAGCTGCCCCTGCAAACAAACCCCCTGGGAACTCCAAGGAGGAAAAAAAAAAACCAGGCATTACCTTGTAGAGAGATGGGAACTTTAGCCAGAACTGCATCTGGGACATTTTAAACCAGCATTCAATTTGCTGTCGGCAGAGCAGGAGGTGGGTGAAGCAGCGAGGCGAGATTTTTCAGTATATAATGGAGAAAGGTCTTCATTCATGACCGCGACGGCAGCGCCGGCCAGGGAGAGAGCTCAGCAAGGGCTTTTCAAAATGAACATGCAGGAGCAAGGAGTGCAAATGGAGGAGAGAGGCCAGGCATCCAGCGCGGCGTCCCGAGCCCGGGGAGATTTGCATAGAGCGTTTAGTCACAAGGAGAGAGCTCGTACTTCCTCTAAGCACAGGGCTGACTTTCAGGAAATGATGCCTGCTTGGTAAGTCAGTGAAATTACTGGCAATGCGATGAGAATTACTGTATGTGGTGTAATTCAACCACAGATCCACTGTAAACAAAGCCGCGCTCGGCGGCCGGACGCGGGGCAGGAGCGGCTCCCCTGGGCTCGCACCCCCCCAGCCAAAGAAAACTCCAGTTTCCCCCAGAAAATCCTGCTCTGGGGCTGCGGGTTCCCACCCTCCCGGCTTCGGGAGCTCAGATGAAGTGATAAAACTGAAAAAGATGATGAAAAAGTATTCACAGCTCCCCCCCAAGAGCCATGTGCTTGCTTTTGTCTTCAGTACCTGCCCCACCCCGAATATTGCAATTAGAAAATAAAAAGGAGTAGCCGGGTTTTAACTTTTTCTAGATCTCTGTGATTCTTCTGTGCCCAGGAACATTGCCTTCTGTTTCCAAGACCTTCCCTTTTGAGTTATTTAACAGTTTTGTTAACAGAAACAAGCAACGCTCGCGGTGGGGAAGGGAGCAAGGCACATTCCACGTCCCGCGGAGGCTGCGGCTGCAGCGACCCGAGCAGAACGTTGTGCAGGAACCGCGGTGAAAACGAAGCGTTTGGTTTCTGTGGGCAGCTGGGTTGGGGTGGAGAAAGGCAGCGGGTTTTCACTGCCGCTTTTATCTGAATTCGATTGTATTTCATCAGCTGGTAGTGCCCTGGAGCTTGGGATAGGTGCTTTAACAATACGTTTGAAGTAAAGAGACTAAACAAATGTCTTAATTACTGACTTGCTGGTGACTACCTTACTGTGTGACCTTGATCAAACCACCCAGTCTTGCCTAAGACTACCAAAGTCTTGCTATTTCTGCAGCCTTCAAAAAGCAGGTGGTTTATTTCCTCTTCCGTTTCTGTGCAAAATGCAGGCAACCAAACTGGACTGCCAAAAGGCAGCAAGCCGTACGACATTGTTATAGATAACCAGGAACGCTAAATTGATTTTGCAAGACCACAGTAATATAATCACAGGAGATAAGATAACCCGCTGAGAAACCACCACCTGAGTTCTAAGGGCCCAGCCCCGGGGAGCAGACATGCCACAGCGTCTCTGCTCGCCACAATTAATTAATGAACACGCGCGCTGACAGACAGGGCCAGGAAAGCAGAATTATTTCCAGCATTCGCACTGACTTACCGTCTTCCAGCAAAACCTAAAACGTTCCACCCAGCTGGTTACTGCGTTGGGCAACCTTCAGCACCTCATCGCTGACCTACCGGGCAGTTTCCTGCGCCGGTTCTTGAAAGCACGAGCTGAATTTCTAGGAATGCAGAGATACAAATCGATCCGGAACAACACACCTGCGCAGGACAGGACCTGGCAGCTCCTCATCCTCACACAACCGAAGTGCTCAGGACTAAATTTCCTGAAATACTTTGATGTCAAAAGACGGGGTTTTCAGACGTGGCCAAGGACACTCTGGGATCAGCTCCCGACCCGGTGACACTCATGGAAAAAGCCACCAGGCCCTGCACACCTGTGCCAGGTCGCAGCAAAGGGTCTTGGAAAAACGAGCCTAAGAGCAGCTAAAGGGTGGCCGGGAGCCACGTCACCCAGTGGATCAGCTCACGGTGCGTTATCTGACGTGCCATCACCCGCACGCGGCGCCGCGGCGAGGCAGGAGCCGTCACCACCACCACGACACCGCCGTACTTACTGTAACCCGGGCAGATGAGCTGCTATAATCACACCCTTCATTTTCCTACACCCAGGCCTGGAGTAAGCGTTAGGCAGCTCAGCGGAAGTGTTTCTAAAGTGTAATTAAGTCAAGAAAAACCCCGGCCCTGGAGCGCAAAGACAAAGACATGAGTACGTAAAGCAACTTGGTCGCAAAACGCTTCAGAGGCACCAGAGCCAGTTAATTGTCTTCAAATTGATTTTAATATCTGCATTCCCTGTGGATGTAATTCCAGGACAGCAATAGGAAGTTCCAGGACGTTTCTTATTCCAGGAAACTCTTCATTTCAGTCGGAACCAAGTCTTTCATGTAATTTAATAACTGTTACATTGATTTCTCTTAAATCACCACAGCTCTGTGCATTGAAGCACTTGTAAAAATTAATACTTTTCTTTAAGAACAGGTTAATTCCCCCCTGCTTTTTTAACAAGAAAGATGAATAGGAGATTGCAAGGGGCTGGTGGCAGAAAGAGGGCTGGTTTATGATTAACACGTGCGGTCAAGAGCCCCCGTACAGCACGAGCAGATCAAACACGCTGTAACTGCATCTTTACAGCGTTACGGCAAATGACTCTGCCCGAGAGCAGCCAATTCCTCCCGCAGGCTCAATGCGTCCAGACCGACCTCCTTCCTCCAGCCCAAATTGTACAAAGGGCCCCGAGCTCCCTGGATAAGCCACAGGGAGCAAGTGAAGCGAAGCACAGGGAAACAAGGACTGTCAGAAACAGGCAGGATCGGTTTAGACAACAAAAGGAAGGAGGAAATGGGCAGAGTCGTGTGCTGTAAGTAATTCTAAACAGGATAGAACAGTGAATAAAGAAAAACCTGTGGTGGTGAAGAGCAACAAGGGTTTCAGGGATGGGTTTGCACCTCTGGACCAGGCTGCTCGGCTTTCCTGGGGCTCTGGCCGCAGCTCAGCACAGCTCCAAGAACTTAAAACCTCCTGGGGTCAGGGCTTTGTTGTGGCAATGAACAGCTCTGCCCATCAGTGACACAAGCCACATCGGTATGGCAAAAACGCCTTTTCAGCAGAATCGCCGCACAAGCCCTGGATTCCAGCAGCACCTGAGGCTGGAGGAAGAGCCAGGAGAAAGTGAGGAAATAGAAAACGTGAGGGAAACCAAAACCTGCCTCCCTCCACGACCTGGATTTCTGAGGACGTGGTGCAGTCCGTACACTTTTTACATACGGGGACGACACCACAGGGTCTGGGAGAGACTTCGGCTTAAGAGAACAACTCCCAAGATCAAGAAATGCTATCAGACCCAAGTATGGCCTCATAGGACTATTTTCTAAACCTCAGTTTAGGCCACTTGTTTATATAAAGAATACCAACAGACCGGCAAAGATGAATCACCCAATGGCAAGCCAAAAACCAAAAATATTGTGCAGGAAACAAGTTCGAGCTCACATTAGGCTGCCCTGACCATGCACATGAAGCACCTTTTCCAGCGAGGCCGCTGCGATACACACGGAAATCGCTCTTCACCAGACCCCAGCGGTGAGTGATTCAAGTACAAAGACGTTCCCAGAGTAATGAAGAAATGCGGCGACTCCCGCTCAGGGCAACCTCAGGCCAGCAAAGCCCTGATAAAGCTCTGCAGGTCCTGCTGAAGAGCTCCGAGACTAAACAAGGAGAGAAAACGGAGCAAACAGCAGCGCTGGAGAACGTGGCCGCCTTCCCACCCTTCAAACCCTCGGGTGCCCCAAACCCTCAGGCAGGTGAATGATCCTCCAATCCTCACCACCAACAGAAAGCGCCCAAAATACCTCATCTTTCCCACAGATATAACCCAGAATCTCTCACCAAAGCGTGCAGCAAACTCCTCGTGTTCTCTTGTCGGTGTCACCCCTCTGCTTGGCATGGTGGTGACAGTGCAAAGTCGAACGGGACTCACCGCTCCCAGCACACGGGAGGATGAACAGGCAGGTACTTTCCTACAGAGTCACCTGGAGAGATGGAACCACCCGAGCTGCTCCCACGCCTCCCGTGGCGTGTTTCAGCTGTCCAGGCAGATGGTTAATATTTAACAGTTTGGCATCTGGGACAGCAAGAAATCAGTAAAGTGGAAAATATTGCTGAAGCAAGGGATGGAAAAGCTCCAGGATGCTCCCGGATGCCTCCAGACTGATGCCACTGCTTCCAGTTAAACGCCTGCTGCTCCACCAGATCCAGGCTCTAATTCTGGCTCCTGTGAAAAAATCATCAGCTTTTTTTTTTTTTTTTTGGATGAGCAACAACTAGTAGTTCAGAAAGCCCTCGGTTTTTATCAATGAGTTTCCACGTTAGTGCTCATTGCGCTCTAATGGGCGAGAGCTCTAGGAGCAAACCATGTAGAAAGCTCCGAAGTCCCAAGCCGAGTGTTCAGAAAGGCTGATCTGGCTCCGTGCTCCAGCAGAAGGAGCCGTTTGAGCTGGAGGACGCCCGAAACGCCTCTTAGGGACAGCAGAGCACGGCACCAGCGTGATTTCACATGAACGGACGCTGTCACACGCGACCAGGCGAGCTCCAGACACACATGGTCCCTCCGAGGTACAAACTCCATCACATCGGTTTCAGGTTGGAAACCGAAGCTCTGACAAAGGCCTTATTCAGTGTTTCTCGGTTTCAGAACGCACAGGGTGACACGTCAGTGCCAGGGTTATCAGGGGGAATCTCCAGAAAGCCCCGAGCAGCCCTGCTCAGCGCACAGGCTCACAGACAGTGCCAGAGAGGACAGAAAAGCAAGAAAAGCACCCGAAAAAATGCTCTGATCCTCGTGGGAACGTACCCAGCACTACCTGCTATTACACGGTACAACACCTGAGCAAAAGAACTGCCTCGGCTGTGACGGATTCAGAGGTGGACACCTTGTTGTTTCTACGTTTGAAGCAGGAGAACACTTGCGAGCACATTGTAATAGGTGCAGTCTCACACCAGTTGGCTCAGAAGGAAAGAGTCCAACAAAATCCTCACTGCCTACAATCACCTCGCTCCCGTCTGTTGGTTCCTCTGCAAAAGGATGAGAGTGGCACAAGAATTATTTCTTGTTCTGGAAATCATCTGAGGTCATTTCTGTCTGGTTTGCCCCAGAGCCCTCCTGCTCTTCTATCACCCAGCTGGCACAAAGCAGCATCTCCTCCTCACAACAAATCTCCAAAATGCTCTTCCAAGCTGGCCGAGACCAATTTCTATGACGCAGCAGGGGAAGGAAGCTGATTGACCACTTAGATACTAGAAAATGCATAAGGTAAAGAAATAATTAAGCCCTTTTCCCATTAAACCCACCTGCCAAACTACACCCGCCCTCCGGATCTACAGAGAGGACGCCTCTTCCCATCGCAGCCCGTTAAATGGTTTCCACAAGTTAATGAGATCACATTTGTCTCATTCCTCCCACAATTAATTCTGGAGGCAAACAAAGATCAATGCTATTACGATTCATTTACTTATCTGGTTCTATCCAGTTAGAAGACTCTGGTCAAGAGTTACCGGTGCAAGATTTCAAAACCTGCACGGAAAGAGCCCAGAGATCCCCGGGTGAGGGGTGAGGGCGTCTCCTGGTCCCTGGGGATGCCAGGTGAACCAGGGTCATTCCTCCCACTCTTCAGCTCTGCAGAAAATGACCTGGCTCCAGTTTGAGTTTGCTATGCTCGAGTTGACGTAATCCCCAAATATTCACCGCTCAGGAATCCACCACTTGTAACCAGCGAGAACGCGCAGGCAACACACGCAGGGAAGAGACTTTCAGGAAGCAAATGATTTAACTGCCCGATTCACATCCAAATTCACACTTACCCGCACCACCCTGCAAAGGGGATTCTCCCGTGTGCTGTCAGTGTTTATGTAAAACATCACTTTAAAAGACAGAAGCGATTCACCGGAGATAAGCTCCTACCAAGCCAACAGCTTCTGAATTGCGGCTGTCAGAGAATCTGTCCCAACCGCACGCAGTTCCCGCCAGGTGCTGGACAAATTTAAGATACTGCAAAATAAACCCCACCACCATAAAGCACCATTCTCCCCCAAAGCCATCAGTAGCTATGGACTTACCTGAGGAAAATCACCATTTTTTGGTAAGAAGTCAGAGAGGTCCACAGATGCATAGTTTGTATCCAAGAAATGTGGTCTGCTGATGGAATTCATATAAAAATCGTGAGGGGAATTAAAATATTGCCTGTAAAGAAATGGGAAAAGCAGTTATTTCCTGTCAGTCCTGAGTATTTCTCAGGTTGCTTCGGACTCCATCAGTGGTGAAGTTGCAACTATGGGATGACACATAGAGGAGATTGAGATTTTTAAAAGCTGTGTTTATCCAAAAGTGGTATCTAGGCAAAATAATACCTCCACAAGTTATACCCTGCTTCCCAGACTCAGTAGTGTCAGACTCTGGAAAGCTGTGTTAAGAATTCAATACTCTGCAACTTGTATAAACTGGGAAGGATTTACTAGATAAAAAGGGTCTGCAGGACTAAATAATATTTCAGTGCTGACAACAAAGCAAAATGAAGCCCGTGAGATGTCCCAGCGCCAAGCGTCTGAGGGGTGTGATGGGACCTGCCACTCACACCACGTAAGGACAAGCACCAAGTTCCACGGAAATACCGCACCCGGGCGCTGGTTTGGGCCATAAAACTGCACCAGCCCAGCAAAGCAGTAGGGACAGGGCAAGAAAACAGCCCTGACGGGGCTGCACTCAGAGATCTGCACCTAAAGACAGGGAAAAACCGAAGCTTAGGGACATGCAACCCGAGCCAGAACCGTGAGCCCAGGCAGAGGTGAATTCTGGATGTACCCGATCACACCTGGTCACAAAGCAAGATCTCTGCTGGAGTAACGAAAGGAAAAAGCAAAGTTCTCCTGCCCCCTTCCCCCTGCCGAGAGGGGATGAGACCTGCAGAAACCAAATAATTCCCTTTTCCTCCGCGGCGCAGCCCCTGGCCGGCGCTCCGTGCACGGGTTGTGCTGTCGCACACGGGCCCTTTCCCTCTCCCGCAGGAGCCAGGAATGTGCTTCGTAATCCTTCCCGGCAGGGCCGTGCGCTCGCTTGGGCAATCGCCACCCAGCTCGCGCTGCAGCCGCTCAAACGCTCACCCCATCTCCCTGGTTTCCTCTCGGGGCCAAGTTGTACGTTCTTCCCAATGCCAGGGCTACGGAACCCACAGCAATAAACTTTAACGAGGCACCGGAGGGGGAGGGAGAAACAAAACGTAAAAAAGAGCAGGGAATGACTGCACTGCCAAGGTATTATTAGGCAATTAAAATGCCATGTGTGGCCAGCAGCTCATTAATACACCACGCTTAACATTGACATATGTACTTATGTGCAAACACAGTTATCTCGCTCTGCTAAATATATTTTTCCTGCTCTTTTTTCATCATTAAAGATAATACCCCCCAAAAGGAACAGCTCCCTGCCCCTCTTTTCCTTTTTTTTTTTTTTCCTTCTTTTCGGTGCTGCCACAGTTTTACCAGCCCGGTGCGAACAGCGGTGGGTTCAGCTCAACCTGCACTAACGGCCCTGACCAGCCAGCACTGACTCGGCTCCTCCTAATCCAACCGGGCAAATTAAAACCTGGGCATAAATTCTGGGAATTAACACACGGACAGACGAGGAAAGGCTTGTTTAAATCACTTTCAACTTGAAACCGCTGTGGTCTCGCTGTTTCTCTCGCCGGAGAACAGAACTTGGCCAGTGCTAACAAACTAACCAGGGAAAGGGGAAACTATTTTTACCGGAAAAGCGAACGGCTCCTGTTTCACCAGCACCTCGTGGGCCCGGGCAAGAGTCAGTTAAGGTAACGGGAAGGAGCCCAAGGCAGCCTCAGCCTCCCTGGCCTGCGCTGCTGGGGAATGACCAGCTTTGGTATGTTATTTTGCTTCCCTTAATCTCGGTTTTCGAGCTCGCGAATGCCAGATGCACTTTCTTCCTGCAGTCTGAAACAAGAGCCGACAGCAACGCCGGGCCCAGCTTTGACATCTCTTAGCAAAGCCACCAAAGCCCTTGTAGTACCTTGGGTGCTTCACCTTTTTATACGAGAACTTAAAAGTTATTCACCCTCATTTGAAGAGCTGGTAAACACCACCAAGTTCGCTTGAATTAAGCTGCGGATAAAAAGCATCACCGGGAAGAATCAGGTATGTGGACTCAGCCCAACAGCCTCAGCAACTGCCCAAGCAGCAGCTCCTCGTGCAGGGGACCCGATCTCAGCAAGGTTTAATACACTGTTTACACTTTTCAGGCTAAGAAAACCTGAAACGAAGAGGTGAGCTTTGATTTCTTTTAAAGAAATTCTTCAGTGCTAAAGTTACCTACTGAAAAGGAACAGGAAAAACCTGCTTCAGGACAAAGCTGCTGCCATGAGAATCAGCCATGTCCAAACACAGCCGCTTGCAAATGAGATTTCTCTGTGAGGGTTTTGAAGAGAAACTTGCACTAACTCTAATGCCATCTGCATTCTTCTATTTTACAACATGGGCTATAATTACAGCTCCCTTTAAAATCCCATGTTTCAACGTTTCCATCCCTTTCAGGATTCCGACCTGTAACACCCTCACCCCAGATCCACCTAAAAGAGATTCAGCTGCAGTTTTCAAATACAAAAGGACAGAGGGTTTTTTTGTGAAAAACAGATATGGAAAATTTCACCTGAAATGTAATTTTTACAGTGACCAGGAGATAAAACACAGGAACCTAAAGGTGCGGCCTTGGCTAAATCATTCTCTAGCAAATAATTACTACAATAAACCTCATTCCCAAAAGTAACTATTGCAAAGTCAACAAGTTTCCATTTGTCTCAAACACAGGCATGTCTTTGCAGGATCAAGGCTATAACATTTCCACTGCTGCACTGAACAGGAAGAAAGTGAGCGGCAAAACCAGAATGAATGGTCAAAGAAAAAAAACCCAACGCAGTAGATAAACACAATCTAATCTTGTGGTTCAATACAGCAAAACAGAAATTCTGTTATAGCTCTCCTGAGGATCCACCAAGTCTAATTTACAGGAATCGCGCTCAAAAAGTACAGGCGCTTCCAATCAGAGCCAGGCCGGCTGGGAGCAGAGACACGAACCGATGTGGTAACTCGGATTCTGGCTCCGAGGAGCGAACACCGGGGCAGAGCCGCGTTCGGCGCCGCGGGGACCCCGTCCTGGCCACGTCGCGCTGGGAGCCGCCGGCCGGAGCGGGACCGGCACAGCAGCACCAACACAAACCAGAGCGGCCGGTCCTCGCTGCCGACAGCCCGGCTGGCGCTGCGACGCTCCCGAGGGTGGAGATCTCTGCTTTTCCAGGAAGATGCTAAAATCCCTTTAGGAAGGAGGTTAAGCTAAATCCTGGAGTACCTGGAACACAGTTATTAGCTCACGATAGCAAGTTCTGTTCCTTTTATTTTTCCTTCCTCCCACCTCTGACCTAAATAAAGACACATCCTGTATATCTGTGCCACTCCCTGTGTTCACAAAGAGACCAGAGCAGCCGCTGATCAGCCTTCAAACCTTCCTCCCAACAACCAGCACCTCCCCGTCCCGACAGAGTCCCAATCCAAGTCACTCGGTGGAAGCACAAGGCAGCTTTATGTTGTCCCAAACACCTCCTGCCATCTGAGCCAGGGTGGATGTTCACCATAAAGGGGGGGAGGAGGAAGAGTAACATTTATTGTTACACAGAGGTCCCTCAAAAATGCTATTTTGGGCATGAAATCTAGAAAAGTTTTCTCACCGACTTCAGAAAGCACACGGCTGATGTCTTTCCCACCAGTCAGGGCCACTGTCCCTACGCAAAGGTCACTGCAAGATCTCACAGCTCTGCTTCACAGCACTAAACCGTGCTCTGGACCAGCAGCTTGACTTGGAAGTCGGTCACAACTTCTCACACCAGCCTGTACTCACCACCTCGCACCTCGTGGGGTGCGGTTATCGGCACATCAGCGACAACCGGAGGAAAAAGTCACAATGTCAATGAGCTCCGAGCTGTCAGGGGCCGTGCAGGTGTTTTCACCGCAGACGTGAGGTGCTGGGATTTACTTGGCTCCCAGGCACCTACATGGCCAAAAATGTGAACTTCACCCCTAAGTCTGCCCCCGGTAATACCTTCTCAGTTGCACCATCTGCATAAATCTACAGACTGCACACCCTATTTCTTCAGCTAGATTGTGCTAACAGGCTGCTTTTAACAATTCCGTTAGTGCAACAAATCCAGGCTAAAACAAGGCTGTTCCTCCCTTATAGCAGCCTCCAGGTTTACCAGAAATCAAAGCTTTTATCTTCTTTTTTTTTTTAAGAAAAAAAAAAATTGTTTGCTGCTTTTTCCAAGATGCAGCAGTTTATGAAATGCCACAAGATCGGCATGTGATGCAATTATTTCCCCATCAGTTAGTGAAATAAAGTAAATAAGGAAAGCAATCAAGAACAAGTTGGATCACGGAGTGCGCAGGAACAGAGGGGACTCATACAAAGGAGAACGGCACTCACTGGTTTTCGCTCAGGAAAGACGAGGTCGGGAAGGTGGTGGGGTAGCAGCTACTCCACAGGTCGGCAGCCAGCACGGAATTCTGAAAGGAGAAACCAGACAGTTACAGCAGCGAGTCCTGGCACGAACACCTGCGGCTGCAGAGCCACAGCTCACGACTCCTCTTCCTCAGCACAGGGGGCTCTTCATCTCTCACGGGAGGGGAAATTCAACCTCAAATTTGAACCTACTTCCCTCTTACTGTCCCCAGAAGGATAACAGGGTCGGTCCCCTTTCCGAGCCTTCTAACCTCAGTCTTTGCGGGAAGCGAGCACCAACCCGTTAACTCGGTTAACAGGCCAACACCCAGAAACATCGTTCTTTTGTTTTTGTCTTCCCACCTTCCAAAACGTTCTCCAGCATTAACAGGAAGCTTTTAGCTCGGCATGTACCAATACAATCCCAGAAAGAATACAGCATCTTATTTGTCAGCTGCAGATCAGTCTTTCATCTGTCCTTTTGTGTTCAAAACAAGGATATCTCATGCTTGGAGCAACATGTGCTTGGTGAAATGGGTCTTTTTTTAACTTCTAGGGCTACAGAGTTGGTGAAGGGTTTGGAGGGGAAGCCGTATGAGGAGTGGCTGAAGTCCCTGGGTTTGTTCAGCCTGGAGCAGAGGAGACTGAGGGCAGAGCTCGTGGGGCTGCAGCTTCAGCAGGGGAGCAGGAGGGGCAGGGCTGAGCTCTTCTCTCTGGGACAGTGACAGAACCCAGGGAACGGCAGGAAGATGTGCCAGGGAGGGTCAGTTGGACATGAGGAAAAGGTTCTTCACCCAGAGGGTGCTGGACACTAGAACAGGCTCCCCAGGGAGGTGTCACAGCCCCAACCTGACAGTGTTCAAGAAGAGACTGGACAACGTCCTCAGACACACGATGTGAACTGTGGGGTTGTGCCGCGCAGGGACAGGAGTTGGACTCCATGATCCTGGTGGACGTTCTATATTCCGATATGTGACAGATCACTCCTTGCCCCTCCCCGCGGCGGGTTCCTCACCTCCATGGGTGGCCCGGGGACACTGCCGAGCGCGGGGCCGCTGCCGAACGCGCTGCCCGACGGCTGCGGGCGGCTCTGCGCCCCGTCCATGGCAGCGCCTGCTGAGGGCATCGGCCCGCGTCCTGCGCATCAAGAACGGGCTGCGGAGTGCCCGAGGCTCCTTAGCTGTGCTCGTCGCCCCGCACCATGTCCCGGGCTGGAAAAGAAACGCACGTTTTAATTTTATGAAAGGGGAGGAAAAAAACCAAACACCAACAAACCCAAAAAACACAAAAAACCACTTGTAAAACCAAACATAGCTAAGAGATGAGTAAACAGCCATCAGCTGGTGAAATGGCTGCTGCCTCTTTATAAAAGAGAGGTTTTTACGGGGGAACAGAGTTCTCAAATATCAGCACACCTGGAATTCGCCCAGACCCGTGAACTCCCATCGAACACGCTCCCCTGCCTCGCCGCAGATCAGCAGCCAGCTGGGTTCAGCTTGAGCAACAATTTGTCTAATACGCAAAAACATCATGTGCAAACTCCTGATGGTCAATTCCCCCAAATCCCTTGTTTTCATCAAAACAGGCTACGCAGGTGCAACACCATCCCACAGAGCATCGCGATGGCTTCACTCCCGCTGCACGTTCCTCTGCCCCCTCCTGCCACAAGAATCAATGGCAGCGCCCAGTAAATGCCCACTGAGCAAAGCAGAAACGCTCAGTACCGCAAACCCCAGCTGCAATTTAAAATCCCCCAGCTTTGATGGCTTCCAAGATACTATTTGCTACAAGTGGTATTTTTGAAAAGTCATTTCTGAGTCAGAGCCCCTTTAAAAATAAGTGATCTTTCAGCAGACAAAATTATTTCTGCATTTGTAATGGAAAGTGAAATTAAAGTGACTCTTTCTTGCCCTGGTGGCAGCAGCTGTGCCAGGAGAGCTCTTCCCACAGCAAGATGCAGGCGTTTTCCCTAGGAAAGCACAAGGAAACATCAGCTCCAGAGGATAAAGTTTAGACACCAGCAGAAGTAACACCAAGCTATCTGGAAAGATCATTAAGCTACAAAAATCTCAGAGCACTTTAATTAATCACTAACAGAGTAAATACTGTTTATGAAGGCCTGGGATCACCCAGATCCTTTACACCGGCTTTATTTCACCAGAGATTTACAGCAGCCTCGTTCTTTTCCAAGCAGAAGCGTTTCTTTTTATTACACCATAAAATCCACACTCAGGCTTTACAGTCCATAAGCCCAGGAGCAAAAAAATAGCTAAAAACACTTAGCTAGCACCCCAGGATCCTAATTAATACTGTTACACTGGCCTTGGACCTGTCTCTTTCCTCTCCAATTCATAAAATTCCTGGCTTTTCTTCTAGTCTTGGCTTTGACAAGAGGTCCCAGATTATCAATTAAGCCTGTGCTACAACATCCCACTCCCCACACGAAGCAGCGAGGAGCAGAGCAGCAAACTGACAATTGGGTTTGTTTTCCAGTTCCACCACCCTGCTCCAAGGCCCTCCGGCCCCAGGGGGAAGGAAAACAGCCTTTGTGTATTTTAACAGACTAACCGCTGCTCAGCCGTTCCTGGACAGGGGTGGCGAGGTTGGCTGACCCAAGGGTTAACATCACAGACTGCTTCAGAGATATCGATGCCCTCTGGTGCCTGTAAAATACCGTCTGTTCTTTTCACCAGACACTTCAGGTTTTCTGCTGCCTTTTTTTTCTTTTTTTTTTTTTTTCCTATTTGTAACAGCTTTCAATAGGAAATCAGCAGCAGTTATTCCCGTAACAGCTGTAGCAAATATACAGCTTGCCTTACACATCCAAAGTGACTTATGAAGGGTAAAATCAATACCAGAATTTCTCTACATTATCTTCTGTGTTGGCGGCACCAGATTTTGCTGGCCGGGTTCTCTGCCTTGCTCCAAACCAGCGCTGGTTCCCTGGATGGAGAAAGGGCACTCGAACAGCGATTACGCAGCCAGGAAAAAACGTCAGACTCACTCCTTTGCTCCATAGGAAAGCGGTTCCCTGCACAGCGTGATAAAGCCCATGAGCCAGTTGATTACATGACACGTTCTTCTGCTGAAGCTACAGGAACAGAGTCGGTATTAATAACAGTTTGCTGTCCAGCCCAGGCGGGGAGGGGATTCCTGGGGAATTCATCCCGCCTCGAGGTTATGGAACATAAATTTCAACTTCTAACAGCTTGAGCTTTCTAGAAATTTATTGGCCCAGCAGTGCAGCAGACAATTTCCAATTTGAAAAGCTTAACGAACTGCTCTGCTGTAATGAGGATCGATGGAGCTGTGGGTAAGGATTCGGTCTGCGGGTATCTGCGATCATGAGAGGTGAAAACAGCCGCTGTCCGCCCAGTGAATGCAAGTGCTTCCTCCTGGGGTGTCCCAGGCTTCGTTAAGTGTATTTTAAATTGTCCCTATTGAAGGAAGACAGCTAGGAAACCACAGGTATGCAGGGAACAGGCAGAGCTAAACCTGCCAATCATGAATTACCGTGCCCTTAATGAGGACACGAAGAGCTCAGGAATTTGATCCAGTTCCTTCTCCTCTTCACAGATTAATTCCCGATCCCCACTCCGTCCCCTCCTCCCACCGACACGGGCACCAGGGCGGCCGCAAGTTCTTCAGATCACAACACAACTGCAACTGCCCAAAGAAATGGGAACTTCACCCTACAGAACTCTTAAAAGCTCTTTTTGTGTCTCAAGCACCCAGCGAGCTTGTGGTTCCTCTTTAATGTTTCTTCGTGCCGCATTTTTGGAGGGTTTAGACCAAGCAACATTTTGCCTTGAGGGATGAGAAGGGAAGGGTTGGAATCAGAGCCCCCCTCACCGGCAGCGACTCACGGGGGGAACCAGGCAAACCGCGGGGAGGTTTGGATCTGCGCCTGAGCTGCCGGGGGCTCTGGCACGTTTAGAACAGGGACCAGGAGACAAAAGGCAGCACCAGAGTACAAAACTTCAACGCCAACAGCAGTATCAGATCTCTTTCTCCCCACTAATAGCAACTCCGCTCTTTTTCATCAAGCAAATCCAGCTCTTTGCAGAGCAAGATCAAACACCATGCTGCTTGTTTAAGTACCTGAAACACTCTTGGAAAAGGAATTTCAGTTTACAAAGAAGGCAGAAGTTAATACACAAACAGAAAATACTGCGGGTGACTCACTCAGGCTCTCTGCTGTTCCTAAGCAAAAGGCTGGTCCATCTATATTTGAAAGCCAAAGAATCCAAAGTCTGTTCCTTACCAGGAACTGTCTTAGAAGAGAGAGTTATAGCGATTCCATACGCTTATCTTGATGAAAACATAGAAAGGAAGAATACATCTCCAGCCTTGCATATCAGAAAACATGTTCACAGACCTTGATCGTGTTACTAAAAAAAAGACTGAAGAGTTTTAAGCTGAAAAAAGGTTCCGGTAGCACACAGAACTCCTAATGAAGGCTTTCCTGAGAGATCCAGGCTCTCACAGTCAGAAATCGCAGCACAGTGTTCAGTGACTACACAGTCAGCTCTTTATTACGGTGTCACTGTTCACAAAGCTTTAAACCTGTGTCAGCATTTTTATTACAAACCCTCCATTTCAGGGATCTTTAACTTAACCATCAAAAGGACCCATTCAGCCAGGAAACACGAAACACGCCATGTGCTCACTGCTTTAAACAGCCAAACAAAATTTTAAAATTCCTGTTCATATATACGTTGGTGTTAAAAAACCTGCGGTGGAAGTAGCTGCGGCTTTTCAGTGCGTGTCCAGCCTGGCGGGCGCAGCCTGTCCCATGTCCGGCACATGATGAAACACGACGCTGGGTCCTGCTGGGTTTGTCCCAAAGTCACGGGGATTAGTGGGGGGACCCACCGCACGGAGAGCTCAGCAGGCACCCAGCAAACACCAAGGATTCTTTAGACTGTGCTCACACCAGGGCTTGAATGAGACTGAAGCAGGTCTAAGTCTTATTTTGGGGAAGGGAAGATGCAAACATCAAGCGAATAGAGCTCTATCAAAGAAAGAGCAAGCGGCAGAGGTCCCACGCGACCCAACGAACTCTGCAGAACTTTTACTGCTGCACGGAACGCACAATGTTCCCTGAACTTAAAGCAAAAGTATCAGTACGTAATATCCCACTTAAACGCATTCCTATCACCAGCCGCTCTCCCGTTCAGCCGAGCTGGAGATCTCCGCGCTGCAGACGACATGTGGATGATCTGCAGGAGTCAGCGGCACCGCACGGGAACAGCCCCGACCCCTCTGGCCACATTTACAACGGTCAGAGCGCACAGACCAGAAAAATCCTCACGAGCTCCTGGAGCCCGGCAGCAAACCTGCAGAGCTCGCCCTTCAAAGCACCGTCTTACCGTAACCACAAACGGAGCGTGCTAGTTTGAAGTCACAGTCCTCATGCTGATATTTATGGTTACTTTTGAGAACATAGCTCTTTCTTGAACCTTGCATTAGTGTTTAATTAAGAACAGAGTACACGGGTGAGCGCTAACAGCACCGGAGTTACAGTCTGTCGGCGTCAGCTCTGGTTTCAGAGGCTTTAACGGGGCCGTTACGAGCTCCCCCGCGACGGGCAGACATCGGCACTCAATGTCTCGACCCGCTGTCCATTTCTGCACCGGTTCTTACGATACTCGATCTAAAAGCAGCTGAAGAAGCAGCGCAGAACAGTGAGAGCCCAGGCGCTTCTGCCACCGCAGCCGCAACTGAGCCACCAGCTCCCGGTGGGATCAGACCCCGGGCAGAGCGAGGAGCCCCGGCCGTGCCGGGACACGGGGAATGGGACACGGGAACGGAGCCCCGGCTGTGCCGGGACACGGGGAACAGGGGGAACGGGACACGGGAACGGAGCCCCGGCCGTGCGGGGACACGGGGAACGGGGGGAACGGGACACGGGAACGGAGCCCCGGCCGTGCGGGGACACGGGGAACGGGGGGAACGGGACACGGGAACGGAGCCCCGGCCGTGCGGGGACACGGGGAACGGGGGGAACGGGACACGGGAACGGAGCCCCGGCCGTGCGGGGACACGGGGAACGGGGGGAACGGGACACGGGAACGGAGCCCCGGCCGTGCGGGGACACGGGGAACGGGACACGGGAACGGAGCCCCGGCCGTGCCGGGACACGGGGAACGGGACACGGGGAACGGGACACGGGGAACGGAGCCCCGGCCGTGCCGGGACTCGGGACGCGCGGTCCCGCGCACAAGAACTTCACTCGCAGCACCCCTCGTTTTCTTCCGCCGCACACACGCTCCAGCAGCCGGTGCCGGCGGCTCCTCGCACACCGGCCGGGCCGGGCCCGTGTCGCGGTGCCAATGCCGGCTCCAACCGCGGGGACAAACACGAGCGACCCCCGGCCCCGCTGCCCCCTCCGCGGCCCGGGCAGCCCCGGGGCCCCGCCGCGGCACCAGCCGCTCCCCACAGCGGCGACAGGCGGCCCCGGGCAAGCGCTGCCCCCGCACGGCCCCGGGACACCCTCCCGCTGAGGGGACCGGGCAGGGGCGCGGCGGCAGCCCGGGGGAAACGAGCCCTCAGCCCCGGGGCAGCCCCGCGCTCCGGTCTCCGGGGAAGCCGGTGCGGGGTCCCGGCCCGTGCGGCCCTTACCTGCGTCCCGGGGGCTCAAACTCCCGCCCGGCCGCGGCCCCCTCTCCGCACTTCCGTGTTCCGTGCGGCCGCCATCTTGGGGGGACACGGACTTCCGGGCCGGAAGTGGGGGCGGGCGGGGCCGGGCGGGGGCACCGGGAGAACCGGGAGGCCCCGGAGGCCCCGGGAAGCAGGTGAGGAAGGGCCTGGCCCCGGGTGGGGTAGGGGCAGCAGGGCCCGCGGCGCTGCGAAGTGGCTCTGGGAGCCGGGAACGGCCCGGGGCTGAGGGAGACCCCGTGCCGGTGTCACCGGCCGCCGCGGGGCCGGGGCTCTCCCCGCGGGCATGGCCCCCGCCGCCGGTTCTGCTCGGTGCAGGGAGCTGCCCCCGGCCTGGGGAGCGCTGGGCCCGGCCCCGCACGGAGCGACCGATTGCGGGAGGGGACCCAGAGTCTCCGAACAGCCCCCGCCGCTCCCGGCCCGTTCGCCGTTCTCGCCAGAGGAACGGAAATTCCTCGGGTTTCCCGCCCGCGGAGCAGGGGCGGCGGGACCGGGACACCCCGAGCAGCTCCCGGGGGCCGTCCCCTCGCTGTCATCCCGCAAGAGTCGCGCTCTGAGAATTAACTGCAAATCAGCTGAACCGCGGAGATGAAAAATAAACCGCTCCGGCAAATCGCCCCGTGCTCCTTGCAATATTTTTTTGTTTTTTAATTACCCGTTGCTTATGTTGGAGCTGTGCCCCTTTCAAGCCCCAGGATAAAAACAAACCTCCCAGTGGGGCGATATAACAAAGCGTCCCGGATGGCTCTATTTTTACGTTGGCATCCCTGACACAGCAGCGGCGATCTGGAGTTTGGTTTATCCCAAGAAGGAAGGCGCCGGCAGAGCAGAGCCGCCGCTATCTGCTTGGCCTTTGGAAACATCGGCTCCTGCCAAAGCACTGGTGGGAGGGAGGGGGGACGGTGACCGGGGTGCGCGCACGCAGCACACGGGCCCGGCATTGCGGTGTCAGTTCTGGCACGGGGACTGTCCCGTGGATAACGGGAGGTTTGGGGGCAGAACAGGAGGTTTGTGTGTTCTGGCAGCAGCGGCTGGGCCCGTTCACTCTCCCAGGAGCTGAACCTTCATGTTGGGAGCGTCGGAGCCCCCGGCAGCAAACCCGCAGGCTGCCCCGCTGCTCCCCCATCCCGCGCCTGCCTGACCCAAACCAGCCCCCGAACCCACCGGGGAACCTCCCGAGGGCACAGGGGAATGCGACCCCCCCAAACGGCCACCACACGCGTGGCACAGCCTGAGCACCCCGCAGTGGGACCCCTGTCCCGCCAGCTCTGCTGTGGTGCCACCAGCGCCGTCCCCTCCCCGGCCCCGAGGGGAAGATCCCCTCATCCGCCCCGGACCCCAGCACAGCGTTGGACACATTTGGGCTTTTCATCCCATCATCGAGCGCTGCTCTGGGAAGACTCCATTTATTTGCACGTGTTAATTAATTAAAGCAATCGTGTCATGCTTTCCGAAGCGTCCTTTCTCCAGAGCTTCACACCGAAGGCTCTGGCTCTGCTAAATCCCACCCCTGTCATAAATTCCCTGCTCCAACTCTGGCCCCACACGTGGCCACGGGCAGCGTCTCCGTGGGCCAGGCAGAACTGTCCTCGTCCCCTCCCCATTCCCGGCCACTTCATCTGAGAGCTGCACATTGTCAGGGGCTGAAAGCCCCTGCAGACATTTATTCAGTGTGACACTCCCAGAACACTGCTGATCCTCTCAGCCACGAGCCCGTCTCCTGAAACCACCAGTGCCTCTGCAGCGGGTGCCACAACCACTCATTTCCCTCACCCGATCGCCACCTCCCCCAGCCCAACTCCCGTTTCAGACACGAACCCGCTGCCCCAGCCCGCGGTCCCAGGGGGACCGAGAGAGCCCTGGGCTGGTGGGACGTGAGGAGGAGAAACACGGGACGCGGCTGAGCTGCGCGCTGATGCTGCGGCCATTGCAAGGGAGGGATGTCCCTGGGAAATGGTCCAGCTTCCCCAGGAAAAGTCCTTCCTGGGCAGCTGAGTCCCTGGGGGGGCACCCGCTCCCAGGGAAATGGGTCAGGGATGGGAGTCTTGGGGCCCTGCTCCTGCTTTGCTCTTGTGCACAGCACAGCGCGGCTCCACCACAGCCCTGTCGGGGTGAGCCTGGTGCTGGCACACACTGCTGGTTCCTGTTTGTTCCCACAGCCTGGAAATCCCCTGACTTTCCGCCGGGGTGAGGAGCGAGGAGCCCTGCACCCCGCTGGCCCCTGCGCCACACAGCTTCGGGAAGAGGCAGCTGTGGGGACAGACCGGCAGCCCTCGGGGAACCGGCTGCCCGAGTGCCAGGGTCCCGTCTGCACTGGTGTGGGGCTGGGCGGTGCAGGGGGGCAGGGACAGGACCTGGTGGGGACCATCCCGGGTGGGACAGTCCTGTGAAACCAGCCCCTGGAGGGCAGCAGGATCTGCAGGGAGCAAAGTGCGGCTGACATGACGCAGACCCGCAGCTGCCGCCAGTGCGATGGCAGCTCCTCCCGCCCGGTTCCTCTGCTGGGGACGGTTTCCAATCGATCCTGCCCTCCCGCTGCTGGGAACCAGCCCTCTCGGGGCGGGGGAAGCACAGCACTTACCAGAATTTGGGTGATCGCTTTCAAGCACTCTGGACTCGGTGCCAAGATCGAAGTAAATCACATGCGGCCAGGCATGAGAAAAGTCCTTGAGGGAGCAGGACAGAAATGCAGGAGCTGATGGGGCTTGGGGAGCAGCCTGTGCACCCCCTCTTCTGCGCTTGGGAGCCACTTGGCAGCACTTGGAGCCTCCCCGGCCTCCTCCTGCCGTTACGGAGATGGACACCCTGGAAAAACCGGCAACCGAGCTGGGACGAGACCGGAGCATCACGGTGCTCTGATCTCCACCCCTGGGGACCTGCTGGGGCTTTGGGGATCCTGGAGGGAGGGATGTGCTGTGATACCGCTCAGGGCGCCCAAAACAGGCTGGGGGCTCTCCCACCTCTGCCTTGTGATCCCACGCAGTGCCAGGAGCTCTCACAAAAAGGCAGAACTTGTGGATTTGTGCTGTCCTGCCTCAAAATAAGGGCTCAGCTCTTGGAGCTGGCGCCTCACACATGATTCCCAGCTGCGCCCACTACGTCACCTCGCTCAAGGGTTTTTAACCTCCAGCACAACGGGGCCTGGGCCAAAGCTGCGGCTCCTCGGTGTGTTTGGAAGCGGGTGTGCAGGAGCTGCATGGCACGGGCAATAATCAATAACCAGCCATTAGTTGTTATTATCCTGGAGCGTGAAAACGCACGTTGGCACTGAATGTCCTCATCAAAACCCCCAGGTTTGCTGGAGCCGTCGGGAGGCCTGAGCCCACTCCCCAGCCCAGGAACTGCCCCGCCCTGCCCGGACCCGCCCGATTCCCCGGGCGGAGGCGGCCGGGACACGGCAGGAGCCGAGAGGAACCCCGCGAGCCTGGGGGACGGGGAGAGCGGGGAGGCCCCGGGCTCACCCCGACCGGCGGAGCAGCCTGACGGCGGGCGGGGCCGGCTCCGGGCAGGGCCGGGCTCCGCTCCCGGCAGGGCAGGGCCGGCTCCGGGCAGGGCAGGCCCCGGCAGGCCCCGGTGGCAGCCGCGGCGGGGACAGGCCCCGCGCCCCGTCTCCATGGCAGCCGCTTCCCCTTCGCCCTCCGCCCTTTGCCCTCCGCCGCCCCGCCGCCGGCAGCCCCGCCCCTGCGGGTGACGGACAGTTCCCGGAACCTATCACAGCGCACCTCCGCCCGCCAGAGCGGGTGGGCGGGCTGGAAAAGCAGCGAGCCAACCGGAAGCGAAAGGCCGCACTGCCGGCTCCTCCCCCTCGTGGAGGCGCCGCAGCCAACCAGCGGGCGAGCGTACGGGGGCGGGGCCGGCGTGGCAACCAATGGGAGCGCACGTCGGTCGCCAGGGAGGTGCGAGGCCCGGCGGGGGCAGCGGCGGGAGCGCGGCGGGGCCGGGCGGGGGCGGGAGGTAAACAAAATGGCGGCGGCGTGCGCGCTGCGGCGGGGCCGGCGGCGGTAAAGGGGCGGCAAAGGGGCGGCTGGAGCGGGTCTCAGGGCAGGGCCGGGCCGCGGTGGCAGAGCGGGGGCAGCGGCTGGCGGGGCCTCCCCTGAGGCGAGGGGGACGCGGTGGGGAGCGCGGCGCCGGGACCCGGCCCAGTTCCCCAGCCCGGCGGCGGGGAGGGGGGACGAGGCTGCCCGCCCCCCTCCCCCGACTGCACAGCGGGGCGCGGGGCCGCGGGAGCGGCCGGAGGTGCTTGCGGGGCTCGTCCCGGGCCCGCGGGGGAAGGGCCCGGCCCGGGGAGCGCGGCGGCGGCTGCCGGGCGACCGGAGGTCACCCCCCGCGGGGGTCCCTTCCCTCCGGGCTCCGTCGCTGGTTTGGTTGCACTTAAAGTGGTTTGTCCCCTTTTCACCCGTTCCCTGGGGTGGCCGCGGTGCCGCTTGTTTCCCCCCCCGCCCTGACTGGCACCGGCCGGGGTGCGGAGGGGACCGGGCGGGGGTGGCAGCTCCTCCCTGACCCTCGTGGGCAGGGAATGGGGTGTCGCGGGGACCGGGCAGAGCAAACCCCTCCCTCCTGACTCCCCTGCGCGGGCAGGGGGTGACGCTCCGGCAGGGTCCGCGTTGTGTGACACCGGTGACACCTGGGCCAGCGGCGGGGACACATCATGTGCCAGGCGGACTCCGGGCGGTTGAAGGATGCCCCGGGGAGATCTCGATAGGCACCCGAGGCCTCAAACTTTTGTAGGCCTGAAAAGCGAAGACCTTAGAATTGTTTCTGAAAACTCCTTCAAAGAAACTTGGTTCCAGCTCCCAAACGGCTGAAAAGAGACTCATCCGCACTTGTAGCGGGGCAGAAACGCTTCCCGGCCGCCCCCTCGGAGTTGGTGATTATGGGCTACTAGGAATGGAAAGTCACGAAAGGGACTCGGCAGTCACCTGGTTTTATGTGGTGGCCTGAAGGCTTGGAGGATGACCTAACACTTAGGAATCAAACTGGGCCAAGTTAAAGGCCAAGTTTTGACTTGAAAGAACCCTGACAGCGTGACCAGGTTGGAAGCAAAGCAAGTCCCAAACTGAGTGTATCTGGTCAAAGATATATATTATTTTTAAAAGACATTCTGTTACTGGAGCCAGGCCTGGATTTTTTTAGTATCCAATTGAGCTGGAAGCGGCTCATAGGGGTTTTTTGTTTTGTTGTTTGTTGGTTTTTTTTAATTCACGTTTGTACAATCTTCTGGATTTCCCCCCCCCCCACACCCCGCCAAGAAGGAGTAAAAGGGAGTGTTGGAAACTACCAAACAGGATTAAAACCCTGAGCGCTTAAGGAAAACAGGTTAAGGAACTTAATCCAGGATGGATCTGCAGGAGCCACAGCAGCTGGGTATGTTTGCAGAGAGCGAGCTGATGTCCGTGGGGATGGACACGTTTATCCATCGCATCGACTCCACCGAGGTCATTTACCAGCCCCGTCGGAAAAGGGCCAAGCTCATCGGCAAATACCTGATGGGAGACTTACTTGGAGAAGGGTCTTATGGCAAAGTCAAGGAGATGTTGGACTCTGAAACCCTCTGCAGGAGAGCTGTGAAAATACTGAAGAAGAAGAAGCTGCGCAGAATTCCCAATGGGGAGGCGAATGTGAAAAAGTGAGTAAATGTTTCTGGTAGCTGGGAACTGAGGGGTTAAACTGTCGTTATTTTCCAGCTGAAGTTCTGAACCATTTTAATTAACAATGTGGCTTTCTGCTGTGGAAGTGCTTCCTAAACTGTAGATATCAGGAGTCTCGTTACCACTGAGCTCCAGCCAGCGCTCTTGTTGGGTTGGAGTGGGGACGGGAGCTGGTTGTTCTGGGAGCAGACAGCCCCCGACACGCACCGCCTTTCTGACAGCAGCGCTTTAAGACTAAAATAGTATTTCTTCAAGAAATTCCTCTTTAAGACTTCATATTGAAGAGGCAAATCCGTGGCTGAGAGCGCAGAAATGCACTTGGTGTCCTCGCAGTCACGCTCCCTGTGTCCCCGTCCAGGGCCGTGTGGCTTGGGCTCTTTGGGGTGACACTCAGTGCACCCACAAAGGGGGTTACTGGAACGTCACCCGGTGCGTTGTGCACCCGACAGGCTTAGGAAGTGCTGGGGTTTATTCTCTGCCTCATTTCTGACTTAACGAGTTTGGGAAGTAAGTGGAGGCTCTTTGCAGTTGATTTCTGCGGCTGTAAAATGGGGACAAGGGTTGTCAACCTTTTTTATTTCAGTGACTCAAGATCTGCACTTGGAAGCTTTCGAAGCGCCAGTTACATGCTGATTAGTCAGGGCAGAAGTAACTAATTAGAACTAACCGTGGGAGCAGCCTGGTGTTACGCTTGGTCTGTAGGGCTGGGTGTAGGCAACTTTCCCTTTTCTCGGGGCTGTTTGTCCCAGCCCTGCGAGGCAGCTGGTTATCTGCTGTGGTGGGACCTTCTGCAGCCAAAACAAACTATTGGCGAGGGTTTATCTCAGAGTAGGAGGGAAAACTTGCAGGATGTTTCGCAGAGTCTTGTGTCTTTAGCTCTGGTGTGCTGAGTGCAGCGCCTGGACCTAGTGGAGTCTTGTTTCTGTTTCTCGGTTGGGTTTGAGTTCCCAGGCTCAGCTGTGAGATATTTCACATCCTGTCCTGGAGCTTCTGTCAGGGAGCTGTTGAAGTTTGTCTTCTAACCTTCGGTGACAGACCGAGCTACAGAATAGTCACAAATCCTAATGCTGGGACCTCCCCGTCTCTCCTTTGCTGGCTCGAGTTCAGAATCAGAGTAAACTGTTGGTTAATGTGTAATAAAATGTTTCTTGTTTTTCTGGTAAAGGCATGAGTGCTCTTTCCACCCTTGTCCCCTCCTTCAGGTACATCAAGGGCTTCTACTGAAGAAGAGGGAGACTTTTTTTTTTTTTCCCCCCCTCCTTAGTGAAAATACAAATTTTTCTCCCCCTTAGTGAAAAAGGACTTACCACATAACAGGAGAGTTTCTACCAGAACCACAGTAATGGTCCCATGTCCCCAAGTGAACTCTGTGGAAGTTTAGTTCCTGCACAGAGCCTGTCTGTGAGTGTCTCGTTTGGCTTCATTAAGGTTAGTCATTAAACCAGCCCAGCCGAGCTCAGCTTTGCTGGGGGTGTTTTTCTGGCTCAGCTGCACCTGCTTCCAAACACTGAGGCAGATTTTAGATGTTGTCTTGTAAGGAGGGTTTACTTCAGTTCAAGCTCCTATTTTTGTCACCTTGTCCTTTTCTCTTTGTCCACGTACTCATTTGCTTTACCTGCTTCTTCAGTGGTGATTTTTTTTAAGGCAAAATGTTGTATTTTTGTGGTTCCCTAGTACCGCGGCTCTCTGACCGTATCAGAACCCTTCGGCACGACTGTGTCACGCAGCGAAAGGTGTCTGGGCTCTGAGTAAACCTGTGGTGAGATACAGCATCAAACCTGCGCAGTTTGCCTGGCGGGTAAAGACAGGCAGAAACCGTCGCTGGATTTCCAGGGAGCACTGGAAAACACTCTGCTGACATTGGGGGTGATTTTTATAATGTCACTTTGCTTGGCCACACTCCATTAAAATGTCACTTTCTACAACTGCATTTGAGCAGCTTTGGGTGGTTTATACCCAGCAAACTACTCGTGTGTAACAGCAGAAAGGCAGATGTGGACTGCATCACGCCATTGGGTTCTACTTTGTTGAAATCTCCTGCTCTGTGCAATAATGAGTAAATACCCAGTTCCTGTGGTGGTGAGAGCGGCTTCCTGGCCCCTTGTGCCCTTATCAGCGCAAGGATGTCTGCAGCTCGCTACGTGTCAGAGATGATTGTGATTAGTTGTCTGATCTTTGTAAACATCCCAACTTCAGCTGGTGCCCTTTGAGATGAAAAATCTCTTCGCGTGAGCAGCTGGGGCGTGTGGTCGGGTTTGGTTTTGATGCGCTTGTCTCTTGGAAGTGACTGCTTGCTCTTTCAGCCTCAAAATACCTGGTTGCATGGTTTTCTCTTCACTGTTCCTGCTGGTGTGATCTCCAGCACTTCTGGCCACACTGGGAAAAGCTCTTTCTGTGACTTGGTTGGTTCAGCAGAGATGTAATTGAATTATTACCGGGGGCTTGTGCCTCTGCTGTTCTCAGGGGGTGTCTCAGCGTCGCTGCTGCTGTGAGGAAGGTGAACCGTGCACTGATGGTGTCACCCAAGGAGTTCCCTGGAATCCCTGGGAATCCTGGGGGGGTTTAAACTCACAAGACGCACATTTCCCTGAATCAGTCTGGAGAATCTTTGTTTCTCTTTGGTTGCTTTAAAGAAAGGTTGGGGTGGCTTAGTCAACCACACAGTGCTGTGGCTAATTACTGCTTCTAGTTAATACAAAAAATGAGTTTAGTAGGATTGCCAAAAAGATTAAAGAAAATTTGGAAGACTATTTGTCTATAGCAGCACAAGTTTTATTAAACTGTGTGCTAATAGCCTCACATTTTTAATTAAGAGTTTGTGACTTTCTGTGTGTGTCCCAAGTGTCTCGTACTGTACTTACCACGCTCAGTGAGTACTTAGATTTGAATATATGCTCATTAGAATTCCTCGGAGGTTTAAAATGTGCCGTGGAGCTGTACTTTGGCAATTTGCTCCTTGGGCCTGCAGTTGAGGAGAGCACGGCCGGTTGTGCTGCAGGAGGATGGACCGCAGGCTGGGGGGGGCTGGAGCCAACTCGGGGGGTTCTCTGCCCCCCCGAACCTCAGCGGCTGCCCCACACACCCAGCTCTGCCCCTGCCCTGCCTAAGCTGGGCTTTCCTCGGGTTCAGACCAGGCGAACCCCTACGTTCCCTTACGGAGCGAAGTCTGAAGGCCGACATGGCCTTGGAGGTGGCTGCGGTCTGGCTGTCTCTGTTCCTCGGGCGTTCTAGAATGCAAGAGCAGCTATAAATAGAATTAATCTTTCCTCTGGGAAATGGGCTGCTTGGCCCCTGCCTCAGAGGTGGGGGCACTTCACTGCCGTTTTAGATTGGTTCGCAAAGTCCTCCTGGAAAAAAGAATCATTACAGAAATATGAAATATTTATTAGCCTGTTAAAGGGGGAAGGAATTAGTATTTGTGCTTTCAAGCCGTATTATAGGGAATGAGCTGCTGGGATCAGGATTTTAAATGTCTTCCTAATAGTGGGAGCTTGCTTTGCCTTCACAGCAAAGCAGTCGTGTTTAAATAAGCGTGTGTATTCTCACCAGCCTGGGCCGAGCGCTCGGCCCGTCTCCCTTCATTATGCAGAAACTTCTTAGACCAACACTAATGCTGGCTGCAGTCCCTATGCTAATTTAATCCACTTCAGCCTTTTGGTCATTACTATAATTAGAGCGGCCGCATCGCTTTGCAAATCTGTCTGCCATTTAAACTAAACACTCTTCTGAGCTTTGCCTCGTTATCCTGGGTTTCTGTTTAGCTGCCATAATGGGTTTTTTTAAAGCCACGTATTATAAAGGAAGAGTGCCTGGCCTAAACTTTGCTAGTGAAACAATTTGTACTACTGCTCAGGGATCCTTAAAAGATCTTTAAAAAACCTGCTTGCATTCCTGCATCTATGAGCCTTTGGAAGGAGCAGTTACTGGTTTGTTAATCAGATGAGATGCATCAATGAGCCTTTGTACTGGGCACAGCTCGTTAGGAGAGCCTGGCTAATTGTGCAGGAGATGTGAGTGGCTTCTCAGCTCGCTGGGTGTTGAGGCAGAGGCTCCGAGTTCCGTGTGCTGCTGTTGACATGTAACCGGGCTCTTAAAGCGAGAGAAGGGACCTGGGCAGAAGAGTTTAGGCGCGGTTTAGCATGAGCCCAGACCGAGCAGCAGAGGAACCAAGTGAAGAGCAGCATCTGCGCTTCCAGACCCCACCGGAGCCACCTTGACCTCACCGTCCTGATTCTCCCGTTTCTCCTCCTCGCAGCCGGTGGCCAGGGGGATTTTGCAGGCCGAGTTGGGTGCAAAAGATACTGAAATGTGGTTTGGTGCGCGGTACAAAATCCCAAGAGACAAAGGTCAAACCGGCTGATATGAGATGACGTACAAGGGTCCATCTCCACAGCCACTCACTCACTTGTACGTTATGTATGCTTTTTAAGCATAACTTTTTTCTTTTCTCTTCCTGCAGGGAAATTCAGCTCCTGCGACGATTACGGCACAAAAACGTTATCCAGTTGGTAGATGTATTATACAATGAAGAGAAGCAGAAAATATATCCTTTTTCTCACACAGTTGTTCATAGGGTTTGAATTCCTGTTGTTCTCTGCTGTAGTGCTGAATCATTATAGTTCTGCTTCTGTTAAGGCCCTTTCAAATGTTTCTTAAGCTTGAAATTGCTGTCACTGGTATTAAACATACAGCATGTCTGGAATACTTTCCACACAAGTACATTTTCTTAAGTTTCCCAGCTTCTCGGTTGGGAAACAAAATATTGTCCCCAGGTTCCAGGGCTGGGGGAGAACAGACCCTCAAATACTGTGTTTTATTGTGTGACCTTCAGCAACTCAGCAGTGAAACAAGAGCTGTGGATCTGTTGTTTTCAGCTGTGGTACATTAGTGCTTGCTTTCCCTGAAGTGGAGATGGACCTTTTGTTGGCTATGCTATGTGAAATCAATTTTCTAATGCTTTTTCAAGTCCTTGGCAGCGGTTTAGGGTTTTTTTTTTTTCCCCCTCAAAAGAAGCAGCAAACCTCTCTGGCATGTCTGTCCCTGCAGAGGGGCTGTGCTGCTCTTGTCCTTCGAGATAAGACGAGTTCCCAAGCCTCCTGTTCTGGTGTTTGTGCGACAGTCCCTTGCGCCAGTGCTGTAAGTGACCTAACGCTTGTAACAGCCATGGGATTGGAGCCTGTTGCTCCTCTGAGGTCCACGGCTCGGCTTTTTGAGGCTAAACTCTTCAGCTCTGGAATAAAATGTGCGGCTTGTGATCTCGGTGTGTCTTTCAGGCTTTAGCGTGTGGTTCTGCAGCTCTGCGTGCACAGACACCAGCGTAATTACGGGCTTTAACTTGCCAGGGAAATGCGAGTGAGGAGCTGGATGGTTCCTAATGAGCCTGCGCTCCGAGGGCATTTTGAACCAGTGTGTGAGGTTATTGAGCTGAGCTGTTGTAGCACACATTATAAATGGTTGCTTTTATTTTTGATGGTGTTTTCTAAATACTGTCTTCCAATTACAGCGCTTCATAAAATGAGTAATTTAATTGTGTGCTTTAATTAGATCAAACTCTGCCACCAAATCATTAGTATAAAAAAAGCCTGACAACTTTCGTTTGTGTTTTGTAGCCTGAACCGACCGAAGGGACCGTAATTCAATTACTGTCTATAGAAAGATACCATTTAGTTAATAAGCTGCGACACTAAAGGAGAAGCGTGAGGAAAAAGAGCCCAAGAGAGACCTCGTGTGTTGGTAACAGGTGATGACAACCCAAACCGGTCGTGCAGAAATGTGACCTCTCAAAGCCAGGAGTGATGTTCCCGCTTTACTTTCTGAACAGTAGCGTTTGCAAAAAAAAGCGAATTGTTTTTCAGCACTTTTCCTTTGCAAGTATAGATTGAGTTCAGTGTTTTTCTTCATCTGCTTCTACACTCTTAGCAAATCTGTGCCCATGTCAGTGCTGGTAGGAAGTGATGCAAGGTGGCGTTTGGAGCCGGGCCTGTCGAAGAAGGAAAAAGGAAAGATTCTGTTCTCACCCGAGTTTTCTGTAGCTGATAGAAGTAAACTGCAGGCTTCAGCCACGTTTATACCTACGCAGACAGTGTTTTAACAACCTGCCTGCCTAGTCAAAGCCCTCGATGACTTTCTTTGGGAAAGGGAAAGCTGTGATGACTGGATTAAAAAATATCTGCTACATTTAGTATTTAATGGGCTGCTCTGATGACCTGCTGTGGCTGGGAATGCAGAACTGGTGATGAATGGAGAACTAATCCAGGCAGCAAACAAAGCCGGCTCAATATCAGTGTCCCAGCTGGCGCGTTGTCCACCAGCTCTGTGAGCGGCGTGTGCTGCTGTGCGATTGATCACCTGGAATAGATCTGCTCCAGCCTCAAAGTTTGTGCTCTGCTCTGGCTGATCAATTTGAGGTGGATCAGTTACAAAAGAAGGGTTGAAAAACAGTCTGGCAGCTAACGAAACCCAAATCAGGCTGTCCTTTTGGGGCCAGGAGCTGAGCTGTATCATCTACTGTTAGCGTTATTCTCTTGAAGGTGGGAGAGCTGATGTTTTCCATATCACTGGGATGTAAGTAGTTCACAGGTGTCTTCCAGAGTAAGAAGCGGTAGGAATGAATTTGGGGAGTTCTTTCTGCTCTTCTGCTGGTTTACTGGGTGGTGTTGCGCCCATCATAACAATCTGACGGTACTTTAGTGTCGCTCTGAAGAGCAGCTCATCTGGGGAGCGCAACAGGAATTTGAAGAGTTTGGACGGCGTTGTGAGCTCCCGGATAGAACGTGCTACAAAAGGGCGACACAATCTTTAGCACAGATCCCACTCAAAGTGCAGGTCATCTCTTTAGCCTCTCCTGCCTCAAGAGTTAAGATGGAATCCTGGGACATAAGCAACTTATTTTAGGCTTAGGTTAAGCAGGCGTCTGCCAGGAATCGTTAGTGTGACCAGAGAACTGCTGGCAGCCGTGGGCTTTGCTCTGCTCCTTATCTCGAGGTGCACTCGCTTGGCAAAGCCACCAGATGTCCCAGGGTCTGTTCTGCGAGCCCCTTTAAAAGCCTGGGGAGAGGAGGGAAATTATTGCTTTGGATACTTGCGTAGGTTCTGTTGTTTGGCCCCAACTTTAAGGCTTAAGGAGGTGAAAGCTAGAATACGCTGCAAGGGAACAAATGCTAAAAAGTGCCACCAGTTCTTGGCATTCTGTTGTAACTTTTTTTTATCCATGACGTTTCAAAAAATCTTCCCAGCTCCCTGGGGATCCTTTCTCTTGCTACTGAAATACTCCCATGGGGATGGGGGTAAGCGGCGTCTGTTAAATAACGCACAAAGCCCTATCATTTTGGGACGGGAAAGGAAGAATAACAAACTTTGGGGAGGGCGACGGGAGCTGTAGTTCGAGCCAGGGTGTTGGGAGAACATGCTCCAACCTCTCCTGCCAGGGGCTCCCTCACTTTCTATATTATCCTATTTCTGTCACGCTTGTGAGGTCTCCACCTTCATTTCTGTGGAGTTCGCCTCCTGTTTCAGGTCTGCGAAGTGTTTAACCTGGAAGCCTCCTTAACTTAGCCTCCACGTATATGGTGATGGAGTACTGTGTGTGTGGGATGCAGGAAATGCTGGACAGTGTCCCAGAAAAGAGGTTTCCAGTGTTTCAGGCTCACGGGTAAGTACTTGTCTCCTATAACAGCACTCTCTCCTTTATGTGTGATCAGTGGTTCACGTGGCCTTAGTCTATGGAAGTGCTTGACTTTTTCCCCCCCCTCTAAATCTTTCTGCAGGTACTTTTGTCAACTCATAGACGGCTTAGAATACTTGCACAGCCAAGGGATTGTCCACAAGGATATAAAACCGGGGAACCTCCTGCTAACAACCAACGGGACACTGAAAATCTCTGATTTAGGTGTAGCAGAGGTATGTGAGGACTGCGGCAAAGTCAGGAACGTGGGAGGTGTGACGTTCTAGATTTAGGTCACCTTTGTGGTGTTACCTGATGTATTGCGCGTTTAGGCTTTTGTTCCGTTAAACTTGCAGAGTGCTCTAGAGTGACTCTGAATATTTATTGCAATTGGCAAAACACTTTTGTTGATAACAGCACAGAACTTCCATCTGGGAAGCACACAGAGAAAGGCATTGATCTCAGACAAACACCAAAGGGTGGTGAAATGGCTATAAGTTACATAACCTTGTCCTTTTTTTATATGGAGACTGTCTTAGCGAGGTAGGAGAGGTGCGAGGGTTGCCACTGGCACGTGGTTGCTGTGGCGGCATGTTCTCATGGTATGTAGGTAGATCTTCAGTAGCAGAGTTCTCCTCTTTTTTTTTTCTTTTTCCCCCACAGGTAAAACTTTTCTAACAGTTACAATCTGCCTTCAAAGTTTGAGACTAATGCATGTGTTCTGCCACAGGCGTTGCATCCGTTTGCAGAGGACGACACGTGCAGGACAAGCCAAGGGTCGCCAGCATTCCAGCCACCAGAAATTGCCAATGGCCTTGACACCTTTTCAGGCTTTAAAGTCGACATCTGGTCTGCAGGGGTCACGCTGTAAGTGCCTGTCCAGCATCCAGGAATTGCAATAAAAAAAGGACGAGCCCTCAAATAGCTCAGTCTTGTGCTGTGTGCTGCCATTGCTGCTCTTTGTCGTGTTGGGGGAGCAGGGGGGTGTGTTGGTCCCTCCTTTGGCTGGGTGTGTGCTCCCCAAAGTGCTTGTGATTCTGACAAAAGTCACTTTTATTCTCGGTGAGTAACTCTGCCAGCCGTTTCTGAGCATCTGAGACGCACAGCTACTGTAATAATAGAAACCACAAATATCTCTAGTATTTGTTTTTCAATTCCATCCTAGCCTGTCAGGGAGATGTCTTGGTGGGTTTGACTCATGTGAATGAAGAGGCTGTGATAAAGCAAGTCTAAGTTTCAAGAGACGTTCCAAATACCATCAATTATTCCTCCTTTAGTTTCCTGTTGGCTCCTTTTGTTTTATGTTGTCACAGAAGAACTGAACACCTGTGCTGTGTGCTTTTTCTCATACAGCTTCTCCTTCTGCCTTTACAGATACAACATTACAACGGGTCTATACCCCTTTGAAGGGGATAATATCTATAAATTATTTGAAAACATCGGGAAAGGTGACTACACAATTCCAGAGGATTGTGGTCCTCCGCTCTCAGACTTATTGAGAGGTGAGTCTCCCAGTTGACTCTAAAAGGGTAAAATTCACAGGTGCAGAAATGCTCAGCTTGCACAAGGCCAGGGAAGAGCTTCATTCTAAGCATCCTGCGATGATACAGGATCCCGTTAGAAAGGGAGAATACGCTTGGGAACCTCATGATAAGACTTTAAAGATCTTTAACGCTGGTATTTTCTTGAGATACACTAAACCCGGGATGGGTTGCAGTCACTTCTCTTCTGAGAGTTGGTTCTTGCATTATGTTTCTTGTGCTCTGAGAAGCTTTTAAACCTGAACACCAAGCCCACAAGAGGTTAAATTAAAAATGACATCATAGCGTTGCAGGTTTTGCAAGTGAGAACGCTGAAATTCCTTACCCAAGTTTTCTGTCATATGAAATACTGAGTCCTCAGGTTCTGCTGTCCTTCCTCATCAGCCTCTGCTCTCAATTTATTTGCTTCCGTCCCAGTTGTCTCCTCCTTCACCCCAGCTTTAGAGTTGCAAGGATATTGGAGCAGTGACTGGTGCCCGCTTTCACAACACGAGTAGCACTTTCTAGGCAGAAGGAGAGGGTTGTAGTCTTTGATTGTGTTTTTTTGTTCCTGTCACTTAGTGCAGTAGTTTGAGGTTTAGTGTTGACCAGTCTCTACTTCTTTTGAAAGCGGGACGGCCAGGGCAGCAGTTCCTGCCGCCTCGGGCAGCGCAGCCGTTCAGCCCCACTGTCCATCACTCCCTCTGCTTTGTCTTCAGCTGTTTGCGAAAGTTCAGACCTCAAACGTGAAATGGGGCTATCTTGTTTTGGGTTGATTTTTCTGCTTCTCGTGCTGCGTGGGGCTGGTGTGGGTGAAGGGCTGTGGGGCACTTGAGTCAGCTTCCCTTCTTCTGGCCCACAGCGGCGTCAGGGCCGCTCGTCACACGGGTGTCAGCGCTAAACGGGGGGGCTGCGTCCTGTGCCGCGTCCTCTTGGCTAGCCACAAACTGCAACGGCAGCACAAGGTTACCAATTTCAAAGCGTTTTACAGCCATACTTTGTGCTACAACCGTCAGCAGTTGTTCCTGTGCAGGAAAGGCTGCACTGCCTGGGGGCTCCCGGTCCCTGCGAGAGCTGCAGCCCCCGCCTGGACTCACCCCCTGGGCTGTGGGGTCCCCTCGGCCCGTGGCGCCGTGCCCACGGGTGTCCTGGCTCAGTGCCGCTGCGTGCCGGGCGGCAGCGGCGGCAGGTGGTGCTGTCTGGCCGGCTGTGCTGCCGCTGCCTTAGCGGGGCTCCCCGTGGCCCCCGCCGCCGAGGAGCTGCCAGTCCCCCTCGCAGGAGACTATTTTAGCTTATCTGGCCCCATACCAGTTATGAAATAGGCTATTTCCATTTCAAGAAGTGTTAACTGGCTTTAACAGCCTTCGGGAAGCGTTGCACAAGGCGCAGCTGCAAACTGCCCTGGCACAGCCGGCATCTCGGCCGTTCTGCCGAGACCAACGTGGCTGCTGCGCGCGGCCCGGCGCTCCCGACCGCCCTGTGTTTCATGTCGTACCCGCGTGCCCCAGGGAGCGACGTCCTGATCTACGTGTGGGGTTTGATTTGTGAATCCTGACCCAAAACACTGCGTTGCCCAAATGCAGGAAATCCAGGGGCCCATCAACTGCTGCAGCATCCACCAGAAACCCTCTGGGGTTGGGGATGAGCCTCTCGGCTGCACTTAGTGTTGCCCCCCAAGGAAAACGGGTGTGGTGGTTGTTGCTCTTTCTTGTCCTGAGGATACTCACAGCCTCAAATCCGACACTTCCCTTTCTCTTTCCATCCCTTATATGAGACCTGGGGTCAGAATCTCCTGCTTTTCCTTCTGCCTCGCTTTAAACAGGACCCTCGCACCTGGTGTCCAAAACTGTCCATCTCTTCAGCCTGAGTCGCTTCCTTCACCTGTCCCGTGCCTGGGCGCTGTGAGATGCAGGTTGGGTGTGCAGGAGCTCGCCTGGAGACGTGTCTGTGTCTCTACACTCAGCCCTTTCTCCCGGGCGCTGGGAAGGCCCAAGGATCCTTTTACCACCCTCTCTCCATCCTGCCTGAGAATGTTCTCCCAGCCCTCCTCTTGTCATTTGCACCTGTCAGCAAAAGCTGGCAAAACCTCCTGCCATTCTGCTCATTTGGTTTGATGCTTTGCTGTTTCTAGTGGTTAGAGTACCCGGTGGACCTGAGGTGATGGAATTACGGTGTGGGATTGCCCCGGCAGATACCAGGGCTGAGCCTTGCAGCACCGATACTACGTAGCCATGGTGACAAAATCTAAATGCTTTATTAGTTCCTGCTTTTCCTCCAGAACAGCTGCATTTCCTGGTAGGTGCCTGCTGCTTCTGCAGCAAGTTGAGGCTGGATCCGAAGCCCGCAGCTCGGATGTTGTCGATGGCTGGCTCATGCTTTCGTACGAGCTGCACAGGCACCCACAGCTCAGCTCCATCTCATTAGAGACTTTGTTCCGCCTTTGCCTTGCTTTTAAAAGACTCTTAAAGCACTCTGCAGTGCTGCAAGCGTTTGTTCTGGTTTTATTGAAAGGAGGAATTCAGTGTGCTGCAAAGTGCTTGTTTCTTCTCTGGCTATAAGTGCTGTGGTGACCACAGTACAAGTCTGGCTGTGAAGCAAATGCTAAAATATGCTTTTTAAGGTTTTTCTGTTCTTCTGTTGACTACTTTTGTAGCGTTCTTTTACTTCCCCACCCCTTGAGCTTGTTTTTATGCCTTTGTTCCTCTTTACAGAAGAAGCAGAATTTAGAGGACCTAAAGCTTCTATGGCATTTGACTTGTAAAGAGACTTGTGTGACAGTGTATTTCAACAGATAAGCTGGGATGCTGCTCCTCTTTTTCTCTGTAGTTGGAGATGAAGCTTTATTTGTACTCCTCACTGAGGAAAATAGAAGGGCCAGTACTGTTCTGGCTTCTGTGTGCAGTCAGTAAAGATGTGTCAGAGTGGAAGCACTTATAAATAGCCTTAAGGCTCTTCTGTCACCATCTACACATGACTTATCAACTCATAAGCAGTTTGCTTCTGGACAGGAGAAATGCACAAGGTCAGCTTTTCTTCTTCCTCTGCTAATGTGCTTTTGCTGGAAGAGAAAGCTTTGGGCCTGCAGCTTCTGCATTAAGTGTCTGCAATTATTTCCAGGCTCTGCTACAGACTTTCTGACCGGGGACAAGTTGTTTAGTTTCTCAGTGTTTTGTTTTCTCACTCTGTGTAACCGCGGTGACCTTTCAGTGCTGGGTTGCTGGGAGGATGTGTGTCCTGGGGACAGTGGGATGCTGTAATTCCGGAGTGGCGGGAGTCCCCGGCCGGGCTGGTGTCTGTCTGTCCCCCTGGCTGGGCTGCTGTCTGTCCGCAGGCTGGCTGTGATCAGAGACTCCAGGTTTGCAGAGGGAGAGTGCTCAGAATGCCCGGCCGTGCTGTGGAGGGTGAAGGAGAGGGAAAAGGTCCTGCCTGACTTTACAAATTTTATATTGGTTGTTTTAAACAGTGATCCAAGTCAGAGACTGCCGTGAAGTGCAGGTTGAGTTCGTTACCTCTTGCTGTTGGATTTCCTCCTGCTTCTCAAACAATGTACCAGCTATTCTATCCTGTGATATGTTGCTGGGTGTTCACCATTATCGACCTGCGTGGGCTGGAGGCTGCAAGGAACTCCAGACACGCTCGTGGTCTCCAGTTTCCAGATTGCTGCTCGGCAGAATTGGGAGGGGGTTTGAGGCCGCTGGTGCGCGGCAGCGGGCACAGCATCCCATGTACGGGCAGAGCAGATCCTGCTGAAATACCGCGGAGCAGAGGTTTGCGAGCCAGGCGTCCTCCCGACGAATTGCCCTGTTACAGCATGGCTCATCTCCCCTCGCAGATAAACGGCATGGAAATCTTTACCCTAAATGGTAGAGAGCGTGTGGTTACTGTGGGCAGACTCTCGTAGATGACTTGACTTCTGAATAGTACATGATGTTTTGTCTTGAAGGCTTTTTTCAGTGCAGGACTTGAGCCACAGAGCTGCCATGAGTCAGTCATGGAGCTGAATGCGTGAACGTACATTTTCAGTGATTGGCCCCTCTATTTTCTTTCAAACATTGCCTAAAATATGGTCCTTTTTCATTAAATATCCTTTTTGGTCAATTATCTTCTTTATGCCTCTCTAATTGCTCGAACAATACAGCTGTCTGCACATAGCTATTTGTAACTGGTGCTGTTAGGCCTCTTGATAATTTACCTTCAAACCTTATGTTCTGCTTGTACCACTTTCATCTCGTAAATGCACTGAATTTCTTCGTTAGCCCTGTCATTCCTCAATCAGCGCTTGCCTTGCTGCATGTTTGTGTTCCTGTGGCCACAGGAGCTGCTGCTGAGGCTGCTCCAGCCCCTGCTCTGCAGCTCCCCGTGAAATTCCTCCCAGACTGAAGTGCAGGAGCCCTGGGAGCTCCTCCGCGCTCCGGATTGTGTGAGGAGTTCGGCGTTGGATATGCTGGGATGTGCAGAAGTTTAGCCTGAACTTGATGATAACTAACTGGATAATAAGTGGGGGGGTGTGTCCTGACTTGCCTGTTTCTGATGGCATTAATAAGATAACCAAGCCAGTACTTGCTGTGGTGTCCCCTAGACTTCATCTGAGATCTCTTTGAAGTCCTATTTCTTTAAAAAAAAAAAGAAAAAACCCAACATATTCGGGCAGCTCAGCTGTGAAACTACTGTCTAATAATCTTATTAACAGGCTATTTAATTAGGTGTGGGATTTTTTTTTTCCTCTGAACCACCTTCCCATCTTGTTTTCCAATTATTATTTCTTGTAAGGCAAGGAGAAATTCCTTCAGAATGTCGGAGAGCTGCATTACCTTTGTTCAACAGTATGGCAGAAATTGCTCTGCGAAGCCCTTGCACCTTCCCGCTGTTCTGCTTCCAGCCTTTCTTTTCTGCTGGTTGCTGGACAGGCCCCTCCTGTTCTCTCGCCTCTTTGCAGAACCTCACGCTACCTGTGCAAGACTTGACAGCGCTGGTGCTTCAAGAGCAACGCGGGGTTATCACCCCGTAAACGCGAACTCCTTGTCGTGTACAGCAGTGAGGCTTTGGTGACGTTCATTAGGTGAATATATCCTTGGAACCATCGTTGGAGAATGTCTTGGGTGCTGCTGGCTGAGACTTGTTAGGTCCCATTGCCCTGTTTCTGAAGAATATGGCAAAATTTGTTGCTTCCCTTCTGTTGAGTTGTGAAACTTCTTAGAGACAGTGGAGCAGAGTGGGCATGTCATGAGTGTCAAAGGAATCCACCTCGCTCTCTTCTGAAGAATACAGATCAGCCACTTCTCTTCTTACCCTCACCCCAGTTATCCTTGCAGGTGATGCCAGAAATCAAACTCCTGGCTGGGGCAGAAGGATGAAGAGTAGGTTTATTTTTTTTTGTTGGTTCTTGACAGCTGTACTTCCAGAATAGAATTTCACTAGATCGGAGTTTCTGGGATGCTGAGCAACTGGATATACACAGTGCCCAAGGCTTTGGCTCTTCCATGGAGAAAGCTCAACAGCATTACCTCTGAGATGCAAAATCTTGGTGGTTTTTGCCTGGAGACATGCTGAGACATACCATCCAGGGCTCTGCAAGCCACTGTCCTTGCAGGGTGAAGGAGGGAAAGGCCAGATCCCCTCTGCAGGTGGGGAAACTGAGGAACAGCCTTGCTCAGGTGGTCAGCAGTGGAGTCGGGGCGTCATGCTGAGCTCCCTGCGCGCGGGGCAGCAGATTGTTCCTGGGGAATGGCTCCCTGAGCTGCCAGGAGGGCTGGACATGGTCCTGCTGGGGAGGGAGGCGGGAGGGAAGGGTAGAGCTTTGTGCTTCCTGTCCTCGACTTGGCTGAAAGCATCTGTGATCACACCTGGACTTTTTTTTCCTTCTTTTCAGGGATGCTTGAATACGACCCAGCCAAGAGATTTTCAATACAGCAGATAAGGCAGCACAAGTGAGTGTTCAGCTTCTTCCTATTAGTCATTCTCTTTCTGCTTCTTATGCTAATGTACCTGTGCTATTGCTCTCAACTCATTTTTCCTTTTGACAGCAGACACATGGAAGTCACTTGATATCCTTCCTCCAGCTCTGCTGGAGCTCTGGCAACCTCTACTTGGCTTTTTTCCCTCCTATTAGAGCATCCGGTTAAAGCATTTAAATTGCTAACGGGTAAATAATGAATATGTTGAAAATATGTTTCTAGCGTGACTGGTTCTTAATGATCAAGGGTTCTGGATATTTTTTGCAGAGGTCAGCCAGTGTTAATGGAGCAGGAGAACAGGGGTTCCTTAAAGCTGGGTTATTGAACTAGGACTGTTTAGTAATGTGTGTTAGTTCTGGTTTTCTGGACAGGCTGGTGACAGAAATATCCCTCGGTATTTGCTCCATATGGAACCAGTATGTGGAAAAGTGTTCCAGGACAATAGGAAAATTTTTTTCTTTCTCTTTAATGTCATACTCCTCCCTCCTCCATATCCTCCTCCTTTATCCTTGCCATTGTCTGAGGGGGGGAAAGGCCCCCTTATCTCTGAGGATTTCTTTTTTTTTTTTTTTTTTTAAGGATCTGTTTGAACATGCTGCCTCTGAGCAGAGATTTCCTGGGCGGATAAAAGCACAAGAACAAAAAGCATCATAAGGATGCTTCAGCATGGAGGCTGCATCAGTTTATCTGCCGCAGCTGCCGGCACCGCCCGCGACCTGCCTGGGTTGCTCATGGAGCCCCATAAAAACAGGGCTCTGATTCTGGGCGGCGAGGGGCTGGCAGGAGCAGCACTGTTCTATTTCCTTGCCGTTCCTCTGCAAAACCAGCAGTGGTAGCCATGTGCTGCGGGATGCTGGTCCCTGGTAGGTGTTGTGGCAGGAAAACATCTGCAGGGGCCGCGGAACAAAAGCGGCCGGGCCAGAGCGGCACCGGCGTTCGGAGCAGCTGCCTCCTGCACCTGCGAGGATCCAAGAGCTGGGGGAGCAGCTCTGATGGAGCTGCCCATGCAGTTAATGAAGTGGGCAGGCCGACTTTTTAATAGCGGCCGAACGCTGTGCATGGGCTGTTCTCGGGCTCTGGGAGGTGATCGGGGCAGGCGGTTCATTTCTGAGCCGAGTGTCCCGTACACATGCCTGCTTAGGGCGGCCTCTTCAACACTGCCCGGCATTGAAAGCACCGTATAGAGCCGGGTTTACAACAGCTCCTGCTGTTACCGACTGTCGTCCCATCCGCTGCTGAGGACCAGAGCGCTCCAAGCTAGACAGCAGAGCCCTGTGTGCTCTTGTGCTTCGTAATGAAGTCGTTCTCCTGTTCATTATAGCTGCTGGTGGGGTTGGGATCTTCTGCTGCTTGTCAGTGAGCGCTGTGAGGCAGCATGGCAGGAATTCAGCGTCTGCAGCACGTTGGTAGGTGTTGAGAGCCCCGCAAGCCCTTGATTTCCTCTCACGCCATGGGTCCGCGGGCACAGCGAGCTGCCCGAGCCCAGGGCAGCGCGCTTGGTTCTCACGTGTCGCACTCTGCTCGATGTTTGAGCTACTTATCCAGCTCTAGATACCAGATTTGATTCTTCTCCCATGTGGCAGGGGGGTTTTGCGTCAGCCTTGCCCAGCTGGCAGCAGAGAGGTTTCTCTGGAGACCTGCGTGCCGGCGGGCAGCAGGAGGAACTAGAGCAGCTCCTGGCGCGGAGCGGCCGCGCGTGCGGGCTCTGGCACAGCCCCGGGCTCCGCGGCACCGAGCGGGGCTGCACAAAGAGTCACAGAATCGCAGCCTCCACCTGCAAACACAGGAGCGTTTCCCGGCTTAATCTCTTATTAGTTTTCTGTGAGCTTAGCCAGTGCCTCTTAACAGGCTTTTCTCCTGCTGTGGCATCCTGATGGTTGCATCAGGCACCGCACAGGCTGTGGGCTTTGGACGGGCCTGTCCATCTCCTTTCTGTGGAGCAGCCTTGTGCCGAAGGAGCCAGCGTGTGGTTCTCTTGGCTTTTCTTTAAATAGAAGAGAAGCTTAGCCCTTATGCTTAACCTGACCCTGATTTGGTTTTGGTGTGTGTGTTGTTTTTTTTTTTTAATTAAACAAAGCAATCAGAAGGGCGGCAGGTAGCCATTCAGGTATTGACGGAGGGTTTTTGGAAAGCATTTTAGTAAGGAAAGATTTGATTTCTAGAATCCTTAGATTTCTAGTGTGTGTGGGAGTAATAGCCATTAATAATTTTGAGTTTCTCTCCACTCCTCCCACAAAAGCATGTGTTAAGGCACAGGAACTAGACTGTAGAAACATCAAGGGACGTACCCGGGCTGCCCTGCTGAGCGGGATACTGGCTCACACCAGAATTACCCGGTGCCTGCTGACGTCTCCTTTTATGTCTTTGAGCCGATGTTGCTGGTGAGTTGCTTATACGGACAGTTGGGATGATCAAAGCGCAGTGAAAACCAGCAGGAACAGCCCCCGTGTCTGTGGAGCCGAACGCGGCTGGGCTGGTGTCAGCACGAGGGGAAGGGGCCGCATTCCCCGTCCTGTGGGAAGGGGGATCCCGAGGGAGGAACCGCGGAGAGGGTGTCCTGGGCACTCGGGATCCATCCTGAGCTGGAGAAACAGCTCGCACCTTCTGTAAAGGGACGGTTCTTGGATAAAAGGCTTAACCAGTGGGTGAGGGGAAATGCTGAGGAAGCACCCAGTGTCGCTCCTGAAGCAACAGAGCTGCAGGAGCCAGCCGGGCACATGTTGATGGCCCGGCGATGGTAATTCCACCATTCCTCCCTTTATTCCTGTCAGCTGCTCCAAGTGCTTTCCCCTGGCTGACAAACGCTGTAGGAAAAGCCTGCTCAGTTTTCTACCTGCCAGCTGCCTTCCTCCTCTTCTGTAGCCAAACTCTTGCATCCAACTCCCGTTTCTGCACTTTGTTTTAATTCAGCAGGACAAAGCTAAATTCCCTTATTCTTTGCGCTCAGAGGCTTTTCAAACCCAGTCAATCTGTGCGGTGCAGGCCTATGAGTTGTAAGTGGAAATGAATTAAAGCTCTCTCAGCCTGTCATCTTAGAGTTTATGAACCGCCAGAAGCTGACCCCTGAATAACAATGAAAGAGCCTTGAAACCTGCTCTTCCCAGAAGGATCCAGGTGGGGTGATTTTTTTGGTGGAAAACCGACACTTTTAGTCACCTCTGTGAATATTTTGTACTCCTGGGATGGGGGTCCATCTCCTCTCCACCCCGGGCTTTTGCTGGCGGGCTTAATGCTCATATACTGCAGTTTGTAACTAATTCACTGACCCTGCTACAGCACTTAGAGTGATGAAGTGGATGCAGAATTCTACCTCTGTCCCTTGTTTCCAAGGCAACCGTCTTGCCTTTCTTCTCCAGAAGTGTCACACTTAATTTGTTCACTCGTAGACGCGATTCCACGAGTTTATAGCGAGAAATGGGAAGACACTTCCACCTCTTAGGAGTGATGGTGCAAATTAACCCGCTGGGCTGGTGTCCCCTCCCAAAGCTGCTGTGCTGCCCCCGGCTGCTTTTGCACCCCCAGGAGGTGTGGGGGCGGCTGCTCAGCCACGCAGCCCTTGGAAATCAGGGTTTGCTGCCACTGTAGGTGCCTTTGCAGATGCTGAGGGTGCTCCCAGCATCTGTGCCTGCACGGGGGGGAGCGAGAAGAAAACTGCTTCTCCTTCTTACGTCTTTCTTGTTTCTTATGGATCTGAGTTAAGAACTTGGACATCTCGTGATGTTGCGGGAGCTGCAGCAGTGGTTGCAGTGGTGCTGCTGTGTATTTATTGCTGGCACGTGTTGCCTTTCCCCGGGGCACGCTGCTGTGTGCCTTCCACGTGTGTGTGCGAGGGCTGAGTGAAGCTGGAGCGCCGTCAGCTGCTCCTGGGGATGGTCACCCTGACATGGTCTCACCGGAGCTGGACACTCATTCATAACCGATCCTCGCTGGCAGGGTGACGATCTGCCGCTTGGCATCTGGTTGCAGAGAAGATTGTCCATATACGAAACAAGCAAACTGAAATATTTGTGACCTAGAATGGGAAGTGAATTAGCTGTAAGTATTTGGAAGCTGCAGCTGTGCTTACTGATTCTTATTTTAACCTTGCTTATACCAGAACTTGAAAAGAGCAGAATGATGACTTCTGATGTAAAAATCGAGCTTGGAAGCTGCAGAGCAGACAGGCTCATTAAGCGTTGGTCGACCCAGATTCCTTTTTTCACTCAGTCCTTGACCCTTGCTGTCTTATCTCCCCGTAGATTACAGCAGCCCATCTGGACATCACTTCTTAACTGGCAGGATCACAGTTAATTCTTGTGCTGCTGGCTGGAGTGTCTGTGCCTTGCAGGCATTCTCGACAAGCTTGCAATGTAGTAAGAAATCATCTCGTTTCGAAGGGCTGGGAATGGCTGGGAAGCGTTTCCCAGAGCAGCGAGGAATCTGCCTCAGCCAGGAGATGTTCTGGGCAAGGAGCGCTTTTGAGATCTGCAGAAGCTTTTCCCATTTGTGCCGGGGCAGTTGGCTTGGCAAATGTCGGTGAAACTGGGAGTAAATGGTGAAATAGGGTGTAGGGTGGGCAGGGACCTTCTCTGCGTCCCTGCTGATGGCAGAGGAGCTGCTTTCTGCCCCGGTCAACGGGCAGGAGCTTCTGGAGCCTTTGGTGGAGCCCGTGGTCCTCGCTGCAGAGCAAACCTGCGCTAATGACATTTAGCACCAGTGCGGAAAGCAGAATCTCTATCCCTGCTGGAAAATTGCTTGCCAGGAAATACTCTGCTACTCCGTACAGAATTGCTTGAGGCTCCTTCCAAGAGGTCTTTGATTTTCTTAGAACTTCAATGAATTTCTCTCCTCACTCTATATCCTCATTACCATGTATGCATATGCAAGTATTTGAAATCACCTCCCAGAGGATGGAATCATTATGACTAGAGTACAGTGATTCAGGTTTCTGCTGTTAATAAAAACCTATTTTTACTCTCCTGTTAAGTAGGACAGAAGGGAAGGAAAGAAAAGAGGCAGAGCTGAAATAACAGCAAAATAAAAACACCAGTTGCTACAGACCTCCAGGTTTTCTCCCTTTGAAATACCCCATTTAAGGGCAGTCATTCTGATCTTGTTTGTCCTTGACCTGACTCTTGTGGTGCCACTTCGTGACCCAGAGGTCACACAATATGTTTCCTTGTGAAGCTCCAGGGATGAATCTGCTCTCTCCTGCTGCAGATGGAGAGATGCTGCGATCCTCGCGGAGCAGTAGCCTGACTTTAAAACTCAGTCACTACAGAGAAAACAGTTTAAAGCTGCTAATTGTGAAGCAGGGTTTCTGGATAAGGCTTCACTCCTTCTTTGAATCCTACCTGATTTGTCCCAGTAGCTACATTTTCACGTGCTTATCCCCTCGCTCCTTGCCTTAGCTGGATAGCTTTGTTAGAATGCAGCTTTTTTTCAGGCCTGCTGTCAAAGCAACACAAGACTAGAACAAAATTATAATTACAGTTCTCCTGTGCAGGAGGTGCATCCAAGCCTTACTTCCCCAAATGAATTTGGAACAGGAGTGATAAAAAGCAGATGGCTCAGGTTTGTAGGAGCCCGTTGGTGACTGGCGTGGCCTCCGCCGTGGTTACCGGCCAGGAGCTGCTGGTGCACACCGCGGAGGGGACAGCGCTCTGGTCACATCGGGTTCGTCCAGGGCAGCAGTTGTCAGGCCGAGATGTAAATGTGCCACAAGGGGATATTTTTAGGTCATGCTCTGCTTTCGAGGTGGGTTTTCAGAGAGTTGCTTCCTAAAGCTGCACCTTTTGTAGCAGAAATTAAACCTTGAGAGGAGAAAAGGGCTTAGAGCTTGTAGGCTGCCTCCCACTGTGAAACTCTGAATGTCCTGTTGTGCAGGTGAGTGGCATCTACGTAACATTTAGCAAGGTGAGCACAAGAGTGCAGCTGATCCTTGGACAGGACAAAGGGTGATGGTTTTAAACTAAAGGAGGGAGATTCAGGCTGGACACGAGGAAGAAATTGTTGGCCCTGAGGGTGGTGAGAGCCTGGCCCAGGTTGGCCAGAGAGGTGGTGGATGAACCAGCCCTGGAGACATCCCAGGCCAGGCTGGACGGGGCTCTGAGCAACCTGAGCTGGTGCAGATGTCCCTGCTCACGGCAGGGGTGGCACTGGGGGAGGCTGGGACGGTCCCTCCAACCCAAGCCATTCTGTGATCTCGTAGTGTCGAGGATTCCTCTGTGCCTTTCGCAAAACAAAGCTGTACTGATGAGGGCTCTGCTCTTGGACTCTTTGCAGTTGGTTTCGTAAGAAACACGCTCAGGCAGAGGCTCTGGTGCCCATACCCCCCAGCCCAGAAACAAAGGACAGGTGGAGAAGTATGACGGCGGTGCCTTATCTGGAAGATCTGCATGGCTACAATGAGGAAGAAGATGATGACTTGTATGACATTGAAGATGATATCATCTACACTCAGGACTTCACAGTACCAGGTAGGAGAGAATGATGCTGGGATGGGTACTGCAGAAATTGCTCACTTTCTTTTTTTTCTTTTTTTTTTTTTGGTCTGTTTAAAGCTTTTTAGGAAAGGCCTTGAGGTTTCAATCCTTTCGGCAGTGGGGGAGACTATTGATTATTGAGTGGTGGGAGTGACGCACAGCGGGTGAGCTGTGGTGCTCCGGATGCCTCGGTGCTTTATTTGATCAGCCAGGATGCCCCTTCCTGCGCGTTACCCGTCTGCCCATTTCCTTCCGTCATCCACTAATAGCTTGCTCCTGCTGGACTCTGTTTAGCACACTTAATTCTTCTGGCCAATTTTGCTAGACTGAGTTATTTTGGAGCAGAGCCCTGAAATGACTCAGTGTGTGGAGAAGATGGCACATCTGGGGCAGATGGGTGCTTGGAGCTTTGCATTGAGCCCTTTTTTTCTGCTCCAGTCTGGGGAACTATCTGGTTACAGAACTACTTTTCTCTTTATTGGGGATTTCCTGTTGTTTTAAGGTAAGCTAACCACTAAGGACAGGGGCCTGTGTGGTTTTGAGCAGGCAGTTCTTACAAAGTGGTGGTAATCAAGTAGCTTTTCCTGCTTTGGCCTGGCTGTACCTGTAACTGTGCAGCTTGTGAGCAGGAGGCTGGAAGGGGATGTCTGCGGTGAGACGGAACAGAAAGACCTGGTTTCTCTAGTTCAAGACTAAGCAAACCACTTTAGTTTTCCATTAACAATAGCCTGGTAGCTTCTGTGGATCTGATTTAAAGCAAGGTCTGGCTTTACCCAATCTTGCACCTGAAGACCTTGCTTTTCTCTTGGTTTCCTGGTTAGGTGGAAATTGCTTTTTTGAAGCACTATCACGGAACAAGGAAGCATCAGACCTTGAATTGTAATAAGCCTCAGATTTTACCCAATGCCCCAAATTTTTGGGCAGCAACTCGAGGCAAGATTGGCTTCCAAGGGGAGAAGGGAAGAGGCTGCTTGGAGCCCAAGGCAGCGCCCGGCTCTGTGCTGCGACACCCCTGGGTGACAGTCCCCAGTGGGGGTCTGCTCAGGTGTTCAGCCAGGCGGGGACCGGGAGGGACCTGCCGAGGCGAAGCGAATCTCATCGAACTGGAGTAGATCTGTTTCCAAGTGCTGATTCACTGGTGACAGCCGAGTAATTTAGAACCTTTTCTAATAGAACCAACGTCCCACTGGGTGGCCCGCAGAGCGCTGTCCCTTGCTCTCTTCTTACATCCCACAGACTTTTGTGCTAGAATCCGATGGAGGCCAGGCCTTTCCTCGCAGCCTAGCGGAGGCTTTTTGAAAGGAGGGATCCTCTTAAAAAATGCAATTGACTCACTGAAGTACATACTTGGTTGCTGGGGCCTCTCTAAGTGCAGAAGCAGGAGAGAAGAGGCCTTGCCAGGTGCTTTCCCCGTGTCAGAGATTGGGCATCTTCCTCCGTAAGAGCTCTCACCAGGAGCAGCCTGTGCATAGGTGCCCAAGATGCAATTCTGCACTGGGGCTGGAAGCGCAATGGGAAGGGCCTGAGCACAGCAGTGAGGTTGCCAGGCTTGAAAATCCATCACCAGCACCACTTACGTCCCTTCCCAGCTTGACGTTTTCCTTTCTGAGCCGGCTGCAAGAGGCAGGAGGGAGGAACGGTCGGTCCGTGTGTGATCCAGGGCCGTGAGCAGATCTGTTGCTCTCGCTGCTTGGCTGTCTCAGAGCCCACCGGACTGTCTGTTCCTGCCTTTTTGGCGTCAGTCTGGTCAGTAAGCGTGTGCGTCTCTAATGGTGCTGTGTTGCTCCCCAGCTGCGGAGGAGGAGGAGGCGGCTGAGGCAGGGCTTAGCGGACAGAGCGGAGCGCGGAGCAGCCGTGACAAGCCGCTCGGAGAGGACACCGTGCTCCTGTCGGCTGCAGAAGAGGAGCGTCGAGCTTAGCCTAGGCTCACGGCTGGAGAGCACAGGACCTTCTCCTTGCTCCTCCCAAGCTGCGTCAGGATCCCACGTATCTCCAGGACAGTTGTATCTGAAGCGGATAACTTTGTTCCGCAAGGGAGTCGTTCTGTAGGTTTTGGCTTTGTGTTTTTAAGGAAGGGGTAGCTGTAGGGGTTCAACATGCTGCAGAGGGGATGGTTTGCAGCCCCTTTCAGAGTGGGTTACCTGGCTTTTGAAACCAGCCTGCTCCTGCAGATCTGCCCCACGGATGATTTTGAACAGGTTTCTTTCTGTCTGTTCTCGCTCTGGTTAAAACGTTTTGTTTCACTTTAAGGTTTCCAGAGGTGCTTGCCCTGCGTTGTCTGGTTTCTGCACTGCAATGTGGTTAAAAAGTGGCAACTTAGGCCAACCCGACATCCGAGCGTGGCTGTGTGTCCGGGACAGAGCTGTCTGTCCCGCATGAGGGTATCTGGCCTGCGGCACGGGGCCGTCTGCGTTGGCGAACCCTGCGCTCTGCCCTTCCTCCGAGGAAGAGGAGCAGGGCCTGCGAGGTCCCGCTCAGGTCGGCTGGGGGCTGGAGTGTTGTGCCCACATGTTGGCACCTTCCTGCCGCTCGACCTGTTCCCCCGCAAGCCTCCCACCTCCCCCGGGCAGCATACTGGTCCATACTGGTGCTGCCTCAGCAGCCGTGTCCGTCGGGGCTGAGCAGGACGTGCCTGCGCAGGCAGGTGACTGATAGCGGGAGATCAGCTCCGGAACGGTAATATCAGCTCTTACACACTCCTAATGCAAACAGCGGTATTTAAACCCAAATAAGAGCTGTCATTTCAGAAGGTGACAGGCAAATTACTGGAAGATTTTTTTTAAGTTCTTGTGTGTCATTTGTGCTGTTTCAGAGGGTTTAGAGACCTAAAGGTTAATTGTGGCCCCATAGACAGCACTCCCCATGTTACAGTTAGTGTTACATTTCTAACAGTGACGCCATAGTAAAATAAAAATTAAAAACCAAACTCGTACATGACTGATGAATTCAGTTGTGGTTCTGCTGGGCAGCGAGAGCCGGAGTACAAATGACTCATAGGTGGGAGTGGGTGTTCGATTTGGGAGGGGAAAGAGGGAACCTCATTAAATCTTACCTTCTTCAGAGGAAGAAGGGGCCTTGAGAACGTGCTTTCATTTTTAAAGGGCTATTTAAAGATTTATGCAGCTCTGTAGAAAGCTTTAAATGTTACATGCCCCTGGTTCAACCGGTGTTAAACGTCTCAGCCGAGGGAGGTGCTGAGGAGAGAATAACCGTGAGGAAGCAGCCGCATCCTCATCCTCATCCTGCAGGAGCGGCCGCCGTGTCCCTTGGGGAGGCAGCGATGCGGGGAGCGGGTGTGTGAGCATCTTCCCCGCTGCTCTTGTGCTGCCATCCCTGTTTGGACGGCCGCGCTCGGCGTTTTTCTGCCCTGCAGCGGCAAACGGCTGTGCAGCTTCCTCGGGGCTTTGGTTCGCTCCACGTTCTGTGTGAGGCTGGAAAACAAAGCCAGGGCTGGAGCCTTTCGGTAAAGGCTGCTGCTCGGAAAGGTGCGTTTCTCGCTGCAAATCATGGCTGCGTGTTTGCGTCTGACAATCACAGCAATTCAAAAGCTCTTCATGGGTTTATTCTGAAAGGGTTTTCATGCCTGAATGAGCTGGATGGAGCCATTAAGAAATGTGAGAGGTGGCAGGGATGAACACACACGTTCTCGGTGCCTCTCCCGGCCCTCCTTTTATTTATTGTATTTTTAGCACGGTACGGCCAGCGGTGCCGAGGTAGGATGGACCTGTTCCACCAGACACAGCGCTGGGTCACTGGCTTCCGCGTGGGCCGGCAGTTGCCAAGACTTCATCCCCTGTTGAATTTTTATTTTCATTAATTTGAACGTCAGCAACTGTCATTGGTGAAGGAGGTAAAATTAGCTCGCGATTCACCCTGCCTCCTCGGTATCCATAATAGACTCCTGGGACTGCGCTTCTGGAGGGGGAGGAGGGAAGAGTCACTCAAAAGACAAATGAACTGTTTGGATTTTTTTTTCCCTAGTCAGAAATGTTAATTGACTTGGCCTGAGCTGAGCTGGGCTGAGGGAGGGGAAGGATCGGTGTTGAGCTTTGCTCTGGCCGGGGTTATCTGAGGCTTTGCGGTTGGGTTGGGGGCTTCAGCTGCTCTGGGACTGCAGCCCGACCCATGGCAGCTGCTCTGCAGCCCTGGGGACATCCCTGTCTGGGGACATCGCTGTCCCGGGGGCTCTGGGGCCAGCGTGATCCGTCCTGCCCTCCCTCTCTACCATTGTTGGGCCCCTGTCCCCAGCCCCTGGCAGAACCTCACCCCGTTTGGTGTGGTGAGAAGCCCAGCGCTGGCGTGTCCCCACCACAGCACCGGGAAGGTGAGCTGCCAGCTCTGATCCGTGGATCAATCAACGGGGTCATTTCTCAAGGTAATTCCCGCCCGGGCCCAGCTCTGCAGCTAAGCCTGGTTTTAGGAGGAGAAATCCCCTCCCTGGTTCTCAGGCTGCAAGTGCTCAACCTGCCACCAGATTCCCAAGGATGCATTTTTATTCTGGCCTCTTCCTGCCTGCACTTTGCTCCCGGTCCCCGCACCGGGGAGGCTCTACCGAAGCTGGTCCCCATCGGGCGCGGGGCCATGGCCGGTGCTGGGTCCTGGCTCCTGCCGCCTTTGCTCCTTGGGGTCTCTACGAGTGTTTGGTGAGATGGAGAATGGGGGTCTGAGTTGGACCCTGATGTTCTCCAGAGGAGCAGTGGCTCTCCCAGCACCCGTCCCCACGGGTGTCCCCCTCCTCCCCGAGCTCGGCAGCGGTGGGGTGATTGCTGGCGCAAGTACGGGGGGGATGACGTGCCGTTCGGCCTTGGCGGAGAAAGGTTTGAGCATCCTTTAAAGAAAATTATACATAATCATCTTACAGCCTTCGCTTCCACTCAAACCTCTGAGTCATAACCGAAGGGCCCTGGAGCGTGACGTTCCTGCTGGAAGGAAATTGCCGCGGCTGGATCCGGTGGGGGGGCCGGGAACCTGCCGAATCCGCTCGCCAGCCCTGGGGATGTGCCGTGGGACCCGAGGGATGTGCGGGGCTGCGGCTGTGTCCCCCCGGCTCGGGGCCAGGGCTGCACCGGGGGACCCTCGGTCACTCCCCAGGTGAACAGCCGTGCCCCGAGCCCTGGTCCAGCCGCGGCTGCGGCAGATGCCTCTGGAAATGGCTCTTTCTCGGCTGTGCTGAGTCACTGAGCTGGTGCGGATGGGCTCACCTGGAGCCGTTCTGCCATCAGGGTGTCCCCTCTGGCTGATGGTGACATGAGCGGGCAGTATCCCAGCCCCTGCCGGCTGTGGGTGACTCCGCTGGGCGTTTGCTCCCCAAACGCATCCAGCCCAGGGTGCTGCTCCCCAGGCCGGGGCTGGACTCGCACCTTCCTCCAGAGAAGGGAGGAGGAGCAGCAGCTTCCTCCACTGCAGCTGGGGCTCAGGGTGGGCACAGCGGCTGCCTGGGGAGGAGGGGACATGGGGACACACGGTTCCTGCCCGTGGTTCCTGCTCACTGCTTCAGGTTTTCTCTTGTGTGCAGGGGACCAGCAGCTGCTGTGTACTGGGGTAGCTGGCGCAAGACCAGTCCTGGGGGGAAGCGGGGAGGGAGGTGTGAGCTCCGCATCCCTGTTGGGTCACCCTCTGCTGTGCCCCACAGCGGGGAAGAACCGGGCTCCGGTGTCCCGGGCGAGGGTGGTGGCGATGCTGGGACCGCTGCCCTCCCCGCCTCACCGTCCCCCTTCCCTTGCAGGACAGGTGCCTGAGGAGGAGTCGGGGCAGAACGGGCAGAGCCGCGGCCGGGGGCTGCCCAAGCCCGTCTGCATGAACGGCACGGAGCCGGGGCAGCTGAGCACCAAAGCCAAGGGCGAGCGGCGGGCGAGCGCCTCGTCCAACCCCTCGCGCAAGGCCTGCTCGGCCAGCAGCAGGATCCGCAAGCTCTCCACCTGCAAGCAGCAGTGAGCCGGGCCCGCGCTCCGCACAGGTACGGCAGCTGCGAGCCGGGGGGTGGCTTGGCTGCCCAGGGAATGGGGGGGACGCGGCTGAGCCCACCCCGCCTGTGGGCAGCAGGATTTGGGTAGAAAAAGGGTGTTTGGTAGTTGTGGTTGGGGAGACAAGAGAGGTCTTGGTCTTGAGCATCACATGTGAGTATCCCAGAGCCTGCATCCCCTGGGGCATCGCGGGGTGCAGAGCCCCGTGGGGCCCCTGCCGTGCCCTGTGCTGCGGCTGTGGTCCCTGCTCCTCTCCCGGAGCAGCCAGACTCTGCTGTGACACCCCCATTCCCTGGCACCAGCGTCCCCCCACTTTCTCCCCTGCTCCCCCTCCTCCTCCCGCTCTGTCCCCGGCTCCGCAGCCCTGTCCCCTCCTTCCCGCCCCTGTCCCCTCCTTCCCACCCCTCATTCATAACGGAGCCAGCAGTGACTCATGTTCCGTGCTCATCCGCCCCCGGCCTCACGCTCTCGCTCGTCACCGGCTCTGCGGGGCTGAGGCTCTGCTATCTGTTTGGATCACGACCAGCTTTGTGGTGTGAAAAAAGCCAGAAATAAAAGCCTGTTCCTCCCCCTGCAGCTGTCAGCCCCGGTGGCGGCTTTCATCTTTAATTCATGGCCGGGAGTGAGTCACCTGCACGGGGAGTTACTGGATCGGGGAGCAAACGCCTGGATGTGGGGCTCCCGGGGACCTGCTGCTCATCCTGTGCTGGACCCGTGGGGGGCTCGGTGCCCACTGCGGGGGCTCCGTGGCAGCTGCCGGAGGGTCTAGGGAGCAGCAGGTCTGTGCAGGCTGCGGAGTGGGGTCAGTCGCTCCCCTCTGTGTGCACCCCGAGACGGCTGGGCTGGAAATAGCCCCCCTTTAGTCAGCAGCTTAAACCCCTTGAAAGAAGAGAGCCCCCTCTCTCCTCGGCGTGAACCAAGTCTCTGCCTGTTCCCCTCAGGTTTTTGCTCCCCAGGTCTGGGGTCACCTGGCCAAGGGCCCCCCCATCCCTCCTGGGGACAGCGCGGGGACCCCCGGCCCCCTCTCCCTCCCTCACCCCCGCTCTGTTCTCCAACCAGCGTCCCAGGGCCAGGGCAGCCCGCGCCCCCTCGCCCCAGCTCGGCCTCTCCGGGAGTGAACTGTGCTCGGATCCAAAAAGAAACCGGAGGAGCCCACCCCCTCGCGGCCCCCCCAGCGCCAGGAACCAGCAGCTGCCGGGCCGGAGCCACCGCCAGCCACCACCGCGGACAACGAAAGCTCTGACCGCGAAGATGCTGCCCCCTCCCTGATCACTCTTTGCCAATCAAGACACTGATTCTGTTTTTAATTTTGCGATGGGAAGGGTGGGGTGAGCGGGGCTGGGGGGCGGTGGGACCCCCGCCCCCCCGCCTGGCTGTGTAGAAGTCGTGCAAAGCCATTGCCGTGCACTTTATGTTTTAGACTACTGTTATATATTATATATTTTCCTCTTTTTTTTTTTGTTTATATTTGCAGTATATTTAGAGATTCCTACACATCGTGATGTGTTCAAAATAAACCAGATGAGGAAAAAAAAAAAAACAGGTATTAAGACAAAGCAAACCTCTATTAAACCTGCATGCTGTAAAAGGGCTTGGAAAAGGGAATGGGTGCGTGCGTCGTCTTTTTTTTTTTCTTTTTTCTTTTTTTTTTTAAAGAAAGAAAAATAAAGTGAAAACAGCAGGTGGGTTTCATGTCCTTCCTCCTGCGGGGGGGTGTGTGCTGGCTCTGGGGCAGCCCCTCGTCCTGGGGGCTCAGTGCTTTTGGGGAGGCTGTGGGCCCGATGCGGGGGGGTGGAAGGTAAGAAGGAAACTCAAACAAGTCCCGGTTGGTTTTTTTTTCTCCTTTGTTTATAGACTTAAAAACGCTGAGTTATTAGTGCTTTGGACAGAGACTTTGCAGAGGGAAGGAGCGACCCGGCCTCTTTACTTGCATGCAATGTGGGGGCTGGGGGCTCGGGGGGCCCTGGCTGCCCCCACCCCGCTGCCCAGTCTCACAGCTCACACTGTTTGGGCTGCTTCTTTTTCCCCTTTTTTTTTTTTTCCACCCATCCTTTGAAACACCAATAAAAACCCAATAAAAAGCCAACGCCCCCCCCGGAGCAGCAGCATTCACCTCTGTGAAAATCAATAAATACCCTCTGAATGGCTGGAGCGGCCGGGGGAGTGCGGAGCCCCCAGGGGCACCCCCGGCTCCGTTCTCACCTGGGCAGAGGGGCAGCACTGGGGGCAGGGACCGGCAACCCCCACCCCTCTGGGGGGTATTTCCAGGGGGTCCCCAGGGCTGGTCCTGCCCCCCCAGCCCCTCGAGCATCCTCCTGCCTGGCACGTCGCCCCTGGCCCTGCTTCCAGTGGAGATCCCAGGTTCCCTGCACAGCTGGGGGGTTCAGGGGCTTGAGGAGGCGGCTCCCCCCTCCCCAAATAACTGCCCCCCTCCCCAAATAACTGCCCCCCTGCCAGGGCAGCCCCTGCTCCGCACCCGGGGGGGCATTATTGCTTGTAAAAAAACGGAGCGAGGTGGGGGGTGGGTCTGCTACAGAGCTCTGCCGGGGGGCGAGGACAAGGCCTCGGCTGTTTTTGGGGGTTTATCAGCAACATCCCCCCTTGCTGCCCCCCGCCCCGGTCAATGCCCTGTTCCCCTCTGCCACCCGATCCCCCCGGGCTCCTCCACCTGGCACTTCGCTCCCAGGAGCCAGGGGGCTCGGCCACCCCATGCTACTGGCCCCCCACGCTGGGGGACACAGCCAGGGGACCCCACGTGCCCTCCTGGCCTTCCCGTGCCGGGGCCGCCCTCCCCACGTGCCCCGGGCACCGCGCTGGTCCCCGCGCCAGCAGCAGGAGGGGACGGAGCCCCGAATCCCCCTGCACCGGGGTCGCTCCCCCTGCGCTGGGCCTAGACCGGGCTGTGGTCGGGGGGGGCGTCGCTGGCAGCCACGGTCACGGTGCGCTCCGTGCTCTCCGCCGCTCTCCTCAAGTGCCCGTAGAGCCGCTCCTCCAGCCCGCCCGTGATCTTGTCCAGCAGCTCCAAGCTGGGGCCCATTCCCAGGCACCTCCCGGGGCCGGGACAGTCGTCATCCCCGGGGGGCTCGGAGCCGGCCCTGGGCTCAGGCGCCACCTCCGCCGGCTCCTCCACGATCACCTGGATCTCGGGGTCGGGCAGCGCCGGGGCGGGGGGGACCCCGTCGGCCGCCTCGGCCGCCTCCTCGTCGCCGGCGCTGACGATGCGGGGCAGGGGGCTGTGGAAGCGGGCGTCCAGGGGGTAGTTGGCGCTGTCCCCGCGGCGCAGGGGCGTGCGGTGCCGCTCCAGCGCGGGGTAGCGCACGCCGGGGTCGCTGTACTGCTTGGTGTGCTGCCACTGCTTGCGCAGGTGGGTGCGGGAGCGGTGCTTCCCCCGCAGCGGCGACTCGTCGAACTGGGGGTCGTGGCGCACGAAGGCGTTGAACAGGGCGTCTGTCTTCTCGTCGATGCTGTAGTCCCGCCGGGGCGGCGCGTCCCGCCCCGGGAACATCTGCCCGTAGGGGGACCAGGCCAGGGGGCTGTGGGGACGGGGGGGTCCCCCACCCGCTGCTCCCCGGGCCGTGCTCCCATCTTCCTCCTCCTCCTCATCTTCCTCCTCCTCCTCCGGCTCCCGGCCCTCGAAGCTCTCGAAGATGGTGCCTTTCCGCCCCGCACTGGTGAAGCAAATACGCTTCTCTGAGGCCGTCTGGTCCTTGGGAGGCCCCTCCTCGCCCCCCCGGGTGGGGCCCTCGATGGAGGCGTAGCCACTGTCCATCTGCAGCAGCTTGCGCGTGCCGGACTCCGATTCCTCCAGCTTGGGCCGACCCCAGAGCTTCTCCTCGGGGCCTTCGGCCTCATCCAGGGAGGAGGGGCAGGGGGCCACGCCGCTGGCAGAGGAGACGCTGTCCCCGCCGTCGCTGCGCACCGAGTCCTGGTCGTTGCTCCGCTCGGAGGAGGCGTAGAGCTCCAGCGAGGCGCGCAGGCTCCAGATGTCGTGGTAGGCGCTGGGCTGCTCCGCGCCGCCGGCCTCGCCGGGGCTGCCCGCGCCGCCCTCGCCCGGCTCTAGCCTGTGGGTGCCGCCCGGCGTCACGGCCCCGCAGCGACGGGGAGACGCCAGCCCGGTGGCTGGCATGGGGTCGCGGCAGTGCCGCGGTGCCACGCAGTCCCCCATGCTGTTCCCACTGCCCTGCCCATGCCCCCGCCCACCGTCCCCATCCCCAGCTCTGTCCAGACCCCCCACCCAAGGCCCTCGCCCCCCGGCAGCCCCACCGCAGCTGCACGAAGGCGGGAGCCCCCGTGCCCGGGGCAGCGCGAGGTCCCTCGGCGCCTTCCCGGTGCCCGGCTCGCCCGTCCCTGTCCCCTCTATCTACTGAAAAATACCTGCCGAGAGAGGGTGGGGGGCTGGCGGGGGAGGGCAGGAAGGGGCTGCCCGCGGGGTGAAAGGCCACGTCATCCGTGTGGGCGATGTACTGGATGATGTCGGTCTGGTGGGGGTCCCGGTCCTCCTGGTCCATGCTCTCGCTGGCCGCCCGCTGACGCTGGAACTGCCGCCGCTTGGGGGATCCTGGCGGGGCACAGGGCAGGGCTGGGGGGACGGTCCCACCCTGGCACAGTGAGACCCCTGCCCACGTGTCTGCACCCGCCTGGCACGTCCCCGCTGCCCCCGCGGCGTCTCCCACCTCTGGTGTCCAGGCTGGACGCCCGCTGGGTGCTCTCCAGCTTCCACCGCTTGATCCTGAAGTAGGGGCTGGCCCCGTCCAGGCTGGCGTGCCGGCGCAGGCGGGTGAAGAACTGCAGCACTGTGCCCTGCGTGGGGGCCGGGGGGGGCTCCCCGGGGCTGCCACTGCCCGCCCCGGCTGCCTTCCCGCTCCTGGGTGCTGCTGCGAACTGGGGCATCAGGGGGGCCGTGAGTGCTCGCTGGGCTCCAGACGCAGCCCCTGCCCCCCCGGCCCAGCTCAGCTCCTTTGTCCGAGCTCAGCTGCAGCAGATGCACAAATGTCCCCCAGGGCAGGGGATGGGGACACAGAGCAGGGGGGGCAGAGGCTGTTTCCAGCTGGATGCCCACGTCTCTCCGCAGAGCGGGGCAGGATCCCCGGGGCTGCGCAGGCTGCCGAGGCTGGAGACCCCCTTCCCCTGCCCGGGCCCATCCACCCACCCCGGCACTCACCGAGGGGCCCTCCCCGGAGTCGGAGGAGGTGGCCGGGCTGGCCTCGGTGAAGCTGGTGTCCACCGTGGAGTTGAAGGTGTCCCCGGGCAGGGCAGAGCTGGGGCACACGGCGTGGCTGGGCAGCGCCGGCCGGGGCAGGGCCCCCGCGGGGGGCTGCGAGGAGAGCGCGCTCAGGGGCTTTGCACGAGGGTGGGGGGCCAGGAGGGGCTCCCTGCGCCCCAGGACCCCCCGTCCCTGCGTCCAGCAATGCCCCAAGACTCCCAGCCCAAGCCCAGCGACGCCTCCCCGGGGTGCTGCAGGACCCCCTGGTCCCCCAGGTGTGGGGGGCTCACCTGGAAGATGGCGAGGCCGGGCTTGGGCGGGGGCAGGCGGGGGGTCATGGCCAGGCTGTTCTCGCTGGACTCGCACTCGTGGATGGTGACGATCTTGAGGGCGGGCGGCGGGAGGTGCAGGTGGGTCAGGCGGGCGTTCTTCAGGTGGTGGAAGTCCCCCTCCGTCAGCGTGTACCTGCCGAGCACGCCGGGTCAGGAGGGGCCGCCCGGGCCCCCTGGACCCCCCGGCCCAGCCCGGTGCTTCACCTCCTCCCCTTCTCCTGGGTCTTCTTGCCCTGGTCGAAGAGCGCGGCCTCATTGAAGGAGACGCGGCGGGCGGTGGAGGAGCTGGAGGACAGGAACCGCTCGCTCTCCGCATCCCGGTAGCTGGAGGATGACAGGCAGTCGGGGTCCTCCACTTTGATGGTGATATCTGTGCAGACGGGGGGTCAGCAACCAGGGTCCCCCTGCTGTGGTGCACGCTGGCTTCCCTAGCTGAGGCCTGGCAAACTCGCTGCAGCGGGCCCTCGATGCCAGCCTGGCAGCCCCTGCTCCTGGCTGCCGGTCTGGGCACCGCTGCGATGGGTGATGGGGGGCGCAGGGGGTGTGTGGCCACCCCTGGGGTGCTGCTGGGGGTGCAGCTGGTGGCACTGGGGGCGATCGCTGGGGTCACCGCGGCACGCCCGGCCCCACCGTGGCACTCACCCTGCACCGGCTGCGAGTCCTCCAGGTAGGTGGTGTTGGTTTTCTCGGGGTCATCACTGGCTCTGCAGGGGAAGGAGGGTCAGCGGTGCCCAGTGCCAGCAGCCCTGGCCCCCTCCACTGTGCCACACACCACGGGGACAGCGGCATCACCTGTCTGCATGACCTGTCCCTACCTGGAGTGCCGGCGGTCGGCCTCGCAGCACCGGCGGCAGATGATCAGGATGCCGGAGAGCAGGACCAGGGTGCCCCCGATGAAGATGGAGAGCAGGGCCAGGAGCAGCACGTAGCCATCCTGGGGGGACACCTCGCCGGGCACCGCCTGTGCGGGGCGGCAGGGGCTGAGCCGCCGGGGGAGACACGGCCCAGCCCCAAAGCTGCCTCCCGGGGGGCCAGGACAGCCCCCTCCCGCGCTGAGGCTGATGCTGAGCGCTGCTCCCCAGAGACGCTCGCACTCCCCCGCCGCCCCCGGGCCTGCTGCCGGCTCCGGGGACCTGCCTTCACCAAGGCAACCGCAGCCGGGGGGGCAGAGCCGCCAGCAGACCCCGCACCGAGCGGGAGAGGGGACGGGACCCCAGTCCTGCCCTGGCGTGGGGGTCGGTGCCGACACCCCCTTGTTGTGGCAGAGGGGCTGAGCCGGCAGCAGCACCCGGGACCCCTTGGCCCCCCAGCACCCAGCGCATCTCGGGGGGCTGCACAGGACGCAGAAAGTGTCACCCACCCCCGGGACGGGCAGAGCCGGGTGGGTGACAGCGAGGCTGGCTGGCTGCTGTGCCATCCCCACTCCAGCACAGCCCCCGGCCCCACGGCTGCCCCCACAGCCCCCGGCACTGCCCCACGCCGGCAGCGCATCCCCCGCTCCCCCAGGACCCCGAGCAGGCAAGGACGGGCAGGGAGCGGCAGGGAGCGGCAGGGACGGGCAGGGCGGCCCCGCTCACCGTCGCGCTCTCCGTCGCGTTGTCCCACGGTGTCGGGTCATCGCTCATGGTCCGTCCCGGCCCGAGCGCGTCCTGGGGCGGGGGGAGACAGAGGGAGGCGCCGGGCCGGGGGGGCGCGGCGGGGCCGGGGGCGGCGGCGGCTCCTGCCCGGCCCCGGGCCCTGCCCGGCACCGCGGTGCGGAGCTGCCGGGAGGGACCGGGAGGGAGGGACCGGGATGGAGAGATGGAGGGAGGGACCGGGATGAAGGGATGGAGGGAGGGTGTGGCCAGGAGGGAGGATGGAGGCAGGGCCGGAGGGTGTGGTCAGAGGGATGGAGGGAAGCGGGGATGGAGGGATGGGGAGGCAGGTGGGGCCCGGGGTGGGGAGAACGGGGCAGGAGCGCTGCTGGGCACAGCTCCGGGGGACACGGGCACCGCCACCACCCTGCGCCCCGCTCCGGGGCCTCCCGTGGGGCACAGAGCCCGTCCTTGCACCCGGGGACCCGAGGAGAGAGGCCGCGTCCCCAAACCGGGCTGGGGGCCCGAGCGGTGGCCAGTGCTGGTGGCCAGAGCTGGCCCGGGGGGCTGGGACAGTTCACAGGGAAGGAGGTGACATCACGCTGGCCCAGCACTGCTGTCCCCGGGGGAGCCACGGCGCCAAACTCAGCCCCCAGTGCCCAGGGACCGGTGCCGGGGGTCCGGCTCTGCCTGCGGGAGCTCGAAGGGCAGCGCTGGGGGCACCGCTGAAAGGAAGGGCAGCACACGGCCACCCCACATCTCGTGTGAATGGAGCTGGCGTGGGTGTCACTGGCGTGTGACGGGTGACACTTCTGAGTCAGCCCAACAACGGCTCCGTCATCCAACCGTCCACACGCGGGAGGGGATGGGGTTGCCGAGGGGCCCAGGGGTGATGGAGAAGGGCCAAGCTCCTGAGGAGCAAGAGCCACCAGGGCCAGAGGACAGACAGACAGACAACTCCACAGCCCCACTCCAGCAGAAACCCCGTGGCCTTTGCACACCCGGCTGAAACCCCCCCGGCCCTGCGTGCCCCCCAGCACAGCCCCAGGGGCTTTTCCCAGGGGCTGTCGAGCTCTAGCTCTGGGTCTGTGTGTCCCCGTCTGTGTGTCCAGAGCTGCTGGAGGGGACTGGGGCTGAGCTGGGGGGGTGACACTGGTGTTGGGGGAGCCCCCAGGGTGACAGGCAGGGGTGGGCGTTGCACCGTCTGGGGCGCCGAAAAACTGCTCAAAATCAGGTCAGTGAAAAATGTGAATGGAGCCCATGGTCGGGTGGGAAAAGCCACTTGCGGGGACAGCGCAGGGGGTGACCATGTCACGGCTGGTGGCGAGAGCTGGTGACGTTTGTGCCACGCAGGGCAGCCCACCCACGGTTCGGGGCGTGAACCCCTCAGGGGGACATTGGGGTGCTGGGGACCACCCGGGGCAGAGACTCCCCCCACCTGCCCCAGCCGTCGGGCATCTCTGAGCTGCTGGGGTGAGCGGGGGGTGACACAACCCACCCTGCGACCCCAGGGGCAGGAGAAGGGGGGGTCCCTCCTCTGGTCCCCAGCTGTGCCGTGGCTCGGGGGGCCCCGGGCATGGCACGGGGGGACCCCGAGGGAGCAGGCGAGGGGCTGTGGCTCTGCGTGGGATGGGCGCCCCATGGGGGGGATGCAGCGGTGGGGGCGTGGGGGGCGGGAAGAATGTCCCTGCTGTTCCCCATCATGGAGGAATCCCGTCTCCATGGTGACCCGGCGGGAACAGGATGGCCATTGTCTGGAGGAGTGGGCCGGTCCCCGGGCTGTCCCCCCGGCTGGGGACACGGGGCCGGTGCCCAGGGAGGGGGCTCGCAGCCGGCGGTGCTGCCGCGCTCCCGCACGTGTGAGCCCGCGAGAGCGGGGGGGCCGGGGCGGGTCTGTGCCCCACGCGTGTGCGTGTCCCGCGGGGCCCCGCTCTGCTCTGCTCCCCCCGGCCCCAGCCTGGCGATGGGGCATGCAGGCAGGGATGCCGGATGCAGGCAGGGATGCAGGCAGGGATGCAGGCAGGGATGCAGGCACCCCCCGAACCTCCACGCGCGGTGGGGAGCGATGGGCTCCCCTCGGCCGGGCCAGCTCCTGCTGTCGCGATAGGGGCTGTCGCGAGGCGGCGGGGCCAGACACTCACCTACAACCGGAGCCGGGGCTCCATCGCCGCCGCTGCGCTCGGTGCAGCGGGGCGGCCCCGGGATTTATGAATGAACCGGAGCCGCCCCCGCGCGGCGCGGGCGTCACGTGGGGACGGGACTGCCCCGAGCCCTGCCTGCACCGGCCTGCCTGCACAGCCCTGCCTGCACTGGCCCTGCCTGCACTGGCCCTGCCTGCACAGCTCTGCATGCACAGCCCTGCCTGCACAGCGCTGCCTGCACCGGCCTGCCTGCACTGGCCCTGCCTGCACTGGCCCTGCCTGCACAGCTCTGCATGCACAGCCCTGCCTGCACAGCCCTGCCTGCACTGGCCCTGCCTGCACTGGCCCTGCCTGCACAGCCCTGCCTGCACAGCCCTGCCTGCACTGGCCCTGCCTGCACTGGCCCTGCCTGCACAGCTCTGCATGCACAGCCCTGCCTGCACAGCCCTGCCTGCACAGCCCTGCCTGCACCGGCCTGCCTGCACTGGCCCTGCCTGCACAGCTCTGCATGCACAGCGCTGCCTGCACCAGCCCTTCCTGCACCAGCCCTGCCTGCACAGCTCTGCCTGCACTGGCCCTGCCTGCACCGGCCCTGCCTGTACAGCTCTGCCTGCACAGCTCTGCCTGCACCGGCCCTGCATGCACAGCCCTGCATGCACAGCTCTGCCTGAACGGCCCTGCCTGCACAGCGCTGCCTGCACAGCCCTGCCTGCACAGCCCTGCCTGCACAGCCCTGCCTGCACGGCGCTGCCTGCACGGCGCTGCCCGCCCGCCCCTCGCCAGCGCGACCCCAGTCCCTCCTGCCCCGGCGCACCCCGGCACCGCAGCCCCGGGAGCGCTCTCACGTTCGGCCCCCCCGCGCTCCCCGCGGCGGGCCGGGCCGGGGCTCTGCGGGGCCGCGCCCCCCGCCGCACCCATCGGCGGAACGCCCGGGGCGTGGCGCGGGAACTACAACTCCCATGCGCCCCCGCGGCCCCGCCCTGCGCCGCCACTTCCGGCCGCCGCCCGGTGCGGCTCGGGCCGTGTAGTCGCGCGGCGCGGGGCACGCCGGGAGTTGTAGTCCCGCCGCCGTCCCGCCGTGCCCCGCGCCGCCCGCTCGCCCTTGCCGCAGGCCCGGCGCGCTCCCGCTGCCGCCATGTTCCGCGCCCGCCGCCTCCTCCTGCGCCTCGCCGCGCTGCCGCCGCCCCGCGCCCGCGGCTATGCCGAGCCCGCCGCCGGCCCGGCCGCCATGGCCTTCACCTTCGCCTCGCCCACACAGGTACCCGCGGGCCCGGCCGGTGCGCGCTGCGGGACCCGGAGCGAGCCCTGCGCTGCCCGTGCCCGGGGCTGGGACGGGAGCACCGGGGCAGGACGGCGGGGCTGGGGGGCGCTCCCGGGGCCGGGATCGAGCGGGCGGGTCGGGCCGGGGCTGCGCGGGGGTCCCCGCGGCTGCTGCCGTGCGGACACCGGCCCCGCCGGGCCTGACCTTGGCCCCGACCCGGCCCCGCTCCCGCTGCAGCTCCGCCGGGGCCCGCGCGGGGACGTTCGTGCTCTTCCAGCCCTGCCCGGGCCGCCCCGGCTCTGGGCCCGGCGGCCCCGCAGCCCCGGGCACCGCACGGGCCGGGGGGAGCCGTGCGGGCACTGGCACGGAGGCTGGTCCGGCAGAGCGGGGACGGTGGCGTCGGGGTCTCCCTGCGCTCGTCTCCCAGCTGCGCCCTTCGCCTCTCGCCCACTCCCGACTTCGTGTCTCCGTGTGCCACCTCCATTGTCCCCGCCACGCCTCTCGGAGGCTCGGGGCGCTTTCCCACTCCGTGTGCCAGGATCTCCTCCTCCAGAGCCTGGCCCCGCTCCCACGCCGGGAAGGTTCAGGCTGTCCTGGTCGCCCTTTGCTGTGTGTTAAACCCCGCGGGGTGGGAGCAGCCTGCCCACCGCACCCCTCGGCTCTCTGGCGGCAGAGCCACCTCTCTCCTTCCTCTGCGTTCCTGCCGACGGGCTCTTCCCATCTGCTCTGCCCTCCCTGTCCAGGTGTTTTACAACGGCGCCAATGTGAAGCAGGTGGACGTGCCCACGCTGACCGGCTCCTTTGGCATCCTGGCCTCTCATGTCCCTACCCTGCAGGTCCTCAAGCCGGGGGTGGTTACGGTGTATGCTGAGGATGGCACAGCCACCAAGTACTTCGGTAAGTGGAGCAGGTGGAGCTGGGGAGGGAGGAACGTGTGTGTGGGAGGGTGTTTTCAGGGCTTTCATGAGGGAGACGCTGCCCATCGCGGTGTGCCTGGCTGCGCTTCCAGGGGTTTCTCCTTTCCCCGGGGGGCCAGGGATCTGCCCTGGAAATGGGGCTCTGTGTGACGCTGCAGTCTGGGGTCAGGTTTTCTTGGTTCTGCTCAGGCTCTCTGGGAGCATCCCCTGCTTTAGCTTCGTTTTTGGTAGGAAACGCGTCCCTGCAGGAACTTGGAAATGTTACAGGAGAGTGTCAAGGTCTTGTTTTGGCTGTGGGATGGTGGAGGTTCCGGGGATGAGCTTACCGGTGCTGTTCTGCATGTTGACCCCCAAACGAGGCTGGCTGGGCAGCGCTGCCTGACTCGGCCCCCGCACTTGTGCCTTCGCAGTGAGCAGCGGCTCCGTCACGGTCCACGCGGACTCCACAGTGCAGGTGCTGGCGGAGGAGGCGGTGACGATGGACATGCTGGATCTGGCTGTGAGTCCCTGGTCCCCTGGGCTGCTGGGAGGTCTCCCTGGAGCGTTTTCTTCTCTGGGGCCAAGGACTGCAGGGGAGGGAGGGGGTGGCTCGGGGACTGCGGGGCACCTCACTTATCCTGTGGTGGTCTCTCGATGACACGTTGTGCTCTCGTGTTCAGACTGCAAAATCAAACCTGGAGAAGGCTGTTTCAGAAATGGCTGCAGCATCTGATGAAGCAGCAAAAGCAGAAGCTCAGATTAAAGTAGAAGCCAATGAAGCCCTTGTAAAAGCCCTGGAGTAATGAAGGTGAGTGTCACGGGACAGGCAGGGAGCTGGCAGTCACTGCCAGGGCTTCGTTGCTGTCCCCAGGTCCCTGCAGGGACAGGCCATGCCAGCGGGCAGCTCGGGAGCAGGCTGGATGCTTGGGGCCCCATGGGAGAGCGACATGTGGCCTCTGCTCCCTGTACACTCAGTACAAACAAACAGCCCATGTCCCGGAGGAGGCTGAGCTGGGCTGCTTCCCTCACAGCCTCTTTTCCCTCTGCCTCATCCCTGCACTTCCCACGTGCTGGTAGCTGGGGACTCGCTCTGTGGCAGCGTGTGCTGCGCCGGCCTCTCCCCAGAGCGGGGACAGCAGGGCCATGGCCCCTGGTCTCTGGTCCCTTTGCTCTTGGGCCCATAAGGTTGGGTCTGAGTGAGCCGGCAGCTCTGTTTACTCGCAGGGGTTTAACAGCCTGAGCCGGGGCCGAGCCCTCGGATCAGAATCCCCCGCTCTGCCGAGCCCACCCTCCATTAAACTGACTCTGCTCTGTGCATTGCAGGAATCCCGGTGTTGATGGAGAGAAAGCCCAGACTGTCCTACTTGTCCTGGCTTCCCCGCTTGTACAGATGGTGCGGGACAAATGGAGGTGGAGAAAACGCTCTGATCAATTAAAAGGAAATGTAATCCTGTCTTGCCGCATGTCACCTTCTTCTGAGGCAGCAAATTGCAGCTTGTGCCCGTGGCTGGTGCCCAGGGACGGGCTCTGCCCCCACGCCGGGGTCTGCAGGCGCCGTTGCGTAGGGAAGGTGCCCCCAGCACCACCCCAGGGTTCGGCTGAGGATTCCCGTGGGAGAGTCACCTACAGGAGCCTTATCAGGCAGATTTTACAACCCCCTCCCTGTGCTGTCAGCCACCACCAGTCATCCACCTGGACAGCAGGATTACGGCAGCACGGGAGGAGGCAGGTCTGTGCCGGAGCCTCCTGGCCTGGCTCCCTCACCCTGTCCTGGCGTTGGCTCAGCCTGCTGGCTCCGTTGCCGCAGGAATTCGCATCGGTTGGGCTGTTCCTTCACGGTGCTTCTTGCACCTGGACAGCAGCTGCATGGGCTTTGACCCATTCCCCTGCTGCTGCGTTTGCAGCGCGTGTGGCGTGCAGAGAGGGGAAATCTTCCCCCGCTCCTTGGAGACGGGCTCGGTGAGGGGAGGGGAGCAGATGCCGTGCGTGGTGGGAGTCACTCCTGGATCCGTGCGTGGCGGGGGCAGCTGATGGCTCTGGGGGGCTGCTCGCAGAGGCTGCCCCGAGGTCCCCGCAGCCAGGACAAAGCAGGAGGCGCTTGTGTGTCTGCAGCGACTCACCTGTCCCCACGTGCCTCCCGGAGCGGCAGCACCGATGGGCAGGAGTGGGTTCAAGCGAGAGGCCGGTTCTGCCTGTGCCAGATGCCCGAGGACGTGTGTCTTGCCAGCAGCACCATCTGCCGCCGGGCTCCTTGCTCGGTGCCGTCCTCCCCACGCTCCCCGGGGGGAATTCAGGTTCCCGCAGCTGCGCAAGCTTCCCCAGCGTGGTTTCACCAGGCACACAGGGCTGCGTTCTCTCTGCCTCGCTCCGATCCTCTTTTCCCTGCGGTTTCCCAGCTCGGGCAGGTGGTTGCCCTGCCTGCTCGGGCAGCTGCTCGGGCTCCTGCCTGCCCTCCCGCGGGCTGGGGGCTTGGCCGCGCCGCCGGAGCGGGACACGGCTATTTTCGGTGCTGCCACCCAGGGTGTAATCTTGGCTGCCTCCTCTTCTTCTCACCACCACCTCCTCTCGCTCACTCTGTCTTTCCCTCCCCTCCTCAAGCGATCAAAAATAGTGCCTCTGGTGTTAAATTTCTCACTCTGTAGCTTATTAAAAGCCCCGGAGTGCCTGACGCTGAGCCTATTTGAAGCTCAGCCGATTTCCCAGTTTCTGAGCTGTTCCAGTGCCTTTTTCTTCCCTTCCCCTCTCTCCCTTTTTTTTTTTTTCTAAAGGTCATACATTGCGCTGTGCATAAGCAAAGCCTCAAAGTCAGAGCCGCGTGCTAATTAAAACATCTCAGGAATAACTGGGGATGGATGGCTTTGCTCCCCCTTCCGCTCCGCTCGCTCTCCCCTGTCCCCGTTGCTATTTGCGGCGTGTGCCCCCTTGGCACATGCAGCCGCGCTCTTTCCGTCGGAAGGTGGCTCTGCGTTGGTTTCTTTTTTTTTTTTTCATCTAATGGAAGCGCGTTGGCGAGGCCGGGAAGCTGGGGAAACGGCCAGCTGCTATTTTTAGGATGGGAAAAAAGCGTCTCCGTCAGCATCCTCTCACCAGCTCTTCCCACTGCCTCCCCCAGCGCCGGGGGGACGGGCGGCAGGCGGGACCCGTCGTGCCCCCTCGCAGGGTGCCCTTGGCCGGGCTCTCCGGGAGCACCGGCGCGGCGTGGGGGGTTCTCACGGGGAGCGGGGTCGGTTTGTCTCCGGGTTTCGGCTGCCCTGGGGTGGGCGTGGGAAGGAGGGGTGAGCGGGTGGGGGGTTGACGGGGCCCCCTCCTCCTTCCCTTCCACTTTCGCCATGACTTGCATCTTCTGCTGCCAGATGGAGGGCGGGGAGCTGGGCCGGGAGCGCTTGGAAAGTGAAGCATCACCCTTTCTGCCGGCGTTGCCGGCGGCGTCTCCTCGCGGGGGACGATTTCCGAGCAGGGCCAGGCTCTGCCGGGCCAAATCTCCCGGCACTGGCGTCTCCTCCCCAGCCTTGGCCACATGGCATTTCCACCGTCCCACCCAGCTCCCGAATGCAGGGGAAAGGTTCGAGCTCTCATCTCTCTGCAGGAAAAAAACAAACCCCAAACCCCACCGCAGCCCCGGGATGCTCCGGCCGCACTGACTCATCGGCAGCGCCGCCCGGTCCCTGCCCGAACCCGCGGAGCTCCGGCTCCTGCCATGGCCTCGCCGCCCGCGGTGCCATCCAGGGGTGGGGGCTGTGGGAGCTGCCCACCACCCTTTGTCCCTTGTCCGTGCCTGGGCAGCTGGGGGGCAGCCCCATTGCAGCCCCCACCAGCTTGGGGAGCCTCAGTGCCAGCAGCGCCCTGCCTGGCCCTGCCAAGGGGGGCGGCACCGGGGCACGGGGCTCCAGCCGGGACCCCTCGCGTCCCCCATGGCCAAGGGCTGTGCCGGTGGCCCGGTCCCACCGTGGGAAGGTCACGGGATCCCTGGCACTGCCAGTCTGGCCGTGGCCTCGGGCCGCGCTGCCCTTGGGTGGCTCAAAGGCCGTTTCCTCGCAACTGCCCTCCCCAGGGGGGGCCCGGCTGCAATGATTAACCCACCCTGCGCTAATCGTTCTGGCCTGGAACCTTTTTCCTCTCGCTTTGCAGCTCTGGAAAATGCTCCTCTGCCACCAGCCGCCCACACACGCGGCCCCGTCCCCGAGGATGGAGTGCGGCACGGCGAAGGGAAAATCCCCGCGGGCAGGAGCGGGGGACCCGGCGCGGGGCCTGGCAGCGGCCAGGATGTGGTCCCGCTGCGGTTTCTCCATCCCGGCCCATTTCTGGGGTGATTTGCCGGCAGATGGCAGCGGAGCCGTGGGGAGACGTCGCCCCGCCAGCCTCACCCCAAAACACGGGCGCGGGAGCGAGTGCCGACGGGTGTTGCGGAGAGCGGGTGTTGGTGCTTGTCAGGCGGCTCCTGAGCCAACAGCCTCACAGCGCCAAACCCTTGGCCCGGGGCAGGTTCTCTTGGGGAAACTGAGGCACAGATGGGGAAAGCTACTCGCAGGTTGGGGAAAGTGGGGAGGGGACACGGGAACGCCAGCCCCTGCACTGTGCTGCTCGGGAACGCCGCCCCGGTGGGCGTCCGCCCCGGGGAGCTGCCGGGGTTGGGTGGGGGGCAGTGGGGGCGGCGCGTTGCCCTGGGGTCCCAGGTGCCTTGGCAGGGTTTCGGCGGCCCCGGGGGGGCACAGCCCTTGCTTGGGGCACTTGGCTTCACTGGAGCCAGCCCAAAGCCGGGGGTGTGCGGAGGGGGCGCGCGGCCCCGCGCTGGGGGTCTGAGCGAAGCCTCCTCCCACCCCCCCAGCCGGGGCTGTGACCCGCACAGGGCGGGGGGGCCGGGGAGGAAGCGGCTGCCAGCTGGGCTCCATGCCGGCTACAAAAGCGGCCCAGAGAGCCTGAGCGGAATGAGGTGGCACCCGGCCAGGTTCCCACGGCAGCCCCGGTGCAGAAAATACACGCGGAGCTGGTGGTGGTTGCCACAGCGATGGGCTGGGTGCCACGTCGCAGCAGGGGCACAGCCCTGCGCCCAGGTGTGCCGGCACGGGACCCCGGCATGGGGTGGCGGCAGTTCCGTGGGGCGGCGGAGCTGGGCACTGGTGTCCATCGCTGGTTCCCACTGCCCCCGCCTGCCTTTGATGTGCCGGGGCCTTCGCCCTCGGTGAAGCCGGGAGGTTCCCAAGGAGTTGCCGGCACCCAGGTCCCGCGTGAGCGCTGGGGCTCCCTCCGGTGCCCCCGGCCTGGCCGCAGCCGGGGGCTCAGAGCCCCGCGGGCTCCCCGGCTCCCGGCGGGAGGAAGCGGCTGCAGCTGCCCCGGCGCTGGGCTCTTCCTGGCGGGGCTGGCGCCGGGCTGGGGCCGGCCGGGGAGGGGAAGCCGGGGGGGCCACGACCGCCTGCCTTGGGGATGCCCCGGCGTGTGGCGGGGAGGAGGCGACGGCAGCGCTTTCATCCCCGCTCCCTCAAAGGCCGCCTGTGTGCCGAGCGGCCGCCCCGCCACCGGGTATAAATAGCAGGGATTGAGGCCTGGCGTGACACCGGAGGCGCTTCTGCCACCGCCACCTCGGGTGCCCCCCCGCCACCCCGCGGGACCTCAATGGGGTCATTGTGCGCCGCAGCCCCGCGGGACACGTCCCCGGCAGCTGCTGGGCCTGACCCGTCTGCTCCCCCCGCGTGCCGGGGCCACCGCGGGGCTTGGGGTGCACGGGCCCCCCCTCACCCGCAGGCGAAGGCCACGCACGGGGTAGATAATGGCGTTCTGCCCCCACGCCAGGCTGGCTTGGCCCCCCCAACTGCCTGGGTAGTGCCGGCAGCTGCCGTGGGGCGAAATGCCGGGGTGTGCCCGCCCGCCGCGGGGTGCTGGAGCTGCCACCACCCGGCAAGACGGGGCCAGCCGGGCGCAGAGCTGCCCTGCCCGCAGCCGGCACGGCCACACCTGCGTGGGCTGCGCGGACCCCGCTCCCTCCCACCCGGCACAACCAGCTCCTGCGCGTCCCGGCTGCCCGCGGACAGGCAGCTGCAGGCAGGGCCCCCCGGGCCAGGCAGGTGCTGGGGAGCGCCTGGCACGTTGCGGGGACGTGGGGGCCAGGAGGAGCCGGAGCTGCCTCCATCCCCACGGGCACGGCCGCTGCAGCGCCCGGGGTGCCCAGGGAGGGGCTGTGACCCCCCAGCCGGGGGCTTTCTGGGTGCACTGGGACCTGTGCTGCTGCGGGATGTCCCTGTCCCTGCTCGCCCCTTGTCACTTCCCCACATTGTGTCCCCTGTCCAGCCCTGCATCCTACCTCAGCACATGGGCCCCAGCTGCCTGCAGCCCCCAGGTCCCGGCCGGGGCACCCCAGGGGTGCAGCCCCCCCGGCAGCGCGGGCTCCCGGCAGGGCGTGGGAATCGCAGTGTCTCCTGCAGCGAGCAGGGCGGGCAGGGCAGGCAGGGCAGGCAAGGCGGGCAGGGGCCCCCGCGACGGGGCCGGGTGTGGGCACAGAGTCTGCACAAGCGCCTCTTGCACCGTCAGCAGGGTGGGGGGTCGTGCAGCCCGCATCCCCCCCAGCCGCTCCAACCACGGTCGGCCAGTGCCCAGGGCTGCGTTCCCCCGTCCCACTTTGGGGAGCAAGGACGGGCTCTGCTGCAGACTCCTCGTTCCCCAAACCGGGGATGAAGGTGTCACACACCCCGGGGGGGGCCAGGGCAGCTCGGGGGGTCCTAGCCAGGCAGGAGGGGCCGTGACCAGCAGCCTGCAGGTACCTGCTCCTTACGTGCAGGAGCAGCAGCGCGAGGCCGGACGGGTCATGCCGAGTGCCGGGCTGTGCCGGCCACCGCGTGGGGCCCTGCCCGGAGCTGCCTGAATGCAGCAAATGGCTGTGGCTGCAGAAAAAGGAAAGGAACTGGACCAGGGGCTTAACCGGCAGCGTTTTCCTTTGGAGATGCATCTCCTGGAGAATGAGTTGATGCTTTTCACTTGGAAGGCTGCTGGGAGCATCTGTGATGGGCAGGCGGTGCTGGGGCTGCTGTGCAGCGAGTTTCTCTTTTGCTTTTGTTTGGCTCCTGTTTGGCCAAGCACAAGCCGAGTCCAGAGTCTCTCGGGTTCCTCCTCCTCCACAGTAGCAGCAGCAGCAACGTTGGTGCATTTTTGGTTGATGGGGGGCTCGACGGGCAGAGGGCAAGCACCGCACTGCAGAGGTGACACCAGAGCCCCGCTCTGCTGCTGCTCCCGGACCCACAGATGATCTGATCTCCTGCAGCCTGACCTATCGCTGCCGTATCGCATTTCCCCTCAAAACCTAACGCTGCAGAGAGCACCCAGCGCCGTCCCAGCCCCGCCAGCAGCACCCGCACAGAAGCACTGACAGGGACTGCCTGGTTGTGCCAGCAGCCCCCGGGGAGCCAGCCGGTGGAGATGGGACCGTGGGCACCGGGAGAGCCCTCGCTCCCCGCTGAGCCCAGCTCGGAGCAGGAGGGCGGCCTTGGAGCTGCTCTGTGCCGACCGTCCCGATGCATCAGCCGCGTCTGGGAGCCCAGTGCAGCCTTGGTGCTCATCTCACTGCAGGAAACCGCCCACCCGCAGCACCCCGGGGTGCGCTCAGCAGCTCCCCATCACCCGGCAAGGGGCTGGAGGAGCCCCCGGCTTCAGCTGCGGGCTCTGTGGGTGCCGATGCGGGCTCTGTGGGTGCCGATGTGGGCTCCAGCGCTGTCGCCCACCCGGCGCACACCGGTGTGAGCAGGCGGGTTTCGGGGCAGGGCTGCCCCCGCACCGGGACCAGCACCGGGACCAACGTGGCCAAGGTCTCCATGGGGAGCTGAAGGCACGATGGAGAGACAAAGGTTTAATGAGAGGTTGTTCGGCTTTCTCTGATCCTTCCGCCCATTATCTAATCAGAGCAGGGCATTTAAAAGGCCACACTGCATAGTGACTCACTTCCCTGGTCGGTGCCTCAGTTTCCCCACAGGTAGTGTGCCGGGGATGAGCCGAGCCCGTCTCCCCGCAGCGTGTCGGCGCTGGGGAATGCGGTGCAGTGGGTCCAGCCCAAGGCTGGATTCCTCCATCTGCTCTTCGCTCCACACTGACTCACCCCAACCCTGGGCACAGCACCTCCCTCCAGCCCCCATTGCGGGGAGCAGCCCGGGGAGGAGGGCGAGAGCCAGCGCTGCCCAGGGAGCACCCGAGTGCTGGGATGTCCCGGTGTCCGGCCGTGCGGGCTGTGGGTCAGGGACACGTGGCAGCTTCACCTCTGCTCGGCCACCGCAGCCCGGCCGCGTGGCAGTGCCGGTGCCGCTGGCACACGGGGTCTGGTTCTCCTCCCACCAGGATTTCCTGCCGCTGTTCCCAGAATAGGCCGTGGCCCCACATCCGTGGGGGAGCAGACGACCCTGCACGGCCACCGGCCAGGAACCAGCCCCACCGCCCCGGCAGCACCGGGACCCAGGGTCAGGCACAGGGTCCCACGGCCAGGGCCATGTGGTGGGATTTGTGGTGCCTCCCACCCCAGCCAGCCCCGGGCAGGCGGCTCCGGCACCGTAAACAGGAACCGTGGCTGGGGGAGCGCGGCCCAGCCGGGAAGTGAGGGGCTGCCCGTGCTGGTGACGGGATGTGTGGGAGTGGAGGGATGGGATGGGATGGGATGGGATGGGATGGGAGGGGGGGGTTACTTTCCCCCTTATTTGTGAGCCTGGCTCACCCTAGGAACAAGGTGCAGCTTGTAGTCGAGGAGGCTGCTGAAATCCTGGGTCCTTCCCCTCCCCAGGGCTGGCAACTTGCTTAAGCATTTATAATAATAATAATGATAATAACAATAATAATAACAACAACAACAACAAGCTGAGTTGTCATCTGACTCCTGGAGACGGTGATTTAAAACCAGCCAAGAAATGTTGTTGCGTCTGAGAAACAACCGCACGGTGCTGAGCCGAACCAGGGCCGGACCCAGCGGGGGCCCAGCCTGGCTGGGCAGGGGCTTTCCTGGGGACAGGGGGTGCAGGGTGTCAGGGCTGCAGTGCCCTTTGGCTGCGGGAGGGGTCCGTGCCCCTGGTTCTCTTTCCCACCCTGGCAGGGCTGGATTCCCGTGTTTTCCCAGGCTCACCAGGAGCAGGAGCCGGGTCCTGCCCCACCGGGGGGTCTCAGCCCCTGGCTGTGCCCAGGGGAGGCTCCTGGCAGCGGGCACGAGCCGGCAGCGTGTGCCCGCGGTGCTGATGCAAACGCTGAGACCTCTCCTGACCTGTGATTTCTGCGATTGCCACATCGCTCCAGCACTCGGCGTGGGCTGGGGTGCAGGACGGGGCTCGGGGGAAACAGGGTCTGCGGTAGCGGCGGCAGAGCCGCTGCACGGGGCAGGGCTGGACGTGGCGGGCGCTGGGTTCTCCCTGCCCATCCCTGTCCATCCCAGCACACCCCAGCATGGAGCAGAGCCCAGGGACACGGAGCAGGGCTGGGCCAGCTGCCTGCCCGGCGAGGGGCGAGAGCCAAATCCACGCTCCCATCTGGCTGGGGGTGCCGGCCATGGGCTGGCAGCATCAGGGGCTGGCAGGGGGCAGCGGAGCCGAGGGCAGGAGCTGCTCACCCTGCGTCAGCGGGGACAAAGAGCTCAGCGTCCCGAAGGGGACCGTGAGCTCAGGGAGCCCAGAATAGCCCTGGTCTCACCGCGGGCAGCGGTGCCGCAGCCTGGCACAGCCAAGTACGGTCCCACACCTGGGCCGCGGCGCTGCTATATCCAGAGGGATTCGCCATCCTTCCCGGACCTGGGGCCAGGCTGTGCGTGGAGCCCCCGCGGTGACTCCCCTGCCGTGACCCCCCACGTCACAGCCACAGCTGCCGCATCCCAGGGTCCGGCGGAGCCACCCAGCTCTGCGTGGGGCTGGGGTCCCCCTGCCCGTGGGGCAGCTCAGGGTGCCTGGCCCCCCCACCCAGGTGGCTGCCTGAGTCACTCCAGGGGTGACTTCACCTCTGGGGCTCGCCTGGCCTGGGGGGTGACAGGCAGAGCCGCGGGGTGTGGGGTGCTCAGGGCAGGCCAGGCTGGGCCACCAGTCCCCAGGCTGCGACGCCCGGACGCGCTGCCAAGGGCCACCAGGACACGTCCCCAAGAGCCGGGAAACACACGGAGCTGATTGTGTGTTTCTAAGGACACGCCTGGGTGTTCACAGCCCTGCCAGCGTCACCGGCACCGGCGTCCTGCCCAAGGACACCCCGCGCCTGCCACGAGGCAGCCCCGAGCCTGGCGGGGTGGGGGGGTCTGGCTGTGGGGGGGTTGTGCCGGGAGGGTGGGGAGCACCGGCTCGGTGCTCGCAGCAGCGGCCACGGCTCACCTGAGCGCCGTGAGTCACCGCTCGCCTCCGTGACTCAGGCTGAGCCTCTCGGACCCGTGGGGCTGGGGATGGGGGAGCCGGGACCCCCTGCCAGCGGCCCCACACCCCCTTCACTGCGGCAGTGCCGGCGGTGCCGGGTAGCCCGGCCCGGGCGGGCGGAGGTGAAGCGGTTCGGCTGCACCCTCCTACCGGGGTGTGCCCCCGCCGGCCCCGCCGCTGGCCCCGCGCCCGTGGGAACGCGCCCGCGTGCTGCCGCCAGCTCCGCGAGGCCCCAGCCATGACCGTGACCGTGGGCCATGTACCGCACCTGCTGCCTGCGCCGTGCCCACCCGCATTGGCACCTTCATGGCTGCACCAGCGCCGCTCCCCTCCCCGGGCTGGGGCCTGGTGAAGTCATGGAGGAAAAGGGTCCCTGTCCTCCTGGGGACCACAGGCTGCATCTCCTGCAGCTCCAGGAGCAAGACCCCCCTCATCCATTCCCCCGCCCCATCTCTGCGCAAGCCTGGCGTCGGCTCTGCCCTAATCTCATGACTCCACGCCGGCGAGGGGAATGCAGAGACTTGCGATAAAATCCCCATTTGCCAAAGCTGTGAAATCAGCCAGGAATTCAGTCCAAAAGTTTAAAAAAAAAAAAAAAAAAAAAGAAGAAAGAAAAGAGCAAAGCTGCTGCCTGGGGCTGGTGGGGGATTTCCCCAAAGAACAAGAGCTGGGAATTCCCTTCCTTCGAGGGACAAGACTTCCAAGAACCGACCCCGAAAGATTCGGGGCTCTCAGCTGAAGTCAGGGCTGGTGGGACGGGGCAGCGCCGAGGGCGGTGGAGGAGCCGACACCGCGGTCCTGCCCCGAGCCCACCCTGACACCGGGACACACACACCTCGGCCGGGCCCCGTGGGAAGCGTCCCCACGGGACCCCGGGTAAGCCCCTCTCCTCCGCCCCGCTGCCCGTCCTGGTGCGTGTGAGCCGCCGCGGGGGCTAATCCGCAGGGCCCGGGCTGGCTAAGCGGATTGCGGGAGCTGCGTGTGGCCTGCAGCGGGATTTGTGTCGGTATTTGCTCGTCGGATCGCCTCTCCCCAAGCTGCTCAGCTGTGCGGGGTTTGGGAAACGCTCCCTTTGGAGAATGCAGGAGCCTCTGATGCCGCACAGCAATTATGCCCAAGTCTGACTGTAATCTTTAACGATTTATTCCCAGGGCAACACAATAAACTAAACACACAAAATCTGGGCTGCTGGGAATCTGGGGATCTCCCAGCTTGTGTCTCTGGAGGCTCCAGCTACCTTCAACCATACTGAAATGTGCACATGCTTCCTAAAGCGCCAGCTCCTGGAGTGCCGGGACTGCTGGAGGAGATGAGCTTCCTTGGGAAGGAGATGGAGCCGTGCGACTGGGAACGGGGCTCCTGGGGGCTGCGGGGACGTGGCAGCAGCCGGCGGGAAGATGCCCTGCCCTTGGGGCACCCCACACTTTGCAAAGGGACGTGGGCCGGAGCAGCTGCCCCATGGCCACGATGTCCCCTTGTGTCGCCCCCAGATCCTGGCCGCGGAGCTGTGAGCTGGTGGCTCTGGGGTGGCGCTTTGTCCCCAACATGGCCCCTCTGGGTGCGTGAGCCCAAACCACGGCAGGGCCAAACCTGCCAGGGCCTGGCTGCCTCCTGGCTGCTCCGGGGCCTCACCCCACACAGCAAGTGGGGGACATGGCCCCTGGAGGGGCAGCTTCGCAGGCCCGGGGCTCCGCAGCTCCTGGGGAGAACAATGGCGTGTCCCTGCCCCGGCCCCTCTCCCAGGGACAACAATGGCAGAAGCCGGAGCTGCCTGAGCTCATCTCCCCACTGAGAGCCCGGGGGGGCCAGGGCAGGCGGGGGGCTGCAGGCTGCGCCACAAAGGCTCCCTCTCTCCCTCCCAGCCCAGCTCTGCTCTTTGCACACGGAGGGGCCTCGCTCCCACCCCAGCGCAGCTCCGCAGAGATCCGCACCCACCCAGTGGGGGCCATTCAGGAGGGAAAGAGTGGCAGCATTTTGGGGCTACAGAGAGCTCCCCTCAGCTCCCTTTGGGCCCCCTTTGCTGCTGCCCCGTGGGTTGGGGACACATGGCCCCCTCCTTGCTGCAGACCGGCTGCCAGATCCCCCGTCCAGCTGCTTTGTGTCTCGGTGTGCCAGGGCATTGTCTGCGAGGCGGGACCCGGTGCAGGCAGCCAAAGGTCGGGCAGCATCTCCCCAGCATCCTTCCTGCCGCACGCCAGGCAGCCCCCGACCCCACAGACCCCCTCCTGGGGGGAAACAGCCTGTGGGTTCTGCTCCAGGGCAGTAGGTCATCACCCCCCAGCACCAGCAGTACCACTGCCCATTTCTGCTCTGCTCCAAAAATTCTATGGGGCACAGACTTTGTCCCGGCTGTGAAGTAGGTGGTTGGGCAGAGGGAATCCCTGGAGGAGGGACGGCTCAACCTGCTATTAGACATCAGGGAGTCTCCACCCGGAACCGCCTTGAAGCTCGGCTCCCCAAGAGGGCTCAGCCCCTCGGTTCCCAGCGCACGGACTGACTTTGACCCCGGTGATGGGGCACCCGGAGCGGGAGAGGTGTCCGGACTGTCCTCCCGCACCGCCCATGGGGGGCGGGTCCCCCCTGCCCGCCCTGCCCGCGGGATGCACCGGCCCCGGTTGTGAGCAGCGGGGGCAGAGCTGGGACCGGGACCTCCGGAGGGGCAGAACTGGGACCGGGACCCCCGGACGGGCAGAGCTGGGACCCTGGGAAAGGCCGAGACCGCCCCGGGAGGCAGAGACCGGGAGGAGGGAGACGCCGAGCTGGGATCCTGGGAGCAGGACCCGGGACGGGGGGCAGCGACTGGGACCCCCAGGGCAGGGACGGACCGGGACCGGGGGTCAAGAGCCGGGAAGCCCCCGGGAGCAGGTGCGGCCGCGTCACCTGCGGGTCCCGCTGAGGCCGGAGCCGGTGCCGGGGCCAGGCCGGTCCCTGCCCCCGCCAGGCTCCACCCCGGACGGTGCGGGATAAAACTTGGGGCACCTCCCCGACAGCTCCGCGTCAGGGCTGCACTCGGACCGGCTCCACTACTCTGGAGGGGGCACCGCACCGAACGGCACCGCGCCCCCCCCCGCTACTCCTTGACCCTCCCCAGGAAGTTTTTGGGGTCTCTTTCTCCCTTCCTGCCGCCGGAGGCAGACGAGCTCCAGCCGCGCCGGGGAACCGCGGGGCAGCGCTCCGGGCTCGGTGAGTGGGGCCGGGGCTGGCCGGGTTGTGGGGGGGCTGAGCCGGGTTTTGGGGGGGGAGTGGGGATCCGCGGACCGGGGCTGCTCTCACTCGGTTTTGCCGGAGCGGGTGGGGTGGCGCGGCTTCCCTGGGCCCGGCGGCTCCCCGGGGGGACCCACGGCAGAGCCCACCCTCTCGGGGTGTCTGGGAATGCTGCCCACCGGCGGGACCCTCCGCGTCCCCGGACACTCGGGGCTTCCCCTGCCGTCGCTTCCCCCGGTCCGGCTGCCGGGGGCCCCGAGCGCGGCCTCCCGGGGGGGGTTGCGTCCCACTCAGCCCCCACCGCGTCCCGGGGAGCGGTCCCTCGCCCCCAGGCCCGGGTGCCGCCGGGGGCGCTACTCGGGCTGGTTCCCTCCGTTCCGGTGGGCGGGAAGCGACCCCGGGTCGCACCGCCACCGGGTTCCCCGGTGTCTCGGCAGGGGCTCCCCGAACCCCTCTGCGGCCCCCGCGGGCCCCCCCCGGGCGCAGGAGGCGCGGCGGGGCCGGCAGAGGGCGCCCGCGCTTTGCTGACTCATAGCCCCCCCCGGACCCCCCGGTGCGAGTGCCGGACCGGGGCCCCGGGGCTGCGGTGCGGCCGTTCCACTCCTCCGGGGCGGCCGGGGCTGGGGCCGCTGGGTGGGCGATCCCCGCTGCGGGATTTGGGGAAGGGGGAGGCAGGAGCGTGCGGGGAGCTCAGCCCTGCGTCAGGACAGTTCCCCCGTAGCTGTAACGGCGTCACCGGGAGGGTCACCGGGCGGGTGCGTGTGACCGGGCGGGTGTGACCAGCTGCGGGTGACTGTGCGTGTCTCCCCCGCCCTTTCCGCCTCGGTGTCCCCGCGTCACTCGGCTCCGGGGGCTCCGGCTCCCGCCCAGCCCCGCGGGCAGTCCCCTCCCGCCGCGTCCTCCTCCGGTGCGGGGGCCGCCCGCCGCCCCCTGCCCGTGTCCCGCGTTCACCCCTCCGCGGCGCCCTGCACCCCAAACCCTGCCCTGCACCCCAAACCCGGCCCCGCCGCTTCTCCCCGGCCCCGCCGCTTCCCCGCACAGGAGCAGCCCCGCTCCCCGCCGGGTGCTCGGCGGTGCCGCCTGTCCCGGGCCCGGGCCGGGCCCCCGCCGCTGCCCCGGGGCCCCTTTGTTGTGCGCCGGGGTTATGAATGGCTCCCGGCGCGGCGCGAGGGCGCGCGGGGGGCGGGGCCAGGGGCGGGGCCGCGTGGGCGGGAGGAATCCGGCCGGGCCGCCCTCCCACCGGGCCACGTGGGGAGCCTGCGCCCGCCTCCCATTGGCCACCGCCGCGGATGTCTGTGAGCTCGGCGCCCTCCCATTGGCTGCGCCTGCCGGAGGAGCCGGAGTGAATGAGGCCGAGGCCCCGCCCGCGGGACGTTGCTACATTGTAACTTCCCCCCGCTCCCCCCCCCCCCCGCAGCCGGTCGGCGCTTCCCCGGCTGAGCGCGGCGGCCGCTGCCGGTTCGGCGGGTCCGGCCCCAGAGAAAGGGGGGAGCGAAGCGTCCTCCGCGCCTCCCCGCCCCTCGCCGCGGCCTCCGGGCCCGCACCCCGCCCCCAGAAACCCCGCACAGAAAGGAGAGCGGCGGAGAGGAGAAAGAAAGGAGGCGGGCAGGGCAGGCAGCAGGCAGGGCAGGCAGCGCCGCTTCCACCGCCCCCCTCCCGCAGGCAGCCAGAGCTGCCTCCCCTCTCCGCGCGGCCCCGGCAGCAGCAGGCGGAGCGGGAGGAGAACGGGAGATTTTTCTATAGATATATTTTTTATTTATTTTGCCTGGGCCGCGGAGGGCCCGGCCGGTGCCAGCCCGGCCCGGAGATCGCCCTCGGCTCCTCCCGGAGGACTCGAAGCGCAGCCGGAGTTCCCGTGGGTACCGCCGGGGCGTGCGGCGGAGCGGGCCCCGCTCCTTCCTTTGTCCGCCCTCCGCTCCCCCACCCCCCGCGTTCCTGCGTCGCCCCCCGGCACCGACCGCCGCTCCCCCCGCAGGTCGGCGGATGGACCCGCAGCCCGGCGCCAGGAGCTGCAGCCGCGGGGCTCCCGCCTGCGAGGTGGTCCCGAACGAGCCCCCCATGAACCTCTACATCAACACCACCACCGGGACCCGCTATGAGCTCTCCGTGCCCGCCGAGGAGACGGTGGAGGGGCTGAAGAGGCGGCTGTCCCAGCGGCTCAAGGTGCCCAAGGAGCGGCTGGCTCTGCTGCACAAAGAGAGGTAGGGCTCGGGGGGCCGGCCGGGGTCCCCATCCCCCCCGGCAGCGGGGCTGGGTGCGGGGGCGGCCCCCTCGCACCGGGCTCGGCACCGCACAAAGGCTCCCGCCCCCCTTCCCCCTGCCTGGCCCCATTCCTCCGCGGGTCGGGGCGGGCAGAGCCGGGGGGCGGGGGGGGGGAGCAGCCTGGGGGGCCGCGGGCGGGGGCGAGCCGGGGGCCGGGGCGGAGGGAGGGAGGGAGGCTCCGGGCCGCGGCGGGGACCGGAGCGCCGCCGCCGCCCCCTCGCTCGGCCCTTGCCGGGGCTCCTTTGTGGGCGGCGGGCCCCGGCCGTGCCCTTTGTTCTGGGCTCAACTTCGGCGGCGGCGCGGCCCGGCCCCCCCCCCCCCCCCCCGAGCCCCCAGCGCTGGGAGGGCCGGGGGCGGTTGTCGGGGGAAGGGGCGGTTGGTCCTTTGTTTGCCAAAGACCCCGTCCGACGGGGCTGCGCAGTCCCCGGGCGGAGCGGAGCCTGCGTGGGGCCGCGCTCAGCCCCGGCCCGGACTAACTTAAAGTCTCGCCCGCACCGGGAAGGGGAAAGGAGGGGGAGACCCCGAACATCTGCCGGTACCTACGGGTCCGGGGGGGCACGGCCCCCCGTGCTGCCTCCCCCACCCCACGCTGCTCCAGTGTCTCTCCCACCCCCGTGGGCAGGTTTCCTGTGCCACGAAGTCCCCGAGCGGCTCCTTGCTGGCTCCCCGGCCCCCACAGTGCTGGCTTGACCCATCGCCTCAGCGCCCCTCGGCCCTGCCTGGGGGAGAGGGACCCCGGCACTGTGTGCTGCCCCCCCGGGGTGCAGGGGCCGGATGGGGAAGAGGCAGCTGAGCAGCGGGGTGCTGGGTTCCCCTCCTGCCTGTCAGGTGTTGGAAACGCTTGGGGTGGGGGTGCTGGAGGGGGCTCAGCCCCCTGGGGACAGCCAGGCTTGCGGCCGGTGTCCCCCCGTGTTGGTGCATGTCCCTGGTGAGGCCACGCTGACCTTGCTTTTGGCATCTGTCTCCTTTCCCCCACAGTCGACTCAGTTCTGGAAAACTGCAGGACCTGGGAGTCGTGGAAGGAAGCAAGCTGACGCTGGTGCCCACCGTGGAGGCCGGCTTGATGGTAAATGGCCTTTTTCTGCTGCTCCCTCCCTCCCACTCGTCCCTATCTATTATTAAAGCCCCAAGCGAGGATGTGCTGGCAGCCCTGCGGCTCCGCGGCCCCAGCCCTCGCTGAGGAGGCAGCGCTGGGCTGGGCACAGCAGCAGGTTTAATATTTCACTGCTTTCTCAGGGCTTGTGTAGAAATAGTGGAAGTGACATGTCATCCCTCCCCTCCTGCCGCACAAACGCCCCCTCCTTCTCTGCATTTGTAATGTTAATCTCCCCCCCCCTCCTTTTTTTTCCAGTCCCAGGCATCCAGGCCAGAACAGTCGGTGATGCAAGCTCTGGAAAGCTTAACTGAAACTCAGGTGAGAGGCTCAATGCCAGGGCACTGATAGAGACAAAGAAGGGGGCGATGAGGGGGGGAGGGACTGCTGCGACCTGGCTCTTCTTGCCCTCCCAAAAGGCTTTGGTGTTTAGTGCCTTGTTTCACCTTCAGAAGGGGTTGGGAGCGCTGAGGGTGGTGCCCGGGGCGGGCACCGTCACCCTGTGCAGCGCCGAGTGCAGGGAGGTCCCACGCTGCAGCGCTCGCAGCCCAAACAAGCGCCAGCCGGGGAGGTGAAGTGACTCACCCAAGGTCACGCAGCAGGTCGGCGGCAGAGCCAGGGCCCTGCCCGGGGGTGCGGGGCTGCAGCTGCCCCCCACCAGCTGCCTGCCGGGGCCCAGGGCTGGTGTGTGCGCTGAGGGGGCTGCCACCGCCGTGCCGGCGGCCACTGGGGCCACTGGGTCACGCTGGCGGCTTGTGGGGCTGTAGAGCCCGGCTTCTCCTGCCAGCACCCAGAGGGCTCTGCCCTTCTCCTTGGAGCCGTCCTTGGGGGGTTACGGGGTGGGGGGACATTGGCTGTGCCGGGGTGATCTGGTGCTCTCCATGCGCCTGCTTGGTGGCCTTGGGCTGGGGCACCGGGTGCCAAGGAGGGGATGCGGGTGGGGGCCGTGTTTAGAATAACTGTGAAGTTTCTTGGCGGCTGTCGGGGCGGCCCCCAGCGCGGGGGTGTCGTGGGCGGGGGGTCCGCCCGCGGGGAGGAAGCGTTCCCAGGGCTGGGTGAGCCGCCACGGGTGCGCGCGCAGCCGCCGGCGCCTGCCGCGAAGGTGGAATTTACCCCCAGCCGCGCAGGCCCTGGCTTCTTTGTTTTCAGTCTCTTTATTATTACTGTTAAACTCTTTCTTTCCTTTCTGGCTGATGTTGCAGCTTATTTTTTTTAAAGGGTGGGTTTTTTCTTTCTTAACCTGGCTTGCTGAATTTGGAGCAGGGGGCTGAGCCCTGCACTGTGCTGCAGCTGACCCAGGGCAGGGAGCTTGGTGGGGGCACAGCTGTGCCCCCCCCCGGGGAGGTGCAAGGGCCAGAGCTGCCCTGTGTGTGGGGACCTTTGCTGACACATGGTGCCCTTGTCTGCCCCGGGTGACCTTGACTTTCAGCAGCTGGTTTAACTCTGTGGGCCAAGAGGGTGAGCTTGGAACACGAGTCCTGTGCCAGAGGCTGGTTCCTGCCTGTGCCGTCCCCGTGGAGCCCGGTTTGCTCGCGGGGTGCTGCCCACCCTGCCGGGGTGCAGAGCTGTTGGAGGGAGCTGGTTCTGGCAGCCCAGCCCAGGGGTCCTGGTGCACATCCCAGCGTTGGGGCTGCAGCAGTGTCCGGCAGGGCTGTGCACCTCCTTGGCGAGGTGGGATGTGCTGGAGAGGAGTGAGGGGCTTTGGGGGTCCCCCCTGCATCTGTGGGGCTTGTGATGCCCAGCATGGCTCCCATCAGGCAGGTGGCCACAGTCCCTCCTGGCCAAGCACAGCAGAGGTGGAGCAGAGGCGTGTGGGCTACGGTTTGGGGGGGCCAGTGGCTGCAAGGTGCCGCCTGGTTTTCCCCTGGTGGCTCTGCCAGGCGGGCCGGGGCCCTGGCAGCCCGGACGTGCCGCGGCGGGCAGCGGCGCTGGCTGCGGGAGGCAGTTCCTGCCTCCTGCCCACGGCAGGTTCCTCCCAGGCTGGTGATTCAGGAAGCCGGGGCTGTGCAGGAGGAACCGCCAGCACCTGGGGGGCGGAGGAGGGGGGGCAGGAAACCACTCCTCTCATTCATGCTTTGCTCGGCTCTGCCTGCGTCACGCATCCTCCGGCAGCGCAGGGAGAGCTGCGCCGACTTCCTCTGGGGGCGGCGGGGGGGCCGGGGCGCTGCCACCCCCTCCCTGCCCAGGTGCTTTGGGGAAGCGGCCGCGGGGCAGGAGGTGACGTGGTGCCCCGGCCGAGCGGCACGGGGTCTTCCTGGAAGGGCTCGCCACGCTTCCTTCCGCCGGGCACGCTCGGTGGCTGCCCCCGCTTTCCAGGGAGCCGTGCCCACGGCAGCGCCCGGGCGAGCAGCTGCTGTTTGATCTGCAGCCTCAGCTCTTCCTTCCCCCGGTCCCTTTGCCCCACTGCGGAGCGCTGGGAGACGGCGAGGGGGGGAATGGGGACGCATCCTGCCCAGCCAGCCCGAGTCTGGCCCGCTGCCCCCCTTGGCATGGAAAAGCCCCCACGCAGCCGCGCGAGCGTTGGGGTGGGGGGGACCCAGCTGTCGGCCACAGCTGCGCCCGGCTGGAGAGCGAGGCTGAGAGCCTGGGGGGCATTTCCCACCCCCCCATCCTGGGGCCGGGCTGGGCTGGCCTTTCCGATCTGCCAGGAACCGCCGCAGGACGGGTTTTTTGCCTGTTAGCGTGGGGGTGCTGCTGGGGGCAGCTCCCGCTCTCCGCCAGCCCAAGGTGGGGGGGCCCGGGGGTGACGCGGGGCCAGGCGTTGGAGCAAGGCGGGAATACGGCGTTCTCTGAGTCATCCGTGTTTCTGAGAAGCAGCCGGGAGACACTTGCCCTGTCCCCACGGACAGCTGGATCCCTTCCCAGGGCTTGGCAGGGTCCCAGGGGACCCCGAGCACGGGGACTTTGGGGACCTCGGTGTCCCCAGCCCCCGTGGCCGAGCCCGCTGGGAGGGACGGTGTCCTCCCCGGGTGGCCGTGGGCGGCCGAGCAGGCGGCTGGGTGGGACGTGTTTGCATTGGAGCAGCCTGGTTTCGCCGGGGGGGGTTGGCAGCGGCGCGGGGGCGGGTGCTGGGAGCCCCGGAGCTGCGGTCCCGCCGGGCCGGCCGCTCCGCCTGGGGCACCGCGGGGGCCGAGCCGGTTCAGTGCCGTGGCCAAGCCCCTGGGGGGGGGGGGGTGTGGGGGGCCGGGGGTGGCTGCGGGACCCCCACACCTGGAGAGAGAGGGGTTATTTTTAGTGCCCCTCAGTGTGGGTTTGAGGTGCTCTGGTTTCTCCCATGGCTGGCGAGGGGTCAGGCAGGGCACAGGCAGATGTGAGTCAGATGGAGGCGGCATCAGGTGCTGGCTGACGTCAGGGGGCCCCGGGGAGGTGTGCGGGGCTCCCCCGGGCAGGCTGGGGTGCGGAGCGAAGGCAGCTGGGTGCCATGGGCTGCTGTGGGTGCTCCTGCCCCCCTCCCCGCATTGGTTTGGGGGTCTCCAGGTGGGAAATGTTCCACCTGTGCCAGGTCTGGGAGCAGCAGTGGGGCTGGGGTGCTGCAGCAGCCATGGGGGCCTCTGCCCACCTTGGCACTGCTGCCCGTGGAAGGCTCCACGCGGGAACCGTGCCAGGGAGGCTGTTGTGGCTGTGGCTGAGCGGTGGGGACAGGGTGCTGTGCCCTGGTGGGCACAGAGCTGCCAGGCGGGCACGTGTCGATCCCCAGTGGCTGCAGGCAGGGAAACGGAGGCAGAACCTGAGCCGTGGGGCAGGACGGGGGCCGTGTGCGTGCACACGCGTGCCCATGTGCACACCCGCTGTCCTCTCCCGCCCCCTCGCCCCGTAACCTCGGTGTCCAGAGCTTCAGCGGCTCCTTCACGCCCACCTCTTCCTCTGCAGCCTCCGCCTGACACGCTCAGGGCTTTGCTGCTGGTATTTTTAAAGCTGCTTTTCCCACGGCTTCTCAGAACCGGCCTCCGCTGGAAGGGGCTGTGGGGGAGCTGGGCCAGGGCTGGGGGGCGGCTGCGCTCTGCAGAGGTGCCGGCCCTGGGCTGGGGGCAGGATCTGGGGGGTGATGGAGTTCGCGGCTCTGGGGGTCCGCTTGGGACCCCTTCGCTCGTCCTACGGCGGTGCCGGTGGGGGTGTGGGTGGGTGACGTCTGCCGGGAGCTGTGCACGGCGCCGCACGTGACGGGCTGGGAAAGCCAGTCCTTGCCGTGCCCTAGAATAGCTCCACTGGGGGGGGCGGCGGTGGCGTCATCCCCATTAGCGGTGACCCGGTGTCCTGCCCACAGCCCTGCCTGTGCATGAGCCCGCGCCCTTCAGCCGGCCGGGCTGGCGGGGGCGAGAGGCACAACCCCCCCGGCAGCACGCACAAAGGCACCGGGGGGAGCACCGTGGCAGGGGGCTCGTGGCTCTCCCAGCCCCCCAGGATCATGGGGGGATGCTCAGCAGAGCTGGGGGGGCTCCCCTGTTCCCCAGCACAGATGTTGAGTGATTTATGCATCCGGGGGGGCTGAGTGGTGTGCTGGGGGGGCAGCAGGTGTTGAGGATTGGTCCCCTACACAGCCTGGCCAGGGTCAGGCCCCTGCTCTTGTCTCCGCGCTGCAGCTGCTCCATCACCTGCCTGCGAGGAGGCCCCGGGGGGGCAGGGGCAAATCCTGCCTGCGCAGCCGCTCTGCTGGGCTTCCCCCCCCGGGCTGTATTTGGCGAGGGAAGCGGGGGAGGTGTGCTGTCCTTTCCTTCCTTTCCTGCCTGCTGGCCCCAGGTCACAGCAGTGGGCACAGCAGGGACCTGGCATGTCCTCACCTGCCCCCTCCCTGTCTTCCCAGTGAGGAGCTCGCTCCCCGTGCTGGGGGGGACACCCCCATGCACCCCTCCGTGTGCTGGCACTGGGCTGGCCGCGGGAGTGCTGCCTGTCCTGCCTGTCCCTGCCCACTGGCTGCGGCGGGTTCACCGCCGAGGAGGGCAGGAGGGAGGAAAAATCCCCCCTCCCAACCCGCCACAATCAGCTGATGGAGCTGGCACCGGGCTGAGGTCACGCAGGGACGGTGGCCACGCTCGCCTGCCAGGCTGCTGCGGCTGAGGGCTCGGGAAAGGGCTGTGGGGAGGGGGTCACCCCTTCGCCACCTTAGTGACCCATCCCTGTGATTGTGTGGCCCTGGTGATACCTGTGGCGGGCACAGCTGTCCCCTGCTCAGCACTGGGGACACTCCGTGCGGGGGGGACGCTCCGTTCGGTGGGGACACTGCGTGCGGTGGCTCGTGACGTGCCTGGGCTGACGGGTCCCTTCTCTCCCCAGGTCAACGATTTCTTGTCGGGACGGTCCCCGCTGACCCTGGCCCTGCGCGTGGGCGACCACATGATGTTCGTGCAGCTCCAGCTGGCAGCGCAGCAGAGCAGCGGGCAGCTCCAGCACCGGCATGTCATCGCCAGCCGTGGCGAGGCGGGGGCCGCCGCCAGCCCCCACTGCCGGACACTGCACGGCAGCACCGGCTCCGGCTTCGCCCGCATCCCCGTGGTGCCCACGTGCCAGCAGAGCCCGGCCCCCAGCCCCGCGCCCGCCGCACCGGCCCCCCCCATGTACTGTAACGCCCCCCACCCTGCTCCCGTCACCGCCGGGATGTTCCGGTCGCACGGGGCCAGCGCGCAGACGGTGAACAGCAGCGTGGTCTCCTCCTGCTCGGAGGTGAGTTGAGCCCGGGGTGATGCTGTGCACTTCCCAGCCCTCCTGTGGCGTTGCCCTTTCCTGCCTCAGTTTCCCCACACATGGAGCAAGGGAGTTCCCCTGCCTGGCTTGCAAAATGCCCCCAGGCCACGGGGAGGACTCGGGGACAGGGTGTCATCCAGGCTCTTACTGTGCTCATCCTCAGAGCCTGCCTGTCCCCCAGCGGGCAGGACCTGCCTGCCCGTGCTCTCTGCTGCCACTTCCCTTTCCCTCTTGCACAGCTGGCACGGGGGGGTGACTGTCAGGACCCCCAGGGCTGGGGACACCAGTGGGGTGGGACAGCTATAGGTCCTTTTGTCCCAGTAAAACTGGGGCTGGCGGTGCTTCTGGGGGGTCTCCCGGCTGTGCCCTGGCACGTCGGGGTCCCCTGCCCGGAGGCTCATCCTGCATCTGTCCCTCCCGCCCAGGTGGACTGTGGCACCCGCAGCAGCAGCTCCCCAGGCAGCAGCCCGGCCCCCCCCGCGGCACGGTCCCGCAAACCGGGGGCCGTCATCGAGAGCTTCGTCAACCACGCGCCCGGGGTCTTCTCAGGGACCTTCTCTGGTACGTGATGCTGCGGCAGAGGGGCTGGGGGAGGACACGGGGGTTCGGGAGGGCCACTCATCTCACACCCATCTCTTTCCTCCCCCCACCCCAGGCACTTTGCACCCCAACTGCCAGGACAGCAGCGGGCGGCCGCGGCGGGACATCGGCACCATCCTGCAGATCCTGAACGACCTCCTCAGCGCCACGCGACACTACCAGGGCATGCCGCAGTCCCTGACGCAGCTGCGCTGCCAGACACAGTTCTCCTCCTCCTCGCCCCCCGCCTCCCCGGACCTCGCCACCAAAACTACCTCAGAGCCGCTGCCGGCGGCCGCGGCCTCCCCGCCCCTGCACCCCGTCGTCCAGTGCCAAAGCCAGATCCGAATGTGCAAACCCAGCGGTGAGCCCGGCAGCGCCTCGCGGGGTGGGAGCTCGGCGGGGTTTGCGTTTGGTGTCCTCGGTCCATCCGGTGGGTGGGGGTTTTGGGGGGCGTGCCCAGACTCCGGCTCTTCACCCACCTCCCCGTTTGCAAACCCGCTGCCCTGGTGGGGGGCAGAGGTGGGTTTGGCTGGGGGGGGTGGACCCCACCGGGCGGTTGTGGGGCGGTGCGCGTCCCGAGCCCGGGAGGTGCCCGCCCCGGCCCCCCGCGATTTGCTTAGAGAAAAGAAGTGAAACTGCCGGTGTGGCCGGGGGAGCTCAGCCTCCCCGCTGGGTTTTCTCTTCCTTCTCTCCTGGCTAAGAGGGGTCCAGGCCCCACTCGGGGGTGACCTGAGCCCCACAGACTCCCCCCAGCCCATTTGTGTGTTTTTCTGCACACACGTGAAATTCCCGGCAAGGGGGAGAGACTCCCCCAAACCTCCTGCCAGCTCGGGGACAGGACAGCCCGCGTCCAGCCCTGGTGGCACTTGTGGCAGGGCCACCCGTGTGGCTCCTTGTCCCTGATGGGGACCAGCTGTCCCGTGGGGACCCTGCTGGTTTGGGGGGCTGTGGGGAAGGACAGCCCCCTGTGACCCCCCCCCCCACCCCGCTGCCTTTAGAATCATTTTGGTTGGAAGAGACTCTCGAGATTGAGTCCAACCATAACGCGACTCCGGCACTAAACCGCGTTGTCCCTTTGCCGTTGCAGGGGACCGCTTGCGGCAGACGGAGAACCGGGCGACGCGCTGCAAGGTGGAGCGGCTGCAGCTGCTGATGCAGCAGAAGCGGCTGCGGCGGAAGGCGCGGCGGGACGCGCGGGGGCCGTACCCCTGGCTGCCCAGCCGCAAGGCCGCCCGCACCAACAGCAACAGCAGCGTCTCCAGCGAGGGCAGCCTGGACCTGGACTTCGAGGACTCGGTCTGGAAGCCGGAGGTCAAGGCGGACATGAAATCCGAGTTTGTCGTAGCATAGACCCGTGCCCCGGGGGGGCCCTGCTCCCCCCGCCCCGGCTGGCGGTGGCGTCATTTCTGTTGTCACGGGCCAGATCTCCTCTAGATTTGCCATCTCCTGCGACCGGACGCCTCGGGGCTGACCCTGCCTGTGCCGGGGGACGCGTGTCACGGGGGCGGCCGGGGCAGCCTCACCCCCCGGCTTGGCGGCGTTTGGGGACCTGGAGGGGGGAGCAGGAGCTGCCGCCCCCTCCCGCATCTCCCGTTGGCAGCGGGGGGGGCCCTGGGGGATATGGAAGCTGCTGCTTTGCTGTGAAGAGAGGTGCAGCGGGGTGGGCTCCGACCCCCCAGCATCCCCCCCGGCGCGGGCAGGGGGAGATGAAGTCTCTTTTGGAGGTGCTGGGGCCCCCCCCGGGTTTGGGGGCCGTTTGTTTTCCTTCCCTTCTATATGTAGCATTGCTCAGCTGTGGGGCTGGGACCCCCCCGGGCGGGCGGGGGGACACACACGTGTGCCTGGGTGCCGCCAGCCCCGCAGCCGCAGCCGGGGGGGGGGCTTTGTTTTGGGGTGGGGGTTAGTTTTGGTTGGTTGGTTTTCTGTTTTTTTTTTTTTTTGGAGGGAAAAGAAATGGCACCTTCCCTCTGTGGCCGAGACCAACTTCCGAGTCGCTGGACTCCTTCCCATCCACAGCTTGGTTGGGTGGGTTTTCTTTTTTAACTTAAAAAAGGAGAAGAAGAAAAAAAAAAAAGTTAAAAAATAATGAATGAATAAACCCAGTACTTGGTCATGGCTGTCCACAGGCTGTGGGGCTAATATTTATAGATATTAATTACCCGACTGAGCCAATACTGACATAGTCTTGCATAGGCCGTAGAAATCCTTTTTCTTGTCCGACTTTGATTTTTTTTGTTTTTGTTTTTTTTGTTTTTTGTCAGGAGATCTGTGCAAATAGAGAACCCATGTGATGTGTTTTTTGTCTGTAAAAGTCCTTTTTTTTGTGTGTGTTTTGGGGAGGGGAGGCGGGGGGGGAGAGCGAGGCTTTCGGTCTTTAATATTTTATTTTTTATTTTTGAAATAAATTTGGGCAGTCTGGATGCACCTGTGCCTTTGCTGTCGGTGTTGGAGCAGGGGGTGGGCACCTCCTCCTCATGTGCACCCACGGGGGGAGCTGCCCAGGGGCTGGGGTTCCCCCCCGGCTGCGGGGACGTGCCCGGACTAGTGTCCCCAGCCTGGGGGGCTGCGCGGTGAGCCCCATCCCATCCCACCGCTGCCCTGAGGAGCTGGGCCGGTTCCACCAGCTGAGCCGAGTGCCGGCGCCGGCCTCACCGGTCACCCTGCGTCACCGCGGGGCGGGGGGGTTGGTGGCTGTGAGGCTGCTGCCACCCCCATGCCCCAGCTTGGTGCCCAGCGTAGTCGTGCCTCAGTTTCCCCAGCTTCAGATTAATTTCCACACGGCTTTCCCCCACCTCGGGGAAGGTGACAATGGGGATGGCCCTGGGGACACACGTCACCACCATCCCAGCCTCTCTGGGTTCTTGGGGGAGAGTCCCCGGTGAGGGATCCGTGGGGGCTGGTGGGGCTTGGGGCACTGGTGGCCACTTGTGGGGACAGCGTGGGCTCTGTGCTGTGCTCCTGTGCCTGGCACAGGGTGATGTGGTGGCACCAGTACCCCCAGGTCCCTGGCACACCTGTGGGGCTGGCAAAGCCTGGCCTCAGGGAGAGGGGGGCTGAGCAGCGGGGCTGTTATTTGGGGAGGGGTCAGGAGCATCCCCCATCCCACAGCCCATCGTGGCTGCCCGTGTCCCTGCACCACGCGCGTGGCCCCTCTGCCACCTCCCTGTCCCTGCACCCCAGGGACTTGGAGAGAGAGACCCTGGGGGACGATCCAGAGCCCCGCGGGGGACCCAGCACTCCAGGGAGGGGACAGGATTGCCCAGCTGGGGCCGGTGGATCCTCACAGGGAGGAACGGCCGGGGGGCCTGGCCAGCCCCCAGCCCCTGGGAGCTGCTGAGCGCAGGAGGAAGCGGGGCCGGGAGAGGAAGTGGCTCAGGTTCCTGCGGTGACATGTGCCGCACCGGGTGTCCCGCTGCCAGCACCGCGCTTTGACGTCATTTCGGGTAGAGCGAGCCCCGGGCCGCCCCCCCCGACACCCCCGGCCCGTGCTGCTCGCGCCAAATTTGGCAAAGGGAAGAGGAGCCGCTGGCAGCGCCGGGAGCACACGGCAGAGGCCTTTTAAGGCAATGGCTGCCGGGCTGGGACACACGCACGTGTGCACAGTCGTGCCCCCCTCCTTGCACATGGGCGCATTCACACGTGCAGAGGGACACACACCCCAACAGTCACAAAAGGGGTGGTCCACGGGGACCCCAACACCCCAGCTCAGCCCGTGGCCTCAGCGCAGTGTTTAGGAGGAACTGGGGGAGCAACGGGGCCAGTGGGTGCTGCAGGGTCGGCGGGCTGGGGTGTGAGCTGTGCATGGGTCCAGCTCCAGAGCATGGCACAGCACAGCATGGCACGGTGCGGCACGGCATGGCACAGCATGGCGTGGCACAGCACAGCACAGGCGGGTGCCCGCGGGAGGTGTCTGTGGCACAGCAGGAGACAAGCTGGGACACGGGACGCCGCATCGCACCGCGCCACCGGGCTGACATCACCGCGCCTGAGGCCGGCAGATGCTGGTGATAAAGCGGGGGGGTCGCTGGTGGCGGGGCGAGGCCGGGCAGAGCCGCGCTTACTGCCCAGCCCAGGCGTCCGGGTGCTTTGCACCCCCCCGCACCCCGTCCTGCCTCCTCCTCCTCCTCGGTGCCCCCAGCCCAGGCAGCGCACCGACCCCTGCCCTGCCCTGGCGCTGCCGTGGGGCCAGGCCCACGCTGGTGAGGTTGCTCTCATCCCAGTCGTCCCAGTATGGAGCAATCCAGCAGCGCCAGCGTCGCGCCTTTGGTGTGGTGCCCGCTGGGGGGGAGCATGGGTGTCACCCGCGGGTGCGCGTCCCTGCACGCAGGGCTGTGTTTGACGGGGCAGGGGCAGCGCACGGGCGGGTGTTTGCAGGGGGGTGCTGGGGGGGTGCACACAGAGATGTGCATGCGGGCGAGCGGGTGCACGTTCCCAGCACCCCTCACGGTGTTTCAGCCCCGGGGGGTGACTGTGCCCCGGCCTCGGACATGCACGGCTGCAGCTCCTGCCAGGGGAGCAGGTGCCCCCCAGTGCCCTTGGGTCAGCCCCAGGGTGCAGCCCATGGCCTGATGAGTGCGGCAAACACCCGGCAAACACCCCACTGCGGCCTCGGCCACAGGCCTGGGGCAAATATTTGCCTTTGGCTGTGCAGCCCTGCCATGGCGTGATGACCTGAGCTGCGGGTGGCAGCAGGAGAGGGCTGGGAACCCCCAGGGCCCCCCACCCATCCATGGCCAGCGGGTGCGGGCGGGTTGGAGCGAGTGCCCCCCCCAGCCCAGCCCCCGCAGTGGAGGGTGTGCCAGGAAACACCCACAGCGGGCGAGCGGCTGGCGGCTCCCACGGCCCTCCCGGCACACCCGTGGGCCCCGGCGCACACCCACAGCGCCGGCCACAGCCGCGGCCCTGCCGTGCACGGGGCACACGCCCGGCCCAGGCACGCACGGGGGCTGCACGGCAGCTCCTTGCACACCCGGACCTTTGCACACCCACCCGCCGCCCTGCAAACACGCGTGCACACACGCATGTGCACACGCACCCACTGCCGAGTGTAGCAGCACGTGCCCAGCCCTGCACCCCCGTGGCACTGGGACCCCTGCGGTCGCCTCCTGCTCGCCCAGCTGCTCGCAGGCTGTCGAGGGACGATCACTGCTCTGTTTGGAGCCCCCCGCCCCATGGACCCCAGTGGTGCCGCTCGCTGGGGCGCCCTGTGGCTGTGCCCAGCCATGGCTGCTGGTGCGAGACGGCGCTGGCATGGCTCTGCCAGACGCCGGGTGGGCGACGAGCTGCCAGCGTGTCCCTGGCAGGAGCTGGGAACACGGTGTCTGCCGGCAGCGGGTCCCGCTGCGGGGGTGAGCCCTGGCCCCCGCGCAGGGGCTGCAGGCGGCGTCCCCGCCACCCGGCTCTGCGGGCACCCACCAGGGCTGGGGCACCCATGGGTGCACCCTGCGCATGGCTGTGGAGTGCAGAGCCCCCCACGCTGGGCCCCGGTGCTGCTGTGGGGCTGGGCTGTGTGGGGCGCGGAGGCGGCGGGGAGGCCGGGGCAGGAGCTGCCGGCGCAGGGACGGATCCTGGAATTAAAAACATTCCAGGAACTGACTTTGAACCAGATAAAATAACAAGCGCTGCAAGGAATGTCTCACCCCACCCCCTGGCTGGCCCCGGCCAGCCCGGCCCCACAGCGCTCCTCCCGCCCCACAGCGCTCCCCAAAGCCGCCTTCAGCCCCACACGTGTCCCTAGGCCCTTGCACACGCGTGTGCACACCGAGCACGTGGCCGATGTGCCTGTGTGTGTGTGCAGTAGGTGCACGCGCCTGCAGCCCAGCAGCCGTGCTGGTGCCCGGGGGATCTGGGGGGGCCCCAGGGTACGGGCTGTGCACCCCATGTGCAGTGAGAGGCCCCCGGCACGTTCTGTGGGGTGCGCCCGTGCAGCCCGTGTGCCAGCAGTGCATGTGCACACGTGTGTGTGTGAACACAGCTGTGCACACATCGCGGTGCACACATCGCGGTGCACACACCAGCCCTCCCCACTCTGTGTCCCCCAGCTCCCTCCCAGCCGGGTGGGGGTGCAGAGGGTCCCCCCCCCGCGCTGCCCGGCCCCTGCAGCCATGGGGCCTCCCCGGCCCCCCCAGCCTGGCCCACGGCCGGCGGCAGCCCGGCGTGCCTGAGCGGTGAAATCACGGGGCCGCGGCGCCCGGGGCACGGCGCCCAGCCCGCTCCCCGGGGACCCCCCCGGCGTCCTCCCGCCCGCTGCCCCAGGCTGGGCAGGGGTCGGACTGCGGTCCCGTCCCACCGCTGCACCCCGAGGCCACCGCGCTGTGCTGGTACTGGTCACACTGGGAGTCCCAGTCTGGCTGCCTGCCCTTGCCAGCAGCAAAGACCCCTAACCTCCCCCCCACGTCATGGGGACCCCCCCAGAAGCATCTCCCAGCTGGAGGTGTTGTGGGAGGGGACGCAGGCTCAGGCCACCCCCCCCAGTTGTGTCCCTCAGAGGACAGTGCTTAAATGCCCCTGTGACACCCGTGTCAGTGAGGGGTGACCCCGACCCTGCAGCCTGTGCTGCGGGGTCCTGGCCATGGCCGGGGGGGCTGCAGGGCCAGGACACTGTGCTGCTGGGCAGCGTGGTGGGGCCAGCGGGGACACGGGGGCCCAAGGGCAGTGCTGGTGCGTCACTGTGTTTACAAGGACCTCGAGGAGCCCTCATGACGTCCACGCTGGCCCTGCCAGGTGGCACGGTGCCACCACCGCTGCGCATCCCCCGGCCACCGCTGCGATTTTTGGGGCTGGCATGGGGCCACCTGGCCCCCGGGGGGGCACGGAGTTGTGTGTGACCCCCCCCTGCCGCCAGCCTCTGTGCCGAATGAGCAGATGGGGCGTGCGCAGGGCTATATATAGCGGTGGGACCCACAGGTAGCGATGCGTCAGCACACGAGTGACGCAGCCTCGGCGAGCAGGTGACGCGCGGCCTCGTGGCGCCGCAGCCAGATCGCCGGGGGCTGTGGGGGCCCCCCCGACCCTCCATCCTCCACGCAGCCGGGTGCACATGGTCCCTGGGGGTGCATAGTTTGGCTCTCCGTGGCCAGGGCTGCGTGTGTCACTGGGTGTGCCCACACATGTGTGTCCACATGTGCACAGCTGTGTCTTGGCATGTGCTGCTGTGTGTGTGGCCATTCACATGTGGCCACTGCCGTGCGATGTGTGTCTGAGTCCCTGTGCGCGTGTCACTGCGCGTCCCCATGTGCAGGGCCGTGCTGCATGGATCAGCACATGCCTGCTGCTACGCGTGTGTAGCCACGTTGCGTGTGCTCCTGCGTGTTTTGGTGCAGCACACACTTTGAGTGTGTGGTGTGCGTGCGTGGCCGCGGTGGCCGGGGGTGACTCAGCCCCCAGGCAGCCCAGGAATGCCCCCTCCCCGCAGGAGCCAGCCCGCCTGTTGCAATGTGGTTTCCTCCACTGGCCTGTGCCGGGAACGGGCCGTTCTGGGGACGATGACAACCAGGGCTGACCCAGACCCTGCTGGGAAGATAAGGCGGTGCCTCCCGCCCCATCCTGCCTTCTGGGAACCGCCTTATCGGGCGGAGGTGGGGGGCGCGGCGGGGTCTGGGCAGGGCTGCACACCCCGGCCTTGCGGCTGCCGGGGAGGGGGCCCGAAGGGGCCAAGGCTGACCCGGGGAGCCCCCGCTCTGACCACAGCCTACCGGGGCAGGGGCAGCCTGGCGATGGCCCCCCCAGGAGCCCCAGCAGCAGCCCCTATCTGTGAACAGGGCTGGCCCTGGGGGTGCCCAGGCCAGGGGTGCATGGTGGGGGGGACCAGCTTTGGGGGGCTGCTGCTCTGCAGGGCTGGGGGGCTTCGGCCGCTCCGTGTGTGCGGGACCCACGCCAGACGCTGCCGCAGGATCGCACCAGCGATTCCCCTCCGCCCGCGTGATCCAGGCCGGGTCTTCCCTCCCGCCGGCAAGCCGGACCCCCGCCCCGCTTGGGGAGAAAGCCCGGCCCGGACTAACGAGCAGCGGAGCGGGATGGCACCGGTCCCCACCAGCTCCCCCCCAGCGCCCGGTGCTCGATGCGGCTCAGGGGCGGGCAGGGGCGTGGGACGCTGCGGGGCGGAGCGGGGCTCCGGCCTCCAGACTCCGCTCCATGCGTCACTCCGCTCCGGGCTTTCCGCACGGCCCCGGCTCCGCTGCCTCATTCATTCATAGATCGGCCGCGCTCTCGCGGCCCATTCATTCCCGGCGGCGCGAGGGAGGCCCGTTACCGTGGCAACCGCCCCGGTTCCCGCGGCCTCGGCAGCGCCGCCGCCCCCCCGCACACACGGTGCGTCTGCAGCGGCGCGGGGGGGCCGGGCCGGGGGAGCCCCGGGGTCTGCCCCAGCTGGGCAGGCGGGGGGGCAGTGCCCCCTGTGTGCACCGCTGAGGGGCTGGGGACCTCCCGTGTGCGCGGCTGCAGCGCCCGGCCCGGGGGAGCTGTACCGGGGGTGCTCTCGTTTGCACGGCTGGAGGGGGCCGGGGGCTCCCCTGGGGCTCCTGCCGGCTCAGCCACCCCAATGTCCGGGCAGCCTGAGTCGCCCTGACCCCCACCCAGGGCGGCTGCCACGTCGGCGCGGGGGGGAAACCCCACCCAGGGCTGTGGCAAGAGCCCTGCCCTGCGCTCGCCAGGCCCGGGCGGTTTCAGTCGTGGGCTGGGCTTGGCACAGCTTGAACCCCCCTCGGCTCTGCGGTTGTGGTGCTGAGCTGCAGCTCTGCAGAACTGAGCACAGCCCCCCAGCGTGGCAGGGAGCCCCCCAGGGAACCCCTGCAGGCATGTGGCCATGGGGGGGGCCTGCCCTGCGCTGGGGGCGCAGCGAGAGCCAGCGGGGACTGCGGTGGCTGTGGGTGCCAAAGGTGTGAACGGCCCGTGTCTGTCCCAGCAGTGGCGGAGGGGGGTGCCCAGGTCCTGTCTGTAAGGGTTGGTGCAGGTCCTGCGTGTGCACGTCCACGCATGTGCACATCCATACGTGTGCACCCACAGCTGCATGTACGGGGGGTTTGCACAACCCCTGCATCTCCAGCTCTGCTGCAGCCATCCTTGCAGCCCAGCCGCAGCTGCCCGGGAGCTCAGGCGTTCACGGGTGCTGCAGGCGCAGGTCGCGCAGAGTCCCTGTGCGCAGTGGCATGAAGCTCGGGGCTGCAGCGTGGGCACGGGGTAAGCTGGACCAACCTTCCTGACCACCTCTTCTGCCTCCCCAGGGCTCCTGGAGCGAGGAGCCACGGCCATGGGTGTGGGAGAAGCTGCTGCTCATTTCTCACCTGCTGTTCCAGCACCACAAGTGGGGCCCGAGGTCCGAGTGTGGGGGTAAGTGCCACCAAGACTGCGTGGGGCTGGGTGCAGACGCTTGCATGGCCGCGCTCATGTGTCTCTTGCACAGATGGGTTCTCCTGCAGTTTGGGTTTGTGCATGTTGAGGACATGAGCAGATGAGAGCATATGTGTATTTGGATGCACATATGTATTGGTGCTTATTGTGCTCCCAGGCATGTCAGCACATGAGGCCACGCGTGTGCCACCGCCGCCTGCCCGTGGTTGCTCGCCAGTGTCACCCTGTGCTGGGCCGCGCACACGCGCGTGTCGGGGGTTGCCCTCACATGCAGCCCTGCGCACTCCTGCACGCCCGGCCCTGCGTCTCTGACTCACGGCTCGCAGAGGAAGCCGTGACTCAGTCCTGGACTCCTGCCGCTCCCCACCCCCCGGCCCGGCCATCGCAGCCACGTGGAGCCTGCGGGACCTGGGCTGTGGGGAGATGCTGCTGGGTGCTGGGGCTCCCCGTGGAGCTGTGGGGAGCAGGGCTGGGGGCACGTGCCCCTCCCTGGGCTGCTGCAGGGACCGTGAGGTCCCTGTGTGGCTGTGGTGACCCCAGTGCTTTCGGGTGCACGGCAGGAGGCAGCCCTGGGCTCGTGGGGCGGCACCGTGCGCTCCCCAACTCCTGCCCTGCACCGAGCCACCGCTAGCACCGGGCTCTGCAGCTGCCGGGGATCCAGGGTGCCACGGTGTCCCCCAGGCAGCACCGCAGACCTCGGCATGGGGTGGGTGCTGGTGCCTGCACGGGGCGGGGGGTGGTGCCGCGGGTGCTGTGCTGGCGGTGCCGCGCGCTGCCCAAGGCGCTGCGCCACAGCACGGGCAGCCTCTGTGAGTCAGCGTGAGGTGGAGCCGCTGCCCCCTCCCCGCTTGCCCCGTTCCCAGGCCCCACTCGCCAGAATTGCTTTCGCAATGACTGGGGCAACCACCCCAGCCCTTCCCTGCAGTGCCCGGCGCTGCTGAGCTCGCCTGGCCCCGTGCCCCGCAGATTGCCCACGCTGCCCCGGCACGGCTGCTGCCGCAGGCTCCGGCCAAATCCCCTAACGCTGCCCCTCACCAGCTCCTGCCCTGGGTGCCGCCGAGTGCCGCAGCGTTCACCCTCCTGAGCAGAGCCCATGTGTCCCTGTGGGGCCATGGTCCCCTCTGCGGGGACAGGGTCTGCCTGGTGGCACTGAGGCGTCCTGGCGAGCGGCTGCCAGGGCTAGAGCCGGCAGCAAGTGCCCGCGGAGCCGCGTGAGTCAGCGCGGGCAGGTGGGGAGGCGCGGGGACGCGCAGCGATCTGGGAATGACTCATCTGCTCAGCAAACAAACAGGCGAGTCCTTGTGAAGCTGCGCTTCCTCCGCGCCCCGGCAGCGCCAGGGGAGCCGCTGGTGCCCCCCAGGCCACTGAGACCCCCAGGGTGGCAGTGGTGTCAGGAGCAGCCGCGGGGCTGCAGCCACATGTGCAGCCGTGCATGCGGCATCAGCGGCACCAGGGGCTGGTGCCTTGGAGGGCACGTGCCTGGGAAAGGGGCAGCAAAGCCAGTGCCAGGTGGCAGGGATGAGGGGACCGAGGGCAGCGAGTGGCAGCCAAGGAGCTCGGTGAGAGCCGGGCAGAGTCCTGCATGGAGCACCGCAGCACCGGGATATCCAGAAGAGAGGAAAAAGTCGCGCTCAGCCAGGGGCTGTGGAGGGTAAAGAGGCTGAGTCAGGGGATTAGGGAGCTGCCAGCCCAGCATCCATCCCAGCAAAACCATGGAAGAGCTGGTCCAGGCCTTGATTAATAAAACACTGGAGCGCAACAGCACGGCCCTGCCGCCAGCCCGCTGTCCCCGGGACTTCAGATGAGGTTTTATTTCCAAGCCCCATTTTTCAGAAGTCAGCAAGTTTCCAGGCACAGCGAGATCTTTTCTGGGCCGGCAGCCGGGTGTCCTGGCTCCTGCCGGGAGGGGAAGCGCAGCTGGTCCCCAGCGGGCACCGCGCCCCATGGCTGGCAGGATGAGGGTCCCGGACACGGCGGGGAGTGACCGGGCGCTGGCAGGGCTGGGGATCCCCAAACACCTGCTGTTCTCCCCGGGGTGAAGGTGCCTTTGTGGGAGCCGCGGTGGCCAGGCGGGTGCCTGGCTCCAGCTGCTGGGGATTTCCCGGGTCCGGGCTCACCTGCGCCAAGGCCACACGACCGCTCCCTCGGCCGGTGCTTGTAAAACCCAACCGCACCAACCGTCCCGGCCGGGCTGCCCGGACTGGGGTCGGTCACCCCACCCCTCAGCGGGGCTGTGGCCGTCACCGTCACCACCAGCGAGTCCCAAGCATGACCCGGGGCCCTGTGCACACCCGCGTCCTTGCCAGCGTGGCCAAAAATGTCAGGAATGTTTCGTGGTGAGGCTGGAAAAAGGGTCATTCACTTACTGGATTTTTTTTTTTCCCTCCTTTTTGCCCTTTTCCTGGCTGCGTGCTGTGGGTTTGGCTGGCGGCGGGCGCGGGTGTGAGCGGGCGTGTGATGAGCCGGGTGTGACGGGGCTGGGGAGGGCTGTGAAAGTGCTGAGCTGGTGTGAACCCGCCGTCCCATCTCCTCTGCAGCCCTTCCTGGAAGCGGCTGCGGGGAACGGTCCCACCGGGTGCGGGACGTGGGCAGCCGTGCCCGTCCCTGCGGTGTCGGGGCTCCTTGTCCCGTGGGGACAGCCCTGCACGTCCCCGCGAGGGTCCCCAGCCCCAGTGAGGGGCGGCAAGCGGGGCTGGCACCGAGGCGCGCGGACACCAGGTGTTGCTGGCAAAGCTGTTTCATCTCGGGAATTTTTTGCTTAATTTAATTCATTGCCAATTAACTCGAACTCCTCATTGCTGATTTGGGTCTCGAGGAAGAGGAAAACATAAACAATTCAACAACCACTTGGGTAAACACCTTTCCCCCACCCCTGGGTCTGGCTTGTGTCCCCGTCCCGCCTCGTCTCAGCTGCTGTTCTCACCGGGGCTGCGCCCGCCCGTCCCGGCTCCTCCGGTGGGTGACAGGGATGGGTGGTGGCCTCTGGCTGACAGTGGCTCCTGCCTCCCCGGCGTTGCCCGTGTGCCATCCCAGGCACAGGGATGTGCCGCTGTCACCGCTCTGCTCTTTGCCCCTTCACAGCCTGCCTGAGTCTGACCCATCCTGCAGCTGCGTGATGCCAACGTGCCAACCTCACCGTCCCTGTCCTGTTCCCCCGGGGCCTGGCAGAGCCTCTGAGCGTGGGCAGACGCCAGGTCAGCACTGTGCCGCTGCTGTGCCGTGCTGTGTCCCTTGCCCGGGTCCCTGGGGACGGTGCTGAGCTGTGGTGCTGGCAGCACACACAACACGGAGCCCCAGCACCAGCGGAGCCATTCGGGGACACCCGGTCCTGTGGCACAGCTGGGGATGTCACGACCCCGGGGTCCCTGTGCCCCTTCCCCATGGTGGGAGCGGCGTGTCCTGCCCGGGGCCATGCGCTGAGTCAGGGACAGGCTGTGAGCAGAGTTGGGTGCCCTGACTCACCGGCTGCCTGTGCGGTGCTGGGCAGCATGTCCCTAGGGAGGGGACACGGTGCCCCCCCCATGTTAGCCCCTTCCCACCACCCCAGAGCGAGGGAAAGGACCCAGGAGTGACAGTGCTGGCTCTTGTGCATCAGCCATGGCCCGCTCTGGCTGCCACCACCCCCAGCTGTGTCCCTCGCTGCTGTCACCAGCCCCAGGGACGGGGGCTCCTCGCCACAGAACCCTCTCTGGCCCCTGCAGCTTGTCCCCTGCCCATGAGGGCACAGCGTCCCCAACAGCCCCCGGTGCCTGTGGGGGGGCCGTGGGGCTGGGAGAGCCTTGGGGAAGGTGTGGGGGGTACAGCCAGACTCCCCAGCTCCCCTTGCACACACGTGTGCACAGCACGGCCCCCGCCACGCCTGCACATTGGCCTTGCAGGCACACACAGCCCCCTCCTGCACCCTGCCTTCCTACAGCCCCCCTGGCCACCCGTCTGCCCCCTGTCTGTCCCCCGTCTGTCCCCGCCACCCCCTGCTTCCTCCCGCCTCGCCGGGAGCGTTTTCCCGCAGCGGCTCCATTGATAAATCCGGAGCGTTGCCACGGAGACGCTGCAGCGGGCGCAGCGGGGGTGCAGTGGGCGCAGCGCTGCGGAGGGGCTGAGTGCGTGTGTGTGCTTGCACATGCAGGTGGTTGCACACGCGTGTGCACAGCAGGGGCCTGGCAGGCAGTGTGTGTGCATGCGTGTGCAAGGGCCCGGTGTGAGCTGGCCCTGTGCAGAGCGTGTACGAGTGTCTGGAAGCGACATGTGTGCACACGCGTGCACAGCTGTGTGCGGGGGCCGGTGTGCCCAGGGGGTCCCCAGCCCAGGGCAGAGCCGGCAGCTGGGATCTCGGGAGCTGTTGGGCTCCTCTCCTGTGAAAGAGCCTGGGGCCGCCAGCCCCAGTGGGGAAACTGAGGCACGGGGACAGTGTGTGGTTCATCCTGCAGCAGACAGTCACTCGGGGACAGGAGGAGAGTCATGCTGCCACCGCCTTGGACCGCTGGCTGCATGGTGGTGGGTCCGTTGCACACGCGTGCACGGTCCCACGCTGGGTGCTGGGCCCCCCCAGCTGCCACAGGGTACTTGGGGACCCGGCGCTGTGTTGTGACTACCTGGTTTGCAGCCCGGAGCTGCGGTGCCCCTCACTGCAGAGCTGCGTCCCACCCAGGAGCTGGGGGGACACGGACAGGACCCCCCGGCATGGGGTGGCACAGAGTCACTGGCGTGGCCGTGGCACCGCTGTGCACACGCGGTGGCGCCGGGCAGGATGGGTGCCATGCATGTAGCATGGCTGCCCTCTGCTGCCACCACCACGGCAGTGCTCAGCACCCTGCGGTGCCGCGGCACCCATGGGCGCAGGGCCCCGAGGGACCGTGGGTGGCTGGGCCGGTTGGGGACCGGGATGGCCACCCAGGATGGGGGACATCCTCAAAGAGAGGTGGCCGGGGCACAGATGGAGCATCGTGCTCCTCCAGCCATGCGGGGAGCTGTGCCCGAGGGGATATGGGCACCGGGAGCCGGGACACACCACAGCCCCGTGAGCACTGTGAGCACCGGGTCCCGCTGGCCCGGCTGAGCCCGTGGGGAGCGGGTGCTGCTGGGGCACGGGGGCGCTTAGGAAAAGCAGCTCCCCCGAGCTCCCGGCAGCTCGTGGGCCCTGCTGCGGGGCTGCACCGCACTCCAGCACCACCCCACGCTGAACAGGGCAGGGGGCCGGGCTGCAAATCATCATGGGTGGGGCAGGTTCCCTTGGCCCCCACGGCTGCCGTGGGGCAGGGCGAGGTGCCGTGGGGCAGGGTGCGGGTGTGGGTGCCGTGGGGCAGCTGCCATGGGCTGTGCACGGTGCGGTGCGTGCAAACCCCCCACAAACCTCTGTGGGCGCCCGGGGAGTCAGCGGGTCCCCAGCAGCTCTGCAGGGGCAGCTGCTGGCCTGTCCCCCCACGTTGTCACCGCCCCGCTTTCCCCCACCCGCTGTCCCCCTCTGCTGTCCCCTCATTGCTGTGCCCCCCCCGCTGTCCCCCCACACCCCCTGCCCGCAGCGGCCCCTGCGCAGCGCGGGGGGGGCGAGTGCAGGAGCCGTGGGCGTTAGAACAGGAACCGCAGCCCCCGCTTCCCGGATCTCGCTGCCTTTTTTTTAAATATTTTTTTTCCAAAACACTCAGGGTATGGGGGGGGGAAGCCCCTGGGGCCAGCAAGGGGCTGCTCCCAGCCCCACATTTTTTCCACCACCCGCGTGACCCCTTGCGCACAGGTTGGGGCCCCCCCCACCCCGTCCCAGCCTGCAATCCTCCAACCCTCAGGGGGGGCTTTGGTTTGGATCAGCCCCGTCCTGTAGAGGGTTGTATTTGGTGGGGCTGGGGGAGGCACCCCCACTCCTCCCCTCGGCCACAGTGCCCCCCTTTGTCTGCAGAGCCGCCCACGCCGAACAATAGCGGCCCCCCTGCAGCCCCCACGCCAGCAGGGAGGGGGCTGCAGAAATGCTACTAAAAATGAAATATCCCCCTCTCCCCCCTGGCAGCTGGGATGTGATTCCCCAGCAGCTGGGAGGGATTCAGCAGCACCGGTGCTGGTTTCAGGGCTTTTAAAGCAGCTGGGGAGGGAGCTGCAGCCTGGGGGGGCTGATTTATATCCTCCCGGTGGTCCCAGCTGCTCCAGGGGGTTTTGGGGCCGGGGTGGCCCCTGCTTGGTCCCATCTTCTGCTTTGGGAAGCAGGTCACGTCCCGCTCCAGCGCGATGCCGGGGCAGGGCTCGGCTTTCTGGGGCAGCACCGGGTGGTTCAGCAGCAGCTGCTGCGGCTTCCAGCGTGTTCAGGGCCTGCGGAAGATTCCCAGCACGTTCGGGGCTCGTTGTGGCCCAGGGAGGAGGGCTCGGCCCCCAGCGCCGAGGTAGAATCTGGTGACCCACGTTCAGGGTGAGGCGGATGCGGCGCTAAGTGCAAAGCTGAGGGATGCTGGGGTCTGCTGAGCTCCCCCAAAAAGCTCCTGGCTCCAGGAATCGCTCCCCAGCCCCAGGTGGCTGTGCCAGGCTGGCACCAGCCCCTGTGATGCCAAAATCCAGCTTTTCCTGGCAAACACCCAGCTGCCTGGGCAGGCGCGGTGCTGCTGGCGGCGGAGCCGGTGCCTCTACCTGCCCTCGATCCCATGGGCAGCTGGGGTGAGCGGGGGAACCTTCCCAACCCGTTTCCCTGCCCTAAGGGGAAAAAAAAGAGCAGGAATCGCATGACTCGGAGCTTCACGAGAAGCAGCACGGGGAGAAAGTGACCCAGACGGCCAAGAATCTGCTCCGCTGGCGTTTCTGGTTCCTGCTCTGCGGCGCGGGGAGAGGTTGGGTTACAGCGGGAGGCACCGCGGGGGACGGCGCAGGATGAGCTCATGCCAGGGAACCTTCTGGGCTGCCAGAAACATCGATGCTGCAGTTCAGCAGTTTCTGCAGCCGCGGCTGTTCCCGCAGAATCCCGGCTCGCTCCGCTGCCTTGATAGCGATAAAACTGCTCGGGAGGGGCCGTGCATCTCTGCGGGTGATTTATATTCGCTCGCGGGGACACGGCAGCACACGGGGACTTGCTGACGAGCAGAGAGGGGGACACGGGGTGTCCCGGGGAGCCCTGGTGCAGGGAGCTGGAGCAAAGGCTGCCTGGGAGCCCCAGGGGTGTGGAGAGGTTCCAGTTTCCCCTGGCACACAGGCTGGCTCGCCACGGTGCATATTTCATCCCTTTTTGGGGAGAGATACTGCGTTCCCGGCAGTTTTTTCCCTAAGGACTGGATAAAAACCTTCCTGCGTCCCCAGCCCTCCCTGCCTGGGAGGTCACTCGGTGTTTGCACCATGGAAGTTTGTTTATTGTCTCCTTGAGTAGCATCTCCTGACCTCAAGAGCTCCGATGCTGCAAATACTCTTAGATGATGATTAATGAGAGCTTATATAACCGTGATGTGTCCTTAATACAGCCGGTGGGTTGACAGGAGTGAGGGTGGGGAGGGAAAACGCACAGCTCTGGCTGCCGCTGCTGTTTCCACCCCAGAAGGAGCCTGGCAGAGGCAGATCCCTGCTGGAAGGGGCAGCAGCCGGGGCAGAGCTCACCCCACCGGTGCTGCGGCACCAAACCGAGTCGCCCGCGGCACAGCTGGGCTCTCCGGCACGGCAGAGCTGGGAGGTGAGAGGTTTTTATGCTGGTAAAGCGTCGCTACGTAAGCAGCGGCTGTAACGTCAGCGCTGATGCCTGCAAAGCTGGTAACGCCGGGAGAAAAGGGCACAAATCCCGCGGCAAAAGCCAGATCATGGCCCACGCGCGGTGACGAGGCTCTTGGTGCCGGTGATGGCAGCGTTGGGGAGAGGCACCGGCTCTGCAAGAATCCTGGTGTTTTCCAGATGTTCCTGCGAGCCCTGAAGGGGATCTGGAAACTGCAGCAGCTGCCAAAGCAAATGACAAGAGCTGGTGATGCCACAGCCCCCCGAGAGCCCGGGGACACGATGACAGGAGGCTGAGCTGTGCTCTTCTCACCAAACGTCCCCAAAGTGCATCTGGGGACAGGCAGGGCCACGCGGGCACCGTCGTGCTGTGCCGGCGGTCAGGCTGCGGACGGCTCCTCGACATGGGTGACAGCAGCAGGATTTGGGGGTCGGGCCACGGCCTCTGCTGTTGTGCGTCCCCAAAGGGCTCTCACGATTTTCCAGTCATTTCGGAATTCCGGCTCCACTTGGGCAGGTGTCGATGGTGCGACAACAGAGGGTTTAGTTTTCCCTAATCTGGCTGGGAAGCACGGCTAAATCCCTGATAAAACAGCTTTTCAGTGCCAGTTACATGGTTGCCGTGGTTACCACACGCTATTGTCACCATCTCTCCAACCCCAGCCCCGGTGCACCGGAGCATCGTGCCGGCCTCTGTCCCCAGATGGGTTTTTTTGGTGCTGCCGTGTGCGCTTTGGTTCTCACCGTGCATGCCAGGGAACCCCTCTCTGCCTCAGGGTGTCACGTCCAGCCCTGATTTCCCGCGGATTTCGGCAGGCCCTGCCGTGGACCCGAGCCCTCCGCTCGCTGCGGCTTTGTCCTACAGCTCGGCAAACCCCGGGCGCAGGAACTCAAGGAGGAAAATGCAGCAGCAACGCTTCTTGCCATGGCAACGGCCTGGTTGCGTCAGGGCTCTTTTTTCACACTGCAAAGCGGGGTAAGCAACTCCCTCCAGGAAAGTAGTAAGAGAGAAGGGAATGTTTTTTGTTGTTTGTTTTTTTTTTTTCCTGTGAGCTTTGGGTCCTGATGAAGCGCCGGTGTTTTCACCATATTCGGTCACTGCAGCCGCAGGGAGGTTTGCTCTAGTGACACAAATCACGGGCGTTACGTCTCGCTGCTTAATTAACAGCCATAACAACCTGCAAAATCTGCAGGGCGAGCGACCTGCTGGGGCTGCTCCCAGGTTTCGGCCGTGGCCCCGTGTCGAGATGTTCCATACAGAGTCTGTCACAGGGCCCAGGGCAGGACCTGCTGCCTGCGCTGGGCTGAAGGGACACGGGATGAGGGCACATAGTCTGAAGGAACACAGGATGAAGGACACGGGATGAAGGGACACGGGCTGAGGGGACACAGGCTGAGGGGACACGGGATGAAGGACACGGGATGAAGGGACATGGGCTGAGGGGACATGGGATGAAGGACATGGGCTGAGGGGACATGGGATGAAGGGACACGGGCTGAGGGGACACAGGCTGATGGGACACGGGCTGAGGGGACACGGGCTGAAAGGACACGGGATGAAGGACATGGGATGGAGGTACACAGGTTGAGGGGACACGGGATGAAGGGGACACGGGATGAAGGGACATGGGCTGAAAGGACACAGGATGAAGGACATGGGATGAAGGGACATGGGCTGAAAGAACACAGGATGAAGGGACGTGGGCTGAGGGGACACGGGCTGAAGGACACGGGATGAAGGGACACGGGCTGAAGGGACACGGGCTGAGGTGACACTGTTTTCAAAGCCCCCGCCCTGCGCTGGCTGTGCACGAGCACTTAAAAGAACAATTAAAAACCAGTGTTTGTCCCTGAACGTTGGCAGGAGTGACGGTGTCGGGGACAGGCCGGTGGCACCGCGCTGCTCCTCCCCTCCGGCGTCCCCGCGTCTGTCCTTGTCACTCAGAAAATGGCTCTGTGCGTCAAGGTCACTTCATCCGCCCTCCTCGCCGAGCAGGAGCACTCGCGTTGCCGCGTCTCCTGTTTAATCAGAATTCCACGCCGCGAGCTCAGGGCTGGGCTCTCTCCTTCCCTCCTGAAGGACAAAATAATTGATTTGCAGTCGCTAATGGCCGACGAGCCTCCAGGACCCCACAGCCCCGCGCAAAATTAGGGAGAGTTTAAAAAATAGCCCAGGATTTGCCAGTAATTCAAACAGGGTTTGAAATTAAAACACCCTCCTCAATCCAGGAAACAGTTTTTTCATTTGAATAGAGTATTCTACTGCTTTATTCTGCTACTCAGTTTCATCTTGTTTTTCACTATTGCTCTAACATATTCTGAGTGTCGAACATTCTCCTTTATTGCAAAACATACCAGATACATTTAATTATATCTGTATATAATGTATGCTATCATTATTCAACGTTGTTAATTCGCTCTCAGGGCTGGAAAGTTAGTGGGTTTTTTCACAGCAAGAAAATAATAATAATATTAGATTGGCACCTCATCACTGCTGTTTCTTTACGTGGTTCCGAGCACTTTGGTGGCTGTTGTGAGCCACGAAACACCAATTTGTGCGCGCGTAGCCGCTGGGTTTCCTCCGTATTTCATCATTACCAAATGCGCTTGTGTACCAAACAACCCTTTTCTTACATCCCCAAAGGTAGCCTAACAAATCAGAGAGGAAAAGTGTGATTTTGTTACTCCGCGGGGCAGAGGACGGGTCCTCGCTGCTGTTTCGGAACAATAGCGGGCAGATTTCTTTGTGGTTTGTTTTTGCTCTGTCTCGGGCCTCAGTTGGGAACCAAACCACACGGTCTGCGAGCGGACAGCCCTGATTTCAGTAACTCCGCTATTCTGTGCGCCTCTTCCTCTCAAACGTTTTAAAATACCGTTCTGTGTTTTGAAGACGAGCTTGCAGTTATTGTAAAAAAACCTGGAAAATTTCATTTTCAGGGCTTTTTAAACCGATGTACTCCCTTGCAGAAAGACGTTTATCTTCGCCAGGGAGTTTCCTCTTTCAACAAGGAAGTTTTTAATGCTGAAGATATTGTCACCTTAGAAAAACCTCAGCGTGTGCTTTTGAACATTTCGGGAAACGGGCTGAGGGAAGTATTTTTATTATTATTTTTTAAACAAAGCCATTGATGCTTCAGAACCAGCGCTGGGGCGGCTTTTCCCGCACGTTGTGCCGCGCTCTCCCCAGGGCTGGTGTAGGAAACCATCGTCTTGCCGATGGAACGGGGAGCTACGAGTGTGACTGCCGAGCCGTAGGGAGAGGTGGGGACAGGGAGGGCCGCGCTGGGCCGTGATGCGCTGGGGACAAGCCACACTGCGGGACTCGCTGACAGGGAGGGGACAGCGGGAACAGCAAGGCCGCGGCCGGCAGCGCTCGGCACCCAAGATGGCGGCGGCGCCTCAGGCGGCCCCTTTGTCTGCGGCCGCCGCCGCATTGCCGGGAAAGGCGCGAAACTGGGGCAGCGCGGACACGCCCCCCCATTGGCGCACCGCCCGCCAGGGAGGGCGGGGCGGGAGCGGCCGCCGGCCAATCAGCTGCCTCCACTTCCTTTCTTCTCACAGGGGCTCTCCCGGCCAACGGTCTCCGCGCTCCCGACCAATCCGCGCCGCGCTCGGCGCCCCGCCCTCACGTGGGAGGAGAGGGCGGGCCGGAGGGAAATGCGGCGTTTTTGTTGTCGCTCCCTCCTCCCCTCGCCCCCGTGGGGCTCATGAATATTAACAACATCCAGGCCAATCAGGTGAGGCGGCGGCGGCAGCGCTTTGGTGACGTCAGTCGCCCCGCCTCGCAGCGGGCTTAATCTGCATATTCATGAGGTGGGCGGGGCCAACCGCGGGCGTTTATAAGCCGCCGCCCCGCCAGCCTCAGCGTACATCGCGCTGAAGCTTTGAAGTGTTGTGTGGATCCCGCACCTCCAGGGCACCGGTAAGGCGCCTGCCGCGGTGGGCGGGCTGCGGCCGGGTTAGGCCGGGAAGGCTCAGAGCGGCGGAACGAAAGGGAATATGTCTTAGGAGCGTGAGGGCCTGCTGTTTGGGGGAGTCCGGAACGGGGCGCTCGCTGCGCGACACGCGTGTTTTCCGCAGCCGCGGCGGGGGGGGAGCCCGGCGGAGCTGTCCCGGCCGTGTGTGGTGTGCGGAAAGGGGGCCGGGGAGGGCTAAAATGTGCCCTCAGAAACAAAATGGCGACGGGCCTCGGCGGTGCAAAATGGCGGCGGGCGGGAGGCGGGGCGGCGGGCTGCGCGTGCGCCAAGGGGGCGGGGCGGGAGGGAGGGAGGGGCGGGGGTCGCGCGCCGGAGGGGTCGGGGCCGCGGGACGCGCATGCGCGTTGGGCCCAGGAGAGCCGCGGGCGGGCCGGGCCGGGTTCAGCCCCGGTGTGTGGCCTCCAGCCCCGGTGTGTGTCCCTGCTGCCGGCCTCGGCCCCTCGGGAGAAGGCGCTGTGGCCGGAGCCAGCCTGGAGAACGCTCCCCTGTCGTTTAAATCAGTAGCGAACTGGCGTTTAAACGTGTCGTACAAGGATGCGAGATTGTTGGCGATGTTCTAACAACTTAATCTTTCAGACGCTGTGGGGATATGGATTCAACGGTGCTGACTCTGGTTGCGTTGGTTTCGCAGGTCAGAATGGCCTCAGACGAGGGGAAGCTCTTTGTTGGCGGGCTGAGTTTCGACACGAACGAGCAGTCGCTGGAACAGGTCTTCTCGAAATACGGACAGATCTCAGAAGGTAAGATTGCGGTACCGAGCTGTGGTGACTTCTGTGAACTCGGTGGGATGCACGGGTGCTGATGATTATTTTTTTCCTCCTCTTTTTATAGTTGTCGTGGTGAAAGACAGAGAGACTCAGAGATCCAGAGGTTTTGGCTTTGTTACTTTTGAAAACATAGATGATGCTAAAGACGCAATGATGGCCATGAATGGAAAGGTAAGGAGCAGCTTCTTTATTTCCTTAAAATGTAGCAAGTTTGAAAGATGTAGTTTTTGTAGAAAAACAGATAAATACTAGTGTCTTAAAGCGCAGAAATGATATAAATAATGAAACGTATAAATTCTAAAAGTATTGTGATCTAATCTGTATCACTGAAAAATAGTGATGCTGTAGGAATGCCTGTATATGCTGTTTGAACATGGGTTTATTTGTGCAGTTGGCACAGTTGTGACAGTTAAAACCTTTATTTGTCGTAGTAAGTTCTGGTACTGCTGAGCTGGCAGGGAGGGTCCATGTCTCATTGTCCGTGTGCTTTGTGATTTAAAAGTTGAAATCCCAAGTGAGTTTATTATTTTTCCGTTTGTCAGTCTGTAGATGGACGTCAGATCAGAGTCGATCAGGCTGGGAAATCCTCAGAGAACAGATCCCGCGGGTACAGAGGGGGCTCCTCGGGGGGCAGAGGCTTTTTCCGTGGGGGCAGAGGCCGGGGCCGCGGCTTCTCCAGAGGTGAGTGTGTGTGAGCAACTCGCGGCACCTGAACTTGTCCTGGTGTTGGTCAGAATGTATAAAAACCCTGTTTTTTGGTGTCTGTTGAAGGAGGTGGAGACAGAGGCTATGGCGGAGGCAGATTTGATTCCCGGAGTGGAGGTTATAATGGTTCCAGAGACTACTATAATAGCAGGTGGGTTGTTGTGAAGCTTGTTAAGCCAGTTGTCTGTTTGGTGTAAAGGTCAGTAGGCTCCAGCTGAGCAAATATAAAGCAGGTGTTTGTTTTTTTAACAGCAGGAGTCAAGGTGGTTATGGCGACAGGTCTTCAGGAGGGTCCTACAGAGACAGCTACGACAGTTACGGTAAGTCCTGGTTCATTGGGAGTGACGAGTACGTATGTAGGAACCTCTGAGCCTGTCTCGAGTCTGGAAATGCTGTAAGGCTCGGTCGGACCCAACCGCTATTTCTGCTCTTGCCCCTAAGAACCAATCTGTCAGGCTTTGGACGTGGTTGTGCCGCTTAAATTTCTAATTTGTAATGCATGTGTAGGAGTTGCTTGGATCTAAGGCAAAGCAAGTTTTTTAAAATACATTCCTCGAGCTTGAGACTAAGCCGAAACTCGGATGCCCTAACAAGCTCTAATCAAGGGTGGGGGAGTTCTCATGGTGTAGCCAACTAGCAGTAGCTTCGGAAATAATGCAAAGGGAGTAAAATGCTGGAACTTGTCTATGCTTCAGTGCCTTTACAATTGTGCCTGCTTCTTGTCCTCAGCTACACACAACGAGTAAAAATCCTTCCTGACTCAAGATCGTCCTTCCAATGGCTGTATTTATAAAGATTTTTGGAGCTTCGCTGAAATCGTTATTGTGTAGTACATCTACTTGTATTTTCACTTTTGTAGTATTATCAGTTCTAATCTTGTCAAACACAGCCTGACAGCTTCTGATATGAGATGGTCTAATTAGACTTTCCTTTAAGAAAGCTCTGCTTTCAAGTGTTTTTAATCTTTTTTTGAAAGCACTTCACATTTTATTTTATCCTTCATGATGAGCCAAGGTGTTTTTTGTGAAGTTGGGGCCCCAATTCAGTTTCTTTTGAGATAGAAAGGACCTTTTAATTCAATGTTCACTGGAAGCTGAACAAGCTGTGGACTTTTTTTTTTTTAAGTGCATTACCTTCGTCTTTTGTAACATTCCTTTAGTGTAGCAAGGTAGGAATGCAGCCTGGGTACAAATTGGAAGGCAAACCACCTTGATATATCTAAAGAGAAACTTGCTTGTATGTTCAACCTGCATAACGGTATTTTTACTGTTGTAATGATGTAAATTACCCAGAAATAGACTTGCAAACTTACCATAAAAAAGAGGTTCTTGAAAATGTTTATTTATATTGTCCTTTTTTACTGGAAGAAATATGCATATTCCATTGATATTGTATTTGAAGTGGTAAAGGATTCTTGTATACAGTTTTCTTTGGCTTTACGAAGCCTATTAAAAGACCGTCTGAAATGAACTCTGCTCCTGACATTTACATTTCATTGCACAACACAATCCTGGAAGATGAAGAACAGTCAATGAGTGATAGAGGATGCCAGAGGAGAAGACTAGTGATAGCATAAGAGCAAGGCAGATTTTACTGACCAGCTGGTAGAATTTAATCTTAATTGGTCTTGACATGTGAATTCGTCAACATATTTTCACATAAAAAATAATCAGACTTGTCTAGAGGCAGAGAAATGATGGTTTATACTCAGGATGTTCTAGTAGAGCTGAAGGGAACGTCAGCGTTAGGGAGAAAAATTGATGTTTCTGAAAATCCCGAAATAGCCTACGTGGGAAAGCTGTAGTGAACAGTCCTTAGTCACTGGACTAGTGCCGAGCTGGCCAGGAGCGTGCAATGGTAGGTAAATTGCCGTAATTAGCTAGCTTTGTCATTGCCTTACAAGTTCTAAGAATTCTTTGCTAGCATATGGAAACTGCAGTGTCCTTGGAGAAAAGAAGTGTTGTGCCTCCAACAGAAACCTCTGAGACGAAAGCTGCTCTCTTGGCTAGTTCATATGTGGAAATAGTCCTGTAATTCGAGGTAACTCCTTTTGCTCATGTCCGCATCCTTCCTCTTGTTGAGAGCTCATTTGAAAGTCTAATGTACCTGTGAAAAAAATATTCCTTTTGACAATTTTGGTCAACTGCTGGAAAAATTTGAACCCATGCCGTCTGCAACCTTTGGCTTGTGGCACAACTTGAGTTCCACAGATCAGAGCTGGGCATGCAGTCGTGTCTCGCTGGCAGGCGTGGAAGCAAGACGGGAATCGAATTCCCTGACTATGTGTTCATCTATTGAGAATCTTCCTAGACTTCATTAAGTTGCTCACTTTAATTGTAGCTTTTCTTTGCCATCCTACTTGTTGCCATTAACTTTTTCCCCATAGCCCACACTTCCTAAGCAGCCATGGCAAAGTTGGTTAAACTCTCTGCTTAGGGCTCGTGCGAGGCGTCAGTTGTCCCAGACTGTGCTTTGTGGTGCGGTGGGTTCCACGCTGTGACCCTCCTGCCCGCTGTGCCTGGCGCGGGGGGGGCGGGGGGACGATGGAAAAGCTCCTGCTCGGTGTCTCTGTTAATGCGTCTCTGCTTTGGCAGGCTGAAGAAGGGACAGCTGAGCGTGTCCTGAGGAGGGAGAGCGTCCCGTGCGAGGAGGAAATGCCGAAATGCACATTTCCAACCAGGTAAAACATCATCTGCCCCTCACCCCGCAGCTCTTGGGAGCCCAAAGTTTGGGCTCTGTCACTGTTCTACAGCACTGTTCTGTAAAGCCTGACCAGTAGCTTCTAGGTGGAAAAATTATTTTCTCTGCCTTTAAATTCACTGTCTTAATTCTGTTTCAGCACTGAAATGTGTCAGAGGAGACCGAGGACAGCCATTGAGTGGAGTGGCGGAGATGAAGAGCTCCGAGCAGTGGTGTTACTGGTTTTTATACGAGGAAATCAAATAAGCTAGAATAAAATACTGGAATGTGGAAAAAATTAATCTCTGCAGTACTTTTGTGGGGAAACAATATTGAGTTGTGGCCAAGGCACATAATAGAAATACAGTTATTTGGTGTAAAGCCCAGTAAAAAGTACAAAATAAGCCAGCGCTGATCTGGATCGGGAGTCTAATGTGTCTTTAATGGCGAGGGGCAGGAAGGAATCTGATTGTATCCTTGTAACCTTTAATTAAATGGCCTAATTATGCAAGGTTTGTGCATCTGCAGAACTGCAATAGTGGAGCAGGGAACTGTCGGGTGAGCAGTGACTGAACAAGGCGTTTGCAGGACAGAAGCTGCTGCTGCCAGTTAAAATGGTGACGAGGCAAACTCGAGCTGCTAAATACTTGTTTTGCATTTAAAAAAAAAACCCGCAAATGCCAAAGCTTGGGTAACAAAGGATTTCATTCCACGTGCATTAGAGTAATTGGGATTGTGCTGCTCGCAGAAGTGGCCGCACGTTCCCAAGGATAACTCTGAGCGTTGCAGTTGGGGTTTTGGAGTTGCTTATGTTAAAAGTTACTAAAATAGTTATTTGAAGTATTAACAAGTAAAGGAGTAGGTTTTTATGAGCTAGAGTTTCCTAGTAGAAACTTACTTTTTTTTGTCTTAACCTTTTTCAAACTATCTAAGTGTTTAAAAAAAATATAGCAGTTGACACACTTTTGGGGCTGTATCTGGAGGGTTTTGCATGTTAATGATATATTAAATACAGCGGCATGAGAGTGAGACCTTTGAGAATGTGAGACGGGTGACATTTACATGAATTTAAACTGTAAATACTTACAGAGTGTTATTTGGAAGACCTTCCTAAATAGGGTGCTCTAGATGCAGATGGAAATAATTAATAGGTGCAAAAAATAGAGGCCTAGTTTGAGCTACTGTTATTTCAGCATTGCTAATTACAGCGTGGCATTAATGAGAGTTGGAGGGGCTGGATGTCAAACCCTGTTAAATTCTGGGGAAGGTGCTCAGGGGCTTTTGAGTGACCCATTTGTAGCCAAAATGCCTTTTTTGTTGTTTTTTTTCCATGTCCCGTGTCGTGGGGGGTGGATGTGGCTGACAGGCTCCCGGGTCCTTGTGAAGGTCCTGTGGAGAAACAAGGCGGCTCTCGGAAATATAACCCAAAACACTCGTGTTCTGAGCGATGTTCGCTTCGGGCTGCCCATCGTGGTGGGGGAACGGCGGCTCTGAGGGAGAAATGGCCCCTGAGGGGAGGAGGACGGGCCTGAGGGGAAAATGGCGGCTGTGAGGGAGCGGGCCCCGCTGGGAGGGGGAGCGGCGGCCCCGGGCGGGAAATGGCGGCGCTGAGAGGGCTCCGGCCGCTGTGAGGGGGAACGCCGGCCCGCAGGGGGTTGTGGCAGCTGTGAGGGACAACGGCGGCCCCGGCGGCGCTCGCGTTGTGAGGGGGTGAAACCACCGCCCTGGGCGGGGCCCGGAACGCCGCTGCCCCGGAACGGCGAGTGCGGCTCCGCCGGGCCCGGCCGGTCTCTCCGCCGCGCGGCGCCGTCCCGCCGCCTTCCTGCGCCCGCCCCGCCGAGGCGCCGCTCGGTGCCGCCATGCTGCGGCCGGGGCCGCGCTGCCTGCTCCTCCTGCTGCTGCTCCTGCAGCCCGCCCGGGCCGCCTCCCCCGCTCCCCCGGCCGCCACGACCCCGCTCAACGGCACGGAGGCGCCGCGGGCGGCCGCCGGGAACGGGACGCGGCCGGGCCAGACGCCGGGATGGCGGAGGCCGCCGGGGTCGGCGCTGCCGTTCGGGTCGGGGCTGCCGGTGCTGAAGCGGGCGGTGTACGTGCTGAGCGGCCTCTCGGTGCTGGCCGCGCTCTATTTCATCCTGCGGGCGTTCCGGTGAGTGTGGCCGGCCCGGGGCCGTGTCCCTGCTTCCCCCGGTCCCCGGGATCCCCCCGGATCCCCCTGGATCCCCCTGGATCCCTCGGTCCCCGGGATCCCCCCAGATCCCCCTGGATCCCTCGGTCCCTGGGATCCCCTCGGATCCCCCGGGACCCCTCCGGATCCCTCGGTCCCCGGGATCCCCCCAGATCCCCCGGGACCCCCCTGGATCCCTCAGTCCCCGGGATCCCCCCGGGATCCCTCGGTCCCCGGGATCCCCTCGGATCCCCCGGATCCCCCGGGACCCCCCCCCCGGATCCCCCTGGATCCCCCCGGATCCCTCGGTCCCCGGGATCCCCCCGGATCCCCCCGGATCCCATCCCCCCGGTCCCCGGGATCCCCCCAGATCCCATCCCCCAGATCCCCCTCCATCCCCGTGCCAGGCCGGAGCTCTCCCTCCCCTCGCATCCCTCTGGGAAAAACACTACTGCAAATTCACACCGCTGTTAATTACCTGAGGCAATTAGCAGCGCTAAAACGCGTCCTGGTTCCGCTCGCTCTGCCCTTTGGCTCGTGACGGCCTCCGCTCACCCGCGCTCTCCGTGTCCCCAGGTCACAGGGACCCAGAAATGAGCACAAAACTCATTTCAGGTTGAAGAAGCCTCAGCGGAAGAAATACGGGCTGCTGGCGAATTACGATGAGAACATCGAGATGGCCTCGCTCGACAGCGACGAGGACACCGTGTTTGAATCCAAGAACCTGAGGCGGTAAGCGGGTATCTGGTGTCTTTCTGTTCCCCTTGCAAGGGGCCGAGATGCTCCTTTTCTAAAGGCGTGGGAGCTTTGGCACAGATCCGATTGCCAGATCTGCATAAATTAAACTTCTGTGTGTGGTCTGTGCGCTGGCACACAGGCATTATCTCGCCTTTCTTCGTTTTCTGACCGGCCGCGCTGACAGGGACGTACCCTGGCTTGTTCGGAGCCACTTTGTGCCTTGTGTTTAGCAGCTCGTACGACGGACAGACAGACCTGTCTGGTCTGAGCCTCCCTGCATCAGACAGGAAAAGAAAAACTGCTGCTTTTTGCAGTTCAGGAATCTCTCCCAAGTCCCTTCACAGCTAAAACTCGCGATCCCCTTCGGGCATCCGTTCCCGATCGCATCCCGTGGATCCTGCGAGTCTGTTTTCCCTGGAGGCTGTTGTTTTAATGCTGAGGAAGAACATTTTTTTCCTTGTTTCCTCGTAGCTGCTGCTTGGCCGCTCCGCTCCCCGAGCCGTTCCGAGGGCGCAGGGATCTCACGTTGTACGTACTCGCTCTGATGCTGCCTGTCGTCTTTTTTTCCAGATGATTTGGGACCAGCGGCACCAACTGCACAGACTCACCAAGGGGGTGCAAGTCCCTTGGAATCACCTTACCAGTGCTCAAGTCTTATTTTTTTATATTTGCTTATAGTGACTATTAATTAACAGTACAAATGCTTCCATAGCTGGGCCAGGGGAAAGGGGACCAAACCTGTTTTCTTCACGCACGTTTTTGGGGAGAGGTGGAGCAGCGTTGCTGGGAGCTGTTACCTGCATGGGGACATGCTGAGGAAAACGTGACTCCTGGATGAATTTCAGCGTTTGAAATCTTCCCGCTCCAGCCTCAAGTGCTGCAGCTGCGTCTGCGGGCCTGTCAGTATTTCCAGGTGCTCGTATCCCTCCGTACTGACTGTGTCTGTCAGCTTAAAATATCAGGCGAGTAGATTCCATGCGCAGGGTGATCCTCTGTCCTTCCTGCAGCGTCAGGCTGCTTCGTTAGGAAGTGGCTCTAATGAACTCTGCTCTGGCAGGAGCTGGGAGAGTCTGTCATGTTGGTGTGGACAGCATGTTAGTTCAGACAGAATCACTTTGAGTTGAACACATCAGTTTTCTCGTAGTTGCAGGATTAGCGGGTGCAGGCGATAATTCAGGTCACCACGTGGGTTTTCAGAGCAAAGCGTTTACAAACGCGAGGTGCCGCTTCGCCCAGAGGAGCGTTTCTCCAGCAGAGCCGTCGGTTGTGTGTTCGCTGGGAGCGTTGGGGCTGTCCTGCCCGGCTGCAGGGCCGTGTTTGCCACAGAAACGTCCTACATCGACCCAGCCGCTGCGTCCGGAGCTGCCGGCTCCATCCCAGACCCCGCGAGGAAGAGCCAGAGCTCCGGGTTGAGTTGGAGAACCCCGACCGCTGGTGTGTGGAGTGAGCCATCTCTGAGCATCTGATGCCTGGAAAAGGGGGATCCAACTGCCTACAAACTGTGATTCTGAAACGGAGGCAGCCCTGGCTCAGAAATCATCATTTTCTGGAGGGTACTGGAATTTCGCTCATCTGCTGGTACTTGAACTGTGTCTCGCTGTCAGCCCAGCAAACCGCGATGTTCCTGTGCAGCCCGTGTTGATATTTGGGCTCTTACTGTGTAGGACCAAATATGGATGTCTTGGAAGGCCATTGTTATGTGGATCTGCTGATAAAATGCTCAAAACTGCTTGCAAAATGCTCCTGTGTCCTTAAGTCCCAATTCCACCCCAAACTGGTAGTGCCTTTGTCAGGAAAACCCAAGGAGTTACCCGGTGGGCCTGGCGCTCCCTGCTTGGCCTTCCCTTGAAGGTGAAGATTTGGAATGTCTTTGGAGTGATGGCTCCTTTCTTTTGCTTAGCAAACCCTCCCTGGATAAGGGGACAAAACCGAGAGTTGACAAAAAGAGCAGGCGGAAGGGGCGTCCTTAGGGAATCGTCAGGGGGGAGCTTGGGGTCTGCGACTCCCAGCGCACAGCAGATGAGTTTTCCCAGAGAAATGTCACCCCAGGTGCCGGCAGCTCTTTCTCTCACGTGTGCAAAAGATTTTAAAATATATGCCTATATTTTTAGTAATGCTGTCATGTGAACACAGCACTCGGATGCGCCCTAATTTCATATCGTTTGTATCATTTCACGCCTCTTTCAGGTACTTTCTGCTTGTTTAGCCGCCGCAGGGACCAAAGTGTGTGCGGTGAGGGTGACGGCTGAACCGGGTCCCAGCTGCTCCACGGGTGGCCAGAGCCTGGCCTTTCTTTATCTGGGGTGATTTAACCTGATCGTTCTTTAGGCTCCGCTCTTCGTTGGGCAGATGGGCTTTTGCAATTTTGAACTTTGCTGATCTTGTAGGATTGGATGATTTTTTTAATGTTCACAGTCGAATGATTTTGATCAAAGAGGGGACCTCCAGCTGCAGGTCCTGCCGTGAAAATAACGTTGGTAGAATTTGATTTTGCTGTCACGGGTATTTAGAATTTGAGCGGGGGAAGATGCGGAGGGACACAGCCACAGCACTTAACGAGCTCCCTGTTCTGGTACGTTGTAGGCAAATGGTAATTCAGCTGAAGGCTGCGAGGGTTTACCAGCCCGGTATCTATGCACTGCATCAATATTTTCAGACCCCTTCTCCCAGCCCTCTTTAAAGGAGTGGATTTCCTCACGTGGAGTATAAAAAGGTGACGGTGGGGCTGTGCTGTGGCATTGCTGTGACTTTATTGTGATCCTGTTGTGGCCAGAGACGCGGTTGAGCTGCAATTGGTGACCCTGCGTGGCCTGTTCCACGTTCCCCTGCAGCATCCCACGTCTCGGGAGCGCTCGGTCCTCTGGATTTGCTCTTCATAGGCCAAGATGTTCCATTCCTGCTCCGTTCTGAATCATGGCTAAAGGCACCTTCTGAGAGGAGAAAACACAGATGCTGATTACAGACCTGAGACTTCTTCGAGGGCAAATCCACTGCTTGGTGCAGCTGTTACTGGTCTGTGTTTCTCCTGGAGGAATAAATGGGAACTGACGAGCAGCTTCTCCCCACAGTGCCGGGACCGTCAGTGCGAGGCCAGGGGAGGCTTTTGGCGAGGGGGGGGAATATCTTGCTAATAATAGTGGCTTTAAAAGCCTCGCTTTCTGCTTTTCTAATGGGAGAGCAGTTCAGTAATTCCTTCAGTTATAGCTTTAGTTACTTCATGTGTATTCGATACCCGAGTCGACAGCCTGGTAGTCGATAGCCTTTGCAATGGTTAGAACGAGTGATTTTTCAGAATAGGTTGAAATAAACGCGGATGCAAACGGAGGCGGCTCAGCTGCGTTGCTGCAGCTCTGCCTCGACCGCTGCTCGGGGCGGCCGTGTCCGTCCTCACCAGCTGCTGATGCACTTTTCTCTCTCCAGAGGGAATCAGGGTGTTGGTGGGAGGCTCTGGGACTCCGGCCGCCCTTTGCTGCTGTTCCGTGTGGGGTTTGTGCCGAAACTTGCCGAAAACGGGCGATGGGGACGGAGCGCACGGTTCCGTCCAATGCTGCGTGGTCACCGGCCTGTGCATGTCACCAGTGGCTGCTGCAGAGTTCGCCTGGAGCAACCGCTGTTGTTTAAGCCAAAGCCTAATTCAAAAGTTTACGTGATTGCCGCTCTGATCTCGGCGGGTTGTACGGGATCCTCTCCTGTTGCTATTGAACTGCTGAGCGTATCGACCGGACCGTCTGCCGAGGTTAATGAGATTGACTGAGAGCGAAATGAGCATCAGCTCTGCTGTTAATAACGTGCTGCTGTTTTGTTTCGTCGGTACGTGCGGCTGGAATGGGATCTGCGCCGCGGAAGCGCCCGTGGTCGGAGCCGGCTGCCAAGACATCGATAAAACAGCGCTCGGCTGCGTTGTGTTGTCTGTGCTCTCAGAGATGGAGGAGCTCGTCTTCCACCGTCCTCCTTGAATCGTTGGTTTCTTTTTAAATAGCAACCGGTCCTGTATTGATTGATTGGTTTACTTTCGTCTACAGCGTCCCCCCCCCTGTCCTATCTTGAAACAAATGAAATAAAGTGTTCTCTTTCACCCAATTCCTCCGTGGCAGCGTGCTCGGCCACCGGCGTTGGGGCTGGGGCGGTGGGATGGTGCTGGGCCCATGGGCTGATGCTTTTCCAGAGCTTTCCTAAAGTATCTTCCCTTTCCTTTCTCCCTGTTCTGATATTAATCCTTGTTTTTTTACAGAAAATCCCTGCAAGGGGGATCCCGGCCTCTCCGCAGTGGAAGAACCAAGCTCCGTTATGGGAGTCGGGAGGGAGGTGCTGTCCCCTGGGTGGGGACATCCCGGTTTCCTCAGCGCGGAGAATTAACGCCTGGACAAAATTCAGGCTGTTTTGGTACCAACATCTGCTTTTCATCCCTCTCACAAAACAGGGCGGTTGCGCAGGTTGTGGCGATGGAGATTAGAAAAGAGCAGCCGAGTTCCCCGTGTCCCCAGCTGTCCCCCTGCTCCTCTGGCTGTGTCCCCACGTCCCCTGCCCGGGGGTGGGTGGCTGCAGGCTGGGCCTGGACGTTTGGTTTTGGTGTTTTAACCCGGTTACGGGACGGGGTTTCTGCCGGGCGGAGGGGCCGGCGGTGCCGGGGGGAGTCCCTGCAGATGGCACTCGCAGACCGAACACACCGGCAGCACCTGGAGAAGCTGAAAACAAATCCCCGTGCTCTAAAAAGGCAAATCTTCCTTTAAAAAGGCAAATCTTGCATCCAGCAGCTGTGGGAAGGACGCGGCCGTGCCGCCCGGGGCTGGGGGAGCAGCGGGTTTTGGGGCGGCGCTTTGGGAGCTCTTTGCCTCTCACTCTTGGCTTTATCTCAGCTGGGTTTAACCCAGCCCTGTTGGTACTTGTTCGCAAGGGCTTTGTATGATTCTGGGACAGAGGAACTTTGCAGATCCCCTAATTTGACTGAACGAAGCTGCAGGAGCTCGCGGCGGCGGGGGAGAGGCTTGTCTGTGCAGAGCCCGGAGTTGTCTTAGGCTGGCCCAAGGCCTGGCATAAACCCTGCAGGACTAAAGCCGGGCCCAGAGTTTGCTCCCCTCTCCTCCAAGTCGTGTTTCCCAGCCCGTGTGCCTCGGTGACCCGGGAAAACCCGGCACCCCCCGATCTGCACCCGCGAGCGCTCTGCAAAATTAACCGCGGTGCTAACGAACTAACGGAGAGCGCTGGCACGGGCAGGACGGCATCGCGCCTTCGCACGCCGTCCGTGGGAGCTGCCACGGGCTGCAAACCGAATGTTCCTTCCTTGTCATGTTCAGGGGGCTGGTGACCCCAATTAGCACTAACGACCCTGGCCTGTGCACGCGGGATTAGCTGCAGATGTGTCGTCCTGCCCGGCGTTTCCCTGGCCCCCGTCTCTGCTCTGCGCTGCCGCTCGGAGCTCTCACCTCTGCCAGGAGACGCTCTCGCTGGGATTCCAGTCACAAACACAAGCTGGCGGCAGGGATCTGCTCGCAATTTATTTCAGACTCGATTTGAAGCGCTCTCGGTGCTTCGGATGCAAATTTCTTCCCTCCAAACGGGAGCCGCGGGTCGTTTGCTGAGTGCTGGGAAGCGCTTTTGATGCCGCCCGGCTGTTCGGTGCCGCCGCGCTCCGCCGAGCGCGCCACCGCCGCTGCGGCAGGACCAGCCCCCCGGCGCCCCCCGCACGCACAAAAGCACTTTTCGTTGCTCTCCGTACTCAGACCTGCCTTTTTAACGAGGGTTCACGTACAAATTGGGGCTACGTGTGGACAATAGTCTGCAAGTTTTGCGGTCGCTGTAGGAGAGATGGTCCCAGTCCCTCCAGTCACCTGGGGAGGGAAAAAGGGAGAAATGTAGGATTTCACTGGGGGCGAAGACGTTTCGTTCTTGGGTTTCGGAGCCCTCTGTCCAAGAGGTGGGTTCCTCCAGTCCCAGGTGGCTCTACCGGTGCTGGCCGGTCCCTGTCCCCTGGGCTGGGGACCGTTCTGGGCGCAGCGAGGGAACGAGCGTCGTCGCGCGAGGTGTCGCAAGCGCTGGGTTCGATTTCTTGCCCGTACGCTCGCCGAGCGGCGCGAGGGACGTCGCGGGTGACGGCGGCTCCTGGCGTCGCAGCCTCCGCGTCTTCGGCTGCGCTCGCAATTCCACCGCGTCCCTGCGGCCCCGAGGACGCTTCGTGGGGAGCGTTTGGGGGAGTTTTGCTCCCAACTGCTGCAGGCAATTGGGGGCCTGGACCCCGCGGGGCTCGGTGGGTGCGGGGGCCGCTCCACAACCGCGGCTCTGGGTTTATTGCGGAATTCGGGCGGCACGTTGGGAGGGGAGCTGGAAATGTTAGAAAACCTGCTGCAGAGTCTCCTCTGATGTCTTTTCTGTTCCGCTCAACAAAGCTCTTCTACCCAACTAGCAGGATTCTTCTGTTTCAGAAATTAGCTTTACTTAGTTGGCTTTTTGTCTAAATCCTCCTTCTGATCTTTATTTTCTTCCCTCACACGATGGAAAGGTGAATGGAAGTGGCACTTCAGCCACAAAAGCCTTTCCTTTAGAAACATTGGTTGTTTTTGTTTTAAAAAATTTTAAAGGGGGCTTTGCAGGGGAGAATGGAGAAGCGTTTTCTTTTTAAGTTACACTGGGGAATAAAAGTATAAAGGAAAGAAATGATCATAACTGTACTGGCGATGGAACAATATTTTTTTTTTCGAGTACCAGAGCTAATTGAAGAAGGAATTCACACAACAATTTTTGCAATCTAAGGATGAGTAAACATTAAAGGAGATGCGGTACCGGTGGTGCATGCTAATGTGTGACAGCGTGCAAGGAAGGGAGAAGATGTCCCTAAAATTAAAATTGAGACGAACGTCTCAGATGTTGCACTTCAGTATTTTCTTCTTTACGTCCCCAGATCAAAGCCGCGAGCTGGAGCCACGTCCGAGGGCACCTGTTGAGAAGCTGAAACTTCTACGGGATGAAATCGCTGGAAAATGGGGAGGTTGGGTCCGGTTCGGCCGAAAAGCTTCCGTGGGCTTCGGGGCTGCTGTGGGTCTGGCTGGGTCAGCAGGTTTCTCCTGGGTTCCCAGAGCCCCCTGCCCATGTGGAGGTGTTTGCAGACAATTACCAGCAGGTTTAATTAACACAGATGTCCGGGATGCAGGCGAATGGGGGGCTGGCATGGAGCGCATCACCCCCTTCCCGGTAAGCGTGGGCGGAAGGGGGTTTGTGTCGTCGCTTCCAGTGCTGGCAAATTGGACTGAAACGGCCCCAAATCTGCGTGTGAGCGCGTGGTGCCTCCTCACCCCTCGCCCGCTGGCGGCTGCTCCCGATTCCGATCCAGCTCCGCGCCGCGAACCCCAGCAGCTGCTGTTGTCGGCACTCGGGGACCCTCTCGCTCTCTTTGCGATCGCGGGAACTCTCCCGTCTGCCAGCGCTGAGAGCCAGGGAACGAAGCGGTGACATTCGCAGGTTTTGCAGCTCCAGGAGCCCGTCGCGTTCCCGGCGCTGAGCTCCCGCAGGGCGCCCGCGGGTTTGTCCTTTTCGTGTGCGCTGAAAGCAGAAGGATTCCCTTGGAAAGGATGCCAGCGCGTGTCTGGAGCAGCCGAGCGATGGAGCGTTTGCCGCATCACTCGTATGCTGCTAATATGTTCTGGTGGTTAATTACCCTGGCTCTTTTAAAGGAAAAAAAACTTCACGTACTTAAAATAATCCTAATCGCTTCATTGTTCAGCCTGAGCGTGCGCTACCCCCTGTCTCTGGCAGAACTGGTGTAAATGTTGATTCTGACGGTGCGAACCCTGCTGGGCGCCAGCGCTGTGCACGGGCCGTGGGGGTTTGGAGCCATTGCGGGGGGGTCTCGTCGTTTCAGCTTCTCGACCGGCCCGGACGAGCGCGCTGAAAACCTTCTCCGTTTTTATTAGAGGAAGGGAGGCGTGTGTGTCCCATTCCTCCCACACAGACGGCCCTTTCCCTCTGAAACACGTGCTTTCTGCGTGGAAAATAACACGTCGGGAACCTTCTATGGAACGAAGGAAGGATTAAGGCACAGCGAGGACCCCGCGGTGTCCGACGGGAGAACCAGGACCTGAATTCCCATCCTCTTAGAAGAAATGATCTTAGAAGAGGCAATTTAAGGCGGTTTCCAGGGGCACGGAGCTGCTCGCACGCTCCTCACCCGCCTCCCCATCACTCTTGGCGGCTGAGGATGTTTTTCTCCCCCTTTCCCATCCGCACACGCTCCTTTTAGAGGCTCTTTGCTCTCCACACTTTCCCACAGCTCAGAGCCATTCTCCCAGCTTCAAAAGGTTTACTAATTACCCTAATGAGGTCAGGAGAGACCAAACGCTTCTGTGACTTAAAACAGGGGTGGGAGGGGTTTGGAAGGGGGGAAATATCTCGACTTGGACGTGTCTGCGGGAAGGTAACGTCTCCACCTCCCCTCGTTCTCCCCACCTCCCCATCTCCGGCAGAAAAAAGGAAAATGTGGACAGAAGGTCTCAAACGTATCAAACAGCTTTTAAAAAGAAATTCCTTTTGCCTGTCAAAAGAACAAACAGATACACCAAAAACTGTCAGAATTAGTGTTGGAGTAATTGCAGAAGCTCTCCAAGGTTAATGCTCCATTAGCGAGCAGCTCTCGCGCAGCTAAAAGCCAGGACGAGACAGGTTGTCAAAGGCTTGCTGGAGATGAAAGAGCTGCGTTCCCAGCCGAAACCCTCTTGTGGGGGATGTTTGGGAGCGGAGGGCAGGGTGGTGTTTGTGGGATGGAGACAACACCAGCCACGGCTCGTGCTGCTGCGGCATCGACGGAGAAGCGTGACCCCGAGCTGCAGGGGCAGCTTTGGAGCTCGGGGAGGTCCCCGCTGCCCCCGTCCTGCGCCTTTGGAGCCTTTGCTCTCCTTTCACCGCTCCACAAGTTCTTTAGCCTGTTCGGGCCGAGTTTAAAAGTGCGTCTTGAGTTTCCTGCAGCCTGAAAGCCCTGGGCGGGGGGAACCGTCCTGGTTTATTCCAGGCTGGGGATGCGCTGGGTGCCCGGAGCGGGGTGCTGGGCTGGGAATGGGGTCCCGGCGGTTCCGAGATTAACCCCGCCTGGGTTCCAGTTGGCGCGGTGGGATTTGCAGTGAGCCGGCTATCAGTTTTAAATTGAATCGGGGCCCGACTTCATCTCCCACACCAGCGTAAGGCTCGTCTAAATAGAACTGACCTTGATTTTCCTTTTGTGGAAGAAGGGAAAACCGTCCCTGAGCCCAGGGAGGCAGCAGCCCAAACCCCCTGCCCCGAACGTTGCCCCGGGGAAGGCACAACAGCAGCTGCGGGATCAGCTTCCCCTGGCCCTGGGTTTGCAGCATCCTGCACAAGGCAGTGACCTTTCTTAACGCAGCTGGCTCCGAGCTCAGGCTGTTAGTTCTTGTAAAGCAGAGCTTTGTCCAGGAGCCGTTTGCCCAGGGCGAAGGCTCGTTCGGAGAGCGGGGAGCGGCACTTAAACTCCCGCAGCCTTGGAAATGCCACGTCGAGGACCAGCCGCAGCCATTCCCACCGCGGCCGCCCTGCCTGCCAACAAACACCCGCTCAGAAGGAGCCGGCGGGTTGCTCGGGCTGCCCGCGGACACGGCTGGCGCGGTGTCACCGGGGCAGGGCTGCGGCTGCCGGGAAGCCCTGAGGACGGTGCGACGATGGCGTGACCACGGTGTGATGATAGCGCCCGCCGGCCTTGCCGGGACCGGGGCTTCACTCCGCCGGATGCTGAGAGCTGGTCCCCGCGCTGCGGTGTGGCAGCCTCACCCGAAAAGGCTGATGAGAGAACGGAAAAGGGGAGGAAAAAAATCAATGTGCAGGAGGCAGAGGCTGGGCAAGGGCTGGCTGGAGAGCCTGGCGGTCCCGGACCCGGCCGGGTGACGGTTTCTCCCGCCGGAGCCGTGGCCGTGGAGGAGACGCAGCTCCAAGCGGCGCAGGTGTGACGTCCCTGTCCCCTGGTCCCTGCGGGGGCGGCCGCACCCCCGTGCCGTCATCCCCAGCCCGGGATCCGGCTCCGGCACGGCCGGACCTGCACGGTGATTTCTGGGAGTAAATGGCTAGAGGTGAACTTGGGGGAGGTGAGTTTGGAGCTACTGGCGTGAGAGGCCTCTCGAAACGAGCAGCGTGAGCTGGGGAGTGAACAATGTCATAATTAGAGAATTAAACCTTTCCTGTTCTTTTCTCTTCCTATCCTGATATAATTTGTAGTGATTAGACCTGGGGTGCAGTGCGACCAGACAATGCGAGTCGTCTATACAAGAGCAAAACAAGACTCCTGCACAGACCCTGTCTCTTTATTAAGTTGATTTGCATTCATAATCTTCATTTGCCGTTATTATTTTTCCCCCTTGTGCTTAGTGAGTGATATTAGCATAAAGTCCCTTTTTTCTTGTTTTCTATTCACGCTCAAGGTCAGAGACTTTAGTGAGACACCGACGAAAACAATCTCTTCCTCACCCTCTTTTAATTCTTTGCAGAAACATGTCCTGGGGATTTTAACATGACAATTGCTGGAGAAGGAGGGGGGGACCTGAACAGAGCCCTGTCTGTGCTGGAAACAGGGAGCTGCCCAAAAGAGAAATGCAAATCCGGGGAAAGCGGGAGCGGGGAGACGGATGTGGGAGCAGCACCGGTCCTACCTCGGTTCTCTCCGGCGGGCGAGCGAATCGAGTGGCGGCTCAGGGGCACCTGCCGGCTCCCTCGGGGTGTTCGCACTGGGGTCCCCAGCACCAAACAGCCCCCAACACCCACTGGCACAGCCGGATGGTGCCGCTGCCCGGTCCCGTTGGGTCGGTGTGCGCCTCGGCCACGGCACATGGCCTGGCTCTGCTTGCCGTGCCGTGCCGTGCCATGCTGTGCCGCGACGCTCCCGGCGTGGTCAGCGGGAATGGGGCTGCCCTGGGGGTGGTTCTCCAGTGTATCTTGTGCCAAAACCCTGCAGCTGTTGGGACACCCCGTTTGGGAGAGTGCACAGGGATGTGGAATGGAACAGAATGGAGTGGAACGGAATGGAACGGAATGGAATGGAGTGGAATGGAATAGAATGGAACGGAATGGAACGGAATGGAACGGAATGGAATGGAATAGAATGGAATAGAATAGAATAGAATAGAATAGAATAGAACAGAATGGAATGGAATGGAATGGAATGGAGTGGAGTGGAATGGAATGGAATGGAGTGGAATGGAATGGAATGGAATGGAACGGAATGGAACGATTGGAAGGGACCTACAGCAACCACCAAGCCCCGGCCATCGCCAGGTCCCTGCTGCAGAACCAGGCGATGCTCTGGAGTGGTGGATCCCGGGGTCAATTGCTGAGCTTGGGCAGGGGTTTGCTAACGAAAAGAGCTGGATCCTCTCATTTCTCGTTTAACAGGTGTAAAACCATGTGAATTGCGGGTGTGGGGCAGGAACCCTTGGAGCAGGCGGTTCGGGGAGGGCTGGCGCGGGGCTGGATGGTGGCAGATGGTGGCTGATGGCCCAAACGCTCCCGAGTGACCCGGCCGGGAACGGGGAGCGATCGACTCCGGGAGCCGTGAAATGTCTGATGGAAACGGGGCTGGAAAGGCTGGCGATGGCTGAGATATGGATGTTGTCTGGCGCTGGAAGCGGGTTTGCTGTGCACAGAAATATGTCTTTTTTTACAGAATTGGTAGGTTGCTTTTTTTTTTTTTCTTTTTTTTGCCTGAGGATGCTTCAGGGCTTTCAGCGCTCAGATGCAATGTGAGTGTTTTCATGCCCCTTTAATGCTTCACTAAACAGTTTGAGATGCTGCCTCTTAATGCCCCAGTAAAGCACAGAATGCTCTAGAGCGGAAAGAGCATGCGAGGGAAAGGAGGGTGATGGAAAAAGAAGAAAAGACAGTAAGGAGAGGCAAAACCAGGGAGAAGTCACCTTTTCCCTTTCTCTGAGCATCCCCAGGCCCAGCTATTTGAAGGCAGCGTCTCGCCGGCTCCCAGCCCTTCCCGGGCTCTGTCCTGCAATCAAAAACACATTGAAAGGGGACAAGATGGTCCCCAGGCTGCTGGAGCTGCTGGGGACCCTGGGAGGGGCTTCTGGGGGCGGGAGGTTTGGATTTTGTCAGCTCTTTCCTGACCTCTGGTCTCCAATGTGTGCGATGGAGCCAACACCCCTCGGGTAAATGCCTGCGGGTCCCAGCTCGCTGTCCTTGCCGTGTTTCCCAAATCGATGCTAAAATGAGGGAGAGGACGAAGGCGGGGGGCGAAAAGAGAGGTTCAAAGTTTGAACCCAACCAGGCAAAGTTTGTGTCTCTCCCGCGCAGCGCCGAGGGGAGCCGCCAGCTCTCCTGTTGTTAATTCAAGTCATTAAATCGCCGGCACTCGGTGTATTCATCCCCGGCACCGCTTGCCCTGCCCGTTTCATCTCTAAGTACCAAAAGTACCGCCTCGGGCTGCAACATCGGCATCCTCGGTCGCCATAGGAACGGGAGTCGGGGCTCCCCTGCGCCCCGCTCCCCCGGGGCCCAGCTCCGGGGGCTGAGCTCTAATGAGCCTCTGAAGTCGGGCTTATCAAGGCCGGGCTCTACACGGCCCCCAAGGCCGGCGTGCTCGGCGGCTGGCTGCTGCCAACCTGAAAAGGAGAGTTTTTGTCTGAGCCAGGAAGCACAAAGGCAGAGGTTATTGGTGTCAAAGAACTTGCAGATGGAGAGGCTAAACTGCGATTACATTTTCCTCAGCAGAGGGGAGTTCAGAACCGGGAGGAAGGAAGGGGAGAGCTGCTCGGGGCTGGAGCCAGTTACTGCTGGTGGGAGGAAGAGGAGGGAGACGATGGGGACGTCTGCGGTGGGGACGTGTGTGATGGGGACGTCTGTGGTGTGGAGGATGGGGCTGAGGCTCAGGGCGATTCATCGCTGCGCTGCTGACGCGTCGTCGGACCCTGGCCCTCGGCCCCCCACCTGTAAACTGGGGACGTTAACTGGTGCGTCCCCCGGTAACTGGTGCGTCCCCCGGTAACTGGTGCGTCCCCCGGTAACTGGTGCGTCCCCCAGTAACTGGTGCGTCCCCAGTAACTGGTGCGTCCCCAGTAACTGGTGCGTCCCCTGGTAACTGGTGCATCCCCAGTAACTGGTGCATCCCCTAGTAACTGGTGCGTCCCCCGGTAACTGGTGCATCGCCCAGTAACTGGTGCATCCCCCGGTAACTGGTGTGTCCCCCAGTAACTGGTGCATCCCCGGTAACTGGTGTGTCCCCCGTAACTGGTGCATCCCCTGGTAACTGGTGCGTCCCCAGTAACTGGTGTGTCCCCCGGTAACTGGTGCATCCCCGGTAACTGGTGCGTCCCCCGGTAACTGGTGCATCCCCCAGTAACTGGTGCATCCCCAGTAACTGGTGCGTCCCCCGGTAACTGGTGCGTCCCCCGGTAACTGGTGCATCCCCAGTAACTGGTGTGTCCCCCGGTAACTGGTGCGTCCCCCAGTAACTGGTGCATCCCCGGTAACTGGTGCGTCCCCCGGTAACTGGTGCATCCCCAGTAACTGGTGCGTCCCCCGGTAACTGGTGCATCCCCGGTAACTGGTGTGTCCCCCAGTAACTGGTGTGTCCCCTGGTAACTGGTGCATCCCCGGTAACTGGTGTGTCCCCAGTAACTGGTGCGTCCCCCGGTAACTGGTGCATCCCCGGTAACTGGTGTGTCCCCCAGTAACTGGTGTGTCCCCTGGTAACTGGTGCATCCCCGGTAACTGGTGCATCCCCAGTAACTGGTGCGTCCCCCGGTAACTGGTGCATCCCCGGTAACTGGTGCGTCCCCCAGTAACTGGTGCGTCCCCCAGCCCCTTCCATCGGCGCCATTTCAGCTGCAAACGCTCTGTAGGGAATTTAACCCCATGTCTGTGCAGATGGACCCTGTGGCTGGTTTTCCTGAGGGTACACAAGGCAGGCGAGGGCCCATCGCTTGGACACGAGAGGGAAATTTTTAACCATGAGAACAATCAGCTACTGGAATAATCTCCCCAGGGAAGCCGGGGATTCCCCAAATCAGACACGTTTAAAGTGTAGCTGGACAGGGCTGGGCCAGCTTATCTAGACCAGGCTTGTGCCAGGCAAGGTTGGACCCGGTGAGCTCGTGGTCCCTGCTGGAGACGCCTCGTGTGCTGGGGACGCGGACGGTGACACCGCAGCCGCGACCGCCCACGGCCCTCCACGGCCCCTGCCGCACGGTGGCCCTGGCACCGCTGCCGTAGCCGCGGTCCCCGCTGTCACTGGCGGCGGGTGGCACGTCCCCGCGGGGACTCGAGCAGCTCTGGGGACTTCGAAGCCCTGACAGCAGGCTGAGCCCCGGGCGAGCCGCGGGCCAAGGGCAGCTCCGTCCCGGGGACGCGGCGCTGGGGCCACCTCGCTGTCCCCTCTGCCCCCCAGCCTGTGGCTGACGTGCTGGAGCCGCCCGGCTCCCCCCACACCCTCTAATTGCTGACAGTTATTTACTGCAAAGACAGGAGCGCACGCACCACCAGCTCTGACACCTCGTGTCAAAACCCCACAGGAAACTCCAGCTTCAACGTCTTTATTTATTTCCCCTCTTCTCCTAAACAGATCTATTTTCCCTTCCCCCCCAGCTGCCGCGTTCCCGCCGGCAGACGCGCGGCGCCGCGGGGCTCCCCGTCCCCAAACCGCGTCCCGGGAGCCGGGGGGGCCGCGGGGCAGCGCCGCCCGTGCGCCCCGGTGCTCGGTGCACGCCTGGCTGGGCGCAAACCCACGGCCGGTGGATCCCAGCACGCGCCGCCTTGTTGATTCGCTGTCTCTCAGCCCCTCGATGTTCAGACATAATTGGTTCTGCTCGAAGCAGTAAACACTGATGTGCAACGCATCGGTGAGCCCTAAACGGCACCTACATGCAATTAAAATAATTGGGTGCATACCTAGCTCTGATTTCAACCCCCCCGCCCCGCACTGCCGTTGCTTTTCTCCCTTTATCTGCTTTTTCTTCATCTTTTGTTCCATCCCGTCAGCCCGGCACACGCCTCCTGTCCGGCTGCTGCCGGAGCGGGTGCTGGAGCCGTGTCACCGGCCAGCGCGGTGACCGTGGACCGGGGCTCCGGGGCCGCTCACCCCGGCACCGGCGCAGAATGAGATCTCCAACGTGAGTGAGATGATATTCCAGCCCAGGCCCATGAAATATAATGAAGGCCCAAGGGACTGTACCAGCTCCTTGGTTAAAAATGATGCTGTTATATTTAGACAAGGTAACTAGAGGCCCCTCCGGACAGCGAGGAATACAATTTTTTGTTTAATGATTCCATAATCTGATATAATATCGGGCCTGTAAGACATAATGAAGACCTGGGGGAGTTTACATCTTTGCAGCATTAAAGGGCCTCTGCTCGGGGACACAGACAGGTGGAGGTTTGAACTTTGATGCAGTCAAACATGTTTTTCTCTGGATTTGTTTGACATGATTGAGAGGGAATCCAGCAGCCGCAGGGAGAGGGGAAAATGGTTGCGAACGCAGCGGCGCTTAAACCCAACCCAGGCAGCTGCTTTGCTTGTGCCAAGGGCGGGTGCCCCCGCACCCCCTGTGCATGGAGACCCCAAACCCAGCCCGGGAGCAGCACCGAGGGAGCAGAGCGGCTGAGCCTGCACCCCCTTTGCTGAGCGGGGTGGTGACGGGGCGAGGGTCATTTGGTGGCTGCCAGACAGCGGGGGGGCTCTTTGCCCAAAACGCACGGCAGCACTAAACATGTCGAGGACCAGCACCGCCAGCGAATCTCTCCTCTGTGTCCGTTTCGGAGCAGATCCTCACTCGGGCCGCTTGTCCCCCATCCCAAGGGACCGGTGGCGATGGCTCCGCGGGTGTCTCGGTGAGGAGGAAACCCCCCGGTGAGACCCCGCCGGTGCGGAGCTGGATGCGCTGGGACCTTCCCCGCTCTGCGCATGTCTGGGTTTCGGTGCCGGGAGATAACCTAATCCCATTTAGGCTTGGCGAGAGCTGGCGGATTCCTCCCCTGGGAGCCCGCGCGCGGCGGGGGGTGCTCTGTAATGAATTCCGATCATTCCAGCACAAAGGTAGCTTACAGGAGTGCTTGCTGCAGAAAATATTAGGGTCGCTGCCCTATCATCCCTCGGAGACATCCGTCGTAGATCAGTGATTCCTGCCGGCTGACAGGCGGGCGGCCCTGGGAGGGCAGAGCCAGCCTCGCCTTCCCCGGCTCTTTCCTTCCCAGAAAATGCTTTTCTGCCAAACGAAGGGTTTTAACGCCTGCTCAGGGCTGCATCACCCGCGTCACCCTCCCGGGTGGGTGTGCGGCCCCACACCAGACATAGCTCTGCGGTGCCAGTTCCCGTCTCGTCCCTGGTTTGTTATTTCTCCGCATTTCAGCAGCTCCTTGGGGGTCTCATCCAGGGGAGGATGCTCTGGTTGTCCCGGGGGAGGATGCTCTGGTTGACCCAGGGGAGGATGCTCTGGTTGTCCCAGGGGATGGTGCTCTGGTTGTCCCAGGGGAGGATGCTCTGATTGTCCCAGGGGATGGTGCTCTGGTTGTCCCAGGGGAGGATGCTCTGGTTGACCCAGGGGAGGATGCTCTGGTTGTCCCAGGGGAGGATGCTCTGGTTGACCCAGGGGAGGATGCTCTGGTTGACCCAGGGGAGGATGCTCTGGTTGTCCCAGGGGATGGTGCTCTGGTTGTCCCAGAGGCTGGTGTTCTGGTTGTCCCAGGGGAGGATGCTCTGGTTGTCCCAGGGGACGGTGCTCTGGTTGTCCCAGGGGACGGTGCTCTGGTTGTCCCAGGGGCTGGTGCTCTGGTTGTCCCAGGGGAGGATGCTCTGGTTGTCCCAGGGGATGGTGCTCTGGTTGTCCCAGGGGAGGATGCTCTGGTTGTCCCAGAGGCTGGTGTTCTGGTTGTCCCAGGGGAGGATGCTCTGGTTGACCCAGGGGAGGATGCTCTGGTTGACCCAGGGGAGGATGCTCTGGTTGTCCCAGGGGATGGTGCTCTGGTTGTCCCAGAGGCTGGTGTTCTGGTTGTCCCAGGGGAGGATGCTCTGGTTGTCCCAGGGGACGGTGCTCTGGTTGTCCCAGGGGACGGTGCTCTGGTTGTCCCAGGGGCTGGTGCTCTGGTTGTCCCAGGGGAGGATGCTCTGGTTGTCCCAGGGGACGGTGCTCTGGTTGTCCCAGGGTCCAGGCTGCGGGGGGACAGCGTGCGGGCACAGGGGAGCCCCGCAAACCCCAGGGCAGGTTTGGGGAGGGAGCAGCCGCATTTCCCACCCTGGGGAGTCCCCAGGGCTCCCTGGGAGCTGTGTCCCCCATGGGGCCCGTTCCAGCTCCCTGCTCTCCTTCCCCTCCCGCTTTTATTTATTTATTTCATTTTTCTTCTGTGGAAAAAGGACAAAATGAAACCTGGCCCCTTCAAGACAGGCTTTAATACGGCTCCGTGGCTCGGGCCGGGATGTTTCACCTCGGGAGCTGCCAATCCGTCTCTGTCAAGCTGTCAGCCCTGATGTGTTTGCGTGTTGGCTGGAGCCGCGCTGCAATTCAAAGTGGATTAACTCTTTGGGCTGCCCTCCCCTCCTCCCCTTCCCATTCCACTTGGGTGGGTTCGGGCCGAACAGAAAACGCTTTTCCCCTGCGCTTTCCATATTCAAAAGCTCCTGAAGCGCAGTTGGGCGCCCGCGGGGCCGCGGGGGCTGCACGGTGCTCTCGGTGCCGTGGCACTGGGGGCTTTGGGGACGCAGCGTGGGGTCGGTGGTGATGCCAGGAGGGGGACCAGGTCCCCTGTGTGGCCGTGGCACCGTGGCGTGTCCTTGCCGCGGCCATTAACGGGGCGCTGCTGGGGACGGCGTGTGCTGTCCTGCGCAGGGATGGGGGGGTCCCGAAAGGGGCGAGGGGCTGCAGAACGCCACAAAATCCCCAGATGTTTCAGCTGAGCCTCTGCTGCTCCTTCTGGGGGGGCTGGGAGTCTTCGCGCGTGTTCCCGGGTGGTATATTAAATTTCCCCCAGACAACCCAAGGGTGCCGGGAGGGGCCGGGGCTGCACCAAGCGCTTGTTCTGGGTGAACCGAGGCCACGGTGACGGTCACAGCCCCGGGCACCCGCCGAGGGCACCGGCACTAGGGGGGGGTGTTGGCCAAGCAATGAGGTGCCGCTCAGCTCCGGCTGCTGCCTCCGCCGCCGGCCTCAGCTTTGGGTGAAAACCAGGAGATCTGGGAGTTCTGGGCCGTGGGGTTTCAGGCAGGGACTGGGTGGGCTGGGGGATGTAAGATGCATCTCCATCGCCATGCGGGGGGCAGCACCTGGCGAGGGGTCTCGGGGCCCACGGCCACCCCATGGCCACCCCACTGCTCTGGCCAGTGCCCGCTGCGGCCGCCCCTTGCCGTGTGTGGGTCTAACCCTGACCAGGGCTTAGAAAATAATTATTATAATGGGAAAGTAATACTTGGGCTGCTCTAAACCTCTGCCCGCGTGAGACCCACGGCTTCAGTGCTGGGTGGCCCAGGCTGGAGCTCGTGTCCCGCCGCGTTGCGGTGCTGGCAGAGCCGTGCTGGTGCCGGAGCTGGCGGCGTTACCGCCGCACGTGCCCTGGCAGGGGCCCTCCCTGGCTTGGCGGCGTTGGAGCAGCAGCTGGGAGGTGCAGCCATTCCCGGGGCCGCAGCGTATTGCTCGCTGACAGGGCGCGCTCGTTCCGCCTGCAGATATGAGCCGCACAAGCTGTTCCTCGCTTCGCAGCCTGCCGCGGGGCCGTCCGTCTGTCCGCATGCTGTTCGCCCGCCGGAGGGGTTGGCCGCCTGTCCGTCTGTCCCCTGCCGAGCCCGTGATGGGCTGCGGCGGCTGCCGGGCGCTGGGGTCGGCGCCGGGGCTGCAGCGAGTGGTTGCAGGTAGAGGAGAAAGGCTCCAGCGCACACGTGGGGCTGGAGGCTTCTCACAAAGAGCCGTTGCCTTTCCTGCATTGAGCCACTTTGGGTGTTCCGTAAGCTCGACTTGGCTCCTCCAGGAACATAACTAAAGCCTTGGGCTCCAGGAGGAGCGAGGGCTCAGCCCGGCCACCCCCCGGTCCTCACCTGCAGCCCCGATTCCCCCAGCCGAGGGTGAGGTTTGTCCCAGCGGCAGCTGCCCCAGCCCTGCCCGGGGCCCGAATTCATGAGCAAACCCACCCATCCTGCTACGAAGGGCTTGGGCTTTGGCACCTGGGGCTTGTATCCGGCTGCCGGCAGCCCAAGGGATGGCGATGAAGTGAGCAGCAAGTTCCAGCATCCTTGTACAAACTTGGGCAGAGCCCAGCCTGTCCGCAGCCCGGCACCGCGGCACTGAGCTCCAGCCGCCCCGGCCGTGCCGCGGCAGCCGTTGCCCGTGCCCTGGTGCAGGCAAAGCTTTGCCAGCAGCCAAAGAGCAAGCTCCCCCCTGCCCACCCCCTCCCCGGTGTTTGGGGGTTGGTGCTGGAGGATGCCGAGGGCTGGGGGGCATCGGCGGGACCCCGCGGCCGTGCTGCACGCACAGACCCCTGCACCGCGATCCCCCCGTGCTCCGACCCTGCGGCTGCGCGAGGGCTCGTGCTCCGGCTGGGAAAGCTCCGAGGGGCCCGCCTGGGCCCCTTTTTTTCCTGTTGCAGCTAAATTATAACCAGGCTTTGTAAGGAGGCGGCAGCCTCGCCTCTGCACCGATTCTTCCCAGGCGTTCCTGCTGCGACGCTTCACCTTTTAAGTGGGATTTTTTTTGTTTCGGTAGCAAATATTTTCCATAATTTCTAGGCTGGTACAATTAAAGTTAAAAAAGCTGGGTGTAAATTATACCTCCCTGCAACCGGCCTCGCCCCCCTAGAGTAGCTGGGGGCTGGAAATATGAGGATTTGCAATAATTAAGGCAAATAGTTGTTTTTGTTTGGTAAGAAAAACAACGTGGTGCTCTTAGAAAGAAGGCAAGAAAAAACCATAGAGAATGTTTTCCTCCAATTACTAAGAAAGAGGGAAGAAAAAGTCGTTACATGCAAAGCTGGTGCTGGGCTCTGCGGCGGGCAGAGACGTGTAGAGACTAAACCGGGGCCGGGCTGGGAGCAAACGCTCGTTGGGGAGCTGGATGGCGAGGATTATCTGGGTTGTTTCCCTGTGCTCTCCCCGTTTTGCAGGGAATTTGATCCGCGACCTCCCACAGCTCCAGCGGAGCACGAGCTGTTGTACTGGGCTGAGCTGCGCTGAGCTGGGCTGAGCTGCGCTGAGCTGGGCTTAGTGCCCGAGCCTGCTCCCAGCGGGTTCCTCCTTCGGCCACAACCGTCTCGTGACGGTCCAGCATCAGGGGCTGCGAATCCTGAAATATCCCCGTTGTGGGGGCAGCTCCATTTTTTGCTGGTCCCCTCTGGAGGTCCCCCCAGCCCCCCCCGTGTGGCAGGCTCTGCCGGGGCTCCCTCCACCACCCCCCGGCCCTATCGGTGTGCCCAGAAAGGCTTTTAGTGGCTTGGCTTGATAAATAAAAACAAATAAACTTGATAGACAAGCGGACAGCTTTATGATAGCTTCCCTCTGACAGGGAGAAAGATTGGTTGTCGGTGGCTTGATCGAGAAATATCTTGATGGCAGTCGGATAAAGAGATGTATAACCTTGGTGGTGGAGGATGAGGAGTTGGCTGCGCAGGAGGACGCCCCAGAAGAGTTATTCAAAAATAATTCTGCCTTTATTTGTTTTCCCTTTTGGCGAGGGGAGGGACGCAGAGCCCCACAGTTTGTTGAGTTTTTTCAAAATAGATTTGCTAAATAAGTAATGACGACGATCCATATTTTATTTATATCCCACCTATCTACATGCAGCACGGGAGGTGCTCTCCAAGGGACCTCTTTCCCCCTTTCAAAGCTCACAAACTCCAAACTAAAAGCACATTAGGTGGAGACACATTTACAAGCATATTGAGATGCTGGAGCAGAACGCGGGGCAGCGAGCGCGACGTGCGGCTGCTGCTCCCGGCGGTTTTAACGGGCACCTTGTTGCTGTTGCGAAGCCAACTGGACGCGGATTTGCATCTGGAGGCACCTTCAGAGCCCCGGGGCAGCTCAGGGGACACCTCGGTGGCCCAAACACTTTGGTGGCGGTCACCGGGGTCCCTGGGGAGGAGTCGCCTGCATCTGCTCAACCTTCTGCAGCAACAGATTCGAACGTGAAGTTTTCTGAACTCGGGGGGTCCGGGAGCAGAGCGGGTCCCGCCTGGCGAGCACCAGCCCGGGAGGGTGTCCTGCTTTGGGGACACGGCCTCCGGTGCTGGGGACAGCCCGGTCACCTGCAACTGCAGATCCCGCCTGCGTCTCCCACGCGGTTATTTTCTGCGGTTGAATTTGTCCTGTCCGGTGCCGGACACGGCCCCGGTGCTGCGGCAGAGCGCGGTGACAAGGGCTGTGGCACACGGTGGCCCTGGGCGGCGAGGACACGAGGCCGGGGTGGTGGCCCTGCCCGAGGTGCCGCCCGCGCCACGTTATTCGCATCAGCGTTTTCCAAGAGCTCCGCAAAGGAAAGCGATACGTTAATGCAAATTATCGTTTAATTTTATCTCTGGATCAGAGGTGAAAAAATGTGTGTGCACGCTGGGGAGGAGGGGCTGCCCCCCCAGGCCTGGCCCCTGGATGGGGCATCCGTCCGTCCGTCCGTCCGTCCGTCTGTGCCCTTGGCGGGTTCAGCCTTCGCCCCCGTCCCCTTTGGCCTGAGCCCCCGGTTGCCCCTTCCCAATGCCCCCCAAAGCCGCCCCCGTGACCCCCCGTCCCCGGGGCAGTGCCCCCCCGAACCGACCCCCCCGCACTGCACCACCTCCCCCCGCCCTCCCGGTGTGACCCCCCCTCCCGGGGTGTCCCCCTCTTCCCGGTGTGACCCCCTCTCCTGCTGTGACCCCCTCTCCTGCTGTGACCCCCCTCTTCTCGGTGTGACCCCCCCTCCCGGTGTGACCCCCTCTTCTCGGTGTGACCCCCCCTCCCGGTGTGACCCCCTCTTCCTGGTGTGACCCCCCCCCCCGCGGTGTGACCCCCCCTCCCGGTGTGACCCCCCCTCCCGGTGTGACCCCTCCTTTGCAGAACCCCCCTCCGAGCCCGCACTGCGCAGCCCCGGTGCCCACTTCCCCGGTGCCGCTTCAACCCGTCCCCGTCCCCCCCCCGATGCCGCTGGCGGCGCGGACCGAGGCGGCGCGCGCGGGGGCCCCGCCCTGTCGGACCCGGGCTGGGGGGGGGGGGGGCGGGAACCGGGAGCGCGCGCGCGCGGCGGCCGCCGGTGGCACCGACGTGTCAGCGGCGGCGGCGCGCGGGCCCCGCGCGGGGCGGGGCGGGGCGGCGCGGGGCGGGGCGCGCGGCGGGGCGGGGCGGCGCGCGGGGGGCGCGGGGCGGCGGGCGCAGCATGGCGCGGCGGCACTGAACGGAGCGGCGGCCTCCCCGGCCCGGCCTTTTGTCTCTCCGGTGTCCCCGGGAGCGGAGGAACCCGCCCGGGGTTGGTGGTGCGGGGAGGAGGGGGCGGGTGGCCGGAGGTTGTAGCCGCACCGTCCCCGCTCCCGTCCCGCAGGTTGCGGCGACACGCGGCGGGGGCTCGGTACCGAGCGGGCGGCGGCGCCGCGGGGCTCGGAGGAACTTGGCCGAAGTTCGGCGGGGTGCCGGGGAGATCCCGGGTGCGCCGCGGGAACCGGCCGGTCCCCGCCGTCCCGGGGCGCGGGGATGCGGCTGCCCCGGCGCCGCCGCACCGCGGCCGCCCCCAACTTTCCCCGCTGACGGCGCCCGGGGCCGCGGGCGATGGTGAGGGCTGGCCGCCCGCCCGCCGCCGCCCGCCGCCCGCCCGCCGCCCCCGGCCGGCCCCAGGGCTCCGCCGGCCGCCGCCGCCGCCCCGCCGCCCCCTGAAGCGGCCGGAGCCGCGCCCGCCGCTGCCCGGGACGATGCTGCGCTGGGAGGCGGCCGCGCTGCTCGCCGCGCTCGTCGGTGTCTGCGTCTGGACCGACGAGACCGGGAAAGTTATCTCGGATCGGTACGCTGTCTACTGGAACCGGAGCAACCCCAGGTGAGGCCGGGGGCGGCGGGGGCCGGTCCCGGGGTGGCGGGGAACGGGCTGCAGCGACGCCCAAGTTTTCGGCTTTATTCCCGCCCCCCCCCCCCCGCCCCGAGCCCGCAGCCGCCCGCCCGCTCGGTGACAGCGGCCGCCGCCGCCCGCTGCGGCTCGGGTCCCGCTGCAGCCCCCGGTTCGCTCCGGTGAACGGGCTGGGTGGCCCCGAGGGGCTCGGCGCGGGTCCCCGGCGGTGCCTCCCAGCCGGGGCTGCCTCCTCCGGCTGCCCCGCCCCGAGTTCCCCCGTCCCCGGGGGCTGCGGCAGCCCCGGGAGCATCGCCCGCGGTCCCGGGGGGCAGCGCCGGGGGCGGCGGGCGGGGGGGCTGCGGCTCGGCCCCCCCCCGGCCCCTCTGCGCCCAACTTCGGGGAAGTTCAAGTTCCTCCTCCCGCCGGTTCCGCTCCCGGGGGCGGCTCGGCGAAGGTTCCTGCGAAAAAACCCGAAATACGACAAAAGGCGTCGGGTGCTGCGGCGGGAGGGCTGGAAATAACGGGCTGGGGTGAAACGGCAAAAAGGGCTGGTCGGGGCTGGGGGCGAAGCCGCCGGGAGCTCGGAGCAGCCCGGCCCCGCTGCTGCCCTTTTTATTTTCATCTTGGCAAAGAAATCGCTGCTGAGTTGGTTTAGTTTCCCTGGCCTGTCTTTGCATTTTGGATGTTTTTATTTTTAATTTTTCTTTTTTCCTCCCAAGCATCCGTGTTGTGGTTTTGTGTGTTGTTGTTTGGTTTTTTTTTTTGGTGAAGAGTTTCGTTTCTGTTGTATTTCTTTGTTCACAATTTGGAGGAACCAGAAGCTGTTGGGCAGTTTGCAGTGAGGGTGGATTCTGCTCCTGGCTCAGGTGGCTGCGACCGCCAGGACCCCCCCACCCCCTTCTTCCCCCCGGACACAAACCACCAGGTTTGGAATGGATCGACTCGTGGGGACTTTTTTGTAAAAGACAGAAAAATAGAAAACCCTCTGCCCCCAATCCCGAGTGCCCCCGGCCCTGCGGTGTCCCCCGCAGGGGGGGCGCGGGCTGACGCTGGGTTCGGTGCTGCCGTGGGTGCCGCTGCACCCGCTGCCCTCAGGTTTGGGCTGTTCCGTTCTCTGGGTGAAACGGGTGTTTCTTTGTCCCCGGTGGGTCCCTGCGGGGCCGTGTGGGTGGGCAGCGTGGCCTCGTCCCCTCGTCCCCCCGGCGTGGCCGTGGCTGCGGCAGAGCAGCAGGAGCTGGGGCGGCTCCTCGGTGCTCCCCAGCGGGAGGATTTTCTTCTCTCGCAGCAGGAGAGCTGGGAGGGGACCCTTGGTGGCACCTTCTCCCCTCCTGGACTCGTCCTGGTGACACCATCACAATTCATTCAAGTTCCCAGCTGCGTTTTGGTGAGTGGAACCGCTGTGGGGCCGAGGACCCTGGTGAGTGGTGACGTCCGTCTGGCCACCACATGTCCCCTCGGGGGGGACCGACCGGGTGCCGTCACCCCCCGCCTGGTGTGCCCGTGTCCCCTGTGCCGCCCTGAAACTGGGGCGAGCCCGTCCCTTTGTGCGTGGCGGTGCCTTCGCCGCGGGCCGCCCGCGGTGCATATGGATTTTATTATCTCCCTCACATTTTTGTGGGGGATTGCGAGAGGCAGGGAATTTTATGATTTTTTTTTTTTTTTTTTTGCCCATTGCAAAGTTTTTGGTTACAGTTCTGGGTCCTCCCCAGCTCTCACACTTTGGACTCTTTTCTTTTGTTCTCCCAAATACCAAACGTGTGCAAGGGTCCCCCCCCGGTCAAACTCCGGCATCCCGGCTGCTGGAGACAAGGGTGGCACCACTGAGTGGCTGGGGCTGCGGCTCAGATTGAGCACCCGAGGGTTCCTGTGGTGGTGCCAATAACCAAAAGTGACCCCTGGTCCTTGGGTGAGGGGTGTCCCGAGAGCCGGTGCCGGGACCTGGCGTTGGTGGTGGCTTCGGCTCAGCCCCACGAGCCGCCCGCGTCCCCGTCACCCCCTCGGACGCTCCAGGACGGGTTCCGCGGAGAAGGCAGCAGAGAATTGAATTTATCCTCGAAAATAGCTGGAGGTTCATTATTACACACACATATATTTTTTTTTTTTCTAAATCCGACATTGGCAGGAAAAATATTTTCAAGGGGGAAAATAAAATAGGGCAAAGGAAGTGCGAGGGGATAGGAGGGGAGAGCAGACAATGGCTGGTGGGCTGGAGCAGGCGCGTCCGCAGCGCTGGGCGCCGGGATGTGACCCAAATTTCCCCAATGTGGGAGCGCCCCGTGTCGCAATCGCCCGATGTGCTGAACGTTCCCTGCGTGTATGTTCAGGTCTGGGAATTCCAGGCAATTTATTAGGCGTTGCAAATATAGAAATTGCCGTTGAGTTTTCTGCGTCTTTTTCCTTTTTGAACCCAGCGGTGTTTTTATTTTGCCTGTCTCTGGAGTTAGTAGAAGACTATCTCATCCTTAAAAATGAAGAACAATGTATGTGTGCTTTTTCTGGTCTCTTGTTTTCCTTCTTTATTTCCCCCTACCATCTCATTTAATAAGAGGAAAATCAAAAGGGATTTTTTTTTCTTTAAAAAAAAGGAAAAAATAAAAAGGTTAAAATGCCTAATGCTTGTTTGAACCCACAGAGCTGATCTGGCGATGAATATTTTTCTTCAGGTTTATGTTACAATCTATATTTTGTAAAAGACTGTAATAAATCTCATGGTCAATATGATTTGCCCAGATTAGAATAATTCTATATTTCATAATTGGGTCTAAATTAAAAATAAGTGGTACCTCGGGATGCTGCAATTTGCCTGCTCTGTGGAGATATTTAGCCGCTTGCTGCGGATTTACAGGTTGGTTTTGGTTTTTTTTGTTGTTTTTTTTTAAAAATTATTTTGTAAGGATGCATTTGGAACAGGTTACTTGCGCTTTGCTGGACGTAACCCCTGGGTTATCCTGGAAATAACTGAAGGAGGAAGAACGTATCTTTGTATAACACTGCGCCGTTTGATGTCCACGTAGAACGGTGGATTTTTTGCTCGGTGCCCGCGTGGACGCACTGACACCGTTTCACCTCCTGGCTGCGGGACGTGCTGCTCGTGCTGGGGCCGGTTCTGGGTGCCGGTGCCATGTCCGGGGATGCTCCTGCGGATGGACCGCGGGGCTCTCGCTGGGTCCAGCATCCTCCTCCATGGGCTCCTTGGTGGCCCCTGCTCACCCCGTTCCCCTCTGGTGTCACGGTGTCAGGGGAGCCGCTCAACCGGGGGATTCTTGGGCGGATTTGCAGCCTCGGGACGCGGCCAGCGGGTCGAGCTGGGGGTCCCGGAGCATCCTCCGGCGGGACGGCATCACCGGGGTCTGCGGCTCCGGCCGCCCGCGCCGCAGTGGGATTCGGGATGAACATCTCGGATGCGCTCCAGCGAAAAAAACCGGGGAACCTTCACGCTACGGGGAACAGCGGGAAGGAGCAACCTGTCCTCGGAGGGTCCCCGGCGCCGGGACCCCCAACTGTGGCCTCGGGGCTGCGGCTGGAAACCTCTGGACGGCCAAGGAAGGGCAGAGAATTTGAGATTGGTGTCTGCTCCCTGCTCTGCGTGGGGCAGGTTGCAGTAATCCCGGAACGCCGCTGTTCCTGCGGCCAGACGCCGTTCCCGAACGCACTGCCCTGTGTTTCTGTATCTACAGAGGGGGGAAATGTGCAAAGTATTTGGTATTTTCCTCTCTCTGTTTACACTACAGATACAAATGCTGTAAATGGTCTAGATTTTACCCGTGGCCTATATTTAACTGTGAAGTCATTTCTCTGCCTTGGAAGGCTTATTTTCTGATTTTTTTTTTTTTTTTTTTTGGGTTTGTGAGCACAGCTGGGATTTCTGTTCTGCTCCTCTGCACTCCCCAATCCTGGGATCGGCAAGCTGGAGAAATGGTTTCTAGCAGAGGGGGATTTACTGCGGCTGGCGGGAGCCCGGGGGCAGCGGTGACGGACTTTTGGGGGGTCCTTTTGTGCACCCTGTCCTTCGGGAGCAGCCGAGGGGTCCGTGCGGCAGGGATGGTGGAGCTGGGGTGAAGGGGACACGTCTGGATTGTGGTCCCCAGCCTGTCGGCTTTTGTGCCCCTTTTCTCCTGCGTTACCGTCCCCGGAGGGAGCGGGGAAGACACACATTTGGTTTTTTTACCAAGTGAATTGGGTGCTGGGGAGGGCGGCGCTGACGTGTCCCCCCATGGTGGGGTGGGTTTGGTGCCAGCCCTGCCCTAGGGCTGAGTCCCCAAGGCTCCGTGTCCCCAAAGCTCCGTGTCCCCAAAGCTCCGTGTCCCCAAAGCTCCGTGTCCAGCTCCATTTGGGGCTGCCCAGACTGGGACCTTTGGGGTCAGCTCCCAACCCCACGTGTCCCCCCGTCCCTGGGGTCTGCACCGGCCTTGGTGAGAACCATGCCCTGTCCCCGCCTCAGAGTGATTTTAAGGTGAATTTTCACTCTGGCACATGGGCACTCCAGTGTCCCCAGCCTGGACACACCGGGCCGGGGGTGCCGGGGTGGTTGGGGTCGCCGGCGCTCGGCTGCGTCCTGCGCAATTATCGCTCTTTTAGTTTCCGTCGGTTCCCTTTTCCCTTTGTGCCGAGATCATCGCAGCCCTCCCCACCCCTCTTTTCCAGCCCGTTAAGCCGTGTTAGCGATTCTCCACCAGCCCAGGTCTGCGGCGAACGCGGTTAATGGAGAGCAGCTCCAAACGGGGCCGGCGCCTCTGACAAGATTTTCTCTCTCTGCCCGTCGCTGTCGCTCGCCCGTCCCTTCCCAGGGACCGCAATTACCTTCCCTGCTGGTCGCACATTTGGTATCCAAACACTGGCCATGAGCCGCATCCTAATGCGGGGACAGGCTGGGGGTGCGCGGTGCTGCCGGCGGGTCGGCCGTCCCCCCGGTGTCCCCCCGGTGTCCCCCCGGTGTCCCCCCGGTGTCCCCTGGCCCGTCCCAGTGCGGGGAGGCACAAAGAGGATGGGGAGTAAGAATGGTGCGAAGGGCGATGGGGAGAGAGATGCCTTCAATTACCGCTGGAAAGCTTTAAAAGTACTCCTTTGTGCGTGTATATATATGTGTGTGTGTCTGCGTGTATAGATGTATACACGCGCGTATATACTTTACACACAAAATAATAGAGATGCCCAAAGACACTGACACCCAGGGAGGAGCTCGCGCCCGTAACCATCCCCGCGTTACAGACACACGTAATAATATCCACCTGTGGGCAGGGGGATATAAATAGTTTGTTTTTACGTGTCTGTGAACACGGGTCTCCTGGCCCTGCCGTCCGTCCGTCCGTCTCGCCGCGTGCGCACGCGTGGCCCACGTGCCGCGGCTCTCGGTGGCCGTACCTGCCTGCGTTCCGCAAGGTTCGGCTGTCGGGTTGTCTCTGAAATTGCAGCAATTGTTCCTTAAATAGCTCCTCGTTGCTGATGGCGAACATTTCAGCTCTTTCGTGTTAGGCCTCTGAAATCATGGTTAATATCTCATTTTTATCCTCGATGTTTTCCGCCCGTCGGGGCAGAGATCTTGCCCCGCTTCATTGGGTGTAATGGCATTTACGGAAGGCAAGTGGATCTTCGTGTTGTTACCGTTGGCCCGTAAGAGTTTAATTTGTTTTCCCTCCACAGTGGCCCAGCGGAGCCCGATGTGCTCCAGCCCAGAGTCCGGCCTTTGTCCCGTGCTTAGAGCATCCTCATGAAACCACGACCAGCCCCGGTTTTGTCCCGGTGAGCGGCTCTTCCAGCCGCGCCGACGCCGCGCTGAGCGGGTCCGAAGCCCGAGCAGTGCCAGCGCGAGCCGGCGGCTGCTGCCGACCCTTTGGTCTTTGCCAAATGAACTCAGGGGGCGTCTCTGGTGCCAGGGGCACCCCGAAAACAGCGCTGGTGTTTCATTGGCGTGTCGGGGCTCTTTGTGCGGGTGCCGACTCTTTGCCAGCGGCCCGGCAAACCCTTCGCCACCAGCCACCGGGCTTGGGGTCCCCACTGCCGTCCCCACCGCGCCGCCGGGCTGGGTGGGAACCGTGTCGGGTGGCAGCCCCCGTGGGGCCGCTGGGGCTTGTCCAGCCTGTGCCGTGATGCGCCGGGGCTGATTCACCCCCAGCAGCAAAGCTGGGAAGGGACGAGGCCGTGAGAGCGAGGGAGCCTGTTTGGTGAGCGCCGTGCCACGCCGTGCCATGCCAGTGCCACCCTGCACAGCCCCAGCTTGTTCCTGGGCAGCGTTGTTATTTATTTATTTCCCCTCCCTCCTTCTCCCCCTTTGCTTGTTGATGCTGCTGTGGCTGGGCTGCTAAATAGCTTCCCATTGTTCGAGAGCTAATTACCTCTTAATGAGGCTCCTTACTCAAAAGCCAAGCCAGAGTGGAGCTGCGGGGCGGGCGGGCGCAGGACGGGCAGGGGAGGACGGGCAGCGGGCCGGGGGGTCAGCGGCCCCTCGCGGGCAGCGGTTGGGTTTGGGTGGGAAATTGGAGCCTCCTTGGGTGAGATGCAGTGATGGAGCTGCTGGTCCCCAAGGGCGGCCTGGGACGTGGTCCCCAAGGCTGGCCGGGGACCGGAGGGCTTTGCCGAAAGTCCCGTATCGAGCCGCGAACGTGGCGGCAACTGGGGAGAAACGCCAACCCCGCGGGGTTTGCCGGGGCAGCTCCAGCGCGGGGCTGTGCTGGTACTCGGTCCCCAGTGTCCCCTCTGGTGTGACACCTCTGTGCAGGGAGGTGCGTGACCTTTAGGGCACGTCTTGAATTTTGGCAAGAGGTGCTTGACCCGGGGTTTCTCCAGGGTTATCCCCTGCGTGCGTGTGCCCATGGTGGGACAGATCCCGCTCGTCCCGTCCCGCGGTGACGTGCTGGTCCCGGCCCTCGCCATGCGGCGCAGGAGCTCGTCATGTGCCGTACGGCGATGCCGCAGGCGCCATGGGGGCAGAAAAGATGGATCCTTCTCCAAAGGGGCTGGGACGGCACCCGCCTCCGCTTTGTCCCCCCGCTTTGTCCCCCGCAGCCAGCGGGTGGGAGGGTCCCAAACCGCAGGGGTGGACGGGGCGGTCAAAGCAACAACCCTGCGGAAGAATGAAACAAAGGAGGAAAATTTAGTCCCGAGAATAGTAACGAAGGTGGGGAAGGACTGTGCCGTGCAGGATCCCCCGGGACGCGGCCGGGGCTCCCTCACCCCGCGAGATCTTCCTGACCTGCCCGTTTTCTGCTTTTCTCGGTGTTTCTCCCCACCCCCGGCCTTGCTTTGCATTCGGGGGGTTTTCCGTTTTTTTTTCCTGCCCGGGTCCCATGAGATGCCGCAGAGTCCGCGGGCACCGGTGCGGCACCGCCGGCGTTCCCCCCGCCATCCGCCACTTCAGACCATCCCTCGGTACTTTTTGTTGGAATGCAGGAACGTGCTTTTATTTCAACTCCTTCCCCACGCAACCCTGGAATCCGCCCCCCCCCAAGAATCAAACTTTGTATTTCAGACCTTTTGTGCAAAACGTGAATCTCCCCTGGCTCCGTTTCCCAGCTTTGGCAAAAAGGAGAATAAATTGCCAAGGGGGGTTTGTAAGGACTGGAGAAGGGAAAGACCCGTTAGATCCCCCCCGATCCTCCTCCTGATGCATCTGAATTGTCCCCTCCATCTATTTGATTAGCGTGGTGTTCAGCCTCATTTCAGTGGAAATATTTGCTCTTCCCCCTGGTGCATCAGCAACCAAGTTTTGTGGGATTTTTTTTTTTTTCCTGCAGAAGAGGAGAAATTATTTGTATCGGTTTATTTTTTCTTTAACATTACACGGAGAGCAAAACTCTCCCATGTGCTAGGAAACAGATAAAGTGTTTAGACAGCAAATACAAATATTTCTGAGCACTCAGCTTGGCTACAGATATTTCTGCATGTCCTCCAGCAGGATTTCGTACTGTGTCTTCTAGTGGGTTTTTATTTAGACCGGCTTGATTTTTTTTTTTTTTTTAAATTTTTAAAAAGCCCTATTTATATTGGCAGCAAAATAAAATCAGCCAAGCCTGACCCTGTAGAGAACTCGAAAAATCCCAATTCTTCCTTTTTCCAATCCCGTTTCCACTGAGAAAAAAAGCCCCTGGACCTCGCGCCCTGCACAAAATCCAACCGCGACGGGATTATTTTGGCGGCTGAGCTTTGCGCAGCCCGCGGCACCGCCGGTCCCCGGCGCCGGGATGCGGGGATGCTCTTGGGGGTCCCCAGGTGCTCCCAAGTGACACGGGGGACACAGGGCGGTGGCCGCGTCCCTTGTGCTGCAGGTACCGACCGTGCGTGGCGCATCCCAAAAGGGGTTTATTGGTTTGTGCTGCTTTTTTTTCTCGTTATGAATGAGCTGGCGCTGCTCCCTGGCAGTGTCCTGGCCTCGCTGTGCCCAGCGGCTGTCCCACTCCTGCCGGTGGCCCCACGGGTGTCACCGTCACCCGTGCCGGGGGGGTCAGGAGCAGCTCGAGCGGCCGCCGGGGCCGTCAGGAGCCGGGGAAGCTCTTTCCCAGCCGGCTCGATAATCCCAATTATTATCAGGTTTCTCGATCAGGGTCGCTTATTAAACTTGGCACCGCTGGCGTTGCCGTTCCGGCCGCCTGCCTTGGCAGAGGGATTTATCTGCTGCCGACGCGGGAGGGAAATTGAGTGGAAAAACGTGGGGCTGAGCCCCCCGGGATGGAGGGCGGTGGCGGGGGGGCCCAGGCTGGGCCTGACAGCGGGTGCTGGTCCAGCCCCGGGCGGCTTTGGGAGACGGCAGCGATGCCGTGTCCGTCTGTCCCCCGCTCTGCGGGGCGCTGGGCGGCTGGGCAAAACCCCCGATTCTGGGATATGCGCTGTATTTCAGTCTCGTTTGGAAATGGTAGATTTTTTAAAAGAAGACATAAGCGTTTGCTAACTGGTTGTTATTTTCCCCTTGCCCCGAAATTAAAGGGAACCTTTGTCGGCCTCCTCTCCCCCATCCCATCAGGAACACCAGCGCTTTCCATATTTGGGCCTTCCGGATCCAATTCTCCTGCTTCTCATCCCATTCTGCGGCGCTTTGCGAACTGACGCTTCTTGCGTTTCTTCTCCAAATTTCATTTTGTTTTTACCAAGACAATTTGCCGGACGCGGGGCTGCCTGAGCCGACATGCCAGCCCTTGGGAAGGGGTTTTTCCCAAATCTCAGACAAATTCTCGGCGCTGCCGAGCGCAGCACCGTGTTGCGGTTGTACAAGCGCTGCGGGATGCGGCACCAGCGCGCGGTATTTCTGGCACGGCTGCGATTGCCGGCCAAAATGGTGCTTCCAGTTTGGTTTCCAAAAGGGAATCCAAACCGTTGTCCAGAATAGAAACGGCTTTTGGCTGCGGTCCCTGGGGAGCGTCATCTCCGCTGGGTTGCCGCGGGTTCGGTCTTGGTTTGGCCGGAGCTGGGCGGGTGCGGGGATGAAACACCGGGGTCCCCCTGCACCCCCGGCATCGTGGGTGGAATTAAAGGCTAAAACCGGGGTAGGGGATGGGACGTGTGCTCTGGAGGTGACATCCAGCCCATGATGCCGGTTCGCCTGCTGCTCATCGCCAAGAGCTGCCATCGCCGCGGGGTTGCCTTGGCTCTCCCCGGGTTTGGGATGGGACGGCGCCGGGGGCCCGGCGCGCGCGCGTGGCAGCAGGAATCTGGGCTCCAGAAAACATTTCAAAGCTGGTTAGTAATAACACTAATAAATCACAATGTTGTCTTTTAAAATAGAAGGCTTTTGGATGAGCTGGAAGGATTCTCTCATCACTCAGACAGCGAGCTGGGCTGTGAGCTCGGGATCTGCTTTCCAGCTCGTTACGTGGAGACAAACGGCCTGTTCCCCCTCCCAGCCTCAGTTTCTCCGCTGTTAAGGTGAGGATCGCTGCCAGAGGCTAAATTAAGCGATTAAGATTCGTAGAGCGCGTGGAGAGATTGAGCGGGACGCGGGTCTCCCAGCGCCGTGTCCTCCTGCTCCGTGACCGGGAGTTTCGGCTGGGAGCGCCATGAACACCGCGAGCGGTGCCAATGGCGTCGGCTGCAAAGTTCCTTCTCCAGATCTGCCGAGCCCGGGGCACGAGGAGGATCTGCAGCCCCCGGCTCTGTATGGGCCGCTTTGGGGCTCCGGTGGGGACACGGTTCCCCCGGCTGGGGACGCGGCAGCTCGGAGCCACCGCTGGGTCCTGCGTCCATCGCACAGCCAAGTGTGTTTGGCAGCGCCGGAGCCCAGCTGCGTTACGGCTCCTCCTTTGCCAGGGGGTCCCTCGCTGCCCCAAGGGTTGGCAAAAACCCGGTGTCACCAAGGGTGCCCTGGTCACACCGTGGGTCCCATCCTCGGTGGGACGAGAGCTCAGCTGGGTGGGTTTATGGGGTTTTTTTTCTTCAACATTGTAATATTTGTTTCACGTTATAAATCAGCCGGCCCGGGCTGCCTCGTCGAGGGAGGATTTATGGGCACAGGTGTAGCTGCGGCGAGGGGGACGCTGTTCCCAGGGACCAACCGCCTTTCATGTTTTTCTAATGACGGCGTTGCAGCAGCGATCTCGGCGCAGGGAGGGATGTCGCCCGGCTATAAATCCTGCCGGGGCGGCGCTGCCGGGGCTGGGACAGGTCCCCGGCGCGGGATGGACCCGGCCGGGATGCTGCGAGGTCCAACACACGGCCGCGGTGCCGCTCGGGGTTTTCTCGGTGCTGGAAGGAGTCACTGGTCATACCCCAAACCATCCGCAGGGTGAAACTGGGGGGGCTCAGCCCCGCCATGAGCCGAAATGGGCATCGTGGGCAGTTTAACGCACTTGGCGTTCACACCTCGGCTGAAACGGGGTCTCTGCCCTTTGGGGCTCTGTCACACCCTGGTCCCCAAGGGTGTCCGTAACTCGGCGTGGGGACACTCGAGGAGCCCGACCGGGAGAGCCGGGTCTGGCCGCCGGTGCAAACCGGGGCTTCGCGGTGACCCTGGAAGGCCGGTTCAAATCCCGGGAAGGTCTCACTTTCCCACAGCAGCACCGGTGTCACGCTGGGGACGTGGGAAAGTCATTAGCTGGCTGCTAACGAACGCGGCCGGGGCGCGTTGGGGTGCGTGGTGAGGATGGGGCTGTTGGACCCTCCCGGGGTTCCCCAGCTCCTGGGGGGCCAGGGCAGCTCCGGGGGGATTTTCCCTGCGCCAGCGCTGCCCGCAGCAGCACAAACGAACCAAGTAATTGGCAACATGGAAATATTTTGTGCTCATTAAGCAGTGGGAAGCGGCGGGTGAGGAAGCGGCGTTCTCCAGCGCGGGCAGGGAATGCCGGCGGCATCCCTGGGGGCTGCCGGCAACCAAAAACCTGCCGGCTTCTGGCCGGGAAACAGCCGGCGATCGCTGGTGATTGGGAGCTGGGGCAAGGTCCGGAGCACCCCGGGGCTGGATGGGGGGCAGCGGGACACCCCGGTGTGCTGCGGGGAGCAGAGGAGCTGGTCCGGCCCCTCCGCATCCTCCACCGCGCTCCGAGCCGCGCCGTGCCGCCGGTGGCTGTGCCGCCGGTGGCTTTGCCACCGTCCCCCCGCCCCGAGAGACCCCCGGGGCGGCGCGGGGAGCGCCCGGCGGGGCTGCAGGCGGGGGAAGCTTTATGGCTGTAGTTAAAGTGACTTTATGATATTGTATCTGAACAATTGCCAGCTATTATCTGGATCGATGCTGCAGGATTGAGACACCGGTTGATAACCCAGCCGGGGCCTCTCTAATCGCTTTTAAAGCGCGCAGGGCCGGTTGTGCTTTCGATAAAACCCCTCAGCAATTTCTACTTTAACTCTCTGGCCTGGGCTCCGGTGGGTTTTCCCCGCGATGGGTGCGGGATGCGGCAGGTCCCATCTCCTGCCCCCCAACTCGCCGTTTGCCCTGGACGGGGAGGTTTCGGGGTCCCCGTCCCACCCGCGCCCGCTCGCAGCAACCTTGGGCGAGCCACGTCACCTCTGCGCGCTTCGTCCTCTGCAGCTGTAAAACGAGGACACCGACACCTTCCCCACTTCGCAAAGGGGCTGGGAGGCTTAATGAGTTAATGTTCGTAAAGTGCTTTGAGGATTAATTAATATTGCGACTCTAATTTTTTTCCGATGGTAAAACGCCGCTTAAATATCTCTGTGCTGGTACCTTCCTCCGTGACCCTATAAAGCAAATTTACCCAGGGATGTCGCTGGTCTCTGCAGGAGCCGGGCACCCTGTCCCTGGTTGTCCCAGTGCTGAACTGGGAGGCCACTGGTGTGGGGAGGAGAGGGCGGCTGAGCAGGAGCTGGGCCTCCCCACCCTCTGCAAGGTGTGAATGGCCCCAGTTCCCTCCAGTCCAGAGACTGGTTTGCCAACTGCCAGGTTTTAAATAATATAAATTACATGAATTTTATATTTTCTTCTTCCTAGAGTTGCTTAATCCCCAGGGGTTGGTTTTTAGGCTTGTCTCTGTAACACAAAGAGCAGAAATGCATTCTTTTAATGGTAATCGAGATTCTCGCATCATCGCAGGGCTTGGAAGCTGCAGTGGGCTTTAAATAACATGAGGGCGAGTGAATTCGGGTTCTGGCTCTTCAGCCGGTTTCTGGGGTTTTCTCGTGGTTCTGCGAGGCCGGAGGGGCCGGAAAGCCGCGTCCCTGTCCCATGCGGGGACACGCTGCCCTGGGCGCCTTCCCCACAGCAGGACGTGAGCTGGGGGGCAGGCAGGGACCCACAGGTCCTGGTGTCCTTCAGGAGACCCCTCGGGAGCGGCGTTGACCATGACCTGCATCCAGCATCGCCCGGAGCCACCGGCCAGCCCTTCCCAGCCCACTCACACACCGACACAGGAGCCGGCTCCTCCCAGGCAGAGGTTTCGGGGCTTTTTTCGGCTGGCGTTGTCACACCTGTGCCCTGCGAGCTGCCCCGTGTCCCTCTGCCGCACCACAGTGGGTCCCTGTGCCAGCACCGGCAGGTACGGCTGCACCGGGAGCGCTCGCCCGCGCTGCCCGTCCCCACCGCAGCCGCTGCCAGGCGGTGAAAGAGGCTCCCGAGCACTTTCCGGCTGGGGGAAGCGTTTTCCGGCTGCTGGGAGAAACATCTGGATCCAATTGCTGCTCCGTGTGCAGCTGGATGGGCCAGAGCCGCTCCTCCCGCACGGCGCGACGCGGCCGCTTTGCTGCGGGGGGCCCTGCCGTGTCCCCATCCCACCAGGAGCTCCCCTGTGTCCCCATCCCACCCTGGGTGTCCCCTTGGCGTCACTCGGTGCTGCCGGTGCCCATGCCCGGTGCCCTGCGCCCCGTCCCGGGGGGAGCCGCTGCCCGCCCGTGCCTTTTGTCAGCCTCGGAGCACTTGACCTTGAGGCGGCTGGCAGAGCCCTGCAGCTAATCGCGTTAGAGGTGTCTGACTGCGGCTCCGCGCCTCTACCTGAGCGGCATGAGCAAGGGGGACGCGGCGGGTTCGCGGCGCCCCGGCTCAATAATTGATGCGTTTTTCTCAACTCCCCCTTCCGTGGAAGGAAACCCAAGTGCCGGGAGCACGGTGGCTTCGGCGGGGTGGGGACGGGGGAGCGGCGAGGGGCTGCGGTGACGCCGCGCGACGCTCGGGGACGGTGCCGGGGGGCAACCGCGCCACTCGCCGCCGGGGATGGGGCGGATGGGATGCACCGAGGGTGCTCGGTGGTCTGAACGCCCCCCTGTGCCCCCCTGCTCTGCCCAGCCCCTCCCCGCGGGGACACCCCGGGCTCTGCTTTTTGGGAATCCCTGCAGAAACCCTGGAAACGCGTGTTCCCGCGGGAGCGTCAAGTGTCCTCGCACCGAGCGCCTCCCTCGTCCCCGCGAGCATCTCCCGCTCCAGCGCCCGGAACAGCCCCCTCGGCTCCCGCCACGGACCCCCCGTCACCCTCGGCCACCCCGGACCCTGCGAGGGGGACATTGGCCCCCAGGTGCCCCCCAGCCAGGCAGAGCGGCCTTGATACCAACCCCCCTCCCCTCCTGCTCTTTTTTTCCCCTTTCCCCTCTTAGCAAAGCGCGCAGGGAAGGGGAGAGATTTTAACCTTCTGCCTGGAACCAATTAAAAAGGTCTTTCCACAGAGACGAAAGTGCTCGAGCACCTTTGTGCGCTGCGAGCGGGGGGAAGAAAGCCGAGGCGGCCTTTGAAGGGGGGATGGAGGTCCCTCCGCTGGGACCCCTCCGGGCTTTCAAAGCCGCTGTTATTTCTTTATTTTTAAATAGCCAAATTAAAGTGACTCCCGCTTCCTTTCCTTCCCCGTTAGCGCATCGTGCGGCGAGCACGTGGCCCCCCCAAGCCGGGGGGATGCGGCCGGTGGGGCTGGTCCTGGCGCTCTGGGTGCGGAGACCCCAAACCCCAGCCCGGGACCCTCGGGAATGGGCAGAACCTCCCGCCCGCTCCTGCAAATCCATCGATGGGAGAGGCAGAGGTGGCCCGGGCAGGGTGGGGGTGCCGGGGGGGTCCTGGCTGAGCCGGGGCCCGACCAGCCCCCCGTCCCCCCAGCACGCTGCCCCTTGAACTCGAGCAGCCAAACGCATGAGTGGGTTTCTTCAAAGGGACCCCCCCGTGCCCCCTCCCCGCCGCCCGTGCCCCGTCCCGGTCGGGGCGGGTGAAAAGGCGGCAGAACAAAGCACAGGAAGGATTTGAGGTGGTTTCCGCACAGACCTGAATGTCGAGCTGCTCAATGGAAGAGGCGACGCCAACGCTTTCATCCCCGCGCCCGAGTTTGGCCAAGGGGGCGAATGGGGCGCGAGCTGCCCCCCCCCCAGACGCTTTTTTCTTTCTTCTTTTTTTTTTTTTATATAGTCTCAGATTTATTTTTCCACAGTATAATTCTGAAAGACAGCGGAGTATGAATTATTCATTGACCCCTAACTGCCTTTGCATACAATCCTGGCCGGAGGAGAGTGCCCGTGTCGAATGCATTTGTGTGCGGAGCTGGGCCCAAGCGGATTGAAATCAATTTTTCGGGTTTGGAGGGGGGAGCGTTTGGTGATGATGGGGCTGGGGGGGCTGGAGCACGTGGGGAGGTGAGCGGGACGGGAAGTTTCTGGTGGGGAATTATTCCCTTTGCAAAGGTGCTGAGGGGCGGTGCGGGGGGGCTGGTGACCGTCCCCAGCGCCCGGGCATTGGGGCCGGGTGTCGTGTGCGTCCGGGGGGGCCGGAGCTGGGGTCTGTCGCTGCCCACGGCACCCACCGCTCCCGGGCCGTGGGGCGGCTGGCGTGGAGCACGTGGCTGCCGGGCGAAAAGAGGGGGGAAAAATAGCTTTTTTAGTAAATTTCTCCTGCTCTTAGATGCTTCTTTAGTCTGACTTGAGATGTGAAGCGTGGCTGGGAAGGGGGAGATTCCCCAAAGAGGGCGATGGATCCGGCGGGGGGAGCTGCTGCCCCCAGCCCGTGTCCCCCTGCAGCCCCCCCACCCCGTCCCCTTCCCTGGGGACACTCGGCTGCCCGGTGTCACCGCCGGCCCCTGGCGTGGCCGTGCCGGGACCTTGACATCGGCTGCCAAAACCCACCGGGGGACGTGGGGGTGAAGCGGGGGGCACGCCGGGCCAGGCTTTAATCTGATTAGTCTTGGAGTGAATGGACAAAGCGAAAAGGCTTAAACCCCGTGAAAGGAGCGGGGAGGGGCGGGGGGGCCGTCGGGCCCTGGGAAGTGGAGACCCCGGCCCATCTCGCCAAATGGGGTCAAATTTGGTTGGGGTGGCCACCCCCTCCCCTGCCGGGGGTCCCTGCTCCCCCTCAGCCTCACACGGTCATGGGGGCAACAGGGGGGACCCGGCGGTCACCCGGCTCCTTGGGTGGGGCGAAGGGGTTCCCCGGGCCCCCCACCCTGGACCCAGCATGGGGTGCCGGGAGCTCTGGGTGCCCAGTGAGCGCCACCGCGCCGGCAATTTGGTGGCACCTCGGTGACACCCGCCACGTCTCTGGTCACCACGTACCGGTGACTTGTGCCCGCGGCACCTCCACTGGGCTTGTGACGTGAATGTCGTTCTGCTCCAGCAACGCACAGGGGGTGCCCCTGGGTTTTTGGGGGCGTCAGTGGAGGGCGGGTGACCCCAGCGAAGCGCCGCGTGTTGCAGATTGGCTGCGGCTGTCACCGCGGGCTGCGCCTGGTGCCATCGGCGGTGGCACAAGCCACAGTGTCCTTGTGTGCAGTCCGGCTGCTGGCAGGAGGCTGAGGATGGCGGGGAGCCCTGTTGGTGCGGCCGGGGGGTCACCCCAGCGCTGGGCACGGTCACCGGCTTTGCCGCAGGGTGGGAGCAGATGGGGGCACAGCCCGCCCGGGTCTGCTGCCCCCGTCCCCTCCGCGGGGGTGGCCGCGCTCCCCTCCATCCCGCTCCCCCCACATCGATCCCCACCCGATCGATGGGCGCTTCCCTGCGGGCGGGGGGCGGTGCTGCCCGCCCGGGCGGGAGAAATGGCTTTTTGCAGAAGCCTTGAGCGGGTTCCAGCATCGATCTCCTGGCAAGGAGCTGAGCCTCGTCAGAGATCAATTAGAGCAGTCATTAGCCGTGCCCCAGAGCGAAGCGTGAGGCTGGGCGGGGAGAGGAGCCCCCCCAGCACCGCCGCTGCCCCCGGCTGCCGGGGGGGTCCCCAGTCACCACTGTCCTGCCGGAGCGGGGCCGATCACCCGCTCAACGCACCCCGGCGCTTTGGAGCTGCCGAGCACATGCGTGTCACCCCGAGCGTGCACAGACCCCTCTGTGCCTCAGTTTCCCGGATCAGCAGCCAGGACGGAGGCTCTTTCCAGCAGGACCAAGGGGCTGGCGACGGTCCCGGCGTGGTGAGAGCCTCGTGCATCCTGGTGTTTGTTTAGAAAGCATCTTGGAGCCGTCGCTGCGGCCGGAGCTGTCCCCAGGAGCGTGGCTGGGGACACCACACAGCTCTCCCGGGAGGTGACAAGTGACGTGCAGTGTTGGCAAACGCTGTGTGTCTGTCCCGGCGCGGGGCAAACAGCCCGCGGGGACACCGCGCCGAGGAGCGGGACCTCGGCCAAGTCATCGTCCTGCTGCTGGGAGGCAGGCGGGATGGAGCAGCGTGGCCGAGGCCACCCAGGCGGTGACACCGGGGCTGGACGGGACCCCCGGCTCGTCCCCAGGGACGGGAGAGCACCGGGACCCCCGGCGGGGAGATGTGGGGACGCAAGGGGACAATGCGCTGCGGGTTTGTGGGGGGAACGGGACAACGTCACCGCTCAGGGCTGGAGTTTTTAAGTGTGTGAAGGACCTGCGGGTCCTTGTCGTCGTGCAGGGACGTGTCGGGCAGAGCTGCCGGCGGTTCCTCCGTGTTGGCACAAGCTCTGCGGTCCCTTCTCTGGCAGCTCACCAAGGAGCGGCCCTAGGGACCAGAGGGGACCGGGGGGTTGTCTGGAGCGAGACCCCCAGCCCCGCAGCCCCCCAGCCCCATCTTCTCCTCGTTTCTCCCCACAATTTGGGGGTTTGTGCCCCCCATGAGTGGTAACGGGGGATGGAGAGAGCCGCACGGCGTGGGGTTCGACATCCACCCTTGTCCTCCTCGCTTCCTTCAGCCGAAACAGGGCTGGAGAGCGGAGCCGAGCAGAGGTCGGACTCGGTGATCTTGAGGGTCTTTCCTGCCAAAATAATTCTGTGACTCTAAAGCAAACACTTGGGTCAGGGCAGCAACGACCTGGAGCAGGTTCCGCCTGTGACAGCTGCCCTGCCCAGGAGCTGCAGCTTCTAAGAAACAGAAAATAAGGAGGGTTTCAGAAAAAAAAAAAAAAAAGAGAGAGAAAAAAGTTCCCCGATTACATCTGGTGAAGTGACAAATCTGCCAGGCAGGTGATTATTCTGTGTACGGACGTGCCGAACACAGATGCCGATAGGATTAAAGGGGAAGGGGGGGAGCTCACCCTGCTAAACCAACACCTGATAAAAGAATAAACCAGCCGGAGGAATAAATTGCCTGCGCTGCCAAGGTCGGGAGCTGCCGGTCCCAGCGCCCGGGGAGGGGGCAGCAGCCCAGCCCCCGGGCCGGCACGGCCCCCCCGGCACCGGGCACCGTCCCCGCCGCAGCCCCCGCTCCCGGCGCCCGTACCCGGCATGCCCTCGGCTGCCTGGTTGCTTTCCAGGCACGTCCCGGGCATCCCCTTGGGATGGCGCAGAAAATTAACAGCAGTTCAGATCTGAGGAACTTTATGACACGTGTATGATAGGACTGAACCAGGGCGTAATTGAATGACGGATGAGCTTCCAAGAGCCACATTTCCAGGGAGTAATGAAAAATAGAAGTGCTATTGACTAAAGGAGCTTTCGGCGGCCGGGCGGCGCGGCGCGGGATGAGCCGGCTGCCGGCGGGGGGAATGCATCAATACGGCAAGTAATAGCTCAGTTATTATAACTCTGGAAATGTCATTCAGGCCTAACCAGAGAACACTAGCTATTAACTAGCCTTAAACAGAAAGCACCAGGCGGGGAGGCCGAGCTGGGAGCTCCCGATAATTATTTTACTTCTTTTCACGGCTCCGTCGCTTTTTCCGTTGCGGGGGGCAGGCCCGAGCGCGCATCCCTGCTGCTGGCAGCCCCGGGAGTCCCTGCCCGCGCTGCCCGCGCCGCTGAGCCGGGCTGGGCTCCCCGGGAGCCGCTCGGGAGGGTCCCCATCGCCCCCAGCATCTGCCCCTGCCCGGGGCTGCCCATCCCTCGCAGGGCTGCGGGGTGCGGGTGTTGCTCTTGCCATCTGTGGCGACGAGCGTGGGACTGAAGCCTTCGTGGGCGCATCCCTCCCACACACACATCCTTCCTTGCATCCCTCCCTGCACACACATCCCTGCCCGCATCCCTGCCCGCATCCCTGCCCGCATCCCTCCCTGCATCCCTGCCCGCATCCCTCTCCGCATCCCTCCCTGCATCCCTGCCCGCATCCCTCCCTGCATCCCTGCCCGCATCCCTGCCCGCATCCCTGCCCTCATCCCTCCCTGCATCCCTGCCCGCATCCCTGCCCTCATCCCTGCCCTCATCCCTCCCCACATCCCTCCCCACATCCCTCCCCGCATCCCTGCCCTCATCCCTGCCCTCATCCCTGCCCTCATCCCTTCCCTCATCCCTCCCTGCATCCCTGCCCGCATCCCTGCCCTCATCCCTGCCCTCATCCCTCCCTGCATCCCTGCCCTCATCCCTGCCCTCATCCCTCCCTGCATCCCTGCCCGCATCCCTGCCCTCATCCCTCCCTGCATCCCTGCCCGCATCCCTCCCCGCATCCCTGCCCTCATCCCTCCCCTCATCCCTCCCCACATCCCTGCCCGCATCCCTGCCCTCATCCCTGCCCTCATCCCTGCCCTCATCCCTCCCTGCATCCCTGCCCTCATCCCTGCCCTCATCCCTCCCTGCATCCCTGCCCGCATCCCTGCCCTCATCCCTGCCCTCATCCCTCCCTGCATCCCTGCCCGCATCCCTCCCCGCATCCCTGCCCTCATCCCTCCCCTCATCCCTCCCCACATCCCTCCCCGCATCCCTGCCCTCATCCCTGCCCGCATCCCTGCCCTCATCCCTGCCCTCATCCCTCCCCACATCCCTCCCCACATCCCTGCCCTCATCCCTCCCCGCATCCCTGCCCACATCCCGCCGGAGCCTCCGCCGTGTGGTGCGGCAGATAACCGGCAGAGCCGTGATCTTGGCCGTCTCGGGGCCCGCGGACCCCTGAGGTGTAATGAAAGCCTGTGGGAGAGTATCGAGTGAACCTAAATGGATTTTCTCCATTAACACAGACCCATCAGCCAGTTATCAGCTCCGGGGCTGCGGTTGCAGCACCTGGCACTTAAAGTGCCCTCGGCCAGTGACGCCGACATTGCCGACATCTGCTGCCGCGGCGCAGCACCCACCCACCCACCGGCACCTGTTCCCTGCGCACACCTTCCTTCTCAGGGGCTGTCCTGTTTTGGGGTGCCCTTTCTGGGGACAGTGTGGGAAGGATGACAGGACACAGCAGGGGCTCCAAAGCCCAGCCTCAGCCCCCCCGGGTCCCCCTGCCCCGCTCTGCCATGGGGGGTCCCATGGTGGGGAGGGGGCGAAGGGGACGGCTCTCATTCCTGCACACAGCCACTACCTGCTTGCAGTTCATCATTAGCCAGGAAATAATTAATTGTTGGGCAGACAAAAGGCATCGCTCGCCCCCCCCGGGGACCCTGTCAAAGGGAGCTGTCAGGGGTTGGCATGATAAATTACGGCTCCGCCGGCTCCGCAGCCCGTCACCGTCAGGGCTGGGGAAAAGTCCCGCGTTGTCCTTTTGATTGGGGGTCACCAGGGGTCTGGCTCCCGCCTGGCGTCCCCGGGGACACCGAGGTGACGGGGCAGGCAGGGGCCGCGGGGTGAGCAGGCAGGTCCCTGCCTTGTGCCACAGTTGTGCCCGCTGTGTCCGTCCTTCCAAGCCGTGTCCCTCTGTCCCCCTCCAAGCACCCGCCTGTCCCCACCGCGGCGCCCCGCGGGGCTGCCGGCGGCACGTCGGGCGGCCGATTTCCACCTTGTCGGCGTTTTTTGCAGTGATTGCGGGGCCAGCGCTCTCCCCGGCTCCTGCCGATCAAATTACCGTGGCCGCGCTCGCCGGCAGACGCGCTCAGAAATCGCCCCCGCCGCTCGCGTGAAATTTCCTGCGAATTAAAGTGTTGCAAGGTTAAAGAGTCACCCGTGCGCCCCGCTGTCCCCCAGCCCCTGCGGCCGCCTGGGACCGCGATGCTGCCAGAAAACAAAGTGGCCGATGACTGAAATAATGAAATAATATGTATTCATCCATATTCGTTTGCATGTTTTAAACGAGGTGGGCTGGGGAAGGCTCTCCTGGTTTGCTGCTCATGCTGCTGGGCCTGTGCTGGGCAGGATGGCCCAGCCCTGGGACGGGGAAACTGAGGCTCGGAGGCAGCGGCTGCTGCCCTGGTGTCTCAGCAGGTCTGTGCCTGGTGCCGGCGGTGGCTCCGGCACGAGGCCGACGGCAGCACGTAGCTCCAGGGAGCACCAGGGCAGTGGCTGGTTCGGCTCAGGGACCCGAGGGTGACGCTGATGTCCCCGCTGCCCTTTGCAGCCGCCAGCTCGGGGTGCTGCCACCCCCGTCCCCATGTGCGGCTCTTGTGGCACCTGGCTGTGCCCTGGCCACTGCTCCATGAGCCGCTCGGCGCTGTGGCCAGGCTCGGGTGTTTGCCGCGCGCTGGGTACGAGCTGGAGGGGTTTGCAGGTCAGGGCGGTGGCGGCTGTTGAGGAAAGGCTGGATGGTGACTGTCACCTGGCGGGGACCGGCAGGCTGGCTGCGGTGGGGCTCCCTCGCTCTGCGGGATGGCGGGGAGGTGATGGCGGATGGGACGAGTGGGTGACGCGGTGCTGCTGCCAGTGCCATGGGGCTGAGTGCCGGTGGCCACGGTTCTGGGGACTCTGCCAGCAGCGTGCCAGGCCCGGCCGTAAGGAGTGCCGGGGCTCGGCAGCACTAACGAGGTCAGTGCCGGGGGCTGTTTACTCCGTCCCGCTGTGGGAGACCCCCAAACGGGCGCCTTGATCTGGCTGTCCCGGCGGGCTGCGGCGCGGCACGGGCGGCGGGGGGCCCGGCTGCCGGCAGCAGATAACCCCCAGTGGCTCCCGTCCCGCGCCCGTTATCAGCGCCCGCCCGCCTCGCCAGACGTGTTAATTAGGGCGCTCAGCGTGAGCAGCCGGAGCACGTATGAGCACGCGTGGCCTCGTGCACGGGCTGGCACATGTCTGGGCTCTGCCTGGGAGCGACGTGTCGGGCTGGTGGCTGCGGGAGCTGCTGCGGCTGTGGGGATGTGAGCAGGTGCAGGATGGGTGTGCACAGGACCGGGTGTGCATGGAGCAGCGTGTGCACAGTGCAAGGGTGTGCGTGGAGCAGCGTGTGCACAAGGCAGGGTGTGCACAATCCAGGGTGTGCATGGAGCAGCGTGTGCGCAGTGCAAGGGTGTGCGTGGAGCAGCGTGTGCACAAGGCAGGGTGTGCACAGGACCGGGTGTGCATGGGGCAGAGTGTGCATGGAGCAGCGTGTGCACAATGCAGAGTGTGCACAATCCAGGGTGTGCATGGAGCAGGGCATGCAGGGGTGCACCCACGTCAGGCCGGGTGTTTAGGGGTGCAGCCGTGCTGGGCGGGATGCATATGAGTGCGCACACCCCGGCCCAGGGCAGGCTGCGCTTTGGAGGGCGCAGGCGGCCTCTCCTCCCCACCGGGGCCCGGTGCCCCTCTCACCTTTGCTGTCAGCCGCCACCGTCAACACCTTCTGCCACCGCGGCTCTGCCATCTCCTGAGCCATCTGGCTGCCCGGTTTTGCAGAGCTCTGGTCACCCCCCTGCCCTCCCTGCTCCCTCGCTGCTCTCTGCCCGCTCCCTGCCCAGGACGGGGGGCTTTGTGTCCCCAGCGATCCCCCTGCCCCGGCATGGCCATGCCCGCGGCTCGCCGGGCCTGGCGTGGCGAGCCATGGCTGCAGGATTGCCGGCACTAACACAATTACCCTGACACTTTCCAGCCGCTGTCTCTCCGACAATGAATTTCTGATCTGATTTAATTTGTGCGGGCCCTGGCGGCATGCACGGCCGCGTGCCGCCAGCCCCGGAGCCCGGCGGGCGCGGGCGCTCCCTGGGGAGGCCGAGGGGCAGCGAACGCCGGAGACCCCCCTGGTGCCGTCCTGCCAGAGCGGGCACCGCGTCACCCCTGCACCGAGCGCCGGCAATGATGTCGTGTTCACGATGGACCAGGAGAGAGGCTTCTGGTGCCTTGATAGCCGGAGCTGCTCCTCCAATGCTGCCCGGTGGTGCCACCGGCTGAGCTGTGCCGGGGCGCAGGGTCTGCGGTCAGTCCTGCTCGCGGTCCGGCCACGCGCGGTGCTCCCAAAAACACGTGGGCCGGGACGCGGGGCGGCGTGCCGTGGTGTCACCGTGCCATGGTGTCACTGTGCCGCGGTGTCACTGTGCCGCGGTGTCACCGTGCCGCGGTGTCACCGTGCCGTGGTGTCACTGTGCCGTGGTGTCACCGTGCTGCGGTGTCACCGTGCCGCGGTGTCACCGTGCCGCGGTGTCACTGTGCCGTGGTGTCACCGTGCCGTGGTGTCACCGTGCCGCGGTGTCACCGTGCCGCGGTGTCACCGCCGTGCCGAGCGGAGATGGGGACAGTGCGTGGCTGGCCCGAGGGGGCACGGAGCAGCGCCGGGCGGGGGTCAGGGTGGGGGTCCCGGGGTGGGCGCAGCGAGGGGCTCGGGGCTGTTGGCCCCGTCCTGCCCCTCGGGATCGTCGTGCCTCGCCGGGCCGCGTCCCCTGGACTGGTGGCCGCTGCAGGAGCGGAGCGGAGCGGGGACCTCCGCGCCGCCCCGCTTTATTATTGAGTTTAACCTACAGTCTTCCTTACATGCCACAGTGCCCGTAACTAGTGCAGAGGCTGCTTTTATGTGCAAATGAGCCTTTTTTTTTTTTAATCTTTGACAGAGAATGTGCTGTGTTTACATAACAGAGGGCCCTGGTACTCTGGAGAGGGCCACTGACAGTGCTGGCAGGAGATGTTAAGAAAGATCTAACATTTCTGATCTCTGTTTAGCCAGAGGCACTGCGAGGCAGGCAGGAGCGGCAGGGGAGGGTGGCTGGGGGTGCTGGGGGGGCAGCTCGGCTGCCGCTGCCCCGGGGCCGGGGAGGGCGCAGGGACCGGCCGGGGGGGCTTGGGGACCCGCGGTCTGTCACCCGTGGCCGTGAGCGAGCGACCCGGGCGGCTGCGGTGGCACCGGAGGGTTGGGGACCTGGGGGGTCCCGGGGGGAAGTTCACCAGGCGGCAGCGAAGAGGAAAACTCCTCCCGCCAGGTTAAGTGGAGAAATGACCAATATCCTAAGGCCAGCTGGGTTAAAACGCATTAATTCAGGATGGGCCGTTAATGGCGGTATTGATTAGTCTCAGCGCTGGGCTAACGAGCGTCCGCGTTAACGAGGTGTGAAGTGCAGCAGCGGGTGCGGTCGGGAGCTTTGGGTGGGGGCACAGTGGAGCACCCCAAGAGGGACCGGGGAGCGGGTTCATCCCCCGACATGGGCTCCGGCACACGGAAAACAGAGTATTTTTGAACTCCTTTGCTCTTTTCTAATTTTTTTTTTTTCCTTGAAAATACTCGAAAGACCAAGTTTCTTCCCCCTCCACTTTTCCCAGCAGTTCCCCTTCCTCTGTCTCCCCCAGCCCTGTTACACCCGGTCCCTGTGCAGTGCAGGGCGAGGAGCGATGCTCAGGTTTGGCTTTTCTTTGTGCAACTTTGCAGAAAGCAAAAGGGAGAATAAACTTGGTCTTGGTGAGGATGGATTTGTACACAGAAGCCCACGAGAAGTTCTTCCACCCAAGCCATTCTGGCAGCTGGTTCGGCAGGCTGGCGCTTGCGTTTAAACAAATTTTGTTTTCTTCTCTGTTATAAAGCCAACGCTTAGCCCGGGGGACTGGGGAGCGCTGCTCTTTTTCTAGATCTGCAAAACAGGCTGAAATAACAGCTCCGGGTGCGCCCATTTATCTCTTAGCCCATCGCGTCCCACTCCGTCACCCAGTCCTCTCATCTCTCCGCATCTCCCTAAAGCAAAAGCTGACAATGAAGTGTAAATGGGGAGTGTTGGCTCTGGAACATAATGACGGCAATTTCGATGCCAGCCGTCATTTCCCCGCCGTTGCCCCAGGTAACAGGAGCCGTTGTCTCCCGTCTCCCACGGCCGGTGGCTCCGTGGGGTTTGCTGCCGTTTGCATTAGGAGGGAAAGGGAAACACCGTGAAATGAGGGGGTGAGTCCGGGCGGCTGCTCCCCGGGTCCAGCATCGGCTCCGGGGGTGCCCGGGCTGGGGAAGGTGGTGGTTGTGCATGGAATTTGCATACATTACCCACAGTTCTTTGCCTTCCCCAGCGCTCCCGGGAGGCTGCGTGTGCCGGCTCGCCGTAACCGCGCCGTGCCGGTGCCGGCGGGCGCCGCGACGCTTGCAGAAAGCGGGAAACCAGCACTTTGCAACAGGAAAAAGTTTGGGGTTCAGGGCAAAGCGATGGGCACAGGTGGTGCTGCCCAGCCCTGTCCCCATCTCCATCCCTGTCCCCATCTCCATCCCTGTCCCCATCTTCATTCCTGTCCCCATCTCCATCCCTGTCTCCATCTTTATCCCTGTCCCCATCTTCATCCCTTTCCCCATCTCCATCCCTGTCCCCATCTCCATCCCTGTCCCCATCTTCATTCCTGTCCCCATCTCCATCCCTGTCTCCATCTTTATCCCTGTCCCCATCTCCATCCCTTTCCCCATCTTCATTCCTGTCCCCATCTCCATCCCTGTCCCCATCCCCGTCCCTGCCGCGTGGCTGTCAAACGGCATTAAGCCCAAACTAACCCCCCGTCCACCGGAGCCGTCACCATCATTCCAGATAACTGTAATCGAGCTGCTGAATATGTAGCTGGGCTTGGAGTTTTGTAGTTGAGATAAATATTGATATTAAAGCTGTCAGGGCTGGCGAAATGACGGTGACACCCGCTCTGCCGGTATCACACCAGCTGCAGCCCCCGGGACGGCACCCGCAGCCACGGCCGGTGGGCACAGGGCTCAGACATCGGGGAAATTCAAAAGTCGATATAATCACTCCGCCGCCAGCCCCGCATTTTGGTTTGTTCCTGCTGGATGGCACTCGATGCCGGCGTCCCCGCGCTGCCGGGCCGGCTGCTCACCCGCCGGGGCATGCGGCGAGCTGGGGGTGGGCCCGTCCCTGAGGAAAAGAAAATAAAAGGGGAAAAACATAACGGGCAGCCCCTGTCCGCCCGTCACCACCCGGGCAGGTTGTGGGGAGCCCTCGTGCCCCCTGCCCGTCCCCCCTCCCACCCCACCACGCTCCCGCTCGCTCCTTCTTTATTTTTTTAATTAGCTGATTCGCTATCTGGCGCCAAAGTGCGTTTCCAACCACCGCACTCAGGAAACCTCATTAACACAGATCAAAAGGAGCTTTTAATGATTTATAAAGGTGCAGCAGTTTGGAGAAATTAAATAATTTAGGTGGTGTGTGTACGGCGGGTCCCTCAGGGCCGCATTACGGCGTACGGTGAGCCGCAGCCCCAGCCGCGCTTCCCCGCTCCGCCGCGGCACTGGGGACACCGCACGGCCCCGCCGGGACCGGGGACACCACCGGGACTGGCGACATCGTCACCTCCCTTCTGTGGGGCTGGGAGAGACGAGGCTCCTGCCATAACCTCGAGCGTCACCTTGTCCCTGCGCACCGCGGTGTCACCGGGTCAGGACGCCGACATCTCCCGGCACAGCCTGGCGGAGGTTTGGGTGCTGGTGCCACCGCCGCAGTGGCCACGCTCACTGTGCAGCCGTCAAGAACATTTTACCAACACGGTTAAAATAAAATAAACCTTGGCCCTGGCAGGGTGGTGGGACGGGGGGACGCCCGACTCCCCTGGATGGACCCAGGTGTCCGGGCGCATCCGGCTCCGTCCCCTCCCAGACCCCACAAGTGGCTTTTTGCCTCTTTTGCCCCAAAGCTCCGCGGCTGCTCCGGAGCGGGGAAAATGGCTCTGCCACCAGGACACCACGACCAACACGTGGCCGAAATCCCCCGACGGCCCCGTCCGGCTCCCGGCGCTGCCGGCAGCGTCCCGTAGGACGGCGCTCGGTGCCGCGGCACGGCCGAGGAGAAGGAGGAATAGATGGAAAAAACCAGCTTAAACGTTCCCGGCGTGGAGTCCGCTGCCGCCTCGGCCGTGCCGGGACCCAGCCGAGCAACGGGATTAATGGAGAAAAGAGCCGGACGGGAGCGTCCTCCCGTTCCTGCCGCCCCCCCGGGCCGAGGAGCCGCGTTGTGCCCGTTCCCGGGGGGACCGCGGCGGGGGCTGCGGGGGGCTGGCGCTGCCCGCTCCGCCGCTGAATTTCCATCAGGTCGTGTTTAAGAAAGACAGCGAGAGGGCGGCGGGCGAGGTTGGGGGCTGGTTTCGGGGGGGGTGGGGGGGGGCGCTGCTGTGTGTTATTTTGCTCTGTAATAGGCTTATTACTCCTGATCACGCTGTGACGATTTGAATGAAGGAGATTTCGGGAGATGAAAGCGTCAGGGAGATTTTAAGTGTCTCAGCGCCTGGCCCCGGCGAGGACGGGTGTCCTTGCCGCGGGGGGGACCCCCAGGACCCCGTCACCACCCCGTCCCAAACCCCCTCCTGCCGCCCCCGCCGCCCCTCACTCCTCTGACGGTTACAAACCTCCTAATTTTCAGCCTCAATTTATTCATGGCCAGTTTATACCCATTTGTTTATGTGCCAACACTGTTCTTCAGCTTAAATAGCTCTTTTCCATCCATAATGTCTCCCCCCCCGCCCCGTATTTCAGCAAGCGCAATCATATCTCTTTTCAAGCTGTTCGGGAAAGAAAAATCTGAATTATTTAACCCTTGGGACACTGCCTGGGCTTGCAGGGTTGTAGCAAGACCAAGGGAGAAACACACTTTGTTCCCGCGCTGGGTCGCTGCCCTTGCGTGGGAGTTTTGGGGAGATGCTGCTGCTCCCCGGAGGGGAAACTGAGGCACGGAGGGGGCAGCGGAGGGGCCATGGGGTGAGCGAGGCCACCGGGCAGCCCGCCTGTCCCCTCCGCGTCCCCTGCCTGTCCCCTGCCCTGCCGGCAGAGCAGGCCGGGCTGTCAGGTAGCGCTAACGGTAACGAATGCCCCTAATGAAGCACCCAATTAGCCGGGATCCCAGCCTTAATGGTAGCTGACAGAGCTGAAAGCTGCGAGTAGTCGATTGTCAAGTGTAACATCCCGGCGGGTGCGCGGGGAGGCTGCGCCATCCGTCTCTGTCAGGAAAAACAAAGCTCCCGCGTTAACCCCTTTGGCGGTGGCCGAGCGCCATGCCCATGGCATCGGCCCTGGTAGTGGCATCACCCCTGTCCCACGGCGTCATCCCTGGTGGTGGCATCATCCCCATCCCACGGCATCATCCCTGGTGGTGGCACCATCCCCGTCCCACGGCATCATCCCTGGTGGTGGCACCATCCCCGTCCCACGGCGTCATCCCTGGTGGTGGCACCATCCCCGTCCCACGGCGTCATCCCTGGTGGTGGCACCATCCCCGTCCCACGGCGTCATCCCTGGTGGTGGCACCATCCCCGTCCCATGGCATCATCCCTGGTGGTGGCACCATCCCCATCCCATGGCATCATCCCTGGTGGTGGCACCATCCCCGTCCCACGGCGTCATCCCTGGTGGTGGCACCATCCCCGTCCCACGGCATCATCCCTGGTGGTGGCACCATCCCCGTCCCACGGCATCATCCCTGGTGGTGGCATCATCCCCATCCCACGGCGTCATCCCTGGTGGTGGCACCATCCCCGTCCCACGGCATCATCCCTGGTGGTGGCACCATCCCCGTCCCACGGCATCATCCCTGGTCCAGGATACCCGCCCCAGTGATGGCATCATCCCCGTCCCACGGCATTGTCCCCGTCCCACAACATCATCGCAGGTGACGGAGTCATCCCCATCCCATGGTGTCATGGGGGGCTCATTTCCAGGGGCTGCACGTTTCCAGGCAGAGTAACAGAACCCTGGATTTGCCCAAAGCTGAGCTTTTCATTCGGCCTCAAAATGTCGTGAATTGGCATGTGTTGGTGAGCCAAAGCGGGGGCTCTCCTCTTGCTTTCTGCAAGTCCTGATGGGCCAAAGAGCTGGAGATTTGCCCTGAGCTGGTGTCCCCGTGTCCTGGGGACTCGAGGGCTCAGGGGAGGTGGGGACGCTGCCCACGGGGAACGTGCCAAAACTGGGGCGCGTAGCCGGGCACCGGCGCTTGGCTCAACCGCGGCTGCTCGCCCTTCCCTGCCCCGCCGAAAGGCGTCTTTTATTTTTCCTGTTTTGAAGCAGATGAATTAGCAATGTGCCTCGTTTAGCCAGTTCAAATCCCGCTCATTTTAATTAGCGCGGGCGGGCGGCCCTGCTGCGGGCAGCACGCAGGGCAGCGGCGCGCTTTCCAGGTGGCGGGTTTGTAAAACGCTGTTGACATTTTGCGAACGGAGTGACTTAAACGATAACAAATTAACAGACGGCGCCGTGCGTGCGTGCGCGCGGGGCTGGCGCGGCGTGAGCCTCCGGGAGCAAATTCGGTTATCGGAGCGTGGCCGAGCGCCGGTGGCTCCGTGCCGGTGTGAGCCCGGTGCTGGAGTCTCCGTGCCGGTGCTGCGGGTTGGGGTGTCGCGTCCTGGATCTGTCCCCCGCCCCGTCCCTGAGCCCCCGGTGCCGGGCTGTGCCGGGACCGCGGTGCTCGGTGCCGCGGCACAGCTGCGCTCCCGCCGAGCGGCCGCGTCGGACCCCGGATCGTGCGCGTTGCAGCATTCGGTGGAACCGCCAGGAGGGAATATTTGATCAGGCAGAAATGGAATATTTATAGGAGGGAGTGAATCAGCAGGGGAAAACGGAGACATAAATAAAGATTCGCCAGCAAGGAAAAACCAGGACGGAGCCCAGACAAAGTCACCCGGTGCCTGGGGACACGTGGCCCCGGGTGGCAGCGCCTGCGCTGCCCGCTCCCCAAACACGGGGTCCGAGCAGCCCCAGTGTCCCCCAGCGCTCGAGGGGACGCGGGAGGGTCCGGGCAGCCCGTGGGTGTCCCCTGATGGCACACGGGGACGTCCCCGTCCTGTCCCATCCCACCAGGGTCTGTCTTTGCCGTGGGGCTGTGGTGAGGTGGCAGGGACACCCCGTCCAGCCCTGTCCCCAGGGGACAATTAGTGTCGTCCCCAACCCCGGCTCATTGCATTGAAGCCACCTGGGCACTGTCTGCGGGGACAGGGATGGGGACAGGGACGAGGACGGGGACAGGGACATCCTTCCCCCAGAACCTGTTCCTGGCTTTAATCCCGACTTTGTGCCGTGCGACCCCCCCAAAGCTGCGGGTGACCCCTCCCCGCAGCCCCATCTCTGTCTGTGCCATTTATCACAGCTAATCAGCTTTAATTCGGCAATTTGTCAGTCTGGAAAAGGCCCTTCGAGTTAGTTGATTTTTTTTTTTTTTTTCAAAAAATACAATAATAATTATTATTATTATTATTCCCCTGATAAGCATAAGCCCTCCTGTTACAATCGCCTTTGCTTGGACTTTAATAACGATCATGAAAATAAATAATTTTTTGAAATAAAAGGCAGGGAGAATCTTTTTTTTTTAAACAAAAAAAAAATGGTATTGTTTTGTATGCGTTTGAAAATTGTTTCCCAGTAAATCCCAGCCCTTTGTATTAATTTTACATTTTAAAATGTTACCTTGCCAGGGGCAGGGTTGGCACAACTGACTCGAGAAAGGAGAGCGAAGGAGAGAGAGAAAAACCCTTCTCCTTAATTAGCGTTTTTTCCCTGTGTGATCAGAGTGCTTATGAGGCAGGTGATGAGGGGAGGGGGGCGGCCGGCGCCTGCTCGCGGGGCTGCGGAGCCAGCCCCCCCTCTGCCGTGCCCCCTTCCCCGTTTGGGGTGCTGGGTGTCCCGTGGGTCACCCTGTGCCACCGCCGGCCCCGCCTCATTTTGGGGTGTCCTGTGTGATGAGCTCGAGCCGGTCTCAGCCCTGCTCAGCACAGGGCACTCGGGAAGGGACGGGGGGGGTCAGGGACACCTGGGGGGGGCTGTGGCCACCGTCCCCGTCCCCCCCAGGGCCACACTGACCCCTCCAGCCGCTGGCCGAGGGGCTGCGGAGCCGCTTCTCGGGGTGCGTCCCCATCCCCGGTCATGCCGAAGTGGGGGTTCTGCTGGCGGGGGGGGGGGCATCCAATTAATTAGCAATGAAAACGTGATCGCCACAGTGTGGGGGGAAAGCCGGGCCGCCCGGTTGGCCCCCCCGGGGGAGCTGGTGAGCGCCAGCGGTGCTGGTGGCGCCGGGGCTCTGCCGCGTCCCCCCCGGCAGAGCCGGGGGACGGGGGGTCCCAGGGGTCGCCCCCAGGAGCCGGGGGGCGGCACGCCGCGGTGTTCCCAGCACCGCTAATCCCTTAATCTCTCAGATAATCAGCGCCAGAAACAGCAATTACGCTGGGATTGCGGCGCGCGGCTGCGGCGATGCCAACGCTCCGGCGGCGCCGGGAATCGTGATTGTTTTGTGACTGAACTACCAAGCGGTGCCGGTTTCTTGGGTGTAAAACGAAGAGGCTCCGGGTTAATCTCATGGGTTAACGGGGGTGTTGGGGTGGGCAGGGAACGGGGCGATGGGGGGAGCTGTGCCGGGCTGCATCCAGCCCTGGGTCACGGTCAAACCGAGGTTTTGGTGCAGCCGGGGCCGCCGGCATCGCCGCGGCAGGACCCGGTGACCCGTGGTTCTCCCGCAGGTTCCACCGCGGGGACTACACGGTGGAGGTGAGCATCAACGACTACCTGGACATCTACTGCCCGCACTACGAGGAGCCGCTGCCCGAGCAGATGGAGCGGTACATCCTCTACATGGTGAACTACGAGGGCCACGCGTCCTGCGACCACCGGCAGCGCGGCTTCAAGCGCTGGGAGTGCAACCGGCCCGACTCCCCCAACGGGCCCCTCAAGTTCTCCGAGAAGTTCCAGCTCTTCACCCCCTTCTCGCTGGGCTTCGAGTTCAGACCCGGCCACGAGTACTATTACATCTGTGAGTAGGAGCTGGGGGGTGATGGTGGGTCTGGGGACACTGGGATCCGGCGGGGGCACCCCGGGGATGTCCCCGGCATCGCCCTGGCCTGGATGCTGAGCTCGGTTTGCATCGGGGACCCAAAACACCACGAAAACCCCCCAAACCCAGCCCTGCCCGTGTGCCGACAGCGCCGGCAGCTCCGGCTCAAGGTGCAGATCCGCGCCCGGTGCCAAAAGCCGTCACCGGGGCTGGGGCACGGCCATGGCTGTGGGGCGGCCACGGGAGCGATGGGGACTTTGCAGGGACCGCGGGTTGATGGGGACACGGGTGTCATCCCCGTGGGGCCACCGCCAGGCACCACTGAAGGTGCCGCCTCGGGGCTCCCGTGTATTCCCGTGTAGTCCCATGCTCTCCTGGGTATTCCTGTGTGTTCCCGTGTGTTCCCGTGCTCTCCCGTGTATTCCCGTGTATTCCCATGTATTCCCATGTATTCCCGTGCTCTCCCCATATTCCCATGTATTCCTGTGTATTCCCATGTATTCCCATGTATTCCCGTGCTCTCCCCGTATTCCCATGTATTCCCGTGTATTCCCATGTATTTCCATGTATTCCTGTGCTCTCCCCATATTCCCATGTATTCCCGTGTATTCCCATGTACTCCTGTGCTCTCCCCATGTTCCCATGTATTCCTGTGTATTCCCATGTATTCCCGTGCTCTCCCATGTATTTCCATGTGTTCCTGTGCTCTGCCATGCTCTCCCGTGTATTCCCATGTGTTCCCGTGTATTCCCATGTATTCCCGTGTATTCCCATGCTCTCCCATGCGTCCCCGTGCTCTCTGGGGGACACGCTCCCCTTTTTCTCCCAGCAAACGAAGCCTAAACTGGGCAACTCACCCCAGCAGAGCCTGGAGCAGGCGGTGAGGGGGAGAGGAGCCCGACCGGCTTCCTCGGGAGCCCATCGGAGCCACGGGAAAATAAGTTAATGCGGCCCAGATCAGGCTCTGGGAGTCTGGCAATCAATAAAGGGTAAAAAAATAATTTAAAAAAAAAAAGGAAAAAAAGGAAGCCATGATCCCCGAGCACTCGACGGTGTCACCGGGAGCCAGGGATGGCTCTTCTCGTGCCGGAGCCAGCCAGCGTGCTTATCTCCCTTATTATTTCTCCCCCTTTTTCCTAAAGCATCTGTTTTCAGCCCACTTAATTTGTTCCTTTTATCTATATTAAATTACCATTTTTCCCCCCCTCTCCTTCTCCCCCTGTAAAATGTCACTCGCGAAATAACTGCATCTACAACTCTCTATTCCCCCCCCAACCCCGTTTTATTTTTTTATTTTTTATTTTTTTTAATGTCGTTAGGGAGAGATTACACAGAAGTAAATGGTGAAGCTGATCATTGCTAAACCGGTTAGAATTCATGTCATGCGGAACATTAGAAATTATGCCTCTTTGAGGAACCGTATTTAGCAGACATGAAAGAAAAGAAATTACCTCCTCCTCGAGCTGGCAAATTGGAATGCCATTAACCTCGGGGCGCGGGGCCGCGCTGGTGCTCCCGGCGCGGGGCCAAGGGCACGGGCTGGCCCTGGGGACGGCGGGGACATCCGGGGTGCCCGGCACAGCGGGTACCAGGTGCCGCTTGTGTCACCTTCCCCGCGAGGGCTGTTGTGGAGAGGGGGAGAAAACAGAGAGAAAAGGGGGAAAAAAAAGATACCCTGGGTGCTGGGCGGCGTCCCCGGCGTCGCTGCCGCCACTCCTGCCCGGTTCCCCCTTCTTCCCGCTGAAATGAAACTTTAGTGTGAATTCTCTCTCCCCTTTTTTAATCCAAAAAAATAGACAATTCAATTCCTTCAAAAACATATATATATAAAAATCGCGTTTTCTCATATTGACAGGGGACTTTCGCCAAGACCATCGTTGCAATTACTCCCTTGCTCGCTGCCAGTGAGGGTTATTTTCGCTCGGTGCCTCTACCCCCGTCCCCAAACGGCGCTGGGACCAGCAGGGACCCGACTGGGCTCAGCTGGGACGGGGCGGGGGCAGCCCCAGCCCTCCCAGTATAAACTGGGGGTGTGGGGGGGCTCTGCTGGGGGGCAGCTCTGGCCCCGTCCCATTGCGTCCCCATCACCGCTCCTGTGCAGCGGGGCTGGATGCAGCCGCGCGGGGGGGTCACGGCGAGCGCGGCCCCTCGGGGCTCCCTGTCCCACGGCGGGGGCTGAGCCACTGCCCCCCCCCAACCCGCCCCCTCCTCTCCCTTTTGCTTCTCCGCAGCCGCGACCCCCCCGAATGTGGTGGACAGGCCCTGCCTGAAGCTGAAGGTTTATGTTCGGCCAACAAGTGAGTGAATCGGGGGGGAGCCCTGGGCGGGGGGCCGGTCCTGCCCCCGCGGTGGCCCTGTGTCCCCCCCGGTACCGCCGGTGGAGATGGGGACGGTCCCCACAGCCCCGCCGGTGTCGGCACCGCGGTGGGCGCGTTGCCGGCGTGGGAGACGTTTGCTGCTGGGTTTCAAAATAGGGGAGAAAAAAAAGAAAAATTGAAAAAAAAAAAATCTCTGCACAGTGGCTACTTTTCAGAATCAAATAACTCAGCCATTTAAAAAAAACAAATTAATAATTTTCTTCTCCTGTTAACGTGTAATTAGCAAATGGCAGCAGCTCTCCCTGGGGAAGGGCTGAGTGCCTGCGAAATGTCACCGTTTAAAAGGATGTCTTTCTTTTTTTTTATTTGCATGGCTTTAAAATAAAACCCAATATAATGAAACCATCTGTAAAAAATCATTCTGTTTTGTTCAGGACTAGGGCATAATAGGGGGGGAAAAAAATCTCTCCTGGTATTATTTTTTCAGAGTTTAATAATGTTGGTATTTTATTATGCCGACGCCTTGCGCGGAGGAAGAGCCGCCGTCACGGGGTGAGGGGATGGGCGGGCAGCGGCGCTTCGGGGAAACGGGGAGTCCTGGGGTCCTTTATTTTTTAAAATCTCATTAATCTTGAGATGCTGCTGGGAATTTGGGGGGGTGGTACCCAGCTCCTCGCTGCTGGGGATGCATCAACAGCATCCGGACCCTGAGGTACCGAGCATCCCCCCCTCACCCCGCTCCCTCTCTCGCTCCGTTTTCCGCAGACGATTCCCTCTACGAGTCCCCGGAGCCCATTTTCACCAGCAACAACTCCTGCTGCAGCCTCAGGGTCCCGCACGCCGCGCTCGCCGTGGTGCCGGTGGTCTGGACGCTCCTGGCCTCGTAGCGCAGCCGCCGCCGCGCCGGGGAGCGGCTCCGCGGGAAGGGAGCAGCCCCAGGACGGATCCCCGACACCCCGAATCGCCTGCGAGCCGCGGAACCCGCAGGACGGCGCTCGGGGAGGTCACCGGTGCGCAGGTTTGGTGCTACCGGCGCGACGCTCGCCTGGATCCTGCCGCCGCGTGAAGTCCCCGTCGTCACCGGGCCGCCGCGCCGCCCCGCGGGACAGATCTGCCGAGAGCCGCCGTCCCTGCGCCGCGGCTCGCCGGGCTCCAGCCCTCCCGTCGGATCTGGCTTTTTACATTTCTAGACCAAATACGGAGTCCTCGCTGATTTTTTTTTTTTTTTTAAAAAAAAAAGCAAAGAGATTTTTATTTTTATTTGTGGGGTTGTTTCAGCCCAGGCTGCCCCGTGTCAGACTGACCCGCACGGGGCCGGGCTCAGCCCCCCTGAGCCCCTCGCCGGGGCGGCACCGGGACCCTGCCCGCGCCCGGCTGCGGGCAGCGCCAGGACAGACAGATGCCGGCAATGGTGACAACGGCTCCGTGGTCACAGACTCCTTCCCAGCCCGGCCACCGCTCCGGCAGCAGGACGTTGCGGTGCCGGCCCTGCCGCGCTTCCCCTGCCGTGGACACACCGGGACGGGGCACACGAACGGACGCGAGCTCCTGGTGGGGTGACCCTGTCCCCACCACTCGTGCCGTGGATGTCACCGCTGTCCCCATGGGGCCTTGGGACAGCTCTGTGCGTGGCAAAGCGAACTGGACGCAGCGAGGGGAGCGCTGGGGACAGCGGGCCGGCACGAGGAGCACCGGGAATGGCCGGCACTGGGAGCACCGGGGACACCGGGCTGGCTCAGGGGACACCGGGGACGTCTGGCGCGTGGAACAGCAGGGACACGGGGCCGGCACGGGGATCCCGCCGGGCGCTGGGAGCCGGCGGGCCGCGCTCGCCCAGCCGCCGGGGTCGCTCCGGGGGCCTTCGGCTGGCGCCAGGGTCGCGGCCCCGCGGCGCTGATCTCGGAGCGTGTCCCGGCCCCGGCGCTGCCCACGGCGCCGATTTTCCTCCTCCGCAGCCTCCTGCTCTTCGCTGGGGGTGCGAGACCCCCGGGGGGGCCGGCAGCCGCGTGCGGGACCATCGCGGCGCTCCCCATGGCCACCCCCTCGGCCGCCGGGGCTGCCTTGGGGGGTTTTTCATTTTCCTTCTTTGCATTAATAAGCAAAACCCCCAGCCCGACTGTGGCCTGATGAGGGGGGGCAGGTCCCCAAGGAGGGGCTCCCCCCACGGCCCGACCCCTCCTCGCCTTAAATCTGGGGGGGTCCCGTGCCCGTCCCGCAGAGCCCCCCCGTGCCCGGGGGGTCAGTGGCCCTGGGGACAACGGTGACGGGCTCGGACCCGGCCAAACCCCCCCGAACCACGGGCACCTTTTCCGAGCGCCCCCCAGCCCCGTCCGGCAGCCGGGGGGGCCGGCGGGGGCTCCGTCCCTGTACATACAGCGCTAAACTGTGAGCGGTTTTTTTTATGTATTGTTGAGAATGAATTTTATGGAAGGGTTTATTTTATTTTTATTTTATTTTTATTTTTTAGACTAGGAAGCTGAAATCTCGCAATAAGCTCATCTCGACCATCCAAAAAAAAAAACAAAAAAAAATTCCAATTAAAAAAAAAAAAAAAATCACATTTGCTGCCGTCCCGTCCCCGTGTGTCCAGACCAGGTCGTGGTTCTCGAAGGTGAGCGGAAGCACCGTGTTCATCCGGGGGATGATGAGGGGGGGGCGCCCACCCAGCACCCAGCCGGGCGCTGAGCACCCACCCAGCGCGGTGCCGGCACAACCTGGCCTTCGGTCTGTGTTTTATATATATATAGATTATATATATAAATATCTATATTGTGTACAGCGATGTGGGAGAGTGGGAAGGCGAAGGTGGCAGCGGTGCTGGGGGGGCTGGGGGGCTGGGGGTGTCCCCGGCGCGGGCTCTGCGTGTTGGTCTCCGTTCCGTCTGTCCGTGGCCGCGCCGCTTTCGTCCTCGACGTCGTGCTGATGGGAACCGGGTCACCGCCCCATTGGGATTCTGTATTTTTTTATAATAAAATAAAAATTAATGTCTCGTGAGGCCCTTGCTTTCGAGAAGTGACTTTTCCTCCCTTTTGGGATGTGTCTCCGGGGGGGGTCCGTTGCGAGCTGGGGGGGACAACGCCGGCACTGGGGGGACAAATCTCGGCTCCGTCCCCTCTCCCCCGGTGCAACGGGGCTGCGAAGCCGGAGCGCTCTGCTGGGTGGTGTGTTAATTACGGGAAGGATTTAATTACCACGTTAATGAATAATAATGGATATTCAATTAATTAATATACAATTGTTGATAGTACTTAATTATCGGAGGTGTTGCAGCCCGGTGGGTGGGCGCTCGGGGCTGGGATGCTGCAGCGTCTCCCCGGTTGCCTCTGCCTCCGTTTTCCCCATGCTGAGGTGGCATCGGGCCACCACCAGGTGACATCCCGGGAGGCCACCGAAGCCGGGACAGGCTGCTGGGACGTGGCACCGCAGTCGTCCTTTGCCCCCAGCCCCCTCCTTCTCTTCTTCTCCTCAAGTACTAAAAAACTTTTTTGTGCTGCCCATGTTCACTCCCAGCATTTCATGCGTATTTCAGCATAATTAGCGGAATAGGAACAACCCACTGTTAATTAATTCCGGCTGGTACAGCTGATCCGAGGCTCTGAAGTTTGTCACGGGAGGGTGAAAGACTAATTTTTTAATTTAATAAGGACCATTTGTGTGCTGGGGGTGGGGAGAAACCACTCTGGACTGTGCTTGGGACAGAGCCCGACTGGGACTCACCAAAAAAGAGGTGATTTTTTTAGCCCCACTCAGTAGGTTTTTGAGAGGCCTGACTCATTATTTTTTTAACACTGGGGGCTGGAAATACAGAGTTAAAAATAGCGAACTGGCAGGCGCAAGGCTGAGATGGATCATCGTTAGTAATTAATTGAGTCATGGATTTTTAAGACCTGAAAGGGATCATTTGGCTCAGGCAGCCCCTGTCTTGCAGAGGAGTCGAGGTTTGATTTAAGGACTCGCGGGGATGGAGATCTGGTCCAGCCCTGGGTGCTCCAGCGGCTGCATCCTGGCGGGGCGGGTTGGTCCTTTGTGGTGTTGAAGCGGGGCTGGTTGGGGACGTGTGGGGCTGGGTGGGGACACATGGCTGGGGCTCCTGCATCTCCCACCAGCCTCGAGCAAGGGGGTCCCGGTGGCTCGGGGGGGGTCTCACCAGCCGAGGAGGGGAATGACCCTGATTTGCGGTGTTTGGCTCTGCTGGAAAACCAGGGTTTCCTCTGCGGGCTGACCCGGAGAAATTAAACACGTCTTAAATCTCTTCTCTTTAAAGGTGACAGCACGTGTGAAGGGAAGGGAAGGAAACAGCCCCCAGTCCCCGGGGGGATTCCCTGACCCGCAACAGGAGCTTCCCCCCAGCCCGGTGACCCCAAACATCCTCAGCCGCAACCGGGGGGACCGAGGGGCTCGTGGCCTCGTGCCTTTGCACGTGGTTTGTGGATGCTGGGTTCTGGGATGCACCAGCATACACGGTGCCACCGAGGGTTACGCGGTGCCACCAGGGTTTGCGTGGTGCCATCCGGCTCCCTCTGCCACCACCGTCCCCCGGCAGCTGTGCAGAGCACAGACCCAGTTGCACTAAGGCTGCAGGGCTCATCCCGCGTCCCCCGCTCCTGTCCCATGCCGGGGACAGCGGCACCCTGTGCTCACCGTGGGCTTGGTGGCATCTCCCAGGCTCCATCACTCCCCTCCGGCAGCTCCCCAGGCTGCTGCCCCGTCTCGGCACGGCCGCGGTACGAACGTGCATCCGTCACCGCGAGAGCAGCCGGGCTCACCGTGGGAAAGTGCTGAGAAAGCGTCACGGGGGGAGGAACGGGACCCGCCGTCCCTGCCGCTTGTTTCCTGCACCCTGGCTGTCACATCTCACTTGATTCCCTCCTGCTGTCCCTGTCCCCAGCCTTATCTCCTGATGGGTACAAGCGATACGAACAGAAACGGTCGTGTAACAAGCTGCTGAGCGCCCGGGAAAACACCAGCTCAGGGGGATGATTTATGAAAACAGCGCGAGAAGAGAGCGGGGGGTTTGCGGAGACGAGGCGCGCAGGGAGGGATGCCGGCTGCCACCGCGCGGGGCCCCCGCGATGTCCCTTGGCGGCCATCGATTGCCACGGAACGAGCCAGCCGGGTGTGTAATTGCGCACAGCGACGGCGGCCACCTCCCCGCGCCGTTCCGCGGGGCCTGGGAAATGAAACTTTTCAGGCCACTAGACATTTCGTTTTCTTCAGCTGTTAATTCCTCCCACCCCGGGGAGAGGAGCGGGGGATGCAGGAGCGGGCAGGGGGCTGCTGCTGCCCCCCGGGCGTGGGAGCATCTCAGGAGCACCCAGGACACCGCCCCTGTCCCTTCGCCCCATCCCAAGCTCGGCTCAGCCGTGGGGAGAGGTGAAGCGGGTACCGAGCATCCCCAGCCCAGCCCCCCCGGCCCCAGAGCTTTGCCAGGGGGCGATTTCCCCCCGCCAGGCACCGAGCGAACATCCATTCCCCTCGGCGAGCTCCTCTCTCGCAAGGTAACCAGCATTATATCCAGACCAATTGCTCCAGCATGATCCTCCTGAATGTTGCACAGCATGTACACGGCGTCTTATGTAAAATACATGCCCCTGGGTGAGCCTTTTAATAGCGCCGGCTCCTGCCCGGGGGGCGGGGGGGCCGCTCTCTGCCACGGCGGTGCCAAGAAATGATTGAAAAGTTGGGGCTCGCCGTAGGAAACACCCCGCTGGGGGGAACAACGTGTTTTCATTCCCCTGCCAGGTAACAAATGAAAAGAATTGCAATGAATGCTAATGGAGCAGGGATGCTGCAAGGCTGCCTGGGCTGGGGGGAGCTGGGTTGGGGGGTCCGGCCCTGGGAACGCGGGAGCTGCCGGGGGACCCCGGTTTTGCTGGTTGGAGTTGGCCATGCAGCACGGTCGGGTATGCGGCTGGGGGGCTCTACAGGGGGGATGCTGTGCAAAAATCGCACCTTTTTTGCATCAAAGTGCAGCTGGGGGAGCACGTCAGCCCCCAAAATTCCCCTTGGCGGGAGCTGCCATCCCCTGGGAGCCCATCCCGGTGTCCCCATCCCGGTGTCCCCATCCCGGTGTCACCGTCCCGTTCCCCCGGCCGAGCCGCCCCTGAACCGGCTCCTCGCTGAGCTGGGCTGAGCTGTTTGTAGATGCGGCCGGGCTGGCGAGCGGGAGGGTAAACAGGCATGAACAGCCTTCATCCACGCCAGTAAATATTTTATATCGCACACCAAGAAAAGACACTCCTATTTAAATGATTTATAAAGGAAGATCATGTAGAGGTTTCTATAAAATATGTAGGGCTCCTAATCCCGACATCATCAAGCAAAGAGGACTGAAATCATATATTACCTTTGCAGCAGCGCGGCTGTGGGGACCCGGCTGCCAAGGGAAGTGTGTTTACAGCCGGGGGCTCCTGGGGGAGCGATAAATCACGGCGGGGCCGGGGGGGGACAGGGAGCCGGAAATTAAGTGGCAGTTTCTGTCCCTCATGGCGGGGCAGGGCGGGGGGATGCCCGACTCGGAGGTCTTGGTGTCCCTGTCTTGGGTGGGGATGATGTCTCTGGGTGTGGTGATGCTCTGGGTGTGGCGATGCTCTGGCTGTGCTGATGCTCTGGGCATGGTGATGCTCTGGCTGTGGCGATGCTCTGGGTGTGGCGCTGCTCCGGGTGTGGCGCTGCTCTGGGTACGGCGATGCTCTGGGTGTGGCGATGCTCTGGCTGTGCCGATGCTCTGGGCGTGGTGGTGCTCTGGCTGTGGCGATGCTCTGGCTGTGGCACTGCTCTGGGTACGGCGATGCTCTGGCTGTGGCGCTGCTCTGGGTATGGCGATGCTCTGGGTACGGCGATGCTCTGGCTGTGGCGCTGCTCTGGCTGTGGCGATGCTCTGTATACGGTGATGCTCTGGCTGTGGCGATGCTCTGGATATGGCGATGCTCTGGCTGTGGCGATGCTCTGGATACGGCGATGCTCTGGCTGTGGCGATGCTCTGGATACAGTGATGCTCTGGCTGTGGCGATGCTCTGTATACGGTGATGCTCTGGCTGTGGCGATGCTCTGGATACGGCGATGCTCTGGCTGTGGCGATGCTCGTTCTCCAGCAGGACCCTGGGGGTGGGCACAGGGTGCTGGCCCCTCCGGGAACCCAGAACCGCGCTGCGGTGCGGCAGGTCGGTGCACGTCGAGGCCATGCCCTGCTCCGCTCTGCAGCGGGGCTGGACCCAGCGCCACCAGCAGCGATGGGGCACAGTCAGCATCGGGCCCACGGGGACACGACCCTTTTAACCTCGCACCCCCTCCAGCTGCCCCTTGACGCTCCCATTGCCCCATCCCCTCGCCGCAGCCTTTTGGGTCCATTTATCGAGTTTTTCTCCCCTCCACAGACCCATCTGCTGCCCCCACCTCCCCCCGGGAGCCGGGGGTCCCGGCAGCCGGCACCCACCGCGCACCCCGTGCCGGCGAGGGGCACGGCCGCTCTCTGGCAGCGGCGGCGGCGATTTGGCATGCGGCGGCGGGAGCCGGCAGCCGATGGGGCCCTGGCCGCTGCGTTATTAAGGGATTAGCAAGTTGTCTTGGCGCTCAATTGTAGATAAGTGCCGCATTTTGTATTATCTTTTCACGCTGCACCGCGAAGGATGACAAAGAGACAACATGGGTGTCATGGCCTTCAGCATATCATTAAGGGTAATTTGTCTTGCAGGGAGGGGGGAGGGCGAAGGGAGAGAGGGAAGGAGAGGAGGCGAGGGAGGAGAGGGAAAAGCAGCCCGGGAGGAGAGAGGGGATTAAAAACTAAAGAGAGGAGATTAGGAGTGAAATGCAAACTGTATTCAGAGTCAGCCAGGCAGGGAGAAGCAAATAGCCGAGGAGGGGACGGCGGTGCCGGGGGGCCCAGCTCCATCCCAGCGCTGGGATGGGGGGGCGGGAGGTGAGCGGGGGGGGGGCGCTTCGGAGACCCCCCCTCTTCTTCTCCTGCACAGAAGAGCCCCGAATCCGCCCCCAGCCCCAACCATACGCATCAATCTGTGATAACCAGCAGCCACCCAGGGGTGTCACAGGCGAGAGAAGGGAATTCATTGCCCCGCTCATTGCCATGGGCCTGGGGGCTCCCGGGGGGGCTGGGGATACGGGACGAGGCAGGTCAGGGTATGGCAGCATCTCCCTGGTGCAACCTGCTCCCTGGTTTAACCTGCTTGTGGTGCAACCTGCTCCTTGGTGCAACCTGCTCCTTGGTGCAACTTGCTCCCTGGTTTAACCTGCTTGTGGTGCATCCTGCTCCCTGGTGCAACCTGCTTGTGGTGTGACCTGCTCCCTGATGCAACTTGCTCCCTGGTGCAACCTGCTTGTGGTGCAACCTGCTCCCTGGTGCAACCTGCTCCCTGGTGCAACTTGCTCCCTGGTGCAACCTGCTTGTGGTGCAACCTGCTCCCTGGTGCAACCTGCAGGTGGTGCATCCTGCTCCCTGGTGCATCCTGCTCGTTGCACACCCCTGTTTCTCCCAGGCTTTGCAGCCCTCCCGGCCCCGCTCGGCCCCATCCCTGTGCGGCCGGGTCTGTTCCCCCTCGCTGGGCAGCCAAGGGTAAAAGCAAGTGTAATAGCAAGAGAAAAATGTAGCAGTTTTCAGCAAAGCCCCCCAGGCCCGGGAAGCGGGGGCTGTGCCGGCGGTGGTTTGCTCTATTGGTCAATCAATCAATCAGGAATAAAGGCACGGGTATCGATCGGGGAAGATGGCTTTTCAGGGGCCAGGTAATGGAAATATGCATCTGGAGACAGTCAAATGGAACTGCCAATGCCATGGTCACTGCCGCGAGGAGCTGCGGGAGGAGAATCCTGTGACAGCAGCTGCCCCTCACCCCAATGCTGCCTCACCCCCTCCCGCAGATCCTGGGGGGCCCGAATCCCTGTGGGCAGACGAGCGGCTGGCGCTGGATGCAGCGACCCCGGGGCAACGGGCACCGTCCTGGTCCCTTCCTCTGCCGCAGGGACCGGGGCTGCAGGGCCGGGGCATCCTCCCGCACCCCCTCCCTCCCCTCCCCTTCTGATAATCCTATTTTTGAACCAGGGGATTAGGATCAATACTTCGCTCCTAATGCTGCGGTAATACAGTGTTACACCGCCAGCGCCCGTTCCCTGCTGAAACACTTAAGGTAGTTTAAACCCATTTGTGCCGGGGAGTGCCGGGAATCCACAACGAGCTGCGCGCGGCCGGGCTGCGGCACGCCGGGGGCTGCTGGCCAAACCTGGCCCTGGGCGGCCACGGTGGCCGTTGGAGCCCAGGGGCCACTGCACCCTGAAAGGTGGGGGATGGCACGTAACGGGGCCACCGTGGGGTCCCCTGTGCTGTGTCCTTGCGCTGCCTGGGTTGGGGTCTCTGCTGACCTTGCTCTGGGCAGCCAAGCCCACGTGCGAGCATCCCTCGTGCGAGCATCCCTCGTGCGAGCATCCCTCGTGCAAGCATCCCTCGTGCGAGCATCCCTTGTGTGAGCATCCCTCGTGCAAGCATCCCTTGTGTGAGCATCCCTCGTGCGAGCATCCCTCGTGCAAGCATCCCTTGTGTGAGCATCCCTCGTGCGAGCATCCCTCGTGCAAATGCCCTCAGTGCAATCAAGCCCTCGTGCAAACAGTTGTGTCCCCAGGGTTTTGGGTGACCCCAGCTCCGCCCCAGGTTTTGGGTGACAGCGGCTCCTCCAGCTCTGGGGGGATCTGACCGTCTTTCGCTCCGAATTGGCTGAGGGGTTTGGAAGTGAACTCCCAGGGAATAGAAACACAAATATTTCCATCCAGCGCTATAATTATGAATTAGAGCAAAGCTCTGTCTTTATTAGGTGCTAATAAAGATAAAGGGGGTTTTGAAATGCAAGGCACAGCTATATAAATGCTAATTCACCCGGAGACCTTCCTCTCTCGCCAGGCCGCAGAGAACTGAGGTTTCAAGGCAACTTCTCTCCAAAAAAAAAAAAAATCCCGGCCGAGCAAACTCCAAGAAACCATCTCAGCAACTTAATTAAGTTTATTTAACGATGCAGCAGCTCAGCCACCCTGGCACCTGTGATGCCCCAGCAAAGCCCACCTACGGGGCGCAGGGCAGAAGCTGCCCGGGGGGACCGGACCCCCGTTTTGGCTCCGTCTGCTCCGCCAGCACAGCCCAGCAATGGTTTATCCCCCCGGCTTTGCCCGGCACCCCCTGTCCCTCTCCCTGTCACCCCAAATATGTATTTTTCAATTTTCCTCCCTATCGATTTTCAATCAGGTGCAGAAAACAAGACAATCCCGGCTCAGCCAGCCCAGCTCGCGCTGCTGCTCGCCCAAAAAGTCATCGCTGGGATGGATGGCCTGTCCTCAGCAAAGGGGCGTGTGCAGGGGTGTCCCCCCGTGCGTGGGCATCCTCGGCCTGTCCTGGGCCGTGCGAGGACACGGGGGAGGCTGCAAAACCCCCCCGGCTGTTTCACCAGGTGGGGCAGATCCTGCACCCACTGCAGGTGTCCTGTCCCTCCAAGAGGTTACACCAGTGCGGATCCGGCCCTCTGCGCTCTGAGTAGTTTTCAATTAAAACAAAAATATTCTGTAATAACCCACAGAGGGGTTTTTATTTCCTTCCCTTTTTTTATTTCTTTTTTTTTTTTTTTCTTTTTGAAATAAATCTATTATGAGGAGCTTAGAGATGTATGTAAAACCGGCAAGGGACGATTTGGGGATTAGGGATCGGCGCTGTCCTGGTGTGATGAGCAAAGAAAAGAAGATCCTGCCGGGGAGGGAAGGGGAGCAGCAGAGACCCCGGTGCCGGGGAGGGGGGTCCCGGTGCGGACCCCCTGGCCGCCCGTCTGCCCGTGGCTGCTTTAGCATAAAAGTCACTTTGTTTTGGGCCCCCGGCTGCTGCTCCCTCATCTCCCCGCGGCTGATGAGCGTCCTGAGCATCGGGGGACCCGCCGGTGGGGGCCTGAGAGCTGCGCGGGGCGAGGAGCCGCTCAACCCCCGCCAAGGGTAATTGGCTTGTTTACCGTCTTCCTGACCCCAAAAAAGACAATGAAATTGTGCACGAAACCAATAGATTTTAGCCACATGCCTGCAGAGAGAGAGGCGATGTAAATAAAATACAGATGGGGCTCGTGCGGCGCGGACGGGGGATGGATTCGGAGCTGCCCCCGGCCCTGTGTGCAGCTCGTGGTGACGCTCAGGGTCACTTTTTGGGGACCAATTCCCCCCCAGGGCGGGGACATGGGGGTACCTGGACATGGGGATACCCAGAGCATCCCCGGGACGGCTCGTCCCGCATCCCTCGGAGCCCCTGCTCATCCTCCCGCTTTAACGCACCACCTCTATTTATTCTGCTCCTGTAACTGTAAAATTGATTTCCTTGCAACAAGACACTCGTCTTTCACTACTGAACGCACCCAAATGCTCCAACATAAGACACTGGCAATTTTTAATTAGTTTCCTTTCTACCTCTTGCCTCCCCGAGCAGGCATGTGGAACCAGAACAGGGGAGCCCAAAAAGGAGCAGGATCCAGAGGTGACAAAAGCACTTTTTAGTCTTGATATGATTATTAATAACACACAGCGTTTGCCTAACGAGGCAGGGGCGCGGGAGGGCGGGGGGGGAGGGCTTGGCGCATCCTTTAGCTGCGGGGCTGCAGAAACAGCTTTAACCACCGAAATCTTGAAATATTCTCTCTGAGCGGCTCCTCGCCGCCCGGCCCCCTCCCCGCATCGCCCCCCTGCACCCAAACCCACCCGGGACGCCGTGACGGCGGCTGAGCTGCCGGTCCGGAACCGGACCCCCCGAGCATCCCTGGGGATGGGGGGTCCCCAGGGCAAGGTCCGGGGGGTGTTTTGGGCTGCAGGGAACGAGGGGAGCACCCGTGACCCCTCCAGCGGTGCGGGGAACACCCGTGAGCGCACGAGCGCACGGACGCGTGCGCGCCCCCCAGAAAAAGTTACCGGGGGGAAAAGGGGAGGGCGGGGGAAAAAAAAAAAAAAAAAAAAAGGAGGAAAAAAAGGAAAAAAAAAAAAAAAGACGAAGGAAAGTCCTGCGGTCTTTTGCCTTGTCAGTTCTCCGTCTGCTGTCACTCAGGCGCCGAATTCTCCTTCAAGTTGTCATAGCGAGGCTGGCGGGGATTATGCCGCGGCTCTGTCCAGAGCTGATTCATGTGGAACGCGTGCTTGACGAGCGGAACCGCCGGGGCGAGCGGGAGCCGCTGAGACCCCCGATTTTCCCACCTTCCTCAGACAATCTGGTATTGTTTGGCCGCAGCCTTAGTGATCCCTGCGCCCGGGCTGTGACTGACACAGCTTTGAGGCTCTAAGGCGTATTTTGAATTTCTAAAACCTCTCAGGAAGTCCCCGGGGTGCCTTCTGCCATTGTCTTGTTTCTCCTTTCGCCTTTTTCCCTTTCCACCCCAATCCCTCCTCCTCCCCTCCCCCCTTTTTTCTTCCCCTTCCTCCCCCTAATTCCAGGCCCTACAACTCCCAACACAACCTCTTTTTTTCCTTCCCCCCATGTTTATGCGCTGACTCTCTCTGGAGCTGCTCAGACAGTTCGCAAACATAATTTCAAAAAAAAAAAAAAAAGATAAAAATTAAATAAAGCTCTAAAAGTTCCCAAATCCTTGATCCACCGTGGAGAAGAAGGGCTTTGCTTGTTTGCTTTTAATCGGCTGACACAAACCCCGGGATGTGTTGAAAAATAATAATAGAAATAAATCTTTCACTTAATCTACGGCAGGTTTGCGTCCGTCCCGCGGCCCGTCCGTCCCCTGTCCGTCGTCCCCGTCCCCCGTTAAAGGACCGAACTGTCCCCAGCGGGGTCCGGGCTCTGCCGTCCCCACCGCCCGGCGCTGCCCCGTCCCCCCGCGGCCCCCGGGCTCCGCACCGTGTAACCGTTTCCCATTTCCAGTCTTAATCTTATAAGAATGAATTGAGAATGACCAGCGTAAATACACAGGTGCCACTGGGAGCAGAAACCACTCTTTAATCTCAGATATGAAAACAATTCCCTGCTCCGCTCGCTGGCAATCAGCAAGTGCTATCAGTGCCGCGCTCTCCCCGGGAACAGGAGAGCTTATAAATATGAATTAGCGCAGAGAAAATCTACTCTCTTACCTAAAGCTAAATGTTATCTGAGTCCCTTTCCAGCAGTGGCTGACATTTCCAGAGTGCTTTTAGTCACATCTGTGGGAAGACAACTCATTTCTTGTTTTTTTTAAAAAAAAAAAGGGAGAAAGGAGAGCAAGAGGAAGAGGAGGAGAGGGAGGAGGACGAGCGGCGGCACAGGAGATGCTGCCTTTGTGTAAAGAGGGAGATGCGGGATGGCTGAGCCTCCTCGGGCGAGGGGAGATGCCGGGTGGGCTCTGCCCGGCTCTGGTGTTCACCAGGTAAAGGACGCCGGTGCTCGCGGCCGGGGCGTCGAGCAGCTCCAAGTGCCAGCACCCGCCTGCCCTGGGGTGACCGTGCTGGGTTAACGGTTGGAGTCGATAATCTCGAGGGTCTTTTCCAAGCAAAATGGTCCTGTGAGCACCAAAAGCAGCAGGGTCTGGCCTGAGAGCAGGAGTCGGTGCCTGGGACAGAGCTGGGGGCGTCCCAGGGATGCCCCGAAAACAGGGAGGTTCAGCGCCCATGGGCCTCTGTGAGGGCTGGGGAAACTGAGGCACGGCCGGCTGCGTCTCTCCCAGTCTCTGGCTCCAGGTGCATGAGAGACCCCCAGATGCTGCCGCCGCACACCAAAGGCTCCCACACCTCCCGGGGAAGGACACGGCCCCACAGCGGGGGTACAAACCCCATCCCGGCTCCGGTCCCCGCTACCCGCACCCGTGTCTGTGAGGGAAGGAACTGCGGCCCAGCGAGTCTCTAATGGGATGCTTAAGCTTCTTTTAGGTTTTTAATGAGCGGTTCCTGGCTGGAATGCTAAACATCGCCAGGTAGACAGACCTGTCTCGCCGCGATGTGTTTCTGTGTCCTTGTCTGGCTGCAGTGAGCTCTGACCTCATTTGCTTCGTGCCATTCAATTAACAAGGCGAGCAGCGCTGGAGGTGGGGGCGGGATGCCGGGGGGAGTTTAACCGTATGTATTAATTTCCATTTTATGTTCCAAACAATTGAGCATCGCTTGGCGGCGGGAGGCAGCTGCTGGCCCCTCTCGTGGGTACCAGTCCCAGCTCTGCTTTGCTGGTGACCCCCAGCCCAGCGCTGGTGCCTCGGGGGGTCCAGGGGGACATCGGGGGTCCCCGCTCTGGCCTCGGTGTCCCATCATCTGCCCAGGGATGGATCCGCACCCCGCACAACCCCCTCGTGTACTTTGGTTAGTGCCCCTCCATCTCGTGCTTCATCCGGAACGTCGGTGGCTGCACGAGGCAGAAATGATCTGGGCAAGGGCAAGAGAGGGAGAGAAATGTTTCCCGGGATGTTAAAAAAAGCAACTTCAGGCGCCTAAATTTATGCTGCTCTGAAATGGATTTTATCCCAGCGTAATGAGAGAACAAAATAATTAATTCCTCTCCCGCAGACAAAGGCCGGAGGTTTTCCCGCAGCCCCTGGGCTGGCGGGCGGCCGGTTGGCGGGGCAGCTCCAGGTTGGCGGGGCAGCTCCAGGTTAGCGGGGCATCTCCAGGTTGGCGGGGCAGCTCCAGGTTGGCGGGGCAGCTCCAGGTTGGCGGGGCAGCTCCAGGACTGGGTCATTCCGCAGGTGGGCGCCGGGGCTGTCCCCCCGGGCAGGGCTCCCGCTGGGGACGGGGTGTCTGCGGGGGCAGGATCGCAGCCCCCTCGCCGAGAGACGTGTCTCCGCGTTTTGGAAGGCAAGGGGCTCCCCCCCACTCGTTTGGGGCTGGGGATGAACAGGGGGGTTTTGTTTGTTCTGGATGGAGTGATAAATATTAATTACGCAAACCAGCCTCTTCCAGCCCGCCCTTATCTCCACAACATACCAGGACGGGGAGAAACTGAGCCAATTTATTCACTTAGCGGGTCACTCCCTTCTAGAACAGCCCTTTCAAAAGAGAGTTGCAACCAGACTAGATCAAGCACGGCTGAGTTTGCCTCCCTCAGATATGGTAAAATATTCTAATAAATACTTGGGAAACCCATTACAAGAAGAACGTTTTGTACCGGTGAGACCTTCACAGTGCGGCCTTTCATGTGGGTCTCCCGTCCGAGCCGTGGCGGGGGGGCCGTGCAGTGTCCCCAGGGCCCCACTGGCATCGGCACCCATCGCTCTCACGTGGAAGGTCGCTGCTCTCCCCGTTTCCAATTTTTAATGGCAAAACATAAAAATCTGCTCCCGGTTCACAGCTCTGGGGGCAGTTGCGAAGGAGCCCCCGCATGGGTGGCCCCATGGCGAGGGCAGCCCCGGTTCTGGCTGCTGCTGGCGGGGCAGTGGGGTGTGATGCTGAAGGTTTCCTCCCCTAGTAAGTACAGGAGGAACCTCCTGCTCTGGTCCCTTTGCTGTGCGAAACACAAAACCTCGTGGGGACAGTGGGGACAGCCCCAGCCACGGGCCACCCACACCCCGGCCCTGTCCCCATGCCCATCCCATCCCCAATTCCACCCCAGCCCTGTCCCCATTCCCATCCCGTCCCCATTCCCATCCCAAATCCCATCCCAATCCCATCCCCATCCCAAATTCCACCCCAGTCTTGTCCCCATTCCCACCCCCAATTCCACCCCATTCCCATCCCAAATCCCACTCCAATCCCATCCTCATTCTCATCCCTATCCCAAATCCCACCCCAGTCTTGTCCCCATTCCCATCCCCAGTTCCACCCCATTCCCAACCCCAATCCCATCCCTATTCCCATTCCACCTCATTTCCACCTCAATCCCATCCCCGTTCCCATCCCATCGCTGGCCCCACCCTCCACCATTCCCACCCCATTCTCACCCCGTTCCCACCCTGTCCTCCACCCAAACCCAACTCCCATCCCCACCCAACTCCAATCTCAGCCCCGCCCGCCCCCATTTACCCCCCGCCCCCGCTTCCATCCGGTGGGCGACGGCGTCACCGTGCGGCAGCGCCCGGCAGCGCCCGGGGGCTCCGGGCACGGCGGGTGGGCGCTCCCGGGGGATGCTGGACTCTGGGTGCTCCCGGGGAGCAGGATCCGGCCCCGGGGGGGCTGCGGAGCCGTGGGTGCTGCCCGGCCGGGGGGCAGGACCCGTCCCTCGGTACCGGGGGGTGGCGGGCGCGGTGCAGTGGCGGCGTCGGGCCGGGGGGTGGCACGACCGAGCCGGCCGGGAACGCGGAGCCAGATGGTGATGCTGCCGGGGAGGGTCCCCGGGCACCGCCGCCCCGTCCCCGCATCCTACCTTCCTCCGTCCCTGCATCCCTGTGTTCCTGCATCACTCCATCCCTGAATCTGCGCATCCCTGCGTTCCTGTGTCCCTGAATCTGCACATCCCTCCATCCTCACATCCCTCCATCCTCACATCCCTCCATCCTCACATCCCTCCATCCTCACATCCCTCCATCCCTGCGTTCCAGCATCCCTGCATCCTCCCATTCCCGCATCGCTGTATCCCTGTGTCCTTGCATCTGTACGTTCCTCCATCCCTGCATCCCTCCATCCCCGCATTCCTGCATCCCTCCATCCCCGCATTCTTGCATCCCTCCATCCCCGGCTGGCACCACGGGCCCGGGGGGCTGCAGTCGGGCACAGCGGCAGCACCGGGGTGTGCGAGGGCTGAGCGGCCCCCGCACCCAGCACCCACCCTCCGCACAGCCACCCCGCTCCGGGGATGAGGCAGCGCCGAGGGGGACACGGCTCCGCCGCGCAGCGACGCCGCAGCTAACGGTATGTGCCGGGTCCCCAGATCTGACCCGAATCATAACGGGGTTGCACAGGGCGAGGGACTGCGGGGGTGTGTGCTTGGTGTCAAGGTGCTTTGGGGGTGGCTGCAGGAATCAGGGTGCAAATACTTCAATGTGCTAGTCTAGGGCACAGCCTGGGCTCCGGGCTCTGAAAAGCCAAGGATGGGGATGGGGTGGGAAATGAGGGGAGTGTGGGGGCCTGGTGCGAAAATCTTGGGGGGAAACAAAACAAGTGGGGGATATTATCTCCAAAAAGGCAGCGTACGTGCGTGCTGGGAAGGAGATTTGTGGCTGTGACTTCATCTCGCTCGATAATCCCGAGCGCTGCTTTTTGCTGGGCCATCTGGTTGCTCGCACGTGTGGGCCAGCGAGGCGGGGGGGCCGTGCCGATGTTTGAGTCTCCTCTTCCCGGCAGCTGGCGGGACCCCGCCGCCCCCGGCCCACCATGCCCTCCTCCCAGACCGGCAGCGATTACTGGATCGATGGGTCCCGCCGCGAGATGGCCCTGGAGGATTTCTACGTCGTGGGCCCCGAGCTGGGACGGTACTGGCTGGCGGGGGGGGTCAGCAAGAGCTGGGGGGGGGACAGGAGCCCGCCTGGCATGGGAGTGTGTCCCAATCTGGGCAGGGACTGGCCTGCTGGGGAGAGAGAGGGATGCAGGAGGGATGCAGGAGGGATGCGGGGGGAATGGAGAGCTGCTGTGTCCCCATGGCTGTGGGGTGTGCGGTGCTTCAGAGGGGACCTGCCTTGGCAGTCACAGGATATTTGGTAAAGACTCTTATGACTTATTTATTAGAGGCACTACTGCAAGTCCTCACAGGCAGGGGACACCGGGGCTGGCTGGCCAGGCTGCACGTGCCCTTGCCGCTGGTCCAGGCTCTCTTGGCAAATCCCATTGTTCAACATTTTCCAGTTCATCTGTAAAGCAAATGCAATTATCTCCTGTGGCAGCCAGGGCTGGTTGCAGATATTTATTTGAGGCTCGGTTGCTGGGGCTGGTGGAGAGAGGGGCTGGGGTGTAGCGAACGCCGGCAGCAATCCAGCAGTAACTGGGGAGGTGTGAGGGGCCGCCGGCACCATGCCAGGGCACAGTGGCTGCGCCGTGGCCGAGCAGCAGCCCCAGCACCTCCTCACCGCCGAGCCGAGGGCGCTTAAACAGCCTGTTAGCAGCAGAATCAGGCTGCAAATTGTCCGTGCGGAAAGACCGCGCGTGAGGGTGACGGCAGGGCTGCCGCAGCCAGGGGAGGCACTCATGGCTTTTTCTCCCACTGGAAGTGTGTTCTCGCTGTGGTCACAGCAGCAGCAATGCCATTTTGGGTTCAAATTGGAGCCTTCTGCCCATTTTCCTGAGCTGGAGAAGAAGGTGATGGCCACCTCTCCCCTCTAAGCCTGAGCAATTTTTTTCCAAATTGCTTTTTTATTTGTAAATTAAATTGTCATAGGAAATGTTGAGCAAAAGGAGGGAAATGTTTTATAAATGTCTGAGGTCTGGAGTTGCTGGGTTCTGCCTCCCTGCAGCATCCCCAGCCCTGTGGTACCCGGCGCTGCCGTTGCCATGGGAACACAATTCCCAAGTTCAGCTGGATGAGTTGCAAAATCCGCTCTGGTTTTTAAAGCAAATCTCTTTCACAAGAGCACCCCAGGGAGTGCCAGCAGCTGAGGGGTGTTGGGCACGTGGGGCTGCAGCAAAGGGTCACGTGCGGCCGTGCTGGGGGTTGGTTCTGGGGGAGATTTTGGAGTGAAAGCCGGTGTCTGGCCTGGGGCTGAGCTCTTGGCATCGGCGTTTGCCGGGGCAGGGGCACAAGGATGCCGTGTGCCTCCAGGCAGAGCCTGTGCTCGATCCCAGAAGACAGTAAAGCCAAAGAGCACTAAAATGTGGTCGATGACTCGGGGGTGAGAATTAATCTACTCCAAAGAGCCAGGTGGGGATGATGGAATTGCAAACGAGCCCCATGGTGGCCTAAAGCGCTGGATTGGTTTCACCATCTGGGGGTTAGAAAATGTTATTAACTGGATTTAAAAATCCCTGGCAGCTGAGGGCACTGCTGGGGGTTTAATGGGAAGGGTCTCATGGCCTCGTGTGCCATAGCCTGGGGTGGGGACGGGGACCCTCACGTGTCCCCGCAGTCCCCGCCGAGATCGTCCTCGTGTCCACGAGCAGGGAGGAGGAGGCTCCGTCCTGTCGTCAAAGCTGCTTAAGGATTTAGACCCCCTGTAGGACTCAGTTTTAATTAAAATGCTTTATCCAGGAAAGCTGGGAATGATGCGGGGGGGATGCACACCAAGCCACCAGGGTCTGGTGTTGGTACGGGTCACAGTGGGGGGCACGGGATGAGTGGGACCCCCCTCCATCCCGGCCACATCCAGGCCACCTCACGCCTCTCTCCCCGGCAGGGGAGCCACCTCGGTGGTGTACAGCTGCCAGGAGAAGGGCACAGGCGCCCCGTACGCCGCCAAGATCCTGAAGAAGACGGTGAGTGTTGGGGGGGGGGGCTGAAGGGTGTGTGGGGGGCTCTGCTCTGCTCCCAAAGCACCTTGGCACCACTGGGGCACCGCGACGGGCATGGGGCTGTGGGACGGGCATCAGTCCGGGGGTCTCAGGTGCTGCAAAGTGCTGGCGTTTGAGCCGGGGGTGCAGCAGGACAGGGCTCTCTATGTGGGGGGGGGGCAGCAGAGGTGACGCCACCTCCATGCGGGCTCTGCTTTCCAGATTGACAAAAAGATTGTCAGGACGGAGATCGGGGTCCTGCTGCGGCTCTCGCACCCCAATATCGTGAGTACCACCCCCTGGGGAATGCATCTGCGCCCCATGTCCCCTCCCTGCGCCCCATGTCCCCTCGCCCTGGCGCGGTGACTCCCCGCTCGCTGCTGCACGAAACTCCTGGTCCTTGCAGCACCTTTGAGCTTCTCAGCCCCAACATGGAGGGCCAGGGCCCCCGACTGTCCCCCCCATCTCCTGGCCTAAGATTTCCATTTGGGAAGCAATTTCCATCGAGGAGATCAAATGAAATACCGCAGCAAATTGCCCATCTGTAATGAATCCTGCAAGGGGAGATAAAAGGGAAGGCCGGGGCCGTGCGTGCCGGGTCCCGGCGCGGCCGGTCGCCATTTCTCTTGCTCAGCGCTTGGGGGATAACGGCAGCTCAGCTGGAGCGATTTGCAACGCCCGGGAGCAGATCGAATCAGCGCCGGTGTCAGCAGAGCCGCGGCCGCCGTGTCGGCCCCTCCGCAATGGCAGGGGCTCCGCGCCCCCCGCCCCTCCACCTGCCCAAAAGGCTTATTAATAGCGGCTTAGTTCCAGCAGCAAATTGCAAAAGCATCTTGGGGACAACCTGACTTAAAGAAAATAACACAAAAAGACACCTGGCAGCTGCTGCGGCACAGGGGGATGGCGCTGTGGGATGCGACAGACCTGGCTCCAATTGAATTAATCGCTGGGACATCACCGGGACACCACCGGGACATCACCGGGACACGGCCAAGACACCACTGGGACATGGCCAGGATATCCCCTCACCACTGGCTGCTGCTGCCTGAGTTGCCGTTTTTTTGCGATATGGCCCCAAACCCCCAGGCATGGCTGTGTCCAGCACAGCCCACATCAATCCTTGGAGCAACAAGCCTTTGCTCTCTGGAGGAGCCCGGGGGGGTCTCCTGTCCGCCCGGCCATCATCCAAAACCTTGATGCAGAGAGGAAGCCAAGAGAAGCCCAAAACATCCAAAAAACAGGGACGATGGAGGCAAACGCGCTGGAGCCAGGGATCCTGGAGCCCCTGGGCCAGCACAGCCTGAGGATATCTCAGCATTTTGGGGCAATTTGGTGCTTCTGCCTTTTCCACAGAGACATTTCCCCCGTCCCAGGACATGGGGGCAGCAGCTGGGATGGGAATCAGCCCAGGAGGACGCTCAGCTGGTGTCAGCCACGGATACGGAGAGGCTTCTCTGATGCGTTATCAGAAATGCAACAGAAAATGCAATTTCTGTCCTTCTTTCCACCCCCTCTGCTCTCCACGGAGACGTGGAGGAGGAACCAGCTGGACAGTTTTAATATTTAAATCACCGAGTTTTCCATAGGGTTCTGCTCACTCCCAGGTTCAAGTGATTTTTGAAGCAGCGATGCTCTGTTTCATCACTTACGCCGGTGCCGTCTGCGCGCTCGCTATCGTTCAGCACCAACCTCGACAGCGGATGATAATAGGATTGTAAACTTTTGAAGTTAATAGGAAAATTATAGTGCTTCTGTGTATTATTATAATGCAATAAGCTGCCACATAGTGTCTCTCAGCCTGCGGGGTATCACGGCTTGTCACCCAGCCTGTGAAGGTAATGATTAAAGCCCCATGAAATTCGCAGTGTCACAAAAGTCTTAAGAAGCATGAAATTTTCTGTTTTCCATTAAAAAAAAATATATATATAAAATTGCATTTTGACGTATTTTTAAGAGAGACCTGTTAATTCCAGATTTGCTGCAGTGGCACGAAGGTCTTGCACAGACCATCTCACCTTGTGTGGGAGCTAAAAACCAAAAATCAGGAGAAAATTCATGTTTCTTTAGAGCCTCTTCTGCTGCAAAATGGTCCAAGGGACATTTCCAAAAGCACCTGTGGGGTCCCAGAGGTGGCTTTGTCCCCTCGGGGCTCTGTGCATCTCTCCTGCATCCCTGCAAATGCCGAGGTGCAGGGTCCATGCCGGGGGGATGAGGAGAGGGCTTTGCGGGGAGTCGCTCCCATGTGAAATTAAAAAGCTTTTGGTGAGCCAACGAGCTTGGAGACACGATCAAGGCGCCACGTGCCCATCTCTTCCCATTCCCAGCATTGTCTTTAATGCACGATTAAGCGAGCAGGGCTGTTGCAAAGAGTTAAAAAAAATCACATTTGAACAAATAAAAAGGCAAGGAGGGAAACATGCCGGCTGCCCCGATGCCCCTTGCACCCCGGCAGTTGCGTGACCCCCTCCGGCAAATCTGGCCCCCACATCCACATTCCTCCTGCCACCCTTGCAGATCAAGCTGAAGGAGATTTTTGAGACACCCACCGAGATTGCGCTGGTGCTGGAGCTGGTGACGGGAGGAGAGCTCTTCGACAGGTACATCCGAGCGCTGTCATGGTGGGGGAGGATGAGGATGGAGGGGGCTGATGCGCCCCATGGCTGGAGGGAGAAGGGTGAGGGGGTCTGGGGGGCAGGGGCTGCTGCACTGACCCCGTGTGCCTGCAGGATCGTGGAGAGGGGCTTCTACAGCGAGCGGGACGCGGCCCACGTTGTCAAGCAGATCCTGGAGGCCGTTTCGGTAACGTTGTCCTGGGAGAGGCACTGGGGGAGGCACTCATCCCAAATATCCCTGGGGGAGGCACTGGGGGCTGCACCCATCCCAAACATCCCTGGGAGAGGCACTGGGGGCTGCACCCATCCCAAATAACCCTGGGAGAGGCACCCAGAGCTGCTCCATCCCAAATATCCCTGGGGAGCAGCATTTTGTCCCCCTAAAGGCGTTGCTGGCGGAGGAGCCTCCTCTCCCCCGCATTTGGGGGGGATGAGGAGGGGGGAGGAAGGTCAGTGCCGCTCTGCACCCCAGCTTGGCTGGCGATGGGGTTTCTATGGCAACGGGAGGGTTTAAAAACAGACATTCAGAACGGCAAACATCCTTCCCGTCCCCCTGCAGCTGCACCCACAGCTCCGGTTCTGCGGGTGTTCGGTGCTTCCAAAGGGACAGTTGGGCCAGTTGGTCCCGTGGTTGTGCCGGTACCGGACCGGTGCCTCTCGAATTCTGCCCGAGGCCAACAGGGCCCCCCCAGCCCCTTCCCCTCCTCCCCCCATCCCGCTTTCTCTCTCTGTGAAGTATTTGCATGAAAACGGAGTCGTCCACCGCGACCTGAAGCCAGAGAACCTGCTCTACGCGGACCTGTCCCCTGACGCACCCCTGAAAATCGGTGGGTTTGCTGGGGACCCCGCCGGGAGGGGTTGTGGCACGAGGGCGGTCAATGGTGCCTCCCCCTGACGGCACCGCCGCTCTCCATGTTCCCCCCAAGGTGACTTCGGGCTCTCCAAGATCGTGGACGAGCAGGACACCATGAAAACCGTCTGCGGGACGCCAGGGTACTGTGGTGAGTGGGGGGGATCTGGGGGGGCCGCTCCCTGCCCGAAGCCGCGCACAGCTCAGCGCAGGGACGGCTGCACCGGGCTGGGGACACACTGCCACTGCCCAGGGGGTATTTCCTCCACCACGAGGTTCCCACCGCAGCCGTGCTGCCGGGAGCTTCCCACGTCCATGTGTTTGAACCCCAAACTCTGCTTCCAGCCCCCGAAATCCTCCATGGGGGCCCGTACGGCCCTGAAGTGGATCTGTGGTCCGTGGGCGTCATCACCTACATCTTGTGAGTAACGTTCCCTGGACCTGCACGTGGTGGAACTGGCTCAGCCCGCTGTGAACGCTGGCACACGCCGGCACAGCCATGCCGCAAGGCTGGGGGGGCAGCTCCTCTTTCCCCCCTCGCAGGCTCTGCGGCTTCGAGCCCTTTTTCGACCCGCGTGGGGACCAGTACATGTACAGCCGCATCCTCACCTGCGACTACGAGTTCGTGTCCCCGTGGTGGGACGAGGTTTCCCTCAACGCCAAGGACTTGGTGAGCGAGACAGCACCGGAGTGCGGGGCTGCCGAGCATGAACCTTCAGAGCAGCGCTTGAGAAGATGACAAAACTCAGGGCATTTAACAAATGAAGCCTTTTTGTGTGTCTGAAATTGGTTACAGGTCAGAAAATTGATCGTCCTGGACCCCCAGAAGAGACTGACCGTCTCCCAGGCTCTGGAGCATCCCTGGGTCACTGGGAAAGCTGCTAAATTTGCTCACATGGACAGCACGCAGAAGAAAATGCAGGAATTTAACGCCAGGCGGAAGCTGAAGGTAGGGAGAAACAGCCCCGTGAGCCCTGGTGTGGCTCATGTTCACGTCCCCTCGTGCAAACAGCTAGGACCACCAAGAGCTGCCATCGCTGGGTTCTAAGGATCCCCTTCCCCAAGCAGATAAATGTCCAGTGACATGTGGCAGCACATGGTGGCTCGGGGAGGGGTGAAGGACAATGGAGCAGCTCCTTGTGCAGCTGCATCCCTGGGGGGCATGATCTCCCCTTCCGCACGCCCCGGGGGCTTGGGAAGGGCATCGGAGGGGACACACACGGACTAACAACAGCTCCCCCGCTGTGCCTTTGTGACAGGCTGCCATGAAAGCCGTGGTGGCTTCCAGCCGCTTGGGCAACCACGGTCACCATGACTGCTCCCGCAGCGGGCGCAGCCAGGGGGGTCCCCAGAGTGCCGGCCTCCCCCAGGGGACAGGGACCGCTGGCCCCGAAGCCACCGCCACTGAGGAGCTTGAGGCTTTCCGGACCGACTGCCCCGCTGTGGCCGAGGTTCCTGTGAACGGCGCCGGCTGCAAGAGCTAAAGCACCCAGCGCAGCTGCCGGCTCACCGCGGCTGCGACAGCGACGTCTGCTGGGCCCCGGACGCTGGCAGTGGGGCTGGGGGGGACAGGAGCCCCCCGAGTGTGGGTGGGCACCAGGAGCCCGTGGTCTGTTGCGTGAAGCGTCCTCATCCAGTGTCCTGTTGCCGGTGCCGTTGTACCCGGTCGCATGAGTTTGTGTCTGTAGGGACCTGACGGAGGAAACGAGGCTGGTGACTCAGTCTTCCAACAAATTAACAAGTTTTGGCTGCTGTGGCTCGAAAAGATCTTGAGGCTTAAAAATGAGGAGCAAACAGCAGAAAAAGGATTTCTGACACCTTCCCTACAAAGGCAGTGAGTTGGCTTTGCAACAGAGTTCTGTAAGTTCCTGTAAATAGTCCTGAAGGGTTTGTTTGCTGAGGGAGTGTCTGGATCGTTGCTGGATCATCGCTGGATAATCACTGGATTGTCACTGGATTGTCACTGCCCACCGACCCCTGCAGCTGCTGGGACAGGAGTTTGCTGCTCCGTCAGACGGGGTTTGGAGGAGCCGCTGGACCCGGCTGCTTGATCCAATCCGGAGAAAACACATTAGCCAACGGTTCCTTTATTATCTCCGGATGGCAGATGATCTCAGCTTGATTCGTGCTTTGGTTCCGCTCCAGTTTCATTTGTCCCCACATTCGGTCTCGCTGTGGATGTGTGACAGTGGCAGAATTGTCACAGGCTGGGAGCGCTGGCTCGTCCGGCCGCCACAGTGACGTTCCAGGGTACGATTTATACGAGTTTTAATGAAGAACAATGCAACTTTCTACAGCATGTTGTGAGATTTTGTAACGTGTGACGGTGCTGTTGTTCCCCAAGGACAACAAGTTTATACATATTTTGTTTGTTTGTTTTTTTAAGACGGATGAAATCAGCTGACAAACTTCTTGAAAAGCGATTTTTTTTTTTAGGCAGTTATTTACCAAGCCGCAGCATAAGCATTTGCAGATTTTCATACAGAACAAGTAATCAGAGAGGAAAAGCCATATTGCGCGGGGGGATAACAGGAATCTCCACGGTCCCAGCGGTTTGCTGATCTGAGGCCACAACCGTGACCCGCGGCGCTCGCAGGTTGGGCCACACACGTCTAACTGCCTGTTTGGGCAAAAAACCTCATTTGGAAAAGAACACAATTTGGACACGTGGTTCATTTTTCCAGGCTGGGGACACAGAACCAAGTGGTTGTCAAAGGAGAGGCTGCAAACGAAAATGAACATTTTGCTGCAGCTGAAAGTGGTGATTCCGGACAGGCGGTGGGTGCGGGGGGGTCAGAGCTGCTGTCAGAGCAGCGGGAGGCGAACGTCACAGTGCGACTTTCACGGTTATTTGCAGCAGAAATCAGAAAGAGCACATGGAAGGGCTGATCTATTCTGCATGGAGCGCATTGAGCTTGTAAAGCCAAATAGAGAGCAGAGATCGGATGTTCTAGAGGGTTTTTTAATTGGAAAAATATTCAATCTCAAGCAGAAACACACCATTTTTTTTTCTTTTCTTTTTTTTTAAACTAATGACCATATCCTTGGTGGGGAAGCAGGTGAACAACAAGGTGTTGCTTTGGAGAAAGGGAACGCTGGTAACATGGGAGAATGTTTCGGCAAGGGAAAACTATTTATTTTGCTTTGCATTTTGCAGTTGGTTTCTCTCTTTTTCTTTAATACAGAGGGCTAAACCTTCCCACGTGCTGAACTCTGCTCTTTATCCTCTGCTCAGGCTGACGCTCTCTGTCCTCAGGCCCCGTGACGTTTCCCCAACTCCAACTTTAACCACGTTGTTTATTAACCCAGGTCTTGAACGACTGTTTTATATCCTTTGACATGAAATCCTGATTTAAATGCCTCGCAGGACCAGGCTCAGCACCCACCCAGAGCCTGCAGAATAAAGGGAAATTAGGTATCGACCAGACAACAGGGAGTAACAAAGTGTCTTCAGCTGGGGAACACTGCAAGAAAAAAAATTTAAAAAGGGGTTTGCCTCTTCTGTCATGTCAACAAAGTATTATTTCACAAATGTCAGTACTTAATGGTAAGAAAACAACGTACTCCTGGGAGTCGATGCTATTTTGGTCTGCACGCCATTTCCAGAATGTGTTTTAATAACTTCCTACTCCATGTAGTGGTGACATTTCAGATATTGCAGGTATTTATGAGGAAGCATAGACAGCTAATAAAGTATCAAACGTCCTCACGTGGGCTCCGTCTTCACTCTTTTCTCGGAATACAAGGGCTGAAAATTGACAGGGCCAAATAACAGCTTGCGCAAGGCCTTTTTTTTTTCTTTTTCCCCATTTTTTTTGGGTTTTTTTCAGCCCATTTTCAGCAGGCGATTTCAGTTTCTGGACACGCGCTGCCTCTCTCCGCGGTGGTTTCCACGGGACACGGCTCTCCCGCTCGTTTTGCCTTTTATCTCGTGCTGTAAATCCGCACCGGCCGTTGCGAGCAGGGCCTGCGCCGCACCGGGCCGCTTGGGCCTGCCGAGTCATTTCACCTCATTAAATTAAATTAAAAAAGAAAAAAAAGACAAATCCCTTCTAACGTTGAGTTAGAAAAAGTGCCTTTGATTAACCCGGGCAGTACGGGGAACGGCGACCGGGCCTGACGTCACGCCGCAGCCCTCTGACGTCACCAGCACGGCCCCGTTGCCATGGCGCCCACACACCGGAAGCACCGGTGCCCCTGAACGTCCCCGCCTCGGCCGGCGGAGGGGGAAGTGACGTCATCGGAGGGCGGGGGGGCGCGGGAATAGAAACAGAAAGAGAGGGGCGGAGCCGGCGGGCGGGCGGGCGCTGTGATTGGCTGGGAGCCGTGCTGTGTTTTGGCGGCGGGAAGGAGGCGGCCCCGCGCGCGAGCCGGGGGGTCGTTGATTGGCTGTTGGGGGCGGCGCGTGCGCAGAGCCGGGCGGGCGGCCTGATATGGGGGGCGGCGGCGCCGGGCCCGCGTCCGCTCCGCGTCGGCGCTCGGTAACGGGGCGGGGCAACGGCGCCGGGCAGGGGCGGGCGGCCGGCGTTTGGGTGGGGGGTGGTGAGGGGTGGCTTGTCCCTCAGCGCGGCGGGAGTCCCCTGGCCGGGGGGGAGGGCGTTGGGCCTGTGGCCCCCGGCGGTCGCCTCACGGCAGCTCGGCCCGCGCCGCCCGGCGGGAAACCGGGGGGGGAACCGGCTGAGGTGGAGCCGTTGGGGCCTCGCAGTGACCCTGAGCCGCGGTTCGGTGCTCAGGGCAGCACTAACGGCTCCTCCTCGCTGTGTTTGGGTGGCAGGACCGCGTTCCAGCGTGCCGGGAAAACACGAGCCCTGGGCTGTGTAAGTACGGAGCGTTTCCTTAAAGGGTCTTTTCTTAAAACCTTTCAGGTCTCTAAGAAGCGCGTGAGAACTCTGTAGCCGCTCTGCTCAGGTTGTAGTTGTAAATCGGATAAAACTGGCGCAGGGTGGTGGGATCTGTGGGGTGCGAGTGGTGCCATTGTCAGGGTTTGGTAGCAGGAGCTGCAGAGCGCGACAGAATTTCCTGGACTATTTGTGCTATTTGTGACACAATTTTCTGGACTTACATGCACAGTGAGACCTTGTGTTGTACAGCTACACTATAAAATATTAGAGCTTAAATTTGGAGAACGCATGCGAAGTGATATTAGTCCAGTGATCTCAAAGGTAACGTGATATGTAACTGTAATAATGTGTTCTGCTGAAGTCCTGTATTTCTTTAAAAAAAAAAAAAAAAGGGAGACAAAAATGGACCAAGTGTTGGGCAACTTTTTTATTCCCTTTTTCTTCAGAGCACACTGGAATTTCCCTGTTCTATGTGAAGCACAATCATGACAGATCAGGAGTACATTCTTTGCACGTGGAAGAAGCGTTTATGGCCAGCAAAGGTAAAGCAGACAGACAAATGAGGGAAGGTTTGTGAGTGTAACTTAGAAATGGATTAAATGCAATAGAGAGTAAGAGCTGCTCGTAAATGTATTTGTGCTTTAGAAAAGAGCTGATCTGTAGAGACCCTGATGTGGAAGATCAGTTGGTTCTGTGCTGCTCATGTCAAAAATGTTTTGATATCAGATCTTTCCTATAGTCCAACAGGCTTGGTCAATGATTTTGAATGCGTGGTTTGTTTTTTTTCTGGAATGCAGGTTTTGTGCAAAAGTGGAGTTGCAGGGAAAACATCTAATGCAAAGGAGAAAACGTCTTTTGAAGTTGAAATACTTGGCCTGGAAAAACAGTTAAGTGTCCTTGTTATTGTTGCATATTTGTGTTCTTAGTCATAAAAAAAATAATCCCTTTATCTGAAGATATCTGTGAAATGAGATCATTGGTTTGCAGAGGATTAGATGGGTAACCCAAAACCTGTTGATTTTTTAGAGCTGGCCACATTGTGTCATGGAACATCCATAAAGAACATGCTGACTCTTAGCTCAGGCATTCTTCATGTGGCTTTTTCTGCTTTGTAACTTCTGCTAAAAAGAATGGGTTTTGGGGTAAAAAAACGTTGCTGGTTTATTGCTGGATGAGCGGCGCTGAGCACTGCGGTGGGTTCAGTCAGCTGTGCTGTGCTTTCAGGATCCGCGTCAGCTGCTCGGATGCTCTTCCCCTGAAGGAAGATCATATCGAAAGCATCGCCTCTGGCTTGGGTGAGGATGTGTCAAAACATTTGCTGCCTTGTGTGTGTTCTGAATGGAAAATATACACAAAATCTGAATGGGAAAATACACACAAAATCTTAGCCTGGTGAACAGTAGTTAAGCACTTGGCTCCCCCTTTATCGAGGTGGTTTTTTTGCATTGCTTTTCCCCCTCTTTCCTTTCCATCCATAAAGTTTGAAAATAGACTGAATGATGTCACAGCTACTCATGCTCTTCCCCGTGTGGTGTATTGAAAGGAATGGTGAAGAAACTTGTGTTATTAACATCAAATTAAGGCATTAGAGGCTTGTGCTTTGTGTGTCTCTGTGTGCTTTGACTTAATCACAGATAATTTCAGTGTTAAGATGCATCTTAAACAAAAGATTTACTATAAATAAAATTTGTTATTTGTTATATACAAAGCAAGCTTATGCGTTTATTGCATGTTCTTCATCAGCTCAAAGGGATAATTCGAGTGAGGCTGTGGAAGAACTGAAATATCGCCGTTCTCTTAAAATTGCCCTGGATATTTTGAATCAAAACGGCTCAGCCAGACAAGTGCCACCTTCAGAAGGACCAAACCCTTGGTTGTCACAGGAGAACAATGCGGGATCTCCCCCGTCAACCAGGTGTCGATTGCTTGTTCACGCTGGAGAAAAGCAGGAGCCTGAGGCTTCCAAGAAGAAAAAACAACAAAGAAATAACCCCAGCCTGAAGACTGATACAAAAACCCCAAACCAGAAAGGTTCTTCTGTTTTGGAAGAGGGAACAAACCCTCCCAAGTGTGATGCTGGGGATTTGTGTGATACATCAAACTCAGCGAAGCCAAATTGCGCAACACCAGACTCAAAATGGTTACCGAGACTGAAAAAAAATGAGCCCAGATTATCGACCAAGCCCAAAGCAGGAAGTAAAGTCTCCCCGAAGCCCAAGGAGGAAAAAAGCAAGCAAGGGAGAAAAAGCTGGAGAGGTGCAGGGTCCCCTGTGGCGGGTGGGGGGGATTTCCCTGAGGATCGAGCGCAGCCCCTCACTGGGGAGGGGTCTCCTCTCTCCATCCCCTGTGTGTCTGACACTGCGGTACCTGCCAGGACAAGCACCCGAGTTTGGACGGTGCTGGATTCCTCTTGTAAAAGTGCCTCGGACGGCTTGGAAAAAAGCATTGGTTGTGAGAGTGACAGTCCAGCAAAGCAATTAGATGGAAGGAAAAGGCCAGTGGATTTAAAACAGCTGAACGGAGAGCAAGAGATCAGCGCAACTGCAGCCTCGTGCAGGAAAAGGAAGAGCAGGAATTGCCCTGGATCTTCATCTGGGCCGTCAAACCACAGGATGCTTCCTGACGGCTTCCCCTTGCAGGAGGAAAATAACAGTATGGCAGATGTGGTCGTGAATAAAGTGAAGCAGTTTCAGCTGCCGGACTTTGAGGAAGATGAAGGTGGGCATGGTGCCTGGGGAGGGAAAATGTCTGGTTTGATTGCTGAGTGCTGTGACTTATCTTGGAATGTTGCGGTGCTTTTGTGAACGTGGGCCTTGAGATATGGAGCAGCAAACAATGTAGTCACTTTACTGCTGGCTACAAACCAGTGTCATGTGGAGGTTGTCTGGAGTCGTTCAGGGTTTTGCTCTGAAAACCTGAGATCCTCACCCTGCACTGGCTCACCTGCTAATTTCTCACGTGGGTGTGTGTGTTTTCTGCTGTCTTGCTGAGGGCAAAGGTCGGTGTTGAGACTAGATGGTTTCAGTAAAGGAGCAAAGTTCTGAAAGCCGCCTGCTCTCATTCCTTTCCCTTTTTCACCTTTATTCCTGTTATTAGGCAGAGATCCGAGCATGTGCCTGGTGTGACAGGCCCGGGCGTCACGGTGACGCGCGGCTCTGGGGTCACTCGCACAGTTTTGTGTTTCACCTGCTCTGAAGCTGATGCTTTTGAAATCCCTGTTTGCTGCTCCTGACCGCTGGTTCCTGCTGCTCTTGGCAGGGCTGGAACCCTCTGACCTGGCTTCAAAGATCATTTCCTCGGAGAGTCTCTCTGGTCTCTCAGCTCTGGTAGACGAGGAGGAGGAAGATGAAGAGCTGCCCAGTATTTTATCACATCAAGGTGAGATGTCAGTGCACCCGTATGAGACTTTTTCACCCAAAATGGGTGTGCGCTTTTAGGCTCTGTGTGCTTCTCATTTGCTGACAAGCTCTGGTAACGAATTTGACCTTTCTAGAAAGTGAATCCCGCTTTGGTCAAGCTGGGAATAAAATTCATTTATTGGATGCCCCAGAAAGGCTGCTTGAAACAGAATGAAATGCAAATCACTGTGAAACTGGGATGGAAACATCCGAGCTCTTGTGTTCAGAACCATCTGTGCTGCATTTTGAGTGTGTAGAGGATGCTCTGTCACCTCAGTTAAAACCTCTCAAAGCATTGAATTGAAACGCCTGGAAGAGAGGGCGAGCTAACTGTCTTGTCTTGTTTTTTCTTAAGTAAAAATACCTTTGTTTTTCATTGTAGAGCCACAGCCGATTGAAGAAGGGATTCTGGTGTGGTGCAAACTGCGGAGGTATCCGTACTGGCCAGCCGTGGTAAGAGCCGCTCGCTGCCTCTTCCAGCGGGGCTGTGGGGGCTGGAAATGGGAAAGATCTTCCAGTAGAAGCGTTCCAAAGATCATAAAAGTGAATTTACGTGTGCATGTGAAAAGTAAATGTGGTTAATTCACATGTTAGTTGGAGCAGAGGATGAGTACTGAGCCCTTACAGCTTGTGCTGATGAGACTTTATCCTTTCGACAGGTAAAAAACGTGAGGCGGAAACACAGAAAGGCCTGTGTGCTGTTCATAGAAGGGAATACAAATGACAAGAAAAAAGGGTAAATATTGCGCATTCCGATCGCGTTCTGAACTTTCGGTTTCTTTTAGGCAGTGTCCCGTGCTCTTTTCCTGGTACAGGGCAATAACACTCTCAGTTTAAGCCAAGGTTGATTGTGGATGGAGTGAGAGACCAAGTGAGGGGAGGATTTGCAGGTTGGTACAGGCTGGTGTTGGTGTGAAAAGCTGCCACTTGTGTGAGAAATTTAAATAAAAAGGGCTGGGGACAGCTACTGTTTTTTTACATGTGGTACCCAGACTTTCTGGAAACACAGGCCTGCCTGTGGTTTTGTTGCAAAACCAGGGACTTCTAATTTGTTAAGATTCCGCAGTTTTAGCTTATTATGAAAACCAAAACTAGTAAAACCTGTGTTCTGGAATTGCTTATGAAACAGAGTTTTCAGGAAGGTGTAGAACTGCAGTAGATAAATAGATGTGCAACTCGACTGCCTCTCTTCCCTGACTCTTCCTTTGTTTCATTAAGTTTCTCAGTACCTCTTCGGAATCTGAAGCACTTTGATTGTGAAGAGAAGCAGGACCTCATAGTGAGTATTTCCAGTAATGTGTAACTGCAAGTTATTGGGAAAAGTGCAAGTAAACTTTGATTCATTATTGTTAGCCACTTCTGTTCCCTGGTCAGTGTCCTGGACCTAAAAGCTTCAATAGGATTCTCTTTTTAAGACTGTAAATGGTTCTTGTTTTGTAGAACCGAGCCAAAGAAGGTTATCGCCAAGAAATCGAGTGGTGTATTCGCCTGATTTCTGACTATCGAATCAGAGTGGGTAAGTGGATGAGGTAGATGGTGTAATCCAGTCTGAAAGAAGACAACACCAAAACCCTCAACTTTTTGTTGTTGTTGTTGTTGGCTTCATAAACTGATAAATACCCTGGTTTGGGCTTTTTAGGTTGCCATTCTTTTACAGGATCCTTCTTGGAATATTTTGCTGCTGATATCAGTAAGTGAATTCATTATCTTTTTGTATTTTTCTCTTGGCAGGCGAGTTTAGCTCTAACATTGAGTTAAGCATCAGACCCAGTGAGGGAGGAACTATTAAAATCACTAGACACTATTGTTGCACTCTAAGGCTTTTCAGTCCCAAAACCAAAGTTAAATATTGGTTGTTACAATTGGGTAACTGGTTACTTCACATTTTTGAGTTCATTTCTTTGGTAGGGGAGGGAGAAATACTTTGCTCTTATCAAGGAAGTCCCTTATATCTATCTAAGTTTGTGTGTGAGAAAGTCCGTTGTTTTGGATATTTAAGCACGAATGATTGTGGCTTTTCTCTCAGGCTACCCGGTCAGAAAGGAAGGTTATCACGGTTTAGCCCAAATGACCTTTCCAAACACAGCAGAGGAGGATGTGGAAGAGTCTTCACCAGAAACCTCCCCTCAGAAACCCTGCAAGAAGCTTCTCCCTGACAGAACAAGGGCTGCCAGAGATAAAGCCAATAAAAAGATCGTGGAGTTTATCGTGAAGACCAAGGGGGCTGAGGAGCATCTTTTGGCTATTTTGAAAAGCAGGAAACAGTCGCGGTGGCTGAAGGAATTCCGGAATTCCAGTCAGTACGTCACCTGCGTCGAAACCTATTTAGAGGATGAAGAACAACTCGACCTCGTGGTGAACTACTTGAAGGAAGTTTATTGTGGAATAGACACTAAAAACCTGCACCGAATAAATGGAGATGGAATAAAATTTATTTCCGATGTCCTTTTGCCTGAAGTAAGTGAACATGAAATGCTGAGAAAAGTAAATGTTTAAGTACCACTAGTGTTACATGGGAGAACATGGACTTCTGTAGAAACTAAATGAAAATGTGGTTATAAAAATACTCTCCTGGGGTTGTTAAAGGACAAATTTGTTTATTTAAGAACTTGAGATACACAACAGGGGGTTTTCTGAAGTGACTGAGGAACCTTATTCCAAAAATGTGCTCGTCTGCTGAGACAGTTTCAAATCACTGGTTGTAATTTAGTTTTTTTGTTTCATGAGTATAAATGAACTCAATACTTTTCTAGGCCATCATTTATGCAATTTCTGCTCTGGATGACATTGATTACAAGAAGGCAGAGGAGAAATACATAAAAGGACCATCTGTGAGCAAAAGGTATCTTTTTATTTTTAGTATTCTCTGATTTTTTTCTTACTGGTTTACCGTTTATATGGAAAAATGGGAGTATAAGGGCAGGAGGGTTCAGTGTCCTCCCTCCTGGGAGGCCAAGCTGAGTAACAAAACAGTTACACCTGGGAAGTGTTCTTGCCGAGTTACTGTAACACACTGCAGACTGTTTAATATGTCAATTATTTCTACAGGAGAACTTTGTATTTCTTTTCAGGGAGCGGGAAATATTTGATGAAGAAATTCTGGAAAGGAAAAGGTGGAAGAGCAAAGCAGCATCTGCCGACAGCGCCTGAACGGCGGCGCAGACTCGGTTATCCTGGCGCTGAGTGTATATAATGAAGCAGTTATTTGTATAAAATGTGGAATTCTTGCTTTTTGAAATCCGTGTGTATATTTTCAAAGCTGTAGCTGTTCTCATGCTGTCCTGTCGGCTGCAGCTGTGTCCTCAGCCCTTGCTCTCAATTACAATCTCGCCGGAGCTCGCGCTGCTTCCCCGGCTGTGCCGCGTCGAGCTGCCCGTGACAGATGCTGCTTCACGTGGAGCTTGTGAAAACAGCACGTGTTACACGAAGGAGCGAAACATTCAGTTTGGTAGGAATTATTTTGGCCAAATACGTGACAAAAGAAGGGCTTTTGTCCTCAGAAGTTACGTGCCCGGTGCCTTCCCGGCTGCTGACTGCGCAGGTTTCCCCTCTGTGGATGTTCCTGGTGGGTTTGACTGCTCTTGCTTGACATCTCAACGGATGGGAAATAAAACTGGTACCTGGTGATGTGATTGAAATAGCAAAGGCTTTGCTTTTTGTCATGATAGGACAATGAAAAATCAGTGGACGAGAAATCAAAAAATCACTTTTCCCTGTAAAAGTGGAACCGTTTTGAGCGCTGTTTTAATGTTTGAGGCCAGGGTTTTAGGAACTCTAGTAATTGTCTTTTTCTCTCTGATTAAAGTGTCAAATCTAATCATGTAGTTCCCTCGCAGCTCTTGCTCAAGGTCTCTGGCAGCCCCGCCGTGTTCCTGAGAACTCGTGCTAAAAGACCAATGGTTTTATTTTTCTATGTAGTAATGAAAATGCGATCTACTTGCTTGTCCAATAGAAACCAAGATGATTTGAAGTTGAGTTTAAATGTATATTGGGATACAGATGTGTATTCTGACTATGGTAATTACCTGAATATATTTTAATTACACTTCTAATGAGTTTATGAATTTGGAGTCCTTATGTTATTGAAGGGCTGTTCCCAGGTACCTAAACCATAGGAATATAATAGGTTCTTTATTTTCATTACCACTTAGGGGAACAGGGGACATGTTTCCCATGACAGAACAAACGTTTAATGATGAGGTGACAGCAGGAGCTGGTGCTGCAGGAGCTTCCAGCCCCAACCCTGGGTGCTGTTTGTGATTCAGAGATTGGCGTCTCCTCAGGTTCCTACGTCTTGAATTGAGAGGATGCATAAAATATTAAGAGCCTTCAAACCGTTGCCCAGCCCCAGAGCTCCTACCTCACCTTGCTGTTATCTCAGCTCTCACTTCTTGTACTAGTTTGATTCAACATGGACAGGTTCTGATTTTAGGAATTGGCATGCTCGACCACTCTCAAACATTAACATCTTTAACATCTGCTTTGGAACCTGGCATTGAAGGTCGCTATTCATACCTCAAGACCAAATCAGTCCTGCGATGTACAGAATTATGTGGTCTTAAATCAATTAAAGGTGGATGAAGTGAATCATCAAAGGCTTGTCATTGCTTTTGTTTGACTAGGCTCACTTATTTCAAATGCTGATTTTTTAGCCCTGCTCTCTGGTACCCGCAGGCAGACAATTTTACATCTGGTGAGGATCATTTTTGTGTGTCAGATAAAACTGTAGTACCATGTTTTGGTTGCACAATTTCACTTTATATTAAACATAGGGGTGAGTACAAGAGAACAAACTTATTGTTCTGTTCTCCTGCTTTATGTAACATGGGGATTCACCAACATCCCTTTTGATTGCTGCCCCTTCAAGGGGCTGTGTTACAGCCTGACCTGCCTCTGCTCCTGCTTCTCTGTGCTCCTGGGATATTAAAAAGAACCAGAGCACGACTTGGGGAGGGGGTGACGCGTTCACCGGCGCCCCAAAGCCCCGGGGGTCGTTTTGGGGGAGCAGAGGGTTTTGCAGCCCGAGGGCCGGCAGGAAAAAAGAGCATCTGCCGAAACCCGGGATCGAACCAGGGACCTTTAGATCTTCAGTCTAACGCTCTCCCAACTGAGCTATTTCGGCTGCGCGAAGCGGCCTCCGCCCCCCCCTCCCGTCACCCCCCGGTGGGGCCGGGCCCGGCGCGGGTGGGCAGCGGGCACCGCGCGGGGCGGCGGGAGGGCCCGGCCGGGGCGGGACGCGGGGCCCGGGGCGCGGCGGGGGCGGCCGGTACCGGCGCGGTCCCGCTGCCCACAGCGGCGGGTATGGCGGGGGCGGCGGCAGCGCGGTCTCTGTGGCGCAATCGGTTAGCGCGTTCGGCTGTTAACCGAAAGGTTGGTGGTTCGAGCCCACCCAGGGACGACCGCTTTATTTTCTATTTTCCGCTCCCTCCGAGGCTGTTCGCCACTGAGATCCACCCGCCGCCTTCCCCGCTTCGTTTTGCCGCAGGCCGGAGCCGGGGACCGGCGGGTTTCCGCGGAACCCTCCGCCCCGTCCCGCGTTCCCCGCCGGGCGCAATGAGGCGACGCACCGGGGCCGCGCCGGGGCCGCTTGGCGGGTGCACCGCGCCCAGAGGTTGCCTGAAGGGCTGCGGCCGAGATGGCGGCGCTGGGCGGTGAGCGGGGCCGGGACCGGGGCCGGGGCCTCAGCCCTTGCGGGGGGACCGGGAGGGAGCCCTGAGGCCGGGCCGGGCCGGGCTGGGGGCTCCGGGGCGCGGCGGGACCCGCAGCTCCTCGGGGGCGACTCGTCCGCGGGGCTCCCGGGGGTGTCCCTGTCCCCTCCGGGGGGTCTCTCTCCCCGGTTCGGGTTGTTCGCTGGCCCCGTTTTGGCTCCGCCGGAGCTGAGCTCTCCGGTGCTCTCTCTCTCTCCTCGCAGGTTTTCGCCTCCCTGGGCGCAGCGTCCTGGCCTGGCGGTGAGAACCGGGGTGGGACCCCCCGTGCCCGGAGCCCCGCGGGGCCGTGTCGGGGGCCGGGGGTCGGGTTCCCGGGGGGGTCGGGTTCCCGGAGGGGTCGGGTTCCCGGAGGGGTCGGGTTCCCGGAGGGGTCCGGTTCCCGGGGGGGTCCGGTTCCCGGGGGTTCTCCGGGGGGGCCGTGTGACCGTGTCACACACACGGGGCTGCGCCGGCTTTTCTGTGTCCCCAGGCCCGGTGCGCTGACATCTGCTCCCGCTCGGCTGCTCCATCCCACGCCAGCGGCCGCAGGCGCTGACAGGTAATTCTGGGTCCCCCCTCCGGGAGCTGCAGGGGAAGGGAGTTTCTATTCGCTGTAGCTCTCCCACATACCCAAGACAATCTTTTCTTCACTTCTTCAAAGCCGGGTTTAACTGACTGGTTGCTCTGAGCCCACTGGGCACCCTCCGTAATTTGTGTACAGCAAACAGCGGGGCTCGCTCTGGGCAACAGACTGCACAGATCCCCCCGCAGTGGGGAAAAAAACCCATTATAGTCACATCTCTGGGGTGGCAGAGAGTGAGATTGTCCATAAGCAACATCCCCTGGGTTCTTTACGAGCTCACAGTTCCCCAAGGCTCACGATTGTATCCTGCAGTTACAGTAAATAATTGGAGACTGATGCTACTGTGCTGTTTGTCTTCAGCTCTCTCCAAGTCCAGCAAAAGAGCTCAGCTGTCGTCCAGAAAAAATCCTACGTCCCCACCAGCAAGGGCGAATATATTGTCACCAAACTCGATGACCTGGTCAACTGGGCGCGGAGGGTGAGTGGCTGAAACCGTCGTGCTCGCTGGGGCGAAGCGGTATCAAATGCTTTGAGGCACCGGTGGGAAATGGATTCGAGCCATCTCCTCAGGATAAAAATAAGTTTGGAGTTCTCTGCAGGGAGATTGCCGAGTTCCTCGGCCAGGGGTTGACATTTGGGCGTGTGTCGGGGCGGGAGGTGGGCGCCTGGTGTGCGGGACAGCGGAGCAGCACAGCCCGCCCGGCTGCACAGAGCTGCGCTGCACAAACAGCCGAAGAAACCTTCGGATTTTACACGGTCCTTGTCACGAGCAGCTGCTCCGAGCCGTAGCGGAGGCTGCACAAGCGACGCTGCCCTGAGCCCCGCGTGCTTTGCCCTAGTTGGGTTTTGCCTTTTCCTCTCACTGCTGCCCTTGTGTGGGGTTCCTGAGGCGGCCGTTTGAGCAGCATGACACGTCAAGGGGAGAGTCTGCGGCTTTGGACACGTTCAGCTGCAGACGCCCAGATCTCTGCGCCTCCGTTTCCCTGGAGCTGCAGGTTTTGCTCTCCTGCACGGCGGCAAACGCCGCTTTGATTTGTGAAGCTCTGACAAAACAGACCTTGAAGCCTTTCTTGTTCCGTTTCCTTTTCCGTCTGACCAACTCCTGTTCTCTGAGTTACCCGTGCAGTCCCAGCTCCCCCGTTCTCGGCCGTAACGTGCGTCTCTCCTGCCGCAGAGCTCCCTGTGGCCGATGACGTTCGGGCTGGCATGCTGCGCTGTGGAGATGATGCACATGGCAGCCCCTCGCTATGACATGGACCGCTTCGGGGTGGTGTTCCGCGCCAGCCCCCGGCAAGCCGATGTCATGATCGTGGCCGGCACCCTGACAAACAAAATGGCTCCGGCTCTTCGGAAGGTACCGATGGCGGCGGCCGCGGGCGCCGGGTGTGAGCGGGGAGGGCTCTGACGTGTCTGTGTCCCGCAGGTCTATGACCAGATGCCGGAGCCGCGCTACGTGGTCTCCATGGGGAGGTGAGTGCCGGGGCGTCCTTGTCGCTTTGTGCTTCGTGGGAGAAATCTGGTGTCTCTGCTTGAGCAGGGAGGTGGAGGGAGGGGAACCCCTTTCTCATTTGTATTTTCAACCTCTTAAATTATATAAAGGGGCCTTGTTACAAGTGAAACATCAAGACTCCCTTTGATGGGGGCGAGGAGAACGATGTCTGTCGAGTCACTGGGAACGGCAATGTCTTCCCAGCGAAACATGCTGGGGTTTGTGCAGCTGTCAGAGTCCAGCGACTTGTATATGTCCAGAATCTCAGAATTTGCATTTAGGTGAAAGCTTTCAAAATATTTCTGCTGTGCAGTGTGAAATCTGGTCTCTGTGGGGCTCTGGCACCTCGTTCGTATCCTGGTGCCGCTGAGGCGGCCGTTTCCCCAGGGCCTGGAGGGACAGAATAAGCTCTAGAAACGCTCTGTGCAGATGTGCCAAAATCAAGAAGGGTTTGCAGTAGAGAGGAAGGACCCTCTGAATATCTGCTTTGTGAGAGTAAAGGGAACGGGTTGGTTTAGTTTGAATCGGCGTGAGCCTTGGCGTTGCCTTGTCCTCGCTGTCAAATCCACCGGGTGGCTCGCGGCCGTGGGTGCCAGGTTCACCGTCTCTTTTCCTTTCTGTGCCTCTTTCCCGTGAGCCGCGTTGAGCCCTGCGTTGAAACGCGCTGTCTCTTGCAGCTGTGCCAACGGCGGCGGCTACTACCACTACTCCTACTCGGTGGTGCGGGGCTGCGACCGCATCGTGCCGGTGGACATCTACGTGCCAGGTAGGGACGGGCAAGCGCTGCGTTACGGGCTCTGCGGGCCGTGACGTGCACAAAGGTGGAGGGAAATCGCAGCCTGCTTTGGGGTGAAACCCGCGGCTCCTCGCTCCTTCTCCTCTCAGCCCCACGGGATTCCCTTTTCTCCCTCCCTCAGGCTGCCCGCCCACCGCTGAAGCTTTGCTGTATGGAATCCTGCAGCTGCAGAAGAAAATCAAACGGGAGAAGAGGATTCAGATCTGGTACAGGAAATAGCGTCGTATTTATGACCCACTCACTGCTCGCACTCGTACGCACAATAAATCCGTGTCCTCACACGCCTTTCAATAAAACTCTACCTGGTTAAGCTGCTCGTCTGTCTTCAATATCTCCCTCTTACTGAACGTGTTTTTAACTCCTTTAAACACTGAATCGATTGAATATGATGACATGAAGCGTGTTGTTTTCTGGTCTAAATAGCTTGTGAGGGAAGGAGAATGTTTGATGTTACCTATTGTGACATAAATGTCTTGCCAGAAATGTGGGACTTGCTCTTTGGCTTTTTTAGGAAGTTTTGAGACCAGCCCACCCGGGTGAACCCCGAGATCTCCCTGAGCTCGTCTTCTACTCCCCACCTGCTTTATAATTCCCACAAAGGATCTAATAAATAATTCCTTTCTATGTGGGCACAGCAGCCAAAAATTAATTATATTTCTATAATGTAAGTAAAATATTAATGCTTAAAATCAGAATATGTCTAATAAAAGGGAATTGTGCAGCACTCCAGAGCACAGTAGGAATAAAGCAGCATCCAGGAGTCGGGGTGATGTTCCCCCATCAGCCTGGGGGAAGGAACAGAATCACACACACTTTGGAAAGACAAATAAATTGCTCTGAAACAGCAGTGGTGTATTTCATCCCTTTTTAATAGATTTTATCTCTTCTGAGGAGAGAGTCATTTACGTGCAAGGAGGTCGTTGGGATCAGAACTGGCTGCGATGGGCTTTAGCCAAAAGTATTGGGGAACTTCCCTGGGGAGCCGCTCCAGGAGCAGCTGAAAGGCCTCCAACTGCCCCATTTCCCCCACCTGGTCGTGATTATTTGGCTGGTTTGTGGAAAACAACCCTGTGATTTCTAAAAAATAATCCAGTTTTTAGAGGAAATGTCTTGTCCTTGGACCCCTTTGCTAAAGGCTCTTGAATTGCAGCTTCGTTGAGGTGTTTGGAGATGAGGGCGAGTTTTGGGTGAAAACAGGACAGATGGACAGACGCAGGGTGGGACGTTCCTCACAGAGCCCGGGAGACCAGCGAGTCCTTTTGTCCCCGAGGTCCCCTGAGAACCTGGACCTCAGCCCGAGCCTCCCAGATCCATCAGCTTCAATCTTCTCCCACGAGCATCAATGGAGATCAGCGCTTCTCTTCTCCTCGCAGCACATCGTCACCCTCTCCTCGTTAGCGCCGGGAGCTCCTCAGTGCTTGACGACGGTGGGTGTGATCATCTTGGGGAAGGAGTAGTACCGGCAGTCGCGGGGGGGGACCAGCTCCATCACCCTGGTGCTGATGTTCTCCCTCTTGAACCCGGCATCCAGCAGGTGCCCGACCTGCGTCTCCTGCGGGAGAGGAGGGGGGGACGGAGCGGTGACGGGTCCGTGATCCGCAGCCAGTGTCGGGGGGGTGGCAGGAGGTGACGGGGACACAGGGGACCAAGCCTCACCTCAAACATCTTCTCGATGTCGCTGTACTTGCCCTTCAGCAGCTCCCCCCAGGAGGTGAGGTTGCAGTAGGTGAGGACCCCCCCAGGCTGCAGCAGGCGGAACGCGTGGTCCTGCCGCGGGAATGGGGGGGCTCAGCACCCAGCCCTGCCCCGTGTGTCCCCCCGACCCAGGGTGGGGGTGCTGCACCCCGCCTCGTTACCTTGATGAAGCTGAACTGGTGCGTGTGCCAGGTGTCCTCCGACAGCGGGTACGTGTCGTACAGGATCCCTGCCCGGGGACAGCGAGACCCCCGTTAGTGGGGACGGACCCCGAGGTGCTGGTGGGGCTCGTGTGCTGGGGGGCTGACCCCCCTTTGTGGCCTCTTACTATTTTTTCCTTATTTAAATTTGCACCCCGTGTCTCTGACCCCAGCGATGTGCTGCTCCCCGGGGACACTGGCTGCAGCCTGTCCCTGTCCCTGTCCCCGCCACCATGGGTCAGGTGCTCGCCTGCACCCTGAGCTCTGCCGTGGGACCCCCCCTCGCCACCCCCTCCCTGGTCCCGGCTGCGCGGTTCCTCACCGCTGAAGTGCCCGTCCGGCAGCGTCGGCACCACGTCCTCCCACAGCCCCTTCAGGGGGACAACCTGTGACACGACGGCAGAACCGTGGGCCCCAGCGCCATGTGCCCCCCGGCAGCACGCACTGGCATGGCCCCCCCGGCCCCCGGACCTTGTGGGGCTGCGCCCTGGCCCACTCCTCCAGCCGCCGGAACACCCCCTCGTTGCACTCCACGATCCAGTGCTCCTGGATGTCAAACTCCTGCACCTTGGTGGCAGCGATGGCCATGCCGAAGCCAACCTCCAGCACGCGGCCGCCTGGGGACGAGAGGGCAGCTGGGGGGGCTGTGACCCCCCCAGGGACACCAGGCAGGCGGTGCCAGCCCAGAGTTTTTCTCCAGCGCCTCCAGCCCCGAACGCTGCCGCGCTCCGTCCCAGAATTGGGCTGGTTTTGGTGCGGTTTGGCACAGTTCGGTGCTGCAGTGATGAGCTGGAGCAGCCCCAAGCCCCTGTCACCGCTGTCCCCACCCTGCACCCTGCAGCGGCCCTTGGCCCCCAGTGACCCCGGGAACAAGCAGCCGCTGCCAAAACCTGCCCCAAAAACCAGCGCGTCCCTCTGCCCCCACGGCCACTGCACCCCCCTCCCCGCGGCCCCAGCCCCTTTGGGGAATGTGTCACCCTGACACAAGAGCACAAGTGCCACCATCGCTGCAAGGCGGGCACCGGCGCCCTCAAATTGTTCACGGGAAAGCCACCCGCTCCCCACGCCCGAGCTGCACCCCACGGCGCGGCCTGGGGCCACGGGGCTCCCGTTACCCCTCGAGGCGGCCACGGTGGCCAGCGAGTGCATGTAGGGCGTCTCCCAGCGCTCCATCACCGGCTTCCCCAGGATCTCCAGGTGGGCGCCGGGGGCATCGTAAGTGGCCGCCGCCTCCCGCCACGCCGCCCGGCAATCCTCGCCCTCCGCAAAGATCGGTTCTGCCGCCCGGGCGCTCATGGCCGTGCCGCTGCGGGGAGGAAAGTCCAACTGGTGCTGGGGGACGCTGGGCTCTTGGCAGGCTTTAAATAGCCAGGGCTGGGAAAGTGCTGAGCGTGCACAACGGGCTGGGGCCCCGCGGGTGAGCGGGAGCCTTATCGGGAGCGGGGGCCGGGGGGTGCAGGCTGGAGCCACCGCTCGTGCTGCCGGCGCAGTGACCGGTGCCCCTTGGCCGGAGGGTGCAGGGGTCAGTGGAACCGTGCACTGCGCTGTGCACGGCCGGAGCGACCAGCACTGGACCAGCGCAGCTGGGGGGACAGGGAGGAAGGGCTTGTCCTGGGGGGGCTGTGCCCCACTCTGGGGCTACACACCGGGGCCGTGCCACTCTCCAGGGCCCTGCACAGGGCTTTGCCCCATGCCGTGCCATGCACCGAGCTGTGCACGGTGCTGTGCGTGCCCGGGGTGACCCGCACCCTTGGGCACGGCCAGGCTGCACCGGACGGGGGGAAAGGGCCGGTCCCGGCTGGGGGGGGGCCAGGGGGCCGTGCGGGGCGGGGGGGCGGGAGGACCCTGCGGAGCCGCGGGCGGCACGTGGTGCGGGCGGACTGCCCTTCCCGTCAGCCCCCGCGCGCCGCCCCGCCCCTCCCTGGGCGCGGCCCCGGAGACCCCGTAGCGGGGGCAGGTGCGCGCGCAGCGGCGGTTGGCGGCGCTGAGGGAGCGCGAGCGCGCGGCGGGGGGGCCGGGCCGGGGGCGGCCGTTGCGCAGCTCGGGAGGCGCGGGGGGGGGGGGGGGGAAGAGAGAGAAACGGGGAACGGCCGGACGGCGAGGAGCGCCCGCCCGCAGCCCGCGACCTGCCGCCGCCGCCGCCGCCGCCGGAGGGAAGAGCCGGGCGCGGCCCCGGATACCGCCGAGGAGCCGCCGCCATGAACAGCGTGGGAGGCGCCGACGAGATCGGGTGAGGAGGGGAGCGGGGGGGACACACACACCGCCTGACGAGGCGCTGGGGCGGGGGGTCCGGGCCTGCTTTTCCTTCGCCCTGAGGCGAGGGCAGCGCCGGGGCTGCCGGGGGGGGGGACACAGGCTCCCCCCGCTCCCCAGTCCCGCCGGTTGCCGCCGGTCCCGTCCGCCATGCTGGGCCCTGCGGGCCGGGAGCGCTCCCCCCGTCACGTGACCGGCCCGCGCCGGGCTGCGGCGGCAGGTGCGCGCGGCCCAAGGTCACCGCGCGCTTCCCGCGCCCGCCCGCACCCCGGGGGGACACGCGGTTTGGTTCCCCCCTTCCCCGAGGGGAGCGCGGTGTGAAACCCGCCGGTGACTTTGTTCCGGTGACTCATCAGGGCTTCCCCGCCGTGCGGCCGGAGGGGCCGGGACCTTGGCTGGTCCCGGGTCGGGGGGAGCGGCCGGACAAAGGCGGCGGGCGGGAGCGTCCCTTCGGCCCCCGCCGCCCGGAGCTGCCCGGCCGAACTTCCCTCCGCTCCTGAACTGCAGGCAGGAAAGCGCTGCGTTCGCTTTAAAGGCTTCCCAGCCATCCTGCGGCTTCTCCGAACCGATACCCTGCCGTGGGTCTGGTTCTTTGGGGACGTTTTTAATGTTGTTCTGCCTCGGTGCTGTGTTCTAAAGCTTTGTGGCGTTTACATTGAGAGACTGCAGACTTAGTATGTTAGCACCGAAAACAGAAAAAAAAAAATTAAAAAACGGGTTGCTTAGCTTTCACTGCAAGTTTTGGCACAGCGTGTAAAATGGTCATGTCGTTTGGAACTGCGGTGGACACGCACCAGTCTGCACCAGTCTCCCTTCTCGTGATGTCCCAGCGTGTACTAAGCTGCTTATTTACTCTGTGTGTTCTTAATTTGTACAGTCTTAAAAATCCAAGAGGCAGGATGACTGTTTTGAATGTAACGTGTTGCTACAAACAACACACGTTGCACGAGGCATGTTTAAATGTGTTGGTTTTGCTCAGAAAGTATTTTTATTTGCTCCTGGGCCTTAATCACTGTCTGGTGCCTAAGGAGCTGTGTGCCATGGTGGTAAGCGCAGGCTGCGACTGACTCCGAAGATATCGTCAACTTCCATCCCGAGCAGGCCTGGCTGGCCCAGGGCTTGTTCTTGTTGCAGACCACTTAGATTTTGATCCTTCTGAGTTGTAATCAGATTTGAAAGGATCAGATTTTAATCAGAGATGGTGATTTCCTTTTTTTTTTTTTTTCCTCCCCCAAAAGTGCCCAAGTGGAAAGTGTAGAATAAAGTGCAGTTTAGTCAACTGTAGTTGTGTGAAGGAAGTTCTTGTTTGAAAGATGTGAGGTGCAAGTCTTAATAGGAAGCTACAAATGTAAGTGCTTTTCTAGATGGGGATTTTAAGTTAAATAATACTTAGAATGCTGTAGGCCTTGAAGTCATGTCAGTATGAGTAGGTAGGGCCTTGTGTTATTCATTGTTCAAAATAGTCCAAAGTACTAATTACAAAATGTAAGTGCTGCTCTTGACATCGTTGTGTCCTACAGGACGTAGCTCATCAGACTGCTGAGAGGAATGACAGATGTTGGTCAAACTGCCAGATTATTTTACATAGGCAAAGAGTTTGTGCTTTTGTTGAGTTTTTGGCACTTCTAAAATACATGTGCATGCTTTCTTACTAATTCTGGGGTTAGTTGTTTCAGTGACAGACACATTTATGGCAGAAAATAATAAATTAGCAAGTAACATTTTGTCAGGAGACAGTTGAAGCAGAACACATGAGTTCGAGAAACTTGTTTGAAGCTTGTTATACATCCTATAACTTCAGAAGAGTCGTTATTCCGCGTCCCGCTCCCCAAGTGAGTGTTGGGAGGTGTGAGGCCAGTGACGGCTGCAGGCTCCAACTGATGGCGTGATTTTGATAACCACCCCTAAGCTGTTTGAACGCCAAGTTTGATGGGAGGCAACGGGTGTAAGAGCTGAGGAAAAGGCTGGTGATGCAAGTGAGTGTGGGACAGGGACCACTCGCCAGGTGTGTAAATCTGTGGGTTAGGTCGGGATTAGTTGACTCTTGGTTTGCTCAGTGTGTCCAGCCCTGGCTTTTGCCATTCTATACTGTGCACACAAATAGAAAACGTGTATTTACATACAGCTGCTGTGCTTGACCTTAGGCAACCTGGCTTTTTTTGTTTGTTTAAATCCATGTAGGGTGACTACAAATAATAATGGAATTGGAAGGTTTCAGTGACTGTTAATGTCGGGGAATCCTGCAAACAGCTCAATGTTCTGTCAGAATACAGCTGGTATTTTTAGATTGATCTTACACACCAAGCTATCAAATTTAGTTTAAAAAAAACCTCACAAAATACAGTTGATGGAGAAAATGCAGCTAATGGGCTATCAAAAGTTTAACCTGAATATAGCATGAGATTGGTTACTTTTTTCCTCTCCTCTTAGCAAATAAAGTTATTTCCTTGTAGAACTCACTTTACCTGAAAATTGTGGCCCAAGAAGCAGCACACAGATTTGTGCGCATGTCCTGTGCATGCAGAGGAAACGTGGTGAAGGGACAGGGGATCTGAGCATGGTGGGGCTGTCGGCTGAGCTTTGCCTGTCACTAAACATGACCTGTTGCTGAAAACTACCTGGTGCTGAATATGTTCTTTGCCCCGACGCCCCGAGAAGCTCTTTGCCGGGAGAGGGAGGTGGGGCGAGTTTCCTGTCCTTGAGAAAAAGTTGGTCATTGTGGGCCGTGCAATAGCAGCCAGGCCTGCACTCGGTCCTGATAACGCAGGAGCAGATGCAGCCGCTGCTGCAGCACCGTGCAGGCTAGTGTGGTTATTGTCTGCGTGCTTAAGAAGGTGCTTTGATGTGTGCATAACAGTTGGTCTTTTTTTTTTTTAAGATACGACTTATGTCAGCTCTCACGTAGTGAATTAGAAATAAAATTTCCTAAATGGACCAAGACTTGTGGGTGCTGTGTAATACAGAATTTAGTCACCCCCTATTTTCACGCGCGGTGTCTGTGCACTCTAAGGCAGTGGTTCAGTCGCTGTTGGCCGTTGCAAAGGGTCACGACGTGGTGCCGATCACAGAGTGAATCAAAGCGCAAAGCGCTGCAGGTTTGTCTCCACTCCCTCCCGCGCAGGACCTGGGGCTGCAGGGCTGTCCCTTCGCCAGTGCCCTCTGTCCAATGTGGCCCATTTCTTACTTCTTAAAGCAGGTGGGAGGAAGTTTGGGGTTTTTTCTTTGTTAGGAGAACCTCAACTTTCTCAGTTTCAGTGAAGCTGCACTAATTCCCAGTCGCATTTCAGCTGTACTGGGATGCAGCTGAGGGCGAGCAGAAGACAAGCAGGCTGCGGTTCCTCTTGCAGGACTGAGGGCATCCTCCAAAGATAAACTACCTCAGCACTTGTCTGCGCAGACCCATAAAACTATTAACAGGAGAGCTTTTGAGTTGCTGCATCTTACTGCGAGCAGCCAAGTGTTGAGGTGGCTTTGAACTAACTTTTAATTATGGAGTAAATGACTTTGCATGGCCGTTTTGTCACACCCTGGAGCTGATAAGGAGTTGCAGAGCAGGTGGCGTCGCATCGCTCCGCTCCTCCTTGTGCGCTTAGCGAGGCCTTGGCGTGCTCCGGCGTGACGTGGTTCAGATTTGGCTCCTCTTTCAGAAGTGTTAAATCTGATTTGTCTGAAGTTTCACGCATGGAGTTCAGTTTGGGTTTTAGCCATGACTTTCTCGTCTATTTGGAGATATCTCCAAGTTGTGAAATGGTTTCATGACTAATAGCTAAATTAGTGCTACTCTGTTGTTTAGTACTTGCCTCACAAGTTTGCCTTCTCTCTTAGACTTGGACTTGGGAGTTGTACTCTTGCTTTCATTTAACTAGAAGATAATGGTAGACAAAAGTGATTCTGACTGGTCTTTCTAGGTGAGGGAATAACAAAAGGAATGGGTGGAGGGGTTTTGTTTTGATCAGCACTTTAAGGACTTTACCAGGACAGTAGTGTGAGAACAGAGGGGCAAGGAAGCCTGAGGGCTCAGTGGAATGGACTTGGGTACTTCTAGGATGTCTGGTTTTCTGTCAGTTTGCTTTATCTCGGAAGCTTTGGATTTTGTTTTCGTCCTTAAATTGGAACCACATGGACCCTGCAGCTGTTTTCCTGTGCTCAGAGAAGTTGTGTAAGTACCGCAGAGCCCAGGGTCCTGGCCTTGACAGGAACCCAACTGTCCCATTGCGATGGGTGTGGGCTTAACCAGGTAGAATGACTGTAATGGTGCTCTTGGATCACTTTCCAAATAATTTCAGCAAGGCTTTGTACATATTTTATGAACTATGAAGTGTTCCGTGCTGGAGCTCCTTTCTGCTGCGGAAGAGGAGGTAAATGTACTTGGTGTGATGTTCTATGTTGTTTTTTTTTCCTTCTGACTATTGTACTGACCCCTCAAAGCAGCACTGCCTTCTCATACCTGACATCAGAACTTTGGAGAAACTTGGGCTTTTCTGATCTTTTATGCAAAGAGAAGACCAAAAAAAAAAAGTGTTCCTCTAATAAGTTTGCAATCTCTGTTCATGAAAGAGAAGGTAGTTGTCACAAAGACTAGTGAATTCTCCTGAAGAACAGGCTTTGTAGTGTATTTTGGAGGCCTTGGTACCGCAGACCTCTTCAGAAGAGCTGATTCCTGCATTAAATGAGCTGAAGCACCTGTGGTGTAGCGCCCTAAAACTGCGGTTTGCTTCCGTTGCAGGAAACTGTTTGTGGGTGGCTTGGACTGGAGTACGACACAAGGTGAGCTCCGTGTTCCGCAGCCCTTGGGCCAGGCCTTGCGAGCAGGAAATCCCGGACACGCAGCTCTGGAACAGCCCGGCCCGCGGGGAACGGTGGATGGGATTGTGCTGCTCTCTCCTGTTAACCAAGAAAATCTTCTGTGGAGAGAGTTCAAATATATGTGAATCACTTTGGGGTTTATATTTTCCATCTGGTTTTGGTGTTGAAGTTTTTGACAACTCGGATAACAATTCTTCATCATTGCTTTACTGTGATGCTACTGGATTTGTGTGTGAGTGGAAATAAAGCGGTATATACCATTTGTTTAGAGGAAGTAAAATTTAATAATTTTCAAAAGATGAGTTTGAATTTGTTTAGGTGTTTGTTTATCTTTTGTCTTACAACTGTGAACACAGCCTGGTAAAGTTAGTAGCTGGTTCTGTTTAATATATGCTTTTTTTTTTTAACAGAAACTCTTCGTAGCTACTTCTCCCAGTATGGAGAAGTTGTAGACTGTGTAATTATGAAAGACAAAACAACAAACCAGTCTCGAGGATTTGGATTTGTCAAATTTAAAGATCCTAACTGTGTGGGAACAGTACTGGCCAGTAGACCTCATACATTAGACGGCCGAAATGTAAGTTGCTTTTGTGGCTTTTTTGTGTGTGTGTTTTGGTTTGTTGTTGTTTGTGGGTTTTTTTTTCTCTCCAGACTGCTCCAAAAATCAGTTTTAAATTCTGGGTTGCTTATTTGCAGGCTGGATAGTGTAAAAGTTACCTGTTGTTGGTTTTAATTAATGATGGTAAGACAGCTTTAACTCAATGATTTGTGTCACGTTGTAGAAGCGATGTACTGACGATAGCTTTGATCTGAGGAGCTGGATTTCAGCAGTGCTGTGTTCAGCTGCCATAAACGTGACTTTTAGAACAATATTCTGCACGCTGAGATCTGACCAAACTGGAACTTCTTCCAGATTGATCCAAAGCCATGTACACCTAGGGGGATGCAGCCAGAAAGGACACGACCGAAGGAAGGATGGGTAAGGAAAGATACTTGGTGTATCCTGCCTGTTTTCCACGTTTTGGCCTACCTTGTGTTATATCCGCATTTTGAAATCAGGAGTCAGTACACAGGCCTTGAGTGTAAATTTTATTTTGGAGATGTCCATGGTAAGACCCCAAGTACAATAGGGTGTTAATGAATGTTCTGTGTTTGCGTTGGTCAGTTTGTGGGTGTGATATTGGTTGGGTTTGTCCCACGGTGGAGCCGCTGTCTGGCCGTGCACTCGCAGGGCTGACGCTCTTTCCCAGCCTATTTCACACCCTGCAGGTTAATGTGATTTCACCATAAAATGAGTAAATGGCCTCAGAACACAGTCCCTAGTTCTCTGATCTTCTGAAGAACAGAGATTGGGTTATAACTGCAAACACTCAACTTCTGTGCTCTGAATGTGCAGTTGCTTCACTTTAATGAGCAGGAGACTTGGAGCCCAGAGATGGCTCCTCTCAAGTGTAAAATGACAGAAGTAGCCAACTTTATTGTCCTTCTGACAGATTATTTTTTTTTTCCTTCTCCTCTCCTCCTTGATTCAGCAGAAAGGATCCAGGAGCGATAACAATAAATCAAATAAAATTTTTGTTGGTGGGATTCCTCATAACTGTGGCGAGACAGAGCTCAGGGAATACTTCAAGAAATTCGGAGTGGTGAGTGATTGGGCTGCACGATGCTTTCCCCCCGCTGCCTTTGCTCAGGTTTTGGCTAGCTGTCAGATTTGGGGTTAATTTAGACAAACTGCTTTAGGGACATACTGAAGCATTTTGTGATAAACTGTAGTAAACGTTCATCATCCTGAAGCGTATCGTGGTGTTTGTCAAAATCTATTGCTCTGACATGTAACTTATTTGCTGCTTCTGTTTCCTCTTGTTTAAGTCTACCTGATGCATTATGCTCTTCTTGCAAAAACTCCTGAGTCGAGTTGGATTAAGAATAATTTTTTTTCAATTGATAACTTACAGTTTGGCGATTAAAAATTTTTGTTGATTTTATTTTTTTGTTAAGTCATCATCTGCAATCAACTGAATTCTGTTGTCCCAAAAACCTCCGTTCTAGAGACAAACTACTACTCATGTTAATGCACCTGTTTTTATTTCAGTTTATAACGTTGGACAGAAATGACTCTATCTTCTGATTTTTTTTTTTCCTAGTTTTAATTTCCCATTTATCCCAACTATCGTTACCCCTTCAAGATGGTAAATTCCTGAGCTGAACTACTTAACTCAGCTGTGAACTAGTTTGAGAAACTTCAAGATTGCTTGAGTTAAATTCAGGACTGTGCCAGTGGATATGAACTTGCCACCTTTGAGTGGCGTTTAGTGCGTTTCGATTTATTTTTTTTAAATCACCATTCTCTAAGATCTCAAGTAGCTACGTCTATCAGCAGTACAGTATTTAAAATTTGATTAAGATAATTTTTTAAATATATAAAAGGCAATGGCTAACAACTATTTATTTAGTTTGAAAGGCTGCAGTAGACTTGTAAATAAAAATGGGGGAACATGTTCCACAGCTGTGGAGCTAATTCCACCAAATGTAGAAGGCAACAGCCATTAAGTGTAAGTGCTTTTAAAAGTAAGTGGTAGAACTTTAACAATAGTATCGAAATTGGGGAGTCTATGTAGCGTTCCTAATGATAACAAATTGTCTTTGGAGAAGTAGAGGTTCTTATATATGTTTTGTGGCCACAGCGATGCTTATTCTGAAGAAAATCTTTAAGCCCTTGAACAGCTTGCATTTTCCATTTCCTTTTTTTTAACCTTTTTTTTTTTTTTTTTTAAGTCACACTGATGCTGATCACATGTAACTTAGGCGGTTTTTGTAATGCTATTTAAAGCATCAATCTCTAACTGGTGCTCTGTGCCACACTGATATTCAAGTAAGTAATTCAGAGAAGCTGTGGAAATTCTTTAATGTGTTTGCAGTTAAAGCTGCTTTTCATGTTGAGAGTGAAAATGTTTAAAAATGGAAAAAATAATCTTTTAAGAAGCTGCACTGATGAACAGTATGTTGAAAAACAGAAACCTTTGGGGGTTTTTTTAATAGGCTACAGTGAGGCTATAAACAGTGTAGCGACCATAACACTGGATTAAAACCTTAACTGTGATGAGACCTTAAAAGGCCACAGAGTAGCAGCTTTTCAGAACAGATGAGCTCAGGCTTTTCTTAAATTCCCCTTAAATTCCCAGTTTGTTTGCGCTGCATCCAGCATTGGCTCGCGCTTTGTGCAGTGGCCGGGGGTGCTGGTGGTGACGCTCCCCTGGTCGCAGAGCGAGTAGAATTTCCCTTCTCTCTTCCAGGTCACTGAAGTTGTCATGATCTATGACGCAGAGAAACAGAGGCCCCGAGGTAAAGGCTGATCTAGTTTGTCCTTGAAATTTCTTCATACTCTCCTATAGTCAGATGGCAAACTATTTCACACCATCACAAAAGGTAGACTTTTTGGTTTTTTCTACGTTGCCTCAGGAAAAAGAATAATTCACTGGGCAAATATCACTTCAAGCCTAGACTCTTCATCTGCAGCTTTAGTTGGTATCTGTGCATTTACAGTCAGATGTTTCATGTTCATTTGTGGATTTTTTTTTTTTCTTTTGCTAGTTATTGAATTAAATTTGATTCTCAAGCCACTCCTGTGGCTTAAAGTACTATGGGGGGGGAAAAAGGCAGAATTTCCTCCTGTTGCACATGAAAGGTATGTCGATGTCTGTAATTGCATGGGGGGGTGCTCCAGTTCAGAGTGTGTCTGAACCTGAGAACAGAATAGAATCCATCCATTATATGCTTTTTGTTTTGGTTAAATGGCTTCATTTAAAATTAAAGAAAAACACTTGTTAAAGGACACAAAATAACTTTGAAATATATAGATTTTGATTGGGACATATAATCCCTGTATGCTAGATGACTTTTTAAATAAAAAACAAACCAAGCAAAACCCAAACAAACCTGGAAGTGTCACTAGACTGTTTGCCAACGTGATTAACCTTTGGTCAAAATATGAAGCAAGTTTCATGTCATCCACCTTCCATTGCATCCGCCATCTGTTTGACAATTAAGAGGCAATATTTTAAATACTGGAGCTTAGTCGCACTGACCACCTTGTAGCATGTTCTACATGCTCGAGAATAGTTTGCCATCTGAACTTTCATTTCTCTTCTGACTCATTATTAAGAAATATATTCTTCACTTCATATTTATTAAGCTGTTAAGTCTTAGTTTTATTTTTAATTTAGACATACATCCTTAGTGACATATTTAAGTGTTTCATAGTAAAGTATGGTAATGTTTAAGTAAGTTCTTTTTTTTTTTTCTTTTTTCTTTTCTCTCTGTGAATTGTTTGACTGTGATTAACGATATCTCTTTAGATTTCTTCTCTCTAGGTGATAATTTATCACAGAGGTACAGGCCAGTTCGACAGTCAGAGGAGGGACGGGCTTTGTCTTTTATTGGAGTGTAAACGAAGTTTCAATATATTTGTTTTTTTGTTTTGTTTTCTTGCTTTAGCTATCTTAATCTTCTTTCAGCAGATATATTTTTTTATTTAAGTAGGACATAAATTCATCTATGTAAATGCTCCAGAGCATCTGATTTTCAATAGAGGCGGCAGTGGAGACAAAGATACAGGCATCTGCGTATAATATGTGGCTGAAGTTCTGAAATATTTCAGTAATTATTGTATCATCTATATCTTTGTAGTGTTTAATCCCAGCCTTGCAGCCTCTGAGCAAAAGGTACTAAAACATCCTGCCTTGTCTGGATTAATCCTGGTCTCAATTAATGGCTTCTCTGCTTAAAGCTATACCAAAAAAAAAAAAAAAAAAAGAAAAATGAGGGTTTCGGGTCCCCTTCCCTGGTGGTAGCTTGAAGCTGAAGGGCAGACGTGTCCAGTTTTGGAAACCTCTGTCTCCATCCGAATACTTTCTCCCTTAGTTCATCTGACTTCTTAAACAGTGTTCTTGAATCCTGTTGCTCTGACTTTCATTTTTGCTCTATTACATTCTTTTCTGTAGCGTGGTAACTAACTGTCATCTCCAAAACTGGCCTTGTGAGTCCCTGGGGGTGCTGGGGAGAGCTGGGAGTCTGTGGTGGGTTCTCCTGATCAGAACACGTTCCCTCTTCCCTTCTGACCTGTGCTCTGTGGCACAGGGCCCTGGTCGCTCCGTCCCCGTCCTCTAACACAAGAGCTGAACAACTGTATTTACAACACTCAAAAAGCCGCTTCGCTGCCATCTTCTGCTTGCATCATTCTGAATTTTGCCTTCTTCCTTTACCTTTGTTATCCTCGCATTTGGAGCAGATCCCTTACTGCATGTCGTTGTACTAGTTTGCTGGTAGGAGGAGGGAAGAATTGTCCCCATCGCTAATCCCCGCAGCATCCGTCAGCCTCCAGCTCCTCCCGGGAAGCAGCCTGAGCTGGCGATGTCCTTGAGGAGCTGCCGGGGTGTCTTTGAGGACCCGAGTCATCCTGGCTCCTCGCGGTCCCTCCCTGCTCTGCCGGCTCCTGCTTTCATCCCTGTTCTTTGCAGAGTCCCGAGCAGAAGCGCAGCCTCCTTACATCTTAAGAGAAACAGCGGCTTTGTTGCAGTCTCTGCTGCTCCTGCTTTCTATTCCTGGCTAAACCAACAGCTGGGAAGTAATTTACAGGTTCTTGCTGTGTTTGTTCTCTTCCTCCCCTTGGCTGCAAACCAGCATCATTGCTCTGTTCCCTGGTCGTCTTGGATTCCTGCTAAATGCAATTAGTTTAATAGAGTCCTGTCCTTCAAAAAATATAGCTACTGGACTTCATCCCTTTTAGCGTATTTAAAATTTAATGTTGGTGGAATTTCGCTGTGTGTCGTATTCAGATTTCTTCACTGTTCCTTATCTTGTGACGTTTGGCCCTTTTAAGTTTTCTTTTTCTGGCTTCCTCAGTGACCTCTTACTCTCTTTCCTTCTCCCCTTCCAAACCCCATCCCCAACCACGGTCTGTTCCCCTCCTTCAGTCTTGGAATCCAGTTAAACGAGCAGCCTTCTGATGTAGATGGTGTCCATCCTTTTTTCTTTCCCACGCCTTTTTAGATAAAGGCTGTAATACTAAACGTGTGATTTAAATACAACTACTTTTCTTTTGGCTCCAATACTTAGATTTCCAGTTAACCTCAGACAAATATATTGTGATGAAATGCTGCTCTCAATTTTGAGGCTGCTTTCATCACAGGTCAACAAAACTTCGTTTATACTGCCAGTCTCTTGTGTGTGGGAAATGCTAAGTTTTTTCCTTTTTATTTTAAGTTTATTTTAGTGATGTCTTTTGCTCTTGTTGCTGACAGCAGAATTTGACCTGCTGGAATCTATTTTGGCCTGTATCTTTGTGTATTTTTTTATATATAAACTTTTTCTACAATAGGCCTCTTTGGGCTTACCCAACCCAGTTGGATAAGCTCAGAGAGACACTAACTGTTATAGATACTGTATTTCTGTTTAACGCTTTAGAGCAATATATGGCTGCTGTCAGCACTAGCTGCAAAGCAAAATGCAAACCAAGGGGGAAATCTTGGGTTTCAGAAAAGCAGAAATGCATCCATGTTCCATATGCTTTTGATGCCGCACCTTGTTTTTCCTTCTAATTTTGATTGCTCTACCCTTAGCTGATCTAAAGAATGGCACAGTTTATGTACTGCATGTGTCCTGACCTTCCCGGGACCGGGTTGTCACACCGGCAGCAAGTGGTTGATGGCATGAACCAGCCTCTGTGTTCGGTGACATTAACCACGATTTTGCCACTCTCTCGGCAGTATCGGCAGCTACAACCTAAGCGCAGTGGTTCTCAAAGCCTGACCCCAAAAAGCTGTTTAGTCCTGGGGCTTTGCCTGTTTTCTGGCGTCTTCTACAGGCGTCAGACCTTCCCCTGCGGCTTGTTCAAAAGCTGCTGGATTCAGCTGAGCTGCCGCCACCGAGGGCTGTGGTCAGATCAAAGGGATCTGCAGCACTTAGCGATGTCTTGGGCAAAAAGAGGGACTGGAAAGTATTGCATGGATTTTCAAGAGCAAAGCAGCAGAAAATTAGAAGACATAAAATAGACGAAGGGATGTGACGGCAAGTGTCGCGCTCTAAGCAACACTCCTGTAGTTGGCAGGGGCTGCTGCGGTGGAAGGAGTAATGTCCATGATGTGCTTTGCTAAGGTGTGGAAAACTTGAGAACCTCTGATCTAGGTTGTCAGCTTCTGAAGCTTCTCATTCATCCATGGAGTGGTAAAATTTCTCATGCTTTAACAGCTACATTTCAAAGACAACTTTCTTATTTTCCACGGAAAATATTCCCTAATTGGAAGATGGGGGAAGGGATGGGAGGAAGTTGCTTTGCAGCTTTGGGGAACAGGGACATAAGAAGTTTTCCTTGGGAACCTAGTCTGGATCAAAGATAGGAGCAGCAAAGTTGCTTGACTTTAATCTGCTGTCCCACAAGTATTTTGTTTTTAATCATGTGGCACAGTTGTATTTATGACTATATTAGCACTTTTTTTCCGTTTCCTGGTAGGTGAGTTAGGAATAAAATCAAATTTAAAAAGTTTAAAATCTCAGTTTGTAAGTTGCATGTGTGAAATCAAGATGAGGCATTAATTGCCTAGTTACAGGAAGTATCCGTTGCAATTTCTCAGATTGACTTTTTTTGAAAATTTAACACAAGTCTCCGTTATCTGAAACCCCTGCTTGAACCCTTGGTCCGCCCCTAATACTGTTCATCATCCTGTTTTGTGTCACAACACCCTGCTACCTTGATTCACTCTTCGTCGTTGGCTAGGTTTTGGATTTATTACTTTCGAGGACGAACAATCAGTGGACCAGGCTGTCAACATGCATTTTCACGACATCATGGGCAAAAAAGTGTGTAGTTGTAGTTTTATTTTACCTTAAGAAAGAACCAAGTCTTGGGCAACTAGCAATTTCACTGGCGAGTAAGATCGAAGAACCAACTCAGCTTCAGGCGGGAGAGCATGTACATCCAAATTCGAGGCTTTATCCATGAAGGTGGGGAAAGTCTTCGGAGTTGCTTAAAGGGGCGAGAGAGGCAGCGAGTTTGGGGCTGGGTTTTGGAGAAAAGCCGCAGATCTGGAAGGCCTGAGACCTTAGGCTGGGCTGGTTTCTTTGGGCGAGGCCTTGTGCTGACAGACCTGGGGGGCAGAGCTTAACACGACACCGAATTAACAGCGCCGACCTTGGTCTGGAGCGCTCGGACGTGCAAGGACAGGAGTTAGTTGTTTCCAGCCGTTGGAAAACGAGAATCCCAATGAAATCGGAGTTGTTCAAGGCTTGGTTTAAGTTACCACTCCTTCAGATGTGTATTTGATACTCCAATTTTGAGGTGGTGCGAGACAATCTCCTTTATATGATCTTAAAGTTGAAAAGAAAAAAAAATACAAACATCGTGAAGGATTGGTTTTTTAAAAAATTGGGTCACTTACTGTGAAACTTTGATACAAACCCACGTACTCTATATAGTATTTAACCACAATGCAGTTAAGTGACCTCTGGTTGTTTCATCTTCATACTGTGTTGTCAGCAAATGGGTGTTTGATAGGGAGGGATTTTTATGCTTGCTTTGATGTTACTTGGCAAGGAACATGCTTGTACCTGTGGAAAAAAAAAACGTAGAAGCAAAGTAAATTGTTGCAGGACACCCAAGTTTTATACAGAGAAAATAACAGGTTCTTAATGAAAAATAACCACAGGAAGTTCTTGTAAATTTAAAGTCCTTGCAGCTTTACCGTATAATATCCACAATCTTTAACATGTTAAAACTGCTACCCTTAGAGTGAATAGATTTCAAGGAAACACAAGAATACTGTCCCTTTTCCTGAAATTATTGCATTGTATAATTTTGCATTGTCTTCTGAAGTCGTTCAATGAGCTGATATTTCATAAGCGTTTATTTAGCTAGCAGGGGATATATTCTTGCGTATCAGTGGAATTTTGGTTTATGATGCTTTTTATTCCTATGACCTTGTTTTGGGGTTGAGGGGTGGGCTGGTTTGCTACCGAATGCAGAAATGTGCTGGCGTGATCACTGAACACCAGCGGCTGTTCCTGCTCACTCCGGTTTTCCTCCTGTGCGCGGTTTTGTGCTCCCGTTTGTGAGCAATAAACATGTGCTGGTGTGTGGCTGAATTATCTACATCCCATGTCCGTGCTCTGATCTCTCCTTGGAATTGCCTTAAACTGCCCCAAACCTTGTAAACGAGAGGCTGTGTCACAAAGGAGGCTGGAAATGGGAACACAGGGCAGTGCAGCTGCTCTAGTGCCTTTGCCTTTTTTTTTTTTTTTTTCCCTTTCAATGACATAAAAAGCAGAAATATTCACCGTTCTTTCAGCTCGCAGCAATGGAGGCGCCTCATTTCTTGGTGTCAGCTGGGCTTTAGGCAGGTGGAGAATTTTCACCTCGGCGCTAAGAATATTGCGCAGGGATTTTTCAGTCCTCGGTTTGGCAGTTCACCGCTGAAAAATTAATGGGATTCTTCCACATAGATTAATGAGCTCCGGATACTCTGCTCTCTTCATTGACTAATAATGTCTCCTTTAAAAATGGTATCGCTTTCTTTTTTTAGTAATTAAAAAGGTATTGCTGAAATGAATCCATATGTCGTTGAAAGGGGGGAAAAAAAATTAAAATTGCAAGAAGGACTGTGCTTTTGTAAGCAATAACTGAATTCCCTGGAGGCAGATGTGTTAAGACTCATTAATTGGAGTCCTTTGAAGGATTCCCCTGGTGCCTCTGGAGGGGATTTGGTGACTGTCGTGTCTGGTGTCCTTGGGGCGTTAGGGGGGGTGTCCTTGCCTGGTGCCTGTTTCCTGTTTGTTCTCTGACATGAATGGGCTTTAAGACATGGCAGGAAGAATTCTGAATACTTTATTTTCCATACTACTCAGGCCCATTGATGATTGAGATTTATTTTCTTTGTACTCTGGCACCCATTAAAATTAATCATAAAATAAGAAAGGCTTTAATTCAGCATGCATGAGGGCTGAGAGTGTTTCATTAAATCAGAAAGTGGATTTTTTTTTGAGAGAGAGGTTTATATTGAATGTGCAGCTTATTTTAAGTAGGTCAAATGCACTTACTCGATGGCTTGGAACACTAGGACATTTTATCTTTGAATAAAATAAGTTAATCGCTGTGGCTTACTAATTTTAAAAACAGGAGGGCTTTTGTCACTGACTTAACACAGTATGAAGATTTGCTTCTTATTGACTCAACTGTCCATTTTTATTACTTGCATGTTTGTTTACTTTTTTGTTAGATGTAATGTAAGATTCTCTTATCACATCCATTCCCTCTGACATTGTTTGAGTTAATTGAGATTCTTTAAGCGTTAGCCTGGGGAAGGTAAGTCTTTATCTTCCATTAGACATTTAAATAAAAATCTAAGTTTAAAAACGAGCAAACAAAAAGCGAAACAAACAACTGTGTGTTTCTCAGGTATGAGCAGAGCTGAAATTGTAGTTAGCTGGGGTGGGTTTAAACCGTAACTCTCAAATGAACCCCAAACACGTTTGAATGGTTAAAGCATTAGTACCCTTTTTCAGGGCGTGCTCTTTACTCAAAGGTTTTTTTATTGAAAATGTTGTCTTTGTAACTCATGCCTTAAGTGTTAAATTAGTATATAAATGGCTTAAGATTCTGCTCGTTTTAAGTGAAGAGCCGTTGTAAGAGGGTACTGCTGTTTTAAGATTAAAGCCATTGAATACTGTACTATGATGGAACAGTGATTTGTAGGATGTGTTTTACTTGAAATACCTCAACAGTAGGACTCGTAATGTCTTACCATCATATATACTGTACCTGAGAAACATTTTAAATTACTGGCCTTAAGTTTAATAATTAAGTACTTAGCCATAAGTCATAAGATGCTAAGTGTAGTCTTAAGCGTAATGAAGGGTGTGTGTGAGGGGCAGGGGGGCTCCCTGACCCGCCCCACCTCTCCTGAACGCTCCCTCTGTTTGTTTAGGTGGAGGTGAAACGCGCAGAACCCCGCGATAGCAAAAGCCAAACGCCCGGGCCGGCCGGCGCCAGCCAGTGGGGAAGCCGCATCATGCCGAGCGCTGCCAACGGCTGGGCAGGGCAGCCCCCGCCGACCTGGCAGCAGGGATACGGCCCGCAAGGTACCGAGCACCCGGAATTCGGGGCTACTGGCACGTGACAGCGCGCCCACCTTCATCAGCGCTGATAAGACAAGGGGCGGTGGGTGCAAACTGGAACACGGGAGGTTCCGCTTAAATATGAGAAGAAATTTCTTCCCGGTGAGGGTGCCAGAGCCTGGAGCAGGCTGCTCAGGGAGGTTGTGGAGTCTCCTTCTCTGCAGACATTCAAACCTGCCTGGACACCTTCCTGTGTAACCTCATCTGGGTGTTCCTGCTTCGGCGGGGGATTGGACTGGGTGAGCTTTCGAGGTCCCTTCCAATCTTTGATATTCTGTGATGACTCTGCTGGATTATGGATAGCAGGGCTAAAATTCCACACGTCGGGCCTTCCCAAGTGTGCTGAGGTTGTTCCTTCGCCTGTTTTCCCCAAAACCTTTGTTTCATGGCGCAGGAGCCGGTGGGTTGTGCAGAGTCCAACACGTGTCCCGGGCAGAGCATCACCTGGACCCTTTGGTCCTGCCTCTCCCCAAACAGAACTGACCTGGGTTTTGGTAACGCAGAGATGATGTTGGGAAAGCTCATGTTGTGGGATTGTGCCTGCGTGAGACCCTAACAAAAAATTCTGTTGCAATCCAGGTTTTCAAGGATGAGGCAGTTTCAAAGGAAGTTCTAAGTAAAATTTGAAAGGGATGAGAGAAAAACAGATGGTCTTGTCTTTGGATTTTATTGCTTAATGTAGTCTGGAAAAATAACAAGCAGCTATGGGGCTGGCAGTGGTGCCGGGGAGCACTTACTGCATCTAATTTTCTTGATTTAGCTTGAACCCTTCAGGGCTGGAAGGAGCAGCCGTGTGTTTTGGGTTTGATGGCTGTAACCCCCACAAGATTTCAAAGACGGGATAAATATGCTGAGTTCATCCAAAGACAGTTTCGATAACTTCTGGAGAAATCCGGTGGTATAATTGAGTTGCGTTTGACAGAACAGAACTTGCTTGCTCTGATAGATGAGAAATTTTCACCTGGGGGGCTGGAGGGAGCGTCACGGCTTCATCTCTGGCTACAATAGATGGCACCTCGGTGCAGGGATTGCTCGTTTCCCCATGGTGCTTATTAACTTGAAAGGCGCAGCTGAGGCTTTGACATTCTGCCCAGATGTGCTAATCTGCAACTGCACAAATTGAGAAAGTAGATTATTTTCAATGTGGTTATTTGTCGAGAAAATGATATCTGATCTATGGGAAGGATTAATGGAAAACATAAATGCATTTATCTTTCGATCTTAATGCTGTAACAAATGCAGAAGATGACGTTCTTTATGGTTCAAGAATGTAAAAAATAACTAGGATAAACCTGGCAGTGTATTAAAAATGCTTTGGATGTGTAGTCTGCTGCGATTCTCAGTGGTTTTTCATTATACTAGTGTAGTTTCTCGCAGTTCTTGAATGCTCCATCTGACACGAGTTTGGGGACTGGTGTCTCTTCTGTGCATTATTTGCTGAATGATTGAGTCTTTTCAGAATTACATATTCAAAAATAGACCAAGGCTGTTTCTTGGACCATAAAAATAGATCTGTAAGGGACACTGGGAGGATCCCCAGCCTGTGCCAGAGCAGGATGGGCTTGCTTTGGGTCATTCCTGTTTCACAGTACACAGCTTCAGTGCGTGTATAAGTCGCTTTTTTGTTCTGTTTTAGGGATGTGGGTGCCAGCTGGACAGGCAATTGGTAAGTATGCTATATGGGACCAATTTTAAAAGAAAAATCCCACTGAGCCAGGTTGCAGTTTCTTTAAGAATTAACAGTGATTTTGTGGATTTCTGTAGTATTTAACCTACATTTAAGAGCTTGATTGAATTTGTGCTGAAAGGACGAAGGAGAAGATAGCGTATTCTTACCAAATCAGTAATGGGAGCTGACATACAGCCTGCTGTTGGCAACCATGCTAATTCGTTATCAAGGAATTACATTCTAAACCGCAATTATTTACAGTAGGGATATTGGAGGACAAATATTTCCCAAAGTAAGAATTCATAGAATGCTGAGACTGCGTCTGAAATGTGAAAATATCCAACAGCTTTACCCCATCTAGAGGATACTGACTTAAGCAGCAGCTTTTCCTTCTGAAGCTGCTTTTGTTGTTGTTTTCTCTGTGATTTTAGGGGGGTACGGCCCGCCCCCCCCGGGCAGAGGAGCTCCGCCACCGCCACCACCCTTTACCTCATACATCGTCTCTACCCCTCCCGGAGGCTTCCCCCCTCCGCAGGGATTTCCGCAGGGCTACGGCACCCCTCCGCCCTTCAGTAAGTGACACAATTCCCTTTTTGGCTTTTGCTCATATTTCTCTGGACTTTTTTTCCCAAAACATCCTTAGGTGTTTTTCCTAAATGGTGTATTCTGAGCTGTAAGTATTTTTGTCAGTGACTTGGGTTCCTTTCTTCTGGGGTGCAAGAATCATTCATTATGTTCTCTATTCTAAATCTGTGCTGCTGAATGAATTTAGATTGATTGTGTCCCCTTATTACGACATCTGAGAGAAAAGTTAGAGATTACTGCGTGGTGACCTGGGCCAGACACAGGCTGGGATTTTCAGAGGAGCTTAAGGAATTAAGGTCACCACTGGCACTGGAAATATAATAGGATTTCAGTACCTAACCTCTCAGGTCACCTTTTGAAAAGTCTAGTCACAAACCTGCTTTAAAAAAGAAGGCAGAGGATGGCACCCAGTTACCTGGAGTTGCTCATTCTGCTGTGAAGAAACCATTTGTTTGGCATACCTTGGGATATCTTTTTTTTTCCTCCTGAGATCTTGAGTAATACGGCTGCTTCCTCACGTCTCGTGTGTGCACGTGAGTTCACAAACACTTCGGTTTTAATAGACTTAGAAGTACTTTTTTTTAGTTCTATCATACTCTAAAGCCATGCAGGAAGTCGTGATGGGGTTTATGGTGTCTTTTCGCACAGGTTTTGGTTACGGTGCTCCACCTCCTCCGCCTGACCAGTTTGCCCCTCCTGGAGTCCCCCCTCCGCCCGCCACGCCGGGGGCAGCCCCGCTCGCGTTCCCACCGCCACCACCGCCATCTCAGGCAACTCAGGACATGAGCAAACCCCCAACTGCTCAGCCAGAATTCCCCTATAGTCAGTTTGGTAAGTAACTGCCCGGAGAATAAACTCAGCTTCATCCGTCTCCCCTTCCTCCCTTTCTTTTACACTTGGGGAGAAGGTCAGTGTTGAGAAACAGTTTGCCAACGCTGCAGGCGCTTCTCTCCAGGATGGGAGTGCCAGCCACCAGCACTCGAGTGATCCTTAAATCATGCAGCGTTCTAGCCGGAGGGTATTTTCATAATCGACTCTAAAATATTGCTTGTATGCTGTGAAATTGTCTTCAGCCTTGTGCACTTCAGACTTGTATCAGCTGGGCTGAAGCGAGAACTCACAGCTGAGGTGTGAATGATGCTGCTGTTTGCTGAGGCTTTGTCCTCTGATCGAGCTGAGCTCGGGCTCTGATGTGACACAGCAAACCTGGTGTGCTCAGCACGGCTTGGAGCGCGGAGCCGCTGGATTGGGAAAGCGGGGGGAAAACAATGGGTACTGAAATGTCTGGCTGGTCAGGTTTATGCTGTAGGTTTCCTTTGTGATGAACAAATGCAGAACTGTGGTTTCCACCACTTAACGCTGGAACGCTGCAGAGTACAGCGAGAATAGCTTGATTTTCCCCCTCCACTCTGAGCCTCACCCCTTGGCAAACCGTTAAAGTGTATTTTGGGTTGCCTGCTTATCTCTGTCTGAAAAAATGACTGGATTAGCATTTTGAGCTAATAGAGGCCTGTGATAGATGTGTTTTAATGCTCATTAGTGGTAGCAAGTCCTGAGAGACGGGCAGAGCTTGAAATTGAAATACTGAAGACATGCTAAGAGACTTTGTTTTGGATTAAGAGAGCTAAGCCTGCTTTAAGCTTGCATAGAGAGAAGCAGAACTGCAGAAACGTACTTAGTAATTAGGATTCTTAATACCATCTTTCATAGCAGAGGCTTGCGCTGATGCCACTATAATGATTAAGAGTCGTATTTAATTACAGGAACTTTTATTAAATTTCTCAGTGTCCTTAATTTGCATCTAGTTGTCTTGCCAACTGGCAGCAGGAATTCCAGCGTATCTTTCGTCTTCACCCTTTCTCCGTATCCCCAAATTGTGTTTGTTCTGAACCGCCTGGCTCTGCCCCTTGCTGGGCCACGTCACAGCCTCACTGCTTGAGTTCCTCCAGCTGAGGGAGAACGAGATAAAAATGGAACTTTGTTTTTTGAACTTGCAACAAATCCTCTTCAGCCTGGCCGGGCAGCGAGTGTTCGGGGAGGGCTGTTTGTTCTTTCCAAGGGCAACTTTGGACCCAGGGTTCCGTTAGAGAGGAGATTGGGGGCAGTAGTCACAACCTTCTGGCTTCTGCTTTGCCAGCTTTGCCCCTTATGTTTCAATTTACATTTTTTGAATTGAGTATTCCTTGAAAGAGAGGCTGGTTAGTTAATTCAAACATGTATTCAGGCAGCAGCGCTGTGTTTTTTTTGAAAGGGAACGGCAGGTTGTCTTCTCCAGTGTGTATCTCCAGCGCGGGAGGTTTTTCCCTGTCCAGGGAAGCTGGCGAAGCTGTGACTGCACAATTCCTCTGCACACTCAGCCCAATTGCTGCAGGACAGGAGCTGGGAGACTTCAGGAAAAACCTCCTTGCTCCACCTTCATCTCTGCTGAACCTGACAGTACTAGTTTTTAGGCAATAAAAAAAACCAAACAATCCAACCCAAAACTATTCAGAAGGAGCTGCCAGCAGAGCTGCAAGCCACTTCATGTTTGCGCAGCCGTAATGCCATAGCTCAACTGCCAGCCTGGGCAGGGTTACCCCAAAAGCAGAAACTCCCGGTTCTGCCTTTGGCGTGTTCCCCTCTGTGGGGAGGTGAAAGCAGCTGCTCAACCTCCCGTGTTAGACGAGGCGTTTGCTCCTGAGGCTGCGCACGGGGGGTGGGAGCAGCGTCGCGTTTGGACTTTGTGCTGCCATTGTGCGCGCGACGAGGCCGGGAGCTGACGCTGCGTTTTCTCCCCAGGGTATGGACAAGACTTGAGTGGTTTCGGACAAGGATTCTCTGACCCCAGCCAGCAGCCCCCTCCCTACGGAGGCCCCTCGGTGCAGCCGTCCAGCGGCCCCCCGGCCGGCGGCAGCGGCTTCGGCCGAGGACAGAACCACAACGTGCAAGGATTTCACCCGTACCGGCGCTAGCGTGAGCTCTGTCCCCGCGGGGCGGCTGCTGCCGGCGAACCCAGGAATCCCAGACTTCTGAACTTGTGACAATCACATACTTGATGGCAGAAAAACGTAACAACACCTTTTTTTTTTTTTTTTTTTTTTTTTTGGGGCGGGGGGTGGGCTGGGGGAAGATGGCTTCTGAAGGCAAAGCTGTGGGTGTTTGGACTGCAGTTTTTAAATATTTTCCTTTCTCTAACCCATCAGCACAAATAAAGAAAATGTCACTGGTTCAAACTACAGGGTTTTAAAAATGTCTTCAGCTTTAATTCAAAACTTCAGGTTTCTTTTTTTTGAAATTATTTTCCTGAGCCTTTGTTTTACCGTATATTGTAAACTTTTATGTTTAAAAGAAAAAAAAAATATATACATTTACAGATTGTGAAATTTTTAAGAGAAATTTTCTACTATGTATGCTGGCTTATTTTTTAATTTAAAACAGGGTTTCCGTTAGCACTGTTGGAAGTGAGGGTGAGCTGCAACCCCCTTACTCCTGACTTTAGTGGTGGGGCGGATGGTTCAGAAACTCTGGGAGTTCAAAGAAATCTACTGAGTGTATTTTGCTGTTGTTACCCACTGGTGTAGAGCTGGTAACAAGGCAGGTGCAGACTTGTTGATGCACAGAGTCACTTAGGAAGTGCAGCGTTAGATCTGCGCTTCAAACGCTTTCAAATCCTCTGTGGATTTCGTTCGGGGTTAACGGAGGCCTTGTTAAGATGTAGATTTCCCTCAGGCAAAAAGGTTTAGGTGCGTTTTGCACTAACCAGTGATTACCCCTGGTTTGAATAAAGAGAAGTACATTTGGATTAGAAACACAAGCCTGTCTCCATTTTTATTTTTTTTTTTCTTTTGAGAAAAAAAGTTTCTTGTGAATTTGTGTTTTTGTGAGAAATCGATTGGCAGCCTCGAAACTCACGTCTTGACGTCAGCGTGCAGGCTTAGGCTGTGCCTCGGTGGACTGGGGAGCTACCAGCACTGGAATGGAGTCGGTGATTCCTGAGAACGCTCCGTGGTGGCTGAAGAGCCGTCACGGACGCTGGTGCCTCTGGCCGGGAGCGGATTTGGCGTGGGGCTCGCGGTGACTGGTGCTGCTCTTTGTCTGACCTTGAGGCTTCCAGGTGCTGTGAAAACACGTTCTGACAAGCTACCAGGGGGCATGTGTAGATATCTCAGGAGAGAACGTCTTGTTTCTCTTTCCCCACTTTTGAAATCCAGAGGTGATTTTCCTGGTGACGTGATCCGCAAGTCCCGTTTCTGTCCTGATGCACAGGACACGTGTTCTCACTGCCTCTGATCCAGTCACTGTCCCCCTTTGAGGTTTTCTCTGTAACTGCTGAGAGCAGCATAAACCGGGTAAAACATGGATTTATGAGCATCTTACTGCGCAGATTGGGACTTTGAGTAGTTCAGGGGGGTTTTTTTTGTGGTTTGTTTGGATTGTGCCAGTTCTGCTCGCTGCGACTCCTCCTGGCCCTGCTCCTGGTGCTCCCCTGCGCCTTTGCGCAGGTGTGACTGGGATGCGGTGCAGCCGCTTGGGCTCCTCGCTGAGCTTTGGTTTGTAATTTATCGCTCTCTGAAATGCACTGTGGAAAGTGCTACAACACAAAACCGCGGAACGGAAAGAGCCTGCGTCATCGCCGCTCTGCTGCCTTTCCAGTTCTGCTTGGATAAAAGGTTTTGGAGACCGACACCTGCGCGGAACCAGCTCGTCCAGCTCAGCGCAGGCCTGACTGAAACCCGCCTCTGCCCAGGACAAACGGACTAGGCCTGTGTTGAGGGATGAGCTGGCGCTTGTCTGCTCCACCTTGGCTGTGTCACCTGGAGAGCCGTGTCCTCGGGACAGAGGAGCCACCTTGTGCAACAGCCGCGTGTCACCACGGGGCAGCCTTGGTGTCCGTCCTCCACTCTGGCCGCATCTGCAACATCTGTCCTCGCTCCATCCTCTGCTCAGGATGGCAGGGAAGATGAAGGTCCATCTCTGGAGGACATGTGGCTGCAGTACCGTGTCACTGCGCCAGGAAGGTGACGTTGAGATCCCTCGTTGCTACTGTCCGGTCCCACCTTGGGGCAGCAGGAAGGAGCAGCTTCACTGTGCTGCCCCCTGGTCCTGGTGCTCTGCCTCGCGTTCTGGGTCCTTCTCCCTCTCTGCTCCTCGCTTTGGGCTGATCGTGCACAGGGAGGATGCTGCGCTCTGCCCTGGAGGAGGAGCACGTTTCGGGGGTGTAAAGTAGCGCTTTCCTGCCCCTTTTAGGTAAGTGAGGGCGGAAGCGCTTGCAGAGGCTGCGGGGGGCGGGGCTTCCCGCCCCTTCCGCCCTCTCGCGACATCCGCCGTTTCCGGCCTAAGCGCGGCCTTTTCCGAGGAGCCCCGGCCAAGATGGTGGGTGCGGGAGGGGGTGGCGGCGACTCAAATCGGGCTCCATCCGCCGCGTGGGGCGGCTGCCCGGGGCCGGGGGTGCAGCTGCCGCGGAGGGCGGCGCCCCCTGTTCCCTGGGGGACGGGGGATCGGCGTCCCCTCGGCTCTGCCGGGGCCGTGGTTGCCACGGCCGGACTAGGCCGCAGCGCGGCGGGAGGCCGGTTCCCCAGGGCTGGGCCTGGCGGCGGGAGGGGGGCGGTCTGCGGCCTCCCCGTGTGCCCGGGGAGTGAGCGCGGGGCCCGACGGCCCTGACACCCCCTCCGTGGTTCCCGGCTGTAGGCGGAGGTGGAGCAGAAGAAGAAACGAACCTTCCGGAAATTCACCTACAGGGGGGTGGACCTGGACCAGCTCCTCGACATGTCCTAGTAAGAGCTGGGGCTGCTCGGGCTGTGGTAAAAAAACTGCGAAAACCCGCGGACTGGGTGGTTCTGCCGTTTCTCATCTGGGCTGTTTGACGTTAAGGAGCTGGGGCACAAGTGTGATGGGAGTGGCTGAGGGAGCTGGGGGGTTCAGCTGGAGAACAGGAGCTGAGGGGAGACCTTCTGATCTCTGAACTGCCTGAAAGGAGCTTGGAGCCAGGGGGGGTCGGGCTCTGCTCCCCAGGAACAAGCGCCAGGACCAGAGGAAACGGCCTCAAGTTGCGCCAGGGGAGGTTGAGGTTGGATCTGGGGAACAATTTCTTCCCCAAAGGGCTATCGGGCATTGGAACAGGCTGCCCAGGGCAGTGCTGGAGTCACCATCCCTGGAGGGGTTGGACAGACGGACGTGAGGTTCTCAGGACATGGGGCAGTGCCAGGGGTGGGGGAACGGTTGGACTCCATGGTCTTAAAGGTCTTTTCCAACCAAAATGATTCTGTGATTTTATGTCACTGGGTTGGTAACACTGGGGGTCCCCGGGGAGCTCCCCACTCTGGGCTCACTATCTCCATCCCTCCCAGCGAGCAGCTGATGCAGCTGTACAGTGCCCGGCAGCGCCGGCGGCTCAACCGCGGGCTGCGCCGCAAGCAGCACTCGCTGCTGAAGCGCCTGCGCAAGGCCAAGAAGGAGGCACCGCCCATGGAGAAGCCGGAGGTGGTGAAGACCCACCTACGTGACATGATCATCCTCCCCGAGATGGTGGGCAGCATGGTCGGCGTCTACAACGGCAAAACCTTCAACCAGGTGGAAATCAAGGTGAGGCGTCACGGCAGCTCCTGAGCTGAGCGTCCTCAACATGTCTGTGTTATTTTTTTAACGTTTGGAGTAACCTGCTCCTGCCCTGTGTGTGCAGGGGAGGTCGAGGCTCCTGCTTGGAGCAGACCTGGCCCCGAGGGACACTCCAAGGTGTCCGTCCTGGGCATGGGCTGCTCATGGGGGGATCTCGAGGCTTCAGTGCAGCTCTGAAGTGATGAATTTACGCGGCAGTTGTGAGCAGGTGCATGTTGCTGCGTGCGGCCCTGGCACCCTGCCCGCCCTTTTCCCATGAAATGGATCCGTGAGGTTTCCTGGGAGTGGAATAACCTGCGGGGTGGTGCCACCCGACACTCTGGTGGGATTAAATGGCATTTTCTGCTTGTACCTGGTGTTAAATCCCGCCTGAAAGTGCATCAAAGAGCCCCCAAGGCTTGTGTGTCCTCTCTGGGGGTTGCTCCATGTGCGGCGTTGCCAGGAAAACCAGCAGCGCCAGGGCCCCTGCCAGCGCAGGGTGAGGGTTGTGACAGGCCCACGGCGGGGGCTGGGCGTCTGTGCCCCCTGCTTGCTCCAGCGCGGGTCTCTCTGTTCTCTTCCAGCCCGAGATGATCGGTCACTACCTGGGGGAATTCTCCATCACCTACAAGCCGGTGAAGCACGGCCGACCTGGCATCGGCGCCACCCACTCCTCCCGCTTCATCCCGCTCAAGTGAGGCACCCGGGGAGCGTTTTCCCTGTAAATAAAGAAATTTCTCCCAACTGTCTCTATCCTGGGGCTGGGGGCTCACTTGGGGGAGGGGCTGCACACACGAGCAAAACTCTTCAGTCTTAATTATGATTTGATGTTTTTCTGAAGGTTTCCCTTTTTTTTTTTTTCCCCACTCTTTGGTAAAACACCCAGCAAATGCTTCACATTCCTGGTGCTTTACTGGGAAGGGCTGACCGGTGCTTTCCTCTGCCTGACTTTATTTGTGGCGCTTCGGGCACTGCCAGGGACGCGGAGGTGACACCAATCGATGGTGGGGAGTTCCCACTGCTGCGGAACCAGCCCCTCTCCTGGGGGCAGTTGCCAGGGACAGTGAGATCCCAAACCAGGATTTTCTCGTCTCGAATTTGGGGTTCCAAAGGGGGTTTGCTGGCTGTTGGCTCTGCAGGGGGGTGGAGCTGGTGGGTCGCAGCCGTTTCCCTGCGCAGCTCCAGGGGAGAAGCTGCTGGTCAGGATGAGGTGGGTGATCCCAGGTGGGTGATCTGGCTGAGCGATCCCGCTGGATGATCCAGTCTGGGCCGGGATCTGCCCCAGCACCCGGCTCTGAGCTGAGAGCAGCTGTGGGTGCTGGGGGGTGACAGGGACAGTCAGCCCTGAGGAGCCTTTTCACGCCCTGTCTTCTGCAAAAGCCACCGTGCCGTGTCCCCAGGACCCCAGGCAGAGGGGCTGGTTGTCCCCTCACACTTGTCCTCTGGTTTTCCTCCCCACCGTCACCGCAGCTGCCATGTCGACACCGACACCACAGCCCTGCCCTGGCATGTTCCACAGCGTTGCGGTGATGGGTGTTGGCAGGAGCTGTGCTGGGAAAACCTCGTGACCTTCGGATGGGTGGTGACACAGGGATGCGGCCATGGTCTCATCCCAGTTCTACTGGGACCAAACGGCCTCAGTGCTGGGGAGCTGCTGGGCTTGCACTGGTCCCCGGGCTTTGGTCGAATGGGCTATGGCTGCTCACGGAGGGGAGGAGACAGTGGAGACCGTGTCTGGGGCTTTGGGATGTGCCAGGGTTACTGGACGGTTGCGGCTTGTCCCTGCTGCTGGCACAGAGACTGTCACGCGGTCCCTGAGGTCCTGTCCCCAGCCCTGTCCTCCCTGGTGATGCTGTGGCACGGCCAGGCCTGTTGTCCTTTAGTCAAGGTCTCCTGTCACCGGGCGCTGGGGCTCTTTTGTTTAAGCAACATGACCTTGATGGTCCTTGCACAGCTCCTGCTGCCGGGGCTTGGGGGGACAGGGCCGGGGTCGCTGCCTGCCCGCGGCCCTGTGTGCACCCCAACCCTGCCCCGTGCCCCCCGGGGACCCCCCAGGAGGGTGACGCTCCAGCCAGGAGGTGGGTGCTGGTGGCCTCGGTGTGTGTGGTGCAGGTCAGAGGTCACGGCCAGGGGCAGAACTCGGGTCCAGACCCGGTCTTGTCCACCGGACGCTCCTCCATATCCCCAGGAGCTGTTTGGGGGGGGACTGGCCACCGGGGGTTGATCATTTGAGGGTCCCGCTCACCCTGGGCTCCCCCTGCACTGGGCAGAGTGTGGCCACCCTGGGACCGACCCCCCAGGACTGATCCCAGGGCACGGCAACAGCCCCAGGAGCTCGAAGGGGGGCAGGTTTGGCCCCAGGACAGGGGGAAGGGGCAGATCCTGCAACCCCAACGGTCTGGGGAGGGGGGGGCCTTTCTCCCCCTACCCTCGCACAGGAGCCCCCCAGGATCACCCCCCCGCCGCCTCTCCCGGCCGCGGCGCCGCTGGAAAATCCCAGCCGGGGGGGGCGGGGGCGGGATGCGGCTGCTCGGGGCCGCGCCGGCTCCGCGCTCCGCTCCGCGCCGGCTCCGCGCTCCGCTCCGCGCCGCCGGGGATGAGGTACGGCCGCACCTGCCCCCCTGCACCCCCGGGCACCCCCCGGGCACCCCCCGGGGCTCCCGGCGGCTCCGGCCGCGAGTGGAGGGGAGCGGGGGGGCTGCGCGGCAGGGGTGGGGGGACCCCACGGGCCGGGGGGGGGGTCGGGGTGCGGTGCCGGGGTGCGGGAGAGGGTGGATGCGACCGGGGGACCCCGGGCTGAGCCCCCCCGCCCCGCGGCGGACGGTGCCCGGCCCTGGCTGCGCTGGATCCGCCGTCATGCGGCGGGCGCGGCTCCATCCCGGGGATCGGGGGGGAACCGGGGGGTGTGGGGGGGAACCGGGGGGTGTGGGGCGGTCGGGAGGGTCTGGCAGAATTTAGCCCCCACGTCCCCTACCCCCGGCCGCGGGGACAAAGGCCGGACGATGCGGGGGCTCCGCCGGGCGCCCCCAGCCGGGGCGGGGAAAAGCGACCGTCCTCATCCGCATCCCCATCGCATCCCATCCTGCGGGCAGGGGGCGGGGGGGTCCCCGCTGGGGTGGCAGCATCTCCCCCCGCCCCGCTGCGGGCTGGACCCCCCGGTGCCCTCGGCCCCACCGCTCCCTGGCCCGGGGGCTGCGCGGGGGTCGGGCTGGAGCTCCCTGGGGTGGGTTTGCTGTGGTTGGGGGTCCCCGGGGCCACCGGGTCGATCGGCGGGAGCTGGTGACAACAACACGCTGTTTGTTTAACGTCCCCGGGGGCTCCGGGAGGCGCAGCCGGTCGGGGGCTCAGATGTGGCTTCTGTTGGAGGCGGCTGCGCCGGGTTGATACTGCAGTGCTGGGGCCGACCTGTCCCCGTCCCTGTCCCCGTCCCCAGCGCCGCCACCAGGCTGCAGGGAGCCGAGGGGTGCGGGGGGTGCACGGCTGCTCCCCCAGCCCTGCCCTGCTCTGCACAGGCCGAGGTGGCCCCAGACAAGGTGGCACGATGTGGTGGGCAGTGCAGTGCGGTGAGCAGTGCGGTGCAGTGAGCAGTGCGGTGCTGTGGGCAGCACAATGCAGTGAGCAGTGCGGTGCAGTGGGCAGCATGATGCAGTGAGCAGTGCGGTGCAGTGAGCAGTGCGGTGCAGTGGGCAGCACGATGCAGCACAGCGGGGTGCGGTGGGCCGCGCAGATGCTGCTCCTCCACCCACGGATCTGCTGCAGCACCTGCCCTGGCAGGACCCACCAGCGGCCTCGGCCAGTCTGGAGTGCCCTGAGCAGAGCGGGGGCAGCTGTTGGGTGTCACAGGAGTCGGTCCCCTGGACCCCGAGCCACCACATCTCCCCCGGCTGTCCCCACGGCCCTGCCAGGGACCCAGCCCTGCAGCCCCGGCAGCCCTGAGGGGACACTGGGTCCCGTGGGACAGTGACCCCCACAGTGCCAGAGTGCGGGCTGTGGGAGCGGAGCTGCAGCCCTGGTCCCCCCCTTCCCGCAGCCCCGGCCCCCCCTTTCCCCGCCATGTCTAGACGCTTTGCAAATGCAGGTGTGGCCGTGCCAGCCCCTCCCCGCAGGCTGCGGATCCCAGCGCTGCTGCGGCCGCTGCGCTCGGTGTCCCTGCCCAGGGACCTGGGGGGACAGAGCTCAGACCCCTCCACATCAACCCTCAGCCCCCCCTCTCCGAGCAGCTCAGTCAGCGCTGAGAGGTTTGGGGTGCTGGGGGGTGGGGGACGTGCTGCCCTGCAGATGTGGGATCCCCCCCGGCTTTTATCCTCACCCGGCTGTGCTGAACCCCCCGTGTCTGGTGGGTGCTGGGGAAGGGCTGTGGACCTGCCTGCGCTGCCCCATCCACAGTCACCGTAGCAACGGGAGGCCCTGCTGAGCATCCTGCATCCCTCATCCTGGATCCTTCATCCCGCATCCCTCACCCACCCTCCCGCATCCCTCATTGTCCATCCTGCAGCCCGTGTCCTGCTCCTGCATCCCTCATCCCCCATCCCACCCCCATCCTTCTGCCACCTCCCACCCCTTACTCCCCCCGCCACATCCCCATCCCCAGCCCTCCTCGGGGTTATTTTCCTCCTGGGGGGTTATTTGCCATCCGGGCAGTGCAAGGGGGGGATTTGCACCATGGGGTCTTTGTCTCCCTCCAGAAGCGCAGCGTGGGCAGAGTGGGGTGGTGGGGAGGGGGGATACACCCCTGGGGACAGGATGGGGGGGCCCTGGTTGATGCGGGGGGTACAGGGATGAGGGAGCAGATTTTGGGGGGTCATGGTGGCTTCTGGGGTGAGAAGGACATTGGGGGGGCCTGGGGAGGGTCTGGGGTCCCACCACTGCCTGGTGGGGTCTCTGTGCTGGCTGCGGGGGTGCTGGGCCCCCCCCAAAGGGAGGCAGAGGGATCCCAGGGAGCAGCCGCGGGTGATGGGGACACCGGCAGTGCCGGGGGGGCCGATCTCTGCCGCTCCCATCGTCCCTGACCCACTGCGGTGGGGGGACGGGCCCCATCCTGCCCCAGCGCTGTGGGGGACACAGGGAGGGACGAGCTGAGATGGGGGCCCAGAGGGGCGGGGGAATAAGGGACCCCCTCCTCTGCCGTGCACCCCCCGCCGTGCGCCCCCTTTGCACGCACACTCGTGCACACACGTGGCGCTGACGAAGGCGACGCGGGGCCGTCGCGCTCGTGGCCGCCAGCCCGACCCGCCGGGGTGGTGACGAGGGGTCCCCGTCCTCGTCCCCGAACCCCACGCCCGTGTGTGCCCCCCCCAGCCCCAGCAGGTGCGAGGGGCGGGTGCTGCGGCGAGGAGGAGGTTTGGGGCTGCATGGCTGGCCGGGGGGGGACAGAAGGTCTAGGGGGGCAAGGGGGGATGGAGCGGGGCTGGGGGCACTGCTGGGGGGCTGGGGCTGCCCCTGTTGGGGGGGAGCGGAGCGGGAGATGGTTCAGAGAAGACAAAAGCGAGACAAAGGGGGAGGGAGCGGAGAGCGGAGCTGCCGCGGACGATGGAAACCAGGCAGGGGCTGGGGGGGCCGGGGCTGGATACCCACCCCGCACTAGGACATCCCTTCTGGGAGGCTTTGGGGGCACCAGCTCTTGCTGGCACATCTTGTCCCTTCCCTGGGGGGGTGCGAGTGTCGGGGGTCTCCCGGGCTGTGCTGGGGGGGCTGCGGGGAGCACCCCGGGGTGCTGCCCGCCCGTCCCCCCCGCAGGCGCTGCAGGGGGTGAAGATGTCCAGCTCCATCGCCTCGTACGAGCAGCTGGTGCGGCAGGTGGAGGCGCTGAGGAAGGAGAACAGCCACCTCCGGCGGGAGCTGCAGGACAACTCCAGCCACCTCTGCAAGCTGGAGAATGAGACCTCGGACATGAAGGTGGGGACAAACCTGGCGGGGGGGACACACAGCCCCTGTGCTGGGGCTGCGGGGACGGGCACACCCAACGCTCCGTCCCTGTTCCAGGAGGTCCTGAAGCATCTCCAGGGCAAGCTGGAGCAGGAGGCGCGGGTGATGGTGTCCTCGGGGCAGACCGAGGTGCTGGACCAGCTGAAAGGTGGGTGCCCAGGCAGGGTGGGGGTCTCCCCCTGCTGAGCCCCCCCCTCACGCCGCTGCCCCCATCCCCAGCCCTGCAGATGGACATCACCAGCCTCTACAACCTCAAGTTCCCCCCGGAGGTGGCCGGAGCCGGGCGCAGCATCGAGGACGGTCCAGGGCCACCCGCAGCCCAGCGGGACGCCGGGGACCTGGGCAGGGCCACCCTCCGGCTGCTGGAGGAGCTGGACCGGGAGAGGTGACACCTGGGGGGGGTACCTGGGTCTGGGGGGGTCAGGGCTGCGCTGACAGGGCTCCCCAACTCCCCAGGTGCTTCCTGCTGGGTGAGATCGAGAAGGAGGAGAAGGAGAAGGTTTGGTACTACGCGCAGCTGCAGAGCTTGGCCACGCGTCTGGACGAGCTGCCCCATGTCGAGACGGTGAGTGGGGCCACCCCGGCACCCCCCAACCCGGGGCGCGGGCAGGACCTGACCCCCTCATGCTGTTCTCCCCCTTGTGCCCCCCCCCCAGTTCTCCATGCAGATGGATCTCATCCGGCAGCAGCTGGAGTTCGAGGCGCAGCACATCCGCGCGCTGATGGAGGAACGATTTGGCACCGCCGACGAGATGGTGCAGCGGGCGCAGGTCCTGACCCTCCTCACTGCCCCTGTCCTGTGCTGGGGGGCTCCAGCTGCCTTCCCACCCCATCCTGCCCTCTCCAGCCCTGTGCACCCTCACACCCAGTGCCTTGCATCCTCACACCCAGCCCTGTGCACCTTTGCCATCAGGTCTGTGCACCCTTGCACCAGCGATTTGCACCCTTGCAATCAGCAATTTACACCCTTGCACCAGCAATTCACACCCTTGAAACCAGCTCTTTGCACTCCCGCACCAGCTCTTTGCAGCCTTATACCCACAATTTGCACCCTCACATCCAGTTCTTTGCACCCTTGCAGCAGCTCTTTGCACCCTTGCACCAGCAATTTGCACCTTTGCAGCAGCTCTTTGCACCCTTGCACCTGCTCTTTGCACCCTTGCACCAGCAATTTGCACCCTTGCAGCAGCTCTTTGCACCCTCACATCCAGCTCTTTGCACCCTTGCAATCAGCTCCTTGCACCAGCAATTTACACCCTTGCAGCAGCTCTTTGCACCCTTGCACCTGCTCTTTCCACCCTCACACCTGCTCTTTGCACCCTCACATCCAGCTCTTTGCACCCTTGCACCAGCAATTTGCACCCTTGCACCAGCAATTTGCGCCTTCTCACCCAGCTCTTTGCACCCTTGCACCTGCTCTTTGCACCCTCAAACGCAGATCTTTGCACCCAGCTGCCCCCAGCCCTGCGCACCCTCACTCCTGGCTCCGGGGGTCCCAACACCCACTTTGTCCCCACAGATCCGGGCGTCCCGGCTGGAGCAGATTGACAAAGAGCTGATGGAGGCACAGGACAAGGCGCAGCAGCCGGAGCCGCAGGTAGCGGGGCCAGGGCTGAGCCCCCCCTGGGCCAGGGGCCACCCGGGGGGGTGCAGGATTCTGGGGAGGGAAGGAGGGGCCCCATCACAGCCCCCCCGCCATTGTCCCCATCCTGTCCCCGTCGCGGCACAGCCAGCGCGGCACAGCCAGCGCTTTGTGTGGCTCGGGCGCCGTGAAATGGGCAGTTGCCATGGAGACGGGAAGTAGGCCATGGCGCGCGGCGGGTGGCCGCGGTGGCTCCCGCGGCATCTGCCAGGGTGGGCACCCCGCCAGCACCCCCCCGCCGGCACCCCCTCCCTGCCGTCGCCCCCCGCCACCCCTCTGTCACCCCATCCCCTCCATCACCCGTGTCTCCTCCATCACCAATGTCCCCTCTGTCACCCCATCCCCTCCATCACCCATGTCTCCTCCATCACCAATGTCCCCTCTGTCACCGTATCCCCTCCATCGCCCCGGCACCCCCCGCCCTGCATGTCCCCCCCATCACCAACCCACACGACCAGCGCCGTGGGCTCAGCGCCGGCACCATCCCCTCCCGCGCCTGCTGCTGTGGGACCCCCCGATCACCCCAATTCCAGCTGGAAAAACACAACCCTGGCGCTGACGGGAGCAGTTGCACCAACTGGGAAACGCTGCCAGATTTAACGGCACCGGGGGGTTCCTGGAAAGCGGGGAGGGGCTGGGCAGGGGGGTGAGGGTGGCACGTCGCAACCTGCCCCTATTTCCCCCGCTTTGCAGCTCTGCGGGAAGGCGCCTGGCGCGGACGGGGACGGCAGCCTGGACCCCCCGACCCACCCCGAGGAGGGGGGCGGCAAGGTGAGGGGCAGCCACAACTTGGGGGGCTGCGCGGGGAGGGGGTGAGCGTGCGTAACCCCGGCCCCACCGTGTCGCGCAGGTGGAGGTGGTGTTCTGGCTCCTGTCCATGCTGGCCACGCGGGACAAGGAGGACATGTCGCGCACGCTGCTGGCCATGTCCAGCTCGCAGGAGAGCTGCCTGGCCATGCGCCGCTCGGGCTGCCTGCCCCTGCTCATCCAGATCCTGCACGGCTCGGACGGCGAGCCCGGCCCCCCCGGCAGCCCCGCCGGCGCCAAGGACGCCCGCATGCGCGCCAACGCCGCCCTCCACAACATCGTCTTCTCGCAGCCCGACGAGGGCCAGGCCAAGAAGGAGATGCGGGTGCTGCACGTGCTGGAGCAGATCCGCTCCTACGCCGAGACCTGCTGGGACTGGCTGCGGGGCCGGGACGGGGGCCGCGGCACGGCGGGTACGGGGCGGTGGGGTGACCTGCGTGCGCACTCGTGGGGCTGGACGGGAGGCAGCGTGTGCCCGGGGGACCACCAGCATCCCGGCTGGTACCAGCACCGGTGTGGCCAGCGGGACCAGGGCAGCGACCGTCCCTGTGCTGGGCACTGGGGAGGCTGAACCGCGAATCCTGGGGGCAGTTCTGGGCCCCTCAGGCCAAGAAAGAGCTTGAGGTGCTGGAGCGAGTTGAGAGAAGGGAACGGAGCTGGTGAGGGGCTGGAGCACAAGGGTGATGGGAGCGGCTGAGGGAGCTGGGGGGTTTAGCAAAGAAACGGCCTCAAGTTGCGCCAGGGGAGGTTGAGGTTGGATCTGGGGAACAATTTCTTCCCCCAAGGGCTGTGGGGCATTGGAACAGGCTGCCCAGGGCAGTGCTGGAGTTGCCATCCCTGGAGGGGTTGGACAGACGGACGTGAGGTTCTCAGGACATGGGGCAGTGCCAGGGCTGGGGAACGGTTGCACTCGATGATTCTCCCCGCAGCACCGGTGCCCATCGAGCCGCAGATCTGCCAGGCCACCTGCGCCATCATGAAGCTCTCCTTCGACGAGGAGTACCGGCGCGCCATGAACGAGCTGGGTGAGCGCGGGGAGGGGGCTGCGTCCCTGTGCCGCGGCCGGCATCCCCGGCGGGGCGTCCCTGACCGCGTCACCCCCGTCCCACCCCACAGGCGGGCTGCAGGCGGTGGCCGAGCTGCTGCAGGTGGACTACGAGATGCACAAGATGACGAGCGACCCGCTGAACCTGGCGCTGCGGCGCTACGCGGGGATGGCCCTCACCAACCTCACCTTTGGAGACGTGGTCAACAAGGTCGGGGCGGGGGCCACGGGGCGGGGAGTCGGACCCGGGCGGGGATGCGGCGTCACCTTCACCATCCTCATCCTCCCGCAGGCGACGCTGTGCTCCCGCCGCGGCTGCATGGAGGCCATCGTGGCTCAGCTGGGCTCCGACAGCGAGGAGCTGCACCAGGTGGGTGCCGGGGGCTCCGCAGGGCGAGGGGACGGGCAGGGGGACGGTCCCCGCGCCCACCCGCCCCGCTGTGCCCTCCCAGGTGGTCTCCAGCATCCTGCGGAACCTCTCGTGGCGGGCGGACATCAACAGCAAGAAGGTGCTGCGGGAGGTGGGCAGCGTCACCGGGCTGACGCGCTGCGCCCTGCGCGCCGGCAAGGTGAGCGCCGCCGCGGCGGGGACGGACGGACGGACACGGGGCGGCCAGACGGGGGGGGACAGCTCTGCGCGTCCCCCTCCCTGCACCTGGAGTGCTCAGGCGAGAAAACAGCTTCAAAGCTTACGAGAAGGCTGTATCACACTGCGTTACTCGTTGAAGCCCAAGTCGGCTTAAGGGAGAGTATTTTATTGTGGTGGACGAGGGTGCTGCGAGGTCAATGGACTGAAGTTTAAATTCAAGAGTGGCGAAATGAAAGTCACTGTTTTAAATTGAAGTGATTAATAACAAAACACAAAGATAGCTTAGACCCTAATGGAAGGATTTTTATTACTGTTAGGGATTTGTTAATTTGAAGGAAAGAAACAGTGGACAACCACTGCCTTGTTCAAGCAGAAAGGACAGGCTGTATGCAGAAATGATGGACTAACGCAGTTACCTGCAGCAAGCAGGAGCTTCCAGGAGAAGGATACAATAATGATCCAGCTTCGTTGACAAGGGTCATATAGTGCGAACGGTGGGGTCGTCACACGCAGGGACAGGAGCTGGACTTGCTGACCTTTGTGGGTCCCGTCCAGCTCAGGACATCGTGTGATTCTGTGGCAGGAATCCACGCTGAAGAGCGTCCTGAGCGCGCTGTGGAACCTGTCGGCGCACAGCACGGAGAACAAGGCGGCCATCTGCGGGGTGGAGGGGGCCCTGGGCTTCCTGGTGAGCACCCTCACCTACAAGTGCCAGAGCAACTCGCTGGCCATCATCGAGAGCGGCGGCGGCATCCTGCGCAACGTCTCCAGCCTCATCGCCACGCGCGAGGATTACAGGTGCGGGGACCGGCCCCACGGCCAACGGGACAACCGGTCAACGTTCATGCCCGTTTTTCTAAGTATTCATTTGTTAGGTGGCAAGAGAGAGGTTTGGCTGGAGGAAAAATTCCTGCGCAACTGCAGGTCCAGGTTCTTTAATAAGATACGCTGCTATAAACCTTCAAAAATCCAGCAGTGACCATAGAACCATCGAATCATTTTGGTTGGAAAAGATCCTTACGATCGTCGAGTCCAACCGTTAACAACCAGCTGCTAGAGGGACGGTGCCTGATCTCAACAGAAAAGGGTGGCTTTTGTCCGGAAAGCTTTTAATAACATTCCGCACCAATTTCAGTTCAACGCTCGCGCATCCAGCAGGGTGAGGTTTTGGAGCCCCTGTGACAATACGGTGCAGCTCATACAGCCTTACACATAATTTACAATAACAGAAGCCTTTGGGCAAACAACCTCTGCTCCAAGCTCGTCTATGTCTCTTCAAAATGATTTTCTAAGAAAAGATCAACCAAGCTACCTTTTGTTAATTGAGCAAAGGCTCGCTCTGCAGTCACGTAGCCTTAATTGGCACAAAAAGCCAGTGAGAAAACAAACATAACCACTAAACTATTGTCCAGATTATCAGAGAAATCGTGCCAATTGCACTGTTCTTAGTTTTGTTAATTGCTTTTAACAATGTTTACAGCAAGGGCCAAGATTTTTTAAGCATGTCAAAGAAGTGGTTTATTAGAATAAAATTGTTCATGAGCTTATCTGAAGAATATAATATAATTTGCCAATGTGACAAATGAAAGAGGAACATCTGTTGCTTATGTGCAACATGCCCAAACTAACCTGTTTCCCCCAAAATAAGACAGGGTCTTATATTAATATTTGCTCCAAAAGATGTGTTAGGGCTTATTTTCAGGGGATGTCTTATTTTTCCATGAACAGCAATCTACATTTATTCTTGAACAACAACCAAAAAATCAACATTTATTCAAATACAGTCATGTCATCATCTCCTGGAACATCATCATAACTCTCCAAACCCTGAATTCCATCATGAGTTTCTTGTGACTCTATTTCCTTTAGAACCACTGAGTGTGATTCTTTTGGGCGTGTCTGCTTCTCTTGGCGAAGGGTCTATCTGTCCTGCTGCATTCCATTGCCAATTAATTTTACTTTTTTAACGCGTATAGCTGCCTGGACACTATTTAAATTGACCTTTTTTAATGAACTGTAACTAGGGCTTCTTTTTGGAGTATGGCTTATATTTCAAGCATCCTCAAAAATCCTGAAAAATCATGGTAGGACTTATTTTCAGGGTAGGACTTATTTTGTGGATAGGTCTTATTTTCCAGGTATGTCTTATTTTGGGGGTAGGTCTTATTTTGTGGATAGGTCTTATTTTCCAGGTATGTCTTATTTTGGGGGTAGGTCTCATTTTGTGCATAGGTCTTATTTTCCAGGTAGGTCTTATTTTGGGGGTAGGTCTTATTTTCCAGGTATGTCTTATTTTGGGGGTAGGTCCTATTTTCAGGGTAGGTCTTATTTTAGGGGAAAAGGCTAGCTGTGGGGGCCATCGATTTCCCAGCCTTAATTTTTCGCGGGTTTTCCCGTGTCGCTCTGTCCCGCAGGCAGGTGCTGCGGGACCACAACTGCCTGCAGACGCTGCTGCAGCACCTGCGCTCGCACAGCCTCACCATCGTCAGCAACGCCTGCGGGACCCTCTGGAACCTGTCTGCCCGCAGCCCCCGCGACCAGGAGCTGCTGTGGGACCTGGGGGCGGTCAGCATGCTGCGCAACCTCATCCACTCCAAGCACAAGATGATCGCCATGGGCAGCGCGGCCGCGCTGCGCAACCTCCTCACCAACCGGCCCCCCAAGTACAAGGACGCGGCCGTGGTGTCGCCGGGCTCCTGCATGCCCTCGCTCTACATGCGCAAGCAGAAGGCGCTGGAGGCCGAGCTGGATGCCAAGCACTTGGCCGAGACTTTTGACACCATGGAGAAGCAGAGCCTGAAGAGCCAGGGCGCCAAGAAGCCACCGCGGCACATGGAGAGCCTGGTGAAGGATTACGCCTCTGACTCCGGCTGCTTCGACGATGACGAGGTGCCCAACATCTCCACCGGCGTGGAGACGGCCAGCGCCTCCGTCCTCTCCATGTTCCTCAGCTCCTCGTTCCTGCAGGGCCAGGCGCTGCCGCGGGCGCTGGCGCAGCGGCGATGCCCGGAGCCGGAGAAGGACGGCAGCGCCAAACCGCCCGAGCCAAAGAAGCCGCCGCTGCCGGAGGACGACGTCTCGCTGGCCGCCGAGAAGCTGGCCAACAAGATCTCCAGCACGGTGGCCAAGATCGACAAGCTGGTGGAGGACATCTCGACCATGCACACGTCCTCGGACGACAGCTTCAGCCTCAGCTCGGAGGACCACGGCTTGGACTGGCAGTACGGCCCCGAGGAGGCGCACGAGGCGCGGGCGCAGTCCTGCTCGCCGTGTCGCCTCTCGGACGCCGGCGGCTTCGCCAAACGGGAGAGCCTGAGCCGGGCGCAGGCGCTGCTGCGGCTGAAAACCGCCTACACCAGCCTGTCCAACGACAGCCTCAACAGCGGCAGCACCAGCGACGGCTACTGCACCAAGGAGCACATGAAGCCCTGCAGCAGAGCCGCCTTCCTGGACTGCCGCGACGAGCTGCAGCGCTACCAGAAGCGCCCGAGCCGCCTCGACCTCAAGAGCATCCTGGGCAGCAAACCGGAGCGGGGGGATCCCCCCGTGCCCAGGGGCAGGGACACGGCCGAGCCGGACAAGCCGGAGCAGCGAGAACCGCCCGAACGGGCCAAGAAGACGGTGACATTCCCCAGCCCCGCGGCGCTGGAAAAAGAGCCCGAGTGGAGGAGGGAGGTGGGCAGCAAGTTGTCCCCCGACCCCCAGGTCCGCACCATCAAGCTCTCCCCGTCCTACCAGCACGTCCCCCTGCTCGAGACCCTGGCCAAGAGTGGCGCGGCCACCGGCGCCGGCCACCTCCTGGGCAGAAAGCAAGCCTGGCTGCCCCCGGCGCTGCTGCAGACGGCCGAGACCTTGAGCAAGATCCCGGAGAAGCTGCCGGCCCAGGCACCGGCTGCGGCGGAGCAGGAATCGGTGCAGAAGTACTCGGTGGAGGACACCCCCATCTGCTTCTCCCGCTGCAGCTCCCTCTCCTCCCTCTCCTCGGCCGACAACGTGCTGGACGGGCAGAGCCACAGCGAGAACGACCTGGACAGCGACTCCTCCCTGGAGATCCTGGAGATGGAGGAAGGCGACGGGGAAGGGGAGGACGGGAGGCAGGAGAAGGAGAAGGCGGCGGAGCTGGCTCCAGCCACGCCGGTGGGGATTTCCCAGCCCATCACCATCCCCTTCCCGAAGCGGGACAAGGTTTTCCTGCGGGAATCGTCCCCGTCACGCCAGGAGGACCTGACGCCCTCCAGCTCCTCGGAGAACTACATCCAGGAGACGCCGCTGGTGATGAGCCGCTGCAGCTCCGTCAGCTCCCTGGGCAGCTTCGAGAGCCCGTCCATCGCCAGCTCCATCCAGAGCGACCCGTGCAGCGAGATGATCAGCGGCACCGTCAGCCCCAGCGAGCTGCCCGACAGCCCGGGCCAGACCATGCCCCCCAGCCGCAGCAAGACCCCCCTCTTTGAGCTGGGCTGCCAGGCGGAGAAGGAGACCAGCCAGTTCAACATCCAGTGGGAGAACAACGTCAAGAAGTTCATGGAGATCACTGACTTCAAGGAGCGTTTCCAGCTGCCCCAGGACCTGGACTCCATGGTTTACTTCACGGTGGAGAAACCCAACGAGAACTTCTCGTGCGCCTCCAGCCTGAGCGCGCTGCCGCTCCACGAGCACTACGTGCAGAAGGACGTGGAGCTCAAGCTGATCCCCACCTTCCCGGAGAGGAACAGCCTGAATTTCGCGGCTCACGAGAAGCGGGAGGAGCGGCGGGAGGAGCGGTACCTGGAGGGCCGCCGGCGGGCAGATCCCCCCGAGCCCCCCGACGACGACGACATCGAGATCCTGAAGGAATGCATCAGCTCCGCCATGCCCTCCCGCTTCCGCAAGGTCAGGAGCTCCCTGCTCGCCGGCCAGGTCCTGCACCCCCAGACCAAGAAGCCGGTGCACGTCCCCGTCTACATGCTGGTGCCGGCCCACGCGCACCCCGCTGTCCCCAAGCACCTGCGCGCCAGCGCCCGCGACCTCTTCAGGGACGACGACTCCTTCACCGACTCGGCCGACGGGACCCCCGGCAACTTCTCCAGCGCCGCCTCGCTGAGCGACGAGACCCTGCGCTACCCGGCCCCCGAGGAGGCCGAGCCCCCCCGCGCCGCGGGGACGGGGGTCCTGCCCGAGGGACACCGCGAGGCGGGGGGCACCGGCGCCATCCCGGCCAGGAGAGCCGCCTCCGGCAGCTCGGCGCCCGCCCGGCTGAGCTCGGCGTGCCGCGGGCAGGATGGAGAGGGGAAGCGGGGCCAACCTCCCCCGAGGAGCAGAGCCAGCCTGGAGCTGGAGGTGGGGGGCACCGGCGGGACCCCCGGGAGGAAGGACGCTCCCCAGGAGGACGGGGTGGCCTTCCAGTCGCTGTGCCACACCACGCCGACGGAGGAAGCCGTCTACTGCTTCTACGAGCAGGACTGGGACAAGCTGCCCGCGGCGGGCAGCGGGGGAACCGGCGGCAGAGCCCAGCCCGGCCGGGGGGAGCGCTGGGGGGGCTCTGTCCCCAACAGGGACCCCGAGCCGGGTCCCCGGCCGGTGAAAGCCAAACCGCAGAACAACCTCATCGCCGACGAGACGCCGCCGTGCAACTCCCTCAGCTCCTCCATGAGCTCCCTGAGCGACGCCAACCTCTCCGGCGGCGAGGAGCGGGGCCAGCCCTGCGGCAAAGCCCCCCGGCCGCGGCTGGTTGCGGGGCAGGCACGGGGGGGCTCCCCCAACTCCCCCAACCTCAACTCGGAGGATGACCTGCCGCAGAAGTGCATCGGCTCGGCCATGCCCAAGCGCTGGCGGCCGGCGGCTCGCCGCAGGGTGGCGGAACGCAAGCAGAAGCCGCCGGGCGCCGGCGGGAGGGAGCGGAACGTGGAGGCAAAGCATCACCCCGGCGAGGACGCCGGCTCCGACCGCGGCTCCGACCTGGACAGCGTGGAGTGGCAGGCCATCCAGGAGGGAGCCAACTCCATCGTCACCTGGCTGCACCAGGCTGCCGCCTCCCTCTCGCGGGAGCCTTCCTCCGAGTCCGACTCCATCCTCTCCTTCGTGTCGGGGCTCTCGGTGGGCTCCACGCTGCAGCTCTCGCTGGGCCGGCAGGAGAAGCCGCGAGCCGGCAGCGCGGCCGGACGGGACACGGCCAGGAGGGAACACGGCAAGAGCCGCCCGGAGAGGAAGGACGCGCCGGGTGCCCGTCCCGCCGGCCGCGGCGGCGCCAGGGCGGAGCGGAGCCCGGCGCCCACCAAGCCGGTGCCCAACCTGCCTGTGGTTTTCCGTGGCAGGACCGTCATCTACATGCCCAGCCTGGCCAAGGACGCCCCCAGCCCGCGGGCCACCCCCAAGAAAAGCCCCACGGCAAAGCCAGCGGCGCCGCCGGCCAAGAACCTCTCGCTGAGCCAGCAGCGGTCGCGGAGCCTGCACCGGCTGGGCAAACCCCCCGACAGCGGGGAGCTGGCGCTACCCAAGAGGAGCACCACGCCGCCCGCCCGCATCGGCAAGGGCCCCCCCTCCTCGGGCTCCTCCCGCACCTCCACCCCCTCCCAGCACGGCCCCAAGAAGCTGCCGTCACCCTCCCAGCTCGCCAAGCAGGGTCCCCCGGCCGCGAGCAAGGTGGGCGGCTCGCCCTCCCCGCCGGGACCCCCGGGCAGAGCCCCGGCCCCCAAATCCCCGGCCCCCCGGCAGTCCAAGACGCAGAAGTCACCCGTGCGCATCCCCTTCATGCAGAAGCCGAGCAGGAGGGTGCTGCCGGGCCGGGGGGCCATGCCGGCGCTGGAGGAGCAGGGGGGCGATGACAAGGCGCAGGGCAGGGGGCCGGGACGGCGGCTCAACTTGGTGCGGATGTCGTCCGCCCGCTCCAGCGGCAGCGACTCGGATCGCTCCGGCTTCCTGCGCCAGCTCACCTTCATCAAGGAATCCTCCAGCCTGCTGCTGCGGCACCGCGCCGAGCTCAACGCGGCAGCGCCAGCGGCATCGCTGCCTCGCCGGGCCTCCCCGCCGCGCCGCCGCGCCGCCCTCCCCGCCGTCTTCCTCTGCTCCTCCCGCTGCGAGGAGCTCAAGGCGGTCAAACCAGCGGCCCCCAGCCCGCGGTCCCTCGTCCCCAGGGCCCAGCCCGGTGCCAAAGTCCCCACCGGGGTCAAGCCGCCGCGGAGGACCAGCTCCGAGAGCCCGTCACGGCTGCCGGTGAAGAGCAGCATCCCCGCGCCCGAGCCCTTCAAGCGATACTCATCATCGCCCAACATCAGCGTGGCGCGGCGGACGGGCAGCCCGTCCTCCGTCCTCTCCGCCCGCTCCGAGGCTTCGGCGCGGCGGCGGCAGCAAACGGAGCCAGTACCCAGCGAGCAGCCGGCCAAGCCACCCGTGGTGATGATGAAGGGCACTTGGCGCAGGATCCGGGATGAAGACATCCCCCACATCCTCAAGAGCACGCTGCCCTCCTCCGCCCTGCCGCTGGCGGGCACCGGCGAGGAGGAGCGTCCCGGCAGCCCCAGGAAGACCAGCGACGCCGTGGTGCAGACGGAGGACTTCGCCACCGCCAAGACCAACTCCAGCACCTCGCCCACGCTGGAGACGTGCCAGGGACCCCCCCGCGCCGCCGGCGACGGTGAAGCCCCCGCCAAGGCCACTCTGCCCATCTCCTTCGGCCACGAGGCGCCCGCCGGCACCTTCCCCGCCAGCCGGCACGGCTCGCCGAGCAGAGCCGCCCGCGTCACCCCCTTCAACTATGTCCCCAGCCCCATGGCAGTGACGGTGGTGGCCGAGAAGGCGGTGGAGAAAATCCAAGCTTGAGGGTCCCGCGACCCCCACGGGCGCCAGCCAGGACTGTGCCGGGAGAGGACAGCGATGCGGGACAGTTGGGGACCAGCGTGTCACCCCCACCCTGGCTGGGGTCTTGCTGCTCCGGAGAACCACGGGTCCCAGCGCCACGGACCAGGCAGAGCTGGCAGGACCCACTGGGTGCTGATGGGTGACGCTTGGTGCCCGTGTCCTGCTGATAGACACCCCAGGACAAGGGGACTAGGGGCCGTGTCCCCCCAACCCGCTCAGCTGCTCCAGGCAGAGGTTGAACCGGGGCCGTGTCCCTGCACCAGATCTCCACGCTTCAGCTCGGCACCAACACGCGGCTCTGCTGGCAATCGCTGCTCATTTATTAAGGAGGGGAGGGGACGCATGGTGGGATCGAGGCAGGGAGAGGCTTCGTGGGGAGATGGGACTGGGACCCTCCATTTGTGCTGCTGAAGGCTCCTCATTAAGCTGCTGGGCTGATTGCTAACGGGGACCTGCGGTGCTTGCCCTGGGCCAAGGCGGCGGCAGGTGGAAAAGGCGCAGGAGGACATGGGCTCGTCCCGGGAGGCCACTCGCAGGGTCACGTCACCGGGCTGGGGAGCTGCCCTGGGAGGGGACAGGGTGCTGAGCTGGCACCGGGGTGCCCGACCCCCAGGGAAGGGTTTGGGACCCCTCGCCTCCCCGCAGCCCCCCACCCCGGGGTGGAGGAGCCCTGTCCCCACCTGTCCCCATGTGCTGTGGACACGAGTCCACCCAGGACTGGATTACGCCCACAAGCACGGGGAATCCCAGCCCCAAAGCACTGGGGAAGCTCCTGCTCCTACATCCCAGTGCCCTGGGGGGGCTGCAGGGGCAGGAACGTGGCTCTGGGGACACGTGCAGGGAACAGAGGATGCACAAGGGGGTGTGGGGACATCACAAGTGGCTCTGGGGACTCACAGGAGGACATGGGGACATGTGAGGGGTCTCCAGGGACATGCACTGGATTGGGACGTGCCCACCCCAGTTCCCGCTGCGGGGGCTGCAGAAAAGGGGACACAGTCCCAATGCGCAGCGCGTCCCCCCACTCCCGAGTGCTGGACATGCCAGGAGCACCAGCAGCACCAGCATCTCCCCACGGCCCCAGGTTCATGCCCCCCAGCCCAGCTCTGCTCTCACCCCCGCTCTGTGGAGATTCGTGCTGGGTCCTGGGGTGCCCGCTCCCCTCATCACTGTATGTATGTACCGAGGATATTCCGGACAGTATTCCAAATTAAAAGCTGACCTGTGTAAATAGGATGGGCTGGTCCGTCTGTGCCGTGCCCCCGGGCCAGGGGGAGCCGCAACCCCCACGCAGCGTTTTCCGGATCCATTTCTCGTGCTTCACGGCTGAGGAGGCACCGGGTGGCTTGAGGGGGTCGGTGGGGTCCGTGCTGGTGAAGGACAAGACGCCGACCACCTGTCCCCCACACACCAAGGGGCCCCTCCAGTCACCCTGCGGGGCAGCAGGGCCCCACACAGGCATGGACCCCCCCAAACTGGATGGACACCATGTAGGGCAGGGAGTGGGGTTTGGCCTCACGGCCCCCAATGACCGATGGCTGGAGCCAATCCCACACTGTGGGGGGAGAACCCATCACCGTGGGAAGGGCTGGGTGTCCCCAGCACCCCCTGCAATGCCGAGACCCCTCCGCAGCTCCCTGGGGTTTTACTTTGACTTTACTCCCTGCATGGAGGTGTGCGGACAGAAAGTCGCATCCTCAGTTCTCAGAGAAGGGGTTTTAATTGGATTTGTGCCAATCCCCAGCACTGGGGTGATGTGTCCCCACCAGCACAGGACAACTCCGCTCCCACTGGCACCGCGGTGGGGCCCAGGGACCCGTCCAGCCCTGCAATAGGCTGCAAAACCAACCCCTGTCACCCCCAGGGTCCCTCAGCGCTTGGCTCTGGAGGACCTGGCCGCCCTGGCCCCGCTTGGTGAGGTTCTCAGGCTGCTCAGGAGCCGCTCGAAGAAGAACTCGGTCTGGTACTGCAGCTCGTTGAGGTGCTGCAGGAAGGGGGGGCCCTCGGCTTTCGTCACGTCTACATACACCGGGATCATCTTGGTGCCGCGGCGGTGGATGTTGTGGTGCAGGTTCCACTCAGAAACACGCCGGCACCACGGGTCGCCCAGCGACTTGGCGGACAGGAGGAGGATGGCCACCCGGCTGGCCTCGATGACCTCCACGGCCGTCAGGACCATGGACGTCCCGGCCACCTGGTCCTGGTGCTCCGCGTAGCCCCGAAATCCTTCTTTCCTCAGGCGCTCCAAGATGCGGGAGGCGATGGGGTCGTCGTCGGGGCAGTACCAGATGGAGAAGTCGTAGATGAAGCCGCGGCGCAAGGGTGCAGAGGACATGCCACCCGCCCTGGGGACACTTCAGGGACAGCGGGGACCGAGCGCGGCGGCTGAGCCGCTTCCCCCGCACCGGATCCTCCCGTAAATCAAACGCAATCGGTTCAACCCCAGATTTGGGCAAGCGAAACCGCAACCACCGCGGCCCGGGGTGCCCCCGGGGCAGAGCCCCGAGCACCGGCAGCGCCCGGCCGGACAGACGGACGCGGCTCAGAACGCCCGTTGCCTCATGTCGGCGATGCTGCGGTCCAGCGCCGCCCCCGCCCGCAGCAGCTGCTCCCGCCGCTCCCGCAGCCGCTCCCGCGCCGCCCGCAGCCGCTGGGTCATGGCCGCGTAGCCGCGGCTCTGCCGGTACAGCCGCTCCCGCTCCTCCTGCCCGCCGAGGGGGTCTGGGGGGGGCAGAACCGGGGCTCAGCGGGGCCTGGGGAGCTGCTCCCCCCTCCCCGCGCCCCGGGGCTCACCTGGAGAGGGGTCCCGGTCCCGGTCCCGGCGGGGCTCGGCGGGGAGCACGAACACGGGGTCCCCCGGGGGGGCGTCCCGCACGTCGGCGAGGAGCTGCGCGGCGCTGGGGGGGTCAGGGCGGGTGGGCAGCACCCGCTTGGCCTTGGAGCTCATCACGGGGGGGCCGCATGCGGGGGCTGGGGGGGGCGAGGGGGGTGAGGAGGCTGCGCTGCCCCCACCCCCGGACAGACAGACAGACCGACCCCCCCCCGCACTGCCCCGGCACTGACACACGGGCCTGTCCCCTCCTTGTCCCCCCCGCACAGACAGACAGACAGACAGCCCCCCCCCCGCCCTATCCCCGGAACGGACAGACAAACTCCCCACACACACCTCTCCAGGACAGACAGACATCCCTCCGTCCCCCCTGCCGCCATGACTGACAGACAGACAGACAGACAGAGCCCCCCCCGTCCCGGGACAGACAGACGCGCCCCTCCCCGCCCCGCCCCTGGGACACACAAAGTGAGCGGACAAACAGACCGCCCGCCCCAGGACAGACAGACGAACGGACAGACCGACCGTTCCGCCGCCCGTTCCCCCAGACGGACACACGGACACGCTCCTCACCTCCCTCCGGCCACCGTAGCCCCGAAGCCCCGCCCACCGCAGCCTCCGCTTCCGCGATTGCGTCATCCCCCCGCCCCTTTCCCAGCGCCACGCCCCCGCTCTTAAAGGCGCCGCGTCCGTAGGGAACACACGAGAGAGGCGGATCGCGGAGCACCGGGAGCCCCCGGGGGTTTATTAGGGGAAGCCCCAAGCCCAGGCCCCGGTGTCACAGCGCTGGTTCCAGTGTCCCCTGTCACTTGCTCTTCTCCGGTTCTTGCGCCAGGTTCAGGGCTGCTCTGGAGGCTGCAGGACACACGGACACAGTGTTAGGACCCATCTCCAGAACAGCGGCCACCCAGCCGGTGACACCGGGGACAAGCCACATGGCACCATGTCATTCCCACCCTCTCCCGATGAGGAACGTGGCACTGTGGGGGACACACGGCACTGGAGAGGACACACGGCACTGGGGAGGACACACGGCACTGGGGTTCTGGCTACGGAGAAGCAGGAGGGAAAGCAACTGCTCTACCCACACCGAGGGACAAGGGGACGTACAGACAGGCTGAGCTGCGGGGCCACCTCGGCCGCCAGCCGGGCTCTGCTGCGGAGCAGAGTCTGCAGGACTGGAGCAGGCAGAGAAGAGAGAGAACCACAGAATCATTTGGGTTGGAAAAGCCCCTCAAGATCATGGAGTCCAGCTGTTCCCCCGCCCAGCACTGCCCCATGTCCCTGAGAACCTCATGTCCGTCTGTCCAACCCCTCCAGGGATGGTGACTCCAGCACTGCCCTGGGCAGCCTGTTCCAATGCCCCACAGCCCTTTGGGGAAGAAATTGTTCCCCAGATCCAACCTCAACCTCCCCTGGCGCAACTTGGACAGAGGGGGTGAGACCCCCCCACTCAGCTCCTGTCACCGCGAGGGGACAGGGCTGTGGCTGCCCCGGACATGAGCAGGATGGTGGGGACCAGGGGACCCCCGTTACCTTCTCGGGTGACACTGGAGGCCATGTCCAGGGCTCTGGTGCTGAGGTTGCCCAACACACTGTCCACGGTCCGGTGGTGCCGGAGGAAGCAGGGCCGGATGACCGTCTGGTAGAGCACCTGTGACCCGTTCCAGGAGACGGGGGCCATGCACCACATCAGGAACAGGCACTGCGGGACGAAAGGTGGAGGATGGCACGCAGGGCAGGCTGCTCCATTCCCCCAGCCTGGCCCAAAGGTGCTTCCCAAGGCTGGAGCTCACTGGAGGCACCTGTCCCATCCCTGGAGACATCCCAGGCCAGGCTGGACGGGGCTCTGAGCAACCCGAGGTGGTGCAGATGTCCCTGCTCATGGCAGGGGGGGCACTGGGGGAGCTGGGAAGGTCCAACCCAAACCATTCTGTGATTCCATGATTCTATGACCTCAGCTGCCCTGGCCCCAGCAAAGCCATTACCTTCCCAGCGTAGTAGAAGGGGAACCAGTAGAGGAAGATGTCGGAGAAGAATTCGGCTACGTTGAAGACACCGTACACCACCCAGTACGTCAGCCACGTGGTGTCGTCCTCCTTGTTGGAGCTCTCGATGGCTTTGATGCTGCAGCAGGAGAGGACAGGTCATGGCTGCTGCTCACCTCCTGCCCAAACCCTCCGAACTCCATAGCAAACCTGCTGCTGCCCCTGGCATTGTCAGGAAGGTCTCGAGAGCTTCCTGACCACCACATTGACCAGGGGGATCCTTGGCTAAGGGCACGGGATGATCTCCAGGTGCTGCAGGGACACGGGCACTTACGAGACGTAGGCAGGGTAGGCGAAGCCGATGAGGTTGCAGAGCAGCGAGGCACCGTAGCCGAATGCCAGGTAGAGCCCCAGGAACGTGGCAGAACCTGCCCGGGGGACAGAGGGGATGGTCACATCCCTGCCAACACCGTGACGGCGAAGAGAGACCCTGGCCCAGCCCACTGAGCAGGTTTCTCACCCCAGCAGGGAGAAGAGGTGCATGCCAGCACCCTCCAGTTGGGAATAACGACCACTCCCAGCTAATTCCAGTATGACCATCCACACACTGCACCACTCGTGCTTTTGACCTGCCGCCACCCTGGACCTGGACCAGATGTCGGCAGCAGAGACTTTACCACACACCCACAGTCCAAAGTCAAGGGCTCGAGGTTCTCCCCTGCGCAGAGCTCGGAGCCACTTGTCATTTTGATAACGGCTGCTCAAGGCCAAGCCCCGCTCCCAGCGCCGGTGGCTCCTTCTGCTCCCCGTGCACATCCCCAGCCCCTGCCCATGCTCAGCAGCTGCTGCTTGTCACGGACTCAGCCCCCTGAGAACCAGCAATCCAATCCTGCTGACCTCTTATTAAATTAAATCCTTACAATTAAATGTAAGCCACGGTTTTGGTTGTTCGGAGCCTGCCCAGCCCTCAGATGCTGGATCAGCTGGGAGAGCCGGTGACACTGGGACAAGGAGCCCTTGTTCCCAAAACCACGGCCACGGCGTGGGGGCTCGGTGGCCCTGGGGGTGCCATCAGGCAGCCAAATCAACGACCCCGATGGGGCAGGGGGCAGGACAGCAGCCTGGGGACACGCGGAGCTGGAGTCGAGGGCATTTACTGTCACAACCCAGCAGCTTCTTGCCCACCCTGCACATAAACTCATCTGTCACCATAAGCACCTTGTCCTGCCGTGGGCAGGGACATCGGGACTTAGTCTGTGCTGGTGAATTAGAGGAAAGTCCTTGCTGGGCTCGGGGACGGATTATCCCGGCTCTGCTCACGGCAGCGATTCTGCCCTTGCTCTGCCCCTGGGACTTGGGGTTCCCAACACCTCGTCTGACCCGACGCATTTTGGGGGCTCTCCCTTGGGGAGCGGGGACCCCCCTCCATCAGGGCCAGGCTTCCCAGGGGTCTTGAGGGTCCAACACGCAGACCCCGCAGGTTTTGGGGTGCACCAACCCTTGGGTCGGGGTGCAGGATGGGTGGTGTGACCACCCCCGGGGGCAGCCCCCGTCCCAGCACGGCCCCGCTCCCTGAGGGCACCGAGCACCCCGAAATGGGGGCCCTGCCCGAGCCCTGCCCGCCCCCCCGCAGAGCCCAGACGCACGGTGAGGGGCTGCAGGGTGCTCCAGGAAGGAGGAGGGACCCTCGGAGATCCCGAAACAGCAGGGACGGGAAGGGAGTGGGCAGCGCAGCCCAGGAACGAGGCCGGGGGGACCGGGAGGGACCGGGGAGGACCGGGAGGGAGCGGGGATGCGGGGGTGCCGGTCGCACCTGTGGCCAGGTAGAGCCTCCGGACGCCGGTGCGGGCCTCCAGCCGGCCCAGCAGGTCGCCGAGCGGCCCGGGGCGATCGAGGAGGCGCTGCAGGCGCTGCGGCACCGTGCCCATGGCTGCAGCGGCCCCGGTCCCACCCGTCCGGTCCGACCCGTCCGGCCCCCCCGGCGCCTCCGCCGCCCCGGGCACCGTGGCGGTGGGCGGGGCCACGAGGGAGGGGCGGGGCAATTGTGGGCGGGGCCATGGACGGGGCGTGGCGACGCTGTCGCCATGGCAACGCCCGCTCCACGCCCGCGGCCCCATGGCGGCGCTGGGCCCGGGGCTGCTCCCGGGGCTGCTGGTGGTCGCGGTCGCTGCTGTCGCCCCACCGGGCCCCACCGAACCCCGCGTCTACCTGAGCAGCTGGGCCGTGCGGCTGGCGGCGGGGCCGCGGGAGGCCAGGGGCTTGGCCCGGCGGCACGGCTTGCTCTGCCTGGGCCGGGTGCGACAGCCCCGCAACCCCCGGTGTCCCCTCCGCCCATCCCCACCACGTGTGCCAGAGGGGAACGCTGATTTAATTCTAGCACAGGCCGTTCGGTTGTTCCCTGCAGTGCCTTTAAACCACGGGACAGGGACAAAGGCAGGAGTGCGGTTGGGGGTGCACATTGCTACCGGCCTCTGTGTGCACATGGGGGGCGAGGAGGCCCGAAGGGACACACAAACCTGCCCTGGGAGCCCCCCTGGGGCTTGTCCTGCTCACGCCAAACGCCTCTTCCCAATCTCTGCAGCCCATGTAGAGCTGGCACACGGGTCCCCAGCCCCGCTGCTTGGTCTGGAAGGTCTCTGAGAGCAGCTCTGTGCCTGCAGGTGATGGAGGGGGAGCCTTATTATCATTTCATACACCGCGGCGCCCGGCAGAAAGCCCTGAGCAGGCACTGGGGCTGGAACATGCGCCTGACGAAGGAGCCGCAGGTAGGGAGGAGGCGGCCACAGGGACACACCAAGCTGGGCAGGCTCTGCCCGGCACCGACGCTGCCGCTTCCCACCCAGATCCTCTGGTTTGAGCAGCAAACCGTGAAGAGGCGGACGAAGAGAAGCGCCGGTGTGGTGCCCACAGATCCCTGGTTCCACAAACAGTGGTACATGGTGAGATTTTGCCAGTCTCTCTTCTAATCCTCGAGCAAATCACCTCCCCGCTGCGTAAAGAGGACTAACACCAACAGTGCTGAGGCAGCAGGAGAGCCCCTGAAGGTCACCCGAACTGGGCGAATTCAATCCATTTTCCAGAACAATGACATCAATCCTGATCTAAACATCCTCACTGCTTGGAGCAAAGGCTACACCGGGCTGGGGGTCGTGCTGAGCGTCCTGGACGATGGGATTGAGAAGGACCATCCGGACCTGGCCGCCAACTATGTAACTACGCCGGGCTGCAGGAACCGGCTCCTTCAGGGCATCACATCTCCAGGGGAGGGTGGGAACTGGTGCCTTCGTCCCACCTGCGCGACGGTGCAGTGGGAACTCAGCCTCCCCGGGGCTGGATCAAAAGGTTTGGTGGCTCCTGCTGTGAATTTTCACATCAAGGAAACATTAGAACTTGTACCCACTCAAGCCCCCCAAATAGGTGTAATTATAGCAAGCTGCAAAGCCAGTAAAGCTGGTAAACCCTCACGTGCTCCCAGAGCCGAGAGGAGAGAACGGGTAAATCCTGGTTGTGGTTTATAGCAACAGCATTTTGGTGGTTTGCAGCTCCCCTCTCCTGCCTGCGCTGCCGCTGAGGCTGCGACTCTCCACGGAGCGTGAGCCTGTGAGCAAAGGAGCACAGCCATGTGCAAGGTTACACCCAATTTCCAACGACTCCAGCTTAACCCCAGGCAGTGCCTGGGTGCAAAGGCTGCCCCCCCCTTGCCCAGGCATACAGTGAGATCGTGGGCAAGCAGGGCAAACTGTGCTGCCAGACACCAGGCGAAGCACCAGGAGCCTGTGTTGTGCTGTGACAACGCCCGTGAAAAGGGGGTTTGCTCATGTCAGTGCCTCTTTTTGCAATAGGACCCTCTGGCAAGTTATGACTTCAACAGCTATGACCCCAACCCCCAGCCCAGGTACACTGTCAGGGATGAGAACCGGTGAGTTTTGCCAGCTAAATATCCAAGCAAACCTGTGCCAGGTGCTTCACCTCGGGGGGCTGAGGCTGCCCCAGGCCCCTCATGGGGGATGGCTCAGGGGACAGCTCTGTCCCTCAGGCATGGGACACGTTGTGCCGGAGAAGTGGCTGCCGTAGCCAACAACCGGGTCTGCGGAGCAGGTGTCGCGTACAACGCCAGAGTCGGAGGTGAGCCTGCGGAAGGGAGCGTGGCAAAGGGGGTTAAAAGCTGGTAGAACTCCCTGGGCTTAATTGCAAAGGGCTTAATGAGCAGATTTGGGAACCAGCTTGCGGCAGCCTGATCTCCTTAGGGTAACATGGCATGAAAGGTGCACAGTGCATTGCGGGGTGAAGGGGGGCAGTGAGATGCTGCTCAGCTCTTACGTTCCCCTGTGCGAGGGTCCTGTCCCCACGGAGCCGGCGTGGCCCCCCCGAGAGCCGCCGCTCCCCGTCCTGGCCCTGCAGGTGTGCGGATGCTGGACGGTGCCGTCACGGACGTGGTGGAGGCTCAGTCCCTCAGCTTGCGGCCCCAGCACGTCCACGTCTACAGCGCCAGCTGGGGACCCACGGATGACGGCAAGACCGTGGACGGGCCGGGCGTGCTGGCTGCGGAGGCTTTCCACAGAGGTGTCACCCAGGTAAGCGTGGGGACAGCATTGGGGACCACGCTGGGACAACGGCTCCCTGCTCACCCCCCTCTGCCTGTTCCCTGCCAGGGACGGGGTGGTCTCGGCTCCATCTTCATCTGGGCCTCTGGCAACGGCGGCATCAACTACGACAACTGCAACTGCGACGGCTACGCCAACAGCATCTACACGCTGGCGGTGGGCAGCGTGCTGGCGGGCGGGCGCAGGCCCCGCTACGGCGAGGGCTGCGCCGCCATCCTCACCACCACCTACAGCAGCAGGAGCAGGAGCGAGGTGCAGATCGTGAGTGTGACACCGGTGACACCAGCTCCCGGCACAGAGCGGGCTCAGCCGAGCCCTCCTGACCTGGGGAGGGACAGGGGGGCTTTACCAATGTCTCCGCGTTAGACCCCAAAAAGCACAAAGACACTCAATTCCAGGCAGTCCTGCCCTGCGCTCCGGCAGCAGGCAATGGTGCTAAGACCCCCTGTCCCCCCAGGTGACCACCGACCTGCACCACCGCTGCACCGACAAGCACACGGGCACCTCCGCTTCGGCCCCGCTGGCCGCCGGGATCATCGCCCTGGCGCTGGAGGCCAAGTAGGTGACACCGTGGGACAGTCCCCGGGGAGAACCTGGTGCTGCACCAGGACCCCGCAGGGACAGGGAAGCGTGACTTTGCTGGCAGGGAGATTTTGGGGGTGCAGAGCTGGGGTCTCCTGGGGCGGCAGCTTCCCCTGGGCACTGCGGGAGCGCGGCCAGAGGAGAGTTGTCCTCTGGAGGTCTCTGTTGCTCCCATTTCGGCAGTGAAGGAGGCTGTGGTGGGACCAGTTTGGAACCAGCCAGCTGACTTACCCACCTCAGAACAGCCCAATCTCGCCCTCCGAAGCAAACCCAAAGCCAAGCCCTGTCCCCACGTCCTCCTTGCTTCCAGCCCGGCGCTGACCTGGCGGGACATGCAGCATCTCGTGGTGAGGAGCTCCCAGCCCGTTCACCTGCAGGCAGAGGACTGGGCTGTGAACGGCGTTGGGCGCAAGGGTGAGCTCTGGGCTCGGCCACTGCCTGTCCTGCCTCCCTCCACGGCTGCGGGGGGACGTGCTGCCCCCCAAACTGGCCTGGGGCATCTCACGTGTCCTCTCTTGGGTGGCACCTGCTCTGCAGTGAGCCACCACTACGGCTACGGGCTGCTGGACGCTGGGCGGCTGGTGGAGATGGCCAAGGCGTGGACGGGGACTCGGCCTCAGCGCACGTGTTCGGTCAAGGCTCTTCACACCCCCCGGTAAGGGACAATGTCCCCTGGGTCCAATCTCACAGGGGGACCTTCTTGGAGCAAAGTTGTGCTGTGGCCGCTGCAGGAAAGTGGTTTGTGCTGCAGGGCAGCTGCTGCCGTAACCACAGGGCTGTGCTGGGGGGCCGTGGGGGGCAGGATGTCCACGGAGGGGGAGAGACGCCCTCAGCCGTCTCACACCTCGCAGGAAGATCGGCTCCCAGCTCACCATCTCCACAGACGCCTCCTCCTGCTCGGGGAGGACCAAACGCATCCGCTCCCTGGAGCACGTCCAGGTCCAGCTGTCTCTGAGCTACAGCCGCAGGGGCGACCTGGTGATCGCCCTGACCAGCCCCATGGGGACCACGTCCACACTGGTGACCGTGCGGTGAGGACATCAGCCAAAACTCCTTTGCGGCCCCTGCCACGTCCTGGCGCTGCCTTGTTGTACTAAGAACAGGGTGGCTCTGGGGCCCCCATGGGGTTTATCCTCTCCCCAGCCCCCGGCTGTCACTCCTGGCTCTGCTTTCCTCTCCCCAGCCCGTACGACACCAGTGACCAGGGCTACAGGGACTGGACCTTCATGTCCACACACTTCTGGGACGAGAACCCCAATGGGACCTGGACGCTCCGGCTGGAGAACGAGGGCGATGCCTATAACACAGGTGGGTGTCAGGGCCCCAGGGGTGACCCATCCCATTCACCAGGGTCATCCCATACCTCTTGCCTCGTCCTTCTCCCTCTTTAATCAGCAACTTGTTGGCTTGTCCTTGTCACCTCCCAGGGCCTGGCCAGACCCTCTTTTTGTGCAGGGCTGTGTTTTTTTGAGGGTCAGCACACAGGAGGGGGGCACAGCTCTCTCTCCCTACACAACCCCAGAGCTTCCAGCCCCACATCCACCAGCTCGCGAGATCCTGGACCCTGGAGGGTGGGAACGCGGCTGCCACCAGCACCGAGTCCTGTCCCTCCTTGTCCCCAGGTCTGCTCACCAGCGTCACCCTGCGCCTCCACGGCACCAACGAGGACATGAGGACCCGGCGCTTCGTGGCCACGGACACGTGCCTGAGGCGGGACGCGCGGGGAGCGTGCGAGGGCGAGTCCCGGGGCAGGAGGGGACGGTGCCGTTGGCACTGGTGGCCCCGCAGCCCAGCTGATGCCACCGTCCCTCTCGCAGAGTGCGGCAGCTCCCTGTACAGCCACCAGCGCTCCTGCCTGTCCTACTGCCCCCCGCGCTACTACGGCCAGACCCGCAGAGCCACCCGCGTCTGCGCCAGCTGCCACCCCTCCTGCTACACGTGCCAGGGCGCCTCGGCCAACAACTGCACGGCCTGTGCCCCCCCCTGCACCTTGGAGGAGCAAACCCGCTCCTGCTCCCCGCCGCGGGGCGTCCCTGCCGAGGGGGGGCCGCAGAGGGACCTGTTCCCCCTCCTCGTCTGCGGGGGCCTGATCCTCGCAGCAGGGTTCTATGTCACATCCCGTGTGGCCTTTTGCTTCGTGAAAGGTACGTCCTGCTGTCCCCAGGCTGGAAGGACAGCGTGACACGTGCAGGGACACAGGCGGCTGGATCCCAGCCTGGGACAGAGCTGCCCTCACCCGCCTTCCAAAATAAACCACTTGTTGCCTTTCTGGACCGCTCTGTCGGAAGGGTGACTTCCCTGGCTTGATGGTTTCCCTCCCCGCCTGCCTTGTCCCCCCATGTCCCTGGGGGCCCGGCTCTGCATGCTGCCGCGTGGGAGCCCTGTGCCCTTTCCCAGGCACGGAGGGGCCGTGGGGATGAGGAGATGTGACCTCCCTCCGAACAGCTGCACCCGAGCGACCGCAGCCACCGCACAAACTTTGCCACAAGGCCCCGTGGCTTTTGGCAGGGGGGTGGCAGTCGGACCCCAAACCGCCACTGCTGTGCAGCGCCCAGCGCGGTGCAGCCCCGGCTCATGTTCGCCAGCAGCTTTTAGTCTTTCGACGAGGGGGTCCCGCGGCTGCTGCACCCCATGGCCACCCCGCTCTCGCCCCAGCTCTCCCCACGCTGTCCCACAGGGCTGGCAGCAGCTGTGCCCGGCACACAGCGCGGCACCGGGACAGCCGCCAGCGGGGGCCGTCCTGGGGGCACCGGCACCACGAGGGCTTGGCCACCGGACTGCAGCCCCCAGCTGCCCCGGGACACGGCTGTGGCGGGGCAGGGTGGGGACAGTTTGTCCCCCAGCCCTGTGCCATCCCCGTGTTTGCACAGCTGAGGAGCTACAGAGAGCGAGACCTTTGTCCAAGTGTGTAATCGCCCGTGAAACAGCCCGGACAGAAAACAGACGGGAGGAGCCGGAGCTTTTCCTCCAAAAGAGCTCACCCCAGTGGGACCCCCAGCCCTGGGGGAGGCGAGCAGAGGGCAGACACCAAGGGAGGGACCCAAGGGTGACAGCTTTGCCGGAACACCATCCAGCCCAGTGCCGTGGGACGAGTCCGAGCCTGGACACACAGGAGTGCGGTGTCCCCCACAGCCGCGGGAGCCCCCCCAGCCCCCAGGGTGCCTCCACTCCCAGCCGTGGGGGTCTCATCCATCCCGCTCCCCTAGTCCTGGGCGGGCAGCCGGCAGTGCGGGAAGTGCCGCTGGATCTCGGGGCGCACGTCGTCCTGCATGGAGAGGGACGGGGCTGTCACCGGGGAGCTCCCACCGCCCAGCGCACCCGTCCCCTCCCTGTCCCCCCACCGTCCTCACCGCATGGCCGAGCTGTCCCAGCACAGGGATGAGATGCAGCAGCTCCTCGTCCCGTGGGTCCCCCCACCACCTCGGCACCAGAATCCAGTTGGCAGCCTGGGGAGAGAGGACGAACGCCGGTTATGGCGGAGCCACGGTGCTTCGGGGGTGCTGGTGCACATGTACCCCCCCGAGAGGCAGCACTGGCGGTACCTGTGTGGTGATGCCCTGGATGGTGTGGTCCAGGGCCACCGTCTTGGCCAGGTCCCTGCCCAGGCAGGTCAGGTCCTTCCAGTAGCATCCGCAGGCACAGAGACAGTCCTGCTGGGACAGGCAGTGCCTGCAGGGGGGACAGAGCCCGTGGGGACCCGTCCCTGCCATGCAGGATGTCCCTGGGGGGGTCACTGAGGCCACATCACCTGATCAGCTTCTTCTTGGGGTCCAGTACATCCAGGACCTTCTTGGCATAGTCCTGCTTCGCCGTGGTGAAGATGATGATCTGGGGGAGCAGGTGACGGTCCCTGCACAGGCTGCCCGGTCCCCCGCACCCTGATGCACCTCAGCGGGTCCCCGCAGACAGACCCCAGGGGAACGGGGGGGCTCTGGGTACCTCGTAGGTCTTGGACAGGCTCTCCAGGAACTGCTGCACATGGGGACGCAGCTTCACATGCACCTGGGAGGGAACAGCATCCCCAGAAAACCACCAGCACCCACGTCCTGACACCAAGGTGTCCCCCAAGAGGGGACCAGCACCCCAAGTGGGATCCCAGGGCTCCCTCAGCCACCCCCTCCCCTGGGATTTCAGCTGCTGGGACCCCTCCAGCTACTCGGGAAGGAGAGATGGACACCACGGCTTGTCACAGCTCTCTGTGCCCCCCTGGGGACCCGACACCCCGCTGTCCCCACCCCAGCGCACACCACCCACCTCGTAGGCATCTCTCTGGAAAACGGTGGTGATGGTGGCCGCGGCATCCTGGCACCCGCTGGCGAGCAGGGAGGAGCAGAGCAGGGTCCCCTCCTGCGGGCAGGAGCAGGGTCACCCCCCGCCCCGCGGCGCAGCCCCCCCGGGACCCCTCACTCACCAGCTCCAGGACCAGGGTGCACCCTGGGGTGCTGCGGGTCCTGCGGGGAATGTCCCTGCCCAGCGCCGGGACCACGGGGACCAGCCTGGCCGGGGGAAGCCAGAGGGTTAGAGGGGCTGGGGGGGGGACATGGGGACCCCCCCCCACACACACATACTCACAGGCTGGGGACAGCGGGGCCCCGGCACTCATCCACGGGGAGCCCTGAGAAGTAAACTTGGGGCTGCGGTGGGGGGGTGACGGGCTCTGTGGGACAGGGGGTCCCCTCAGCACAGCCTGGGGCACCCCCCCTTCCCCAGGCAGCGTTTGTCCTGGGGGGGACACACTCACCGCATCCCCCGAGGCGGCGGGGGGCAGACCCCGAGCTGTGACATTCCCCTCGGAGCCGCAGCTTGGCCAGCCGGCCCTTCCGGGGGGTCACGGGCACCATGGGGGAACAAGGGGCACTGTCCCCGGGGTCCGGGTCCCGCAGCCGGTAACGCTGGCCCCGGTCCCCCTCTCTCCGCTGGCTCCTGGCTCCCCGGCGAGCCCCCGCTCTGGTGGCCAAGAGCCCCCGGTCCCCACTGCTGTCCCTGCGGGGACGCTTCGCACACGGGGTGACTGTCCCCACCCCTGCCATGGCTGGGACAGCCACACAGGGTGACCCCAAGCACAGGATGCCCAAAGGTGACAGCACAGAGCCCCAGGGCTGCCAGGTATCACTTGCTCCAAAGTGCCACCCTGCAGACCCCCGCAAGGGGACGGTAGCCAGAACACCCCCCCACTTCCCAGGGACAAACCCCCAGCAACCCCAAATCAGCCATGGTGGGGTAGGAGGGGGCACTTTTATGGGGTGGAGGGACCTTCCCAGCCCTAATAATCCCAAAGTGCCCCCACCCATGTTCCCAACTTGAGCCAGGCTTTACTGGGACCAGCTGGGGAGCTCAGCACAGAGCCCCAGCTGTCCCCAGGGCTCATCGCTGGCTCCTGAGATTAATTACTTGTTATGCAAAGGAGCCGGTGAGGCTGGCACCTGCTGCTCGGGGCACTCCAGGGTCCCCCCCCGGCTGCAGCCCCAGTCGTGTGCCCGGTTTGGGAACAGTCACCAGTGACACAAACTGGGGGAGCTCAGCCCTTCCCTAGCGCTGGCTCCAAACCCTCCCGGATGGGTGCAAGACCCCCCCAAGGAGCCCCGAGCATGTGATGCACCCAGGGGTGCCATCCGCATGTACCCCCCCATAACATCCCGTCCCCGCGCGGGCCCCAGGGTTTGGGTTACGGGCGAGGGGGCTCTGGCATGCCGGGGGGGATGCGCTCGCCTCCGCCGGAAGGGAGATAACGGCAGGTCCCCGACCTCGAAAGGCAGAACCTGGCGGGTGGCCATGTGGGGACAGGGACACGGTGCTGGGCGGGCACAATGCTCTGGGGCTCAGCATGGGGATGCAAAGGGGACACAAGAGGGGACCCCCAGCACCTCGGGGTGCGGAGGGTGTGGGGTGCCCTGGGCTAGCTCCAGCCAGGAAGGGGCACACAGCGGGCGAGGGGATACACAGGTTTATTTTCTGCAAAAAAAAATAAATTACTACCCTCCTCCACCCCCCCGCAGCCAAGTGACCCCGAGGATGGCGCGATGTGCAGGACGGGGTCCCTGGGGGCCCCCCCAGGCCACGGCAATGGCTCAGGAGCGCTTGCAGCCCCGCCGGTTCACCCCAGGGGTCCGTCCCCAGCGATGGGGTGGGGGGCTCAGGGTGGCCGGGGGGGGCAGTGCCGGGCTGCCCCCCGCACCAGCCGCTCCTCGCGGGGCGTCCAGGGCCGCGCGTAACCGTTGTCCTGCAGCAGGAGCCGGTTCAGCGTCCGCTCGTAGTTGACGTGTCTCCGCGCCATCAGCAGGTACCGGGCGCCCACCCGGAGCGGGGGGCACCCGCAGGTGTTGGGGACCCACACGTACTCCCGGGACACCAGCGGGAAGCGGTGACGATAGGACTTTGTCACCTCCACCTCGTAGCGCGTCTCCTGCCCCACCACGTCCTGCGCCAGGATCTGGCCCTGGAAGACTTTGTGGGGGGGAACGTGGGGCACCCTGAGCTGGGCATGTCCTCCCGCAGTGTCCCCCCCCGAGTCCCCGGCGCTCACCGAAGTCGCTCTGGCAGAAGTGGCGGTTGCGCTGGGAGCGTCCCTTGGTGGGGTGGCACTTCCCGCAGCGCCCTGCGGGGACAAAGCTGCTGCGGTTTAGCAGGGAGAGGGGACGCAGCCCCCCCAACCGCCCTGCAGCAGCGGGAGGGGGCACTGGGGGTCTGTACCCCATCGGGACAGAGGGGACACGTCAGCTCCGGAGGGTCCCGGGAAGGGTTAACCCAGGGGGACCTTTTTCAGAGTCCCCATATCACGGAGAACCCCTGGGGCCGCCCAGGACCACAACAGAGCCCCCAGGGGGGCTGTGGGGACCCCCGGGGGGCACAGGCACCTGTGGCAACCCCGCTCTGGCTGGGGGGGTTTCTCGGTGGTGGCTCCGTGACAAAGCCCCCGGGCCGTGGTGGCGGTGCAGGGACCGGGGTGACCGGGGGCTCCGGGGGCGGGGGGCTGCCGGCCCCCCGGGGCTGGGGCTGCCGCAGGGGGCTGGTGTCCCCATGGCCGGGCTGGGGGGGCCCGCGGGGCAGCCAGAACTCGTACTCGATGCCGGGGTTGGGCTCCTGCAGCAGGACCTGTGCGGGCAGGGGCAGCGCTCAGGGGGCGATGGGGGCCCGGGGGGGTGTCCCCGTCCCCACGCTGTTCCCAGCATCACCATCAGGTGCAGATCCTCGGCTGTGGGTCCGGGCACCTCCAGGCTCTCAGTGCCGTCGGGGGCCCGTGCGTAGCGCAGCCGGGTGCCGGCCACCTCGAACGGCCCCGGCCAGGCGATGGACCAGTCCCCGTTGAGCACGTAGCGCCCATCACTCGTCATTAAGGCTGCGGGAGGGAGCGTGGCCAGGGATCGAGCACCGCACGGGCCCCGGGACCCCGTGCCAGGCTGCGCTGGGGGCAGGGGGCAGCCCGGACGCCTGGGTCCCCACCGGAGGCCTCTCCCAGGGCGGGGAGGGCAGCGTGGGCTGAGAGAGCTGCGGTCGGGGCTCGGGAGAAATCTGCTTTCTTGTAAGAATTTGGCTTTGGTCCCAGACCAAAGCCAAACCCTGGTGTGCGAAACTCCCCCCCGAGCCCCCAAGCCCTGGTTGTGGTGGGGACCAGGGCCCCAACTGCATCGGGATGGAGACAAGGGGGTCTGGGGACAAGGGTCCTGGTCCCAGTCCTGTGGTGGCTGTCCTGGCCCTGTTCCAGCTCAGCCCTTCCCAAAACCTGTGGCCAAGGCCTCTGGAAAAGTGCCCCGAGCGCCGGCGAGTTCACTGAACCCGCGATGCTCAAAACAGCATCCGAGCGGGGAACCAGCACAGCATGGCACGGCATGGCACGGCACGGCCACCCCCTGCCCTGCCTGCACCCACAGGTGGCACCAAGCAGGACCAACTGGGACGGACTGGGAGTAACTGGGATGGAGACAGGACATGTCCTACCGAGATAGTTGCGGCTCTTGTCGGTCACCTTGATGTGGGTGGCCCCAGCCGGGATCTTGGTCACATTCATGTACCCAAAATAACCTGGTGGGGGGGACACAGAGTCAGGGCAGAGCTGGGACACAGCCTAAGGGGACAGCCCAGGGACAGGGGGGACGGCAGGGGACCGGGCACAGAGGGGCTCTGGGTCTGGGGGAGCCCCTGCCCTGTCCCAGGCACCGGCACCATTAACCCAGCTGGGTCCCATGTGCTGGGACAGAGGGAGAGGGGATGGGGTGACACAGACCCCGGCGATGCCTTGGGGACACAGCGAGGGGATGGGAGGAGAGGGGAGCCAAGAGCCAAAGCATTCACCCATGAAGGGGGCCGGGGCAATGGGTCATTCACCGGAGGAGGGCTCCGCGCCCTGGAACAGCCGGTGCACGAAGAGACACGTGTCGTGGCCGCCGCCGCACTGGCCGCAGGCGTCGGGGCGCGCGCCCGAGCCCAGGATCCCGTCACAGCCCACGCTCTGTGGGGAGCCAGACGTGGACTCAGGGGGGCAGTCAGCGCTGGGGATCCCGGGGGATCCCCGGGGGTCGCGGCCCCGTGTGCACCCACCAGGCAGCGCCCGCCGACGCAGAGGTCTGGGGAGCCGGGGCCGCAGCGGGTGCCGTCCAGCACCCGGCCGAAGCTGTAGTAGAAGTTGTGCCCCACGGCCAGGCAGTTGAGGTCACAGACGTTGGGGGCTGCCGGAGCCAGGCAGGAAGGGAAGGGGGCGACACCAGTGACTGCCGTGGCCCCCGTCAGCCCGGTGATGCCACCAGCCATCCCAGGACTCACCTCCGTGGAAGGGCACCCAGCTGTACCGGGCTGACGTGCCCAGGACGGGTTTGTTGTCGTAGAGGGAGCACTGCATGGCACGGAACGGCACCGAGCCGGGGGGGCAGCCCTGCGGGATGGCACAATGGAGCCCCCCGGGACCGGGGGGATGGAGCCGCCAAGGACCAGGGGGACGGAGCCCCACGGTACCGGGACCAGGGCCAGCCATGCCATGCTGTGGCCTCGCATGCTCACCTGGAGCTGGCAGAGCCGGTACTGCCGCGGATCGCCCGTGCACGGGCCCTCCTCGGTGGACCTGTGGCCACAGCATCAGTGCGGCAGGGCCGGGCATGACCCCCTCCCAGCAGCCCTGCGTCCCCCACGGGGACTGTCCCCATCCCTGGGTCACCAACAAGCCAACGAGCCGCCAAGGTGTGGCCGGGCTGGGAGTGACGCATCTCCGCGGGGAGCAGGAAGGGACAATGATGTCCCGCACAGGGTGACATCCTGCTGGAGCTGCAGCCAGGCTGGGGCTGTGGGGGTGCCCCGGGGGGGCCACGCTGCCCCGTCCCCCACTCACCGCAGGCACCTCCGGGTGCGGAGGGCGACGCCGTCACCGCAGGAGCTGGAGCAGGAGCTCCAGGGTCCCCAGGGTCCCCAGGCACCCTGGGCCGGCTGCCGGCGGGGCCGAGCAGGGGCTGGGGGCTCGGAGACCCGCACTGGTGTCCCCAGGGCCGGGTCCTGCGTGGAGGAGAGTGACGATCAGCACCGGGGCTGGGCTGGAGCAGCCTGCGGGTGCCACTGCACACCCCGAACCCCTCACCTGCGCGGTGCCGACGCCGCAGCCCAGGCTGAGCCAGGCCAGGAGCAGCAGCCACCGCGGCCACCGGTACCTGCGGGAGCAGAGACCCCTCAGCCCCATCGTCCCCAAGGCTGGCACTGGGGTGTCCCACATCCCGGCATCGCTGCCACCACCGTGCGCCCCACGGGGACCCCAGCGAGGGAGCAGGAGGCGAGATGGAGGCGAGAGGGTCCGTAGCACCAGCCGGGGGTGTGGGGTCCCCGAGCGGGGTCCCACGGGTGGGTGCAGCCGAGTGGGTGGCGCCGCGTCCCGCGCACGTGCCCGCGCCGCTCCGTGGGGGGACACGGCCCCAGCCGCGCCGCCCCCACGGCCCCGCGGCGGGACCCGGGCCCCGGGCTCGCTGCCTGCCGGGACAGGACCAGACCTGCGCGGCGGGGCCGGGGCTCCGTGTCGCACCCGAAGCCGGATCCGGCCCCGCCGTGGGGCGAGCGGGATGGGCCGAGCGGGGGGGCCCCGGCTCCCAAAGCGCCTGAGCCTGGAGAACCCCGAACACCCGGCTCGGGGGTGCAGGGGGTGCCGGGTCCCAGCCCCGTGCCGGGGAATCCCCCGGCCGAGCCGGTTTCCTCCCGCCGCGCAGCTCCCACGGGGACCGGGGGTCGCGAGTGGTCGCCCGCAGCCCGGACAGCGGGGTCCCCCGGGCAGGGGAGGGAATGGGGAGGTGGGGGGGTCGCGGTGGCGTCGCCCCGGGGGGGTGTCCGGAGCTTGGCCAGGGTCGGGTGATTCCGGGGGACTCTGCGTGCCTCAGTTTCCCCGCAGGACGGAGCTGACCCCGGGCGCGGCGTCGGGAGGACGGGGGGGGTGTATCTCGGGGCTCCGCGAGGGGTTAAGCAAACATCGGGATCTTACCCAGCACCGTGGGGTCCCCCGCCGCCCCGACACCGCCCCCCGGCCATGCCGCCCCCTCGTCCGCGGCGTCCCGGCAGCTCAGTCCCGCTCCGGCGTCCCGGCGGCGGCGGGAACGGGGGACCCGGGACGATCGGGCATCGCCTGCGCAGCTCCGGGGGGGCCGGGCGAGGCTCCCCCCCCCGCTCGAATCCCGTCCCTCCCCGCCGCGTTATTAATATCCAGCCCTAAAGGTGCGCCCAGCCCTCCCCGGCCGCCCATTAACCCTTCGGGGCCCGGAGCTCTGGAGGACGAGGGGGGCCGGCACCCCCCCGGCACCCCCCCAGCCCCCAGCTGTAGAGGAGAAGGGTCAGACGGGACCCCCCACACGGCCCCATCCTGATCTGGGACCTTCCCGGTACCCCCTGATGCTGAGCATCCCAGGGGGGGTTGGTCACACCGGGGGGTCCCCACTTAGTGATCGGGGGGGAGCTTGGGGTGCCCTGCACCCAGAACCCCACAGGGCAGCCCCAGCCCGGAGCTGAAGGGGTTACAGTGCCCGGGGGGGTGCGGGTGTCCCTCGGGGTGTCCCCACCGCAGCTCAGCGCAGGGCAGAGCAGAGCGGGCGGGATGGCCCGGGGGGGCGCAGGGGACGAGCTCCTCGGCTGGTACATCGAGGACATGGGCAGCGGGACACTCTACAAGCGGGGACGGTTCCTGGGAGAGGTAAATCCCCCGTCACCCCCCGTCCCTGCACCAGGCACCCACCATGTCCGCTCTGGGGAAGGGGAAACTGAGGCAGTGGGGAGAACATGGGGAGCAGAGCAGGTGCCTGGGGGCAGTGCCAGCTGGGGTCCTTGTCACCCAGGGAAGGACAGGGGGCCAGGCACCCCGACACCCAGGACCCCCTTTTGCCGGGGCCCCTTGGGGTGCTGGCTGCTCACCCTGTCCATACAGGGGAACTTTGGGCGCTGCTACCAGCTGATGGAGGTGACCAGCGGCACGGTCTATGCGGCCAAGGTCATCCCACAAGCCCGGCTCACTGCGGTGGGCACCAGGGAGAGGGTAAGTCTGGGGAGGACGCAGAAAGTCCCCGGGGAGTGAGGGACGATGCCCATGGGGACCCCCAGATCCTGGCCCTTGCACCTCCTTCCTGTCGCTGGGGGATTCCCATCCCCTTCCCCCCGAGATCCGGAGGGTTCCCTGGGGCTGCCGGGCTCTCGCCGGTGCAGGTGGAGTGGGAGCGGGAGCTGCAGGGCCGCCTGTGCCACCGCCACATCGTCCACCTGCACGGGCACTTTGCCGACTGCAGCCACGTCTACCTGCTGCTGGACTTGTGCAGCCGCGGGGTGAGCGAGCGCCGGCCCCCCAAAACGCAGCGTCCCCGCGCCGGGGCTGTACCAGGTCCCCAGCTGGCGCCTCGCTCTGTCCCCAGTCCCTCGCTGACATCCTGCGGGCACGGGGGCAGCTGACGGAGCCAGAGGTGCGGTACTACCTGCGCCAGATCATCTCGGGGCTGCGCTACCTCCATGGCCACGGCATCGTCCACCGGGACCTCAAGCCGAGTGCGTGGGGCAGAGCTGGGGGGGCAGAGAGGGGGTGAACCCGCCGGCCCTGCTGTGGCTCATCCTCCTCCGCAGGCAACTTCTTGGTGACGGAGAAGATGCAGGTGAAGATCGGGGACCTGGGGCTGGCGCAGCGGGAGGCACCGCCCGGCGGGCGCTGGGGGTGAGTGGGGCTGCGGTGCTGCCTGGGGGGCACAGAGGTGGCCAGGGGGTCACCCTGCCCATGTTCCCAGGGCACTCTGCGGGACACCTGGCTACCTGGCCCCGGAGGTGCTGGACCGCAGGGGACACGGGGTGCCTGCGGACGTCTGGGCCCTGGGCTGTGCCCTGTAAGTGGGGAGCAGGAGAGAGGGCAGGGGGTCCTGGCCCCCCTGAGCTGCTGGCCCCCCCCAGGTACGTGGCACTGACCGGCAGCCCCCCGTTCGAGGCGGCTGAGCGGCAGGAGCTGTTCCGGCGCATCCGGGCGGCACAGTACCCGCTGCCCCCCCAGCTGTCGCCCCGCGCCCGGGCGCTCATCGCCCAGCTGCTGGTCCCTGAGCCCAGCGCACGGCCCAGCCTGCCCGACGTACTGGCCCACGGCTTCTTCACACAGGTGGGGGGCCGGCGGGGGGGACACGGCCCACCTGGGGACTCAGGGGGATGGGGGGGTCACTGCCTCTCGCTCCCCAGGGCTTCACACCGGCCAGGCTGTCACCCCGCGCCTGCCACTCGGTCCCCATCTTCATGGGACACAATCCCCTGCGCTGGCTGGTGCAGGGGGCTGTGGCGTGCTGGGGAGGTGGTGGCCGTGCCGGGAGCACCGGGACTCACCGCACTCTCTCCCGAGACACCCGTCACCCCCCCGGCAAGGAGCAGCTCCCTTGGCAGGACCTGAGCCACAAAAACATCCACTCAGGAAAACCTTTATTAGTGCTCGGAACCGCCTAAAATCCAGTCATTGAAACAAGCAGGGTGGGACGTGACCACGACGAACGGCGCACACACACCAGTTTGCCCTTACAAAAGGTTAACAGAAAAAAAAATAAAAATCCAAACCCAAAAGGGACGTCTCTTCCCTGCCAGCACCGGGGGTCACCCGAGGGGGGACAGTTATTTGTGGCCTGGGAAGGAGGGAGAAAAGTGCGCGGTTTCCCTGTCCAGCTCCAGTTCTCTCCCTCGAGAGAAGGGGTCTGGAAGAAAAGGCTGAAAGCTCAGTAAAACATGACACTTAAAACAACCACAGCATCAACTCGAGAGTGCCCAGCCCGGGGACTCAGACAGCCACTCGCCTATGCCTAAAACAGAGTGGGGACAATGACAAGATGCTCAGTGTGGCCCCAGCAAGCACCAAGGAGCCGCTTCGCTGCTTATGGACCTGACCATGTGTCAGCGTGAGGGGATCGGCAAGGGAAGGTGTCACCAGCCTTTCTGTGTCACCAGGGCGGCCTGGGGGAGGGAGGTGACAGCAACGACTTTGTCTGCACTTGGCATGAGCACTTTTCCAATGCTCATCAGTGCCTGCAGGGACAGAAGCCCCTTCCCAGCCCACAGGCGATTCCTACGTGAGCAAAACCCCAAATCAGCCCTTGCCCTCGGGGTCCGCGCTCGACCCGCAGCCCCGCACGCTGAGGCAGAGAGCGGGGGGACGCGCTCCGTGCCGTGCTGTGACATGTGGGCACCGGTTCCAGGGTCCCTGGGGACAGGTGGCACAGCCTGGCAGCTCCCAGGGCCCGGCCCTGGCACGAAGCCCGCTCGATATTTTTATCCGTGTTGTCTGAAGCTATCGGCTGCTTTTTTTCCACAGCCCTCCCCTGTCCCACCCTGGCTTAGAGGTGACAGCAATAGCAACACAACCGCTGCTGTCACAACCTGAGCCCTGAAGGCACCGGCTGCCCTAAGGTGGCCCCAGGCGCGGGGTCCCAGCGGCTCTGGTACAGCTAGGGGGACAAGCAGCCCCCCAGAGGGCCAGGCCAGGCTCCCCAGAGCCCCAGGAATGGCTGAGGGGTGCAGGGCAGGATGTTTCCAGTAAATGAAATGGTTTTTAATCTCTGGGATCTCTCCGTCTTTATTCTGCAGCCACCAGCTGCCCAAAGCGGGGGAGAGAACGACTCCGAACAGCTTCTCCGGCCACTTGTTTTGTGCTCTGAACAGTAAATCTGTCCTGGGACACAAAACAAGCCCTGAGCGCAGTGGTAAATCTCACTTCTTAAAAAGCAGGGATTTAAAAACAATGATTCAAGTTTGGTAACTGCTCTCACCCTCCTCCCCGGCTACAAATGAGGCCAAAGCTCACCCTCGTGCAGAAATCAGGTTCAAAGTGCAGCCAATTTGTGCGGGTTACGGACAGCCCCGTCCCCTTCAGGGTGGGTGACAAAGGCTCGGCAGAGCTGTCACCCAGGGCTGAACCCAGTTCCTGCAGCCCAGGGGGAGCTCAGAGCAGGATCCTGGAGAAGCCGCTCCCGGCGGGACGCGTTTGGGGACAGAAGTAGCAGGTGTGACAGAAGCAGCGGGTGTGACAGAGGTACCGGGTGCCGTGTGGCCCGAGGGGACTGGTGCGTGGAGAACGGAGCTGGCTGGACTCGAAGGGGCTGGCGCGGGCTCTCAGCAGGCCGAAGGCAGTGAGTTGCTCTCCACCTTCAGTCCTTTGCTGGCCAGGAACGCGTCCTGCTTGGGCTCGCGGCCCAGGAACCTCCGCAGCATGTCAGAGGCATCCAGGGACCCGCCGGGATGCAGGATGCAATTCCTGTAATCCATCCCCACCTGCGCAGAGAGGGAGAGGGGGGTTCACGTGGGACGCTCACCCATGCCGAGAGCCCAGCTGCACAGGACGGGGATGTCCTCCCTACCTTACAGTTCATGATTCCCTCCTGCTTGAAGCGTGTGTGGAACATGTCCATGGAGAACACTTCGCTCCAGAGGTAGCCGTAGTACTGGGCATCGTAGCCTCCGGCCAAGTGGCCAAACGTAGCGGGCATGTTGGTACCTTCACGGCAAAGGAAGGGGTGTTAAAGGGAAGGGCTGCTGGAACCGCTCACGGCACGGAAAAAACCCTCCGTGCTGTATGTCAGAGCAGCGCTGGGTCAGCTTGTTTACAACCCCAGGGGAAACAGGGAAGAACATTCCCCTTATTTTTGTGTTGTTTCAGCCCGGCTTTTCCTGCAGCCAGCAGAAACCGTCCCCGTGGAGCCAGCCTGAAGCCCCAGCCTCAAAAACAACCTGCTGAGCCAAGCTTGCAGGCCAGGCCTAGAGAGCCAGCGTGAGCACGACCTCCCCAAGCCCCGGGGTACCTGGGGTGGCGGGGACACCCAGCACCTCCTCACACAGCCGGGCAAACACCTCCACGGGGTCAGCCTTGGTCTGGGTGTGCAGCGCCTGGTCCACCTTGGCCAGGACGATCTGCCGCAGGTTGAAGAGCCCTGTCCCCGGAAAGAGGAGGCAAAGAGGGGACACCGCGGTGAGGCTTTGTCCCTCTGTGGGGACGGCACAAAGGCCTCGCTTCCCGTCCTGCGACTCCCGCAGGGACCCACCCGTGTTTGCCTGCCGGGATTTAATGAGCTTCTCCAGCAGCTCATCGGGGATGGGGCTTCCAGTTTTGTAGTGCCTGGACATGCGCAGCAGCGGCTCCTTCTCCCACACCCAGTTCTCCAGCATCTGTGACGGTGCCTCCACAAAGTCCCTCTCCACGTGCGTCCCACTGAACATGGCAAACTCCGCCTAGGGGATAGGGCAAGCTCAGAGTGTGGTTTAACCCTCTAAAGGAGCCCAAGAGGGCCCGGCCAGGCCTCACCTGAGAGCACAGCTGGTGCATGACATGCCCGAATTCATGGAAGTAGGTCTCCACCTCGTCGTGCTGCAGCAGAGAAGGCGCGTCCGGCGTGGGTTTGGTGAAGTTGGCCACCATGGCAGCCACCGAGATCTGCCGGGTGGAGTCCGGCAAGAGGCAGCCCGGCTGCAGGCCGAAGCAGGCGGCGTGCCCGTACTTCCCCTCCCTGCACGAGGAAGAGAAGGCTGGTACATGGATCCTCCTGCACGAGCGGCCACGAGTGTGGTCCTGCTCCGAGCAGAAGCTCCCGGTGACACCAGAAATCCCCCTAACCCCGCGATTTTGGCTCCGCGCCCCCTGCCCCAGCCCTCCTCCCTCCCTGTGCCGCGCCCAAGGCCTCACCGCGGGTACAGGTCCAGGTAGAACTTGCCGATGGTCTCCCCGGAGGACGTGTCCTTCACCGTGTAGAGCTGGACGTCCTCGTGCCACACCGGAGCCTTCTCCTCCAGGTGGAAGGTGAGCCCCAGCAGCTCCTGGTAGATGGCCAGCAGCCCCGTGGTGACCACCTGCATGGGGAAATACTCCTTCAGCAGGTTCTGGTCCACGCTGTACTTGGTCTCCTCCACCTGGTTCATGTAATAGCGCATGTCCCAGGCGTTGATGCGATTGTCAAACTCCAGGCCACGCTTCTCGCACTCTTTCTTTTTCAGGTCCAGGATGACAGCCCGTTCCTTCTCCCCGAGGGGTTTCAGCTTCTGGGCCAGCTCATCTAGGGAAACCGAGGCAGGGTCAGCGCACGCGGCCCAGCGCACAGCCCTGCCCTTCCCCTCCGCAGCCCGGTGCCGTACCCAGGAACGTGGCCACCGTCTCGCTGCTTTTAGCCATGTTCATCTCCAGCACAAAGTCAGCGTGCGTGTTGAAGCCCAGCAGACTGGCTTTCTGAGCCCGTAAGTCCACCAGCTCCTTCAGGATCAGACAATTCTCCTGTGGGACAGTCAGACAAAGAGTGAAGTGGGGTATGGAGGTGAGAGAGGCAGCACAAGTCTCAGACGAGAGCCCTTCAGCGCTGGGACATCCCTGCTGGCACACAGTGAGGCTCACCTACCTCTTTGCACCTGGAGTTGAACATTTCCTCCACCTTCCTCCTCGTCTCAGGCACGTAGCACTTCTTCAGGAGAGGGAAATAGTGTGGGTATTTCAGAGTGACCTTCAGCTTCCCGTCCTCTGTCTTCTCCAGCGAGTTCAGGAAATCCTCGGGCAGCCCCCCTGCAAAAAGAGCAGACGGGACCGATGGAGAGCGCAGGCCCTGCCAGAAACACCAGCTCTGGGACCAAGCGCGGGAATGGGCTCTTGCTCCTGGGCCAGAGGAATCCACGCGCACAGGACCCCACCACGAGAGATCAGCCCCAGCGCTCCGTACCGAGTTCCTCTTTGGAGAAGGGCAGGAAGGTGGTGTCTTCGTTGAGGTTCTTGTTGAAGTCTATGCACAGGACGCTCAGCTTTTTCTTGATAGCTTTGATTTTCTTTAAAACACAGACAGAGAAAAGTCAGTGCAAAGAGAGGAGTCAAACAGCACTGTTCAGCATCTCCAGCAGCCTGCCTGCTGAGCTGCCCGGTGGCTGCGCTTGGCTTTGATTCAAGCACAACGCTGCAGAATTAACGGTGTGAGGGCGCTGAGCGCTCAGCCCTGCCCAGGCTCCCTGTGATCGCACCTGGTGGGAAAGGAGCCGCCTCAGCAAGGTCCCAGCTGTCCCCTGCCAGCTCCGGAGCTGCAGGTGTTCAACCAACAACCTCCTCTACCCTTATTTCAGTTCACCTTCTCTTCTATTTTTAGCTTCCAGCTCCATGCGCTGGCGCAAGAGAGGGACACCCTGAGCAGCTCAGCCCCGTGAGCCCCTTGGGGGAACCTTTTGCATGTGGGGGCTGGGAGCTGCATCCCCTCCTGACCCACACAGCACCGTTTGTGCAGAATCACAGCTTCTCAGCGGCCTCCCAGCTGTGTAAATGTCAACCTCTTCAACGGAAAGGAAAATGAGGGGCAGAGACATCACCCAATGCACCCAAGGTCACGGGAATCGGGGTCAAAATTCATGAGTTGAGCCTCCATCCTCTGCTCTAACACTACACTGTCCCGTTTGCCCTGCGAGGCCTCGTCTCCATGTGCTCGCTCTAAGCTCCGCGATCTCACCTCCTGCGTTTCCTCGGGGAGATGGAGCCCATTCCTTTTACCCAATTTGATCAGCCTCTCCAGATATCTCTTTGCTTCAGGCTTCAGTGAAGCGCTCTCTGCTTTCTCCTGTAAAACAAAACCTGTGAGCGTGGGGAAGCGCAGGATCGAGTGTTGCAGAAAGTCGGTTTCTGGGCGGAGTTGTGGGTTATTGTAACACCAGTGACCCAGAAGCAGACAGAAACACCGCACAAGGCAGCTTTGGTTTGGTGCGTGAGTTCTAATGGATTGCTGTAAACAGAGCCCTCAATCCCCAACTTCTGAGCTCTGGGACAAGGGAAAAGGGTTTGTTGTGGTTCCGGGAGCGTGTCGCTGATGGAGCATCGTCCCCAGCACACACCTGGAGCCAGACGATCCTCTGGTACACGTCTTGCCTCATGCTCATCTCCACGTCGAACTCCGAGAGCTTCTTGTCAGCCTCGGTGCTCGCGGCGCGGATGTCTTTGCACGGAGAGACGTGCTGGGGGAAGTCCAGCATGTTCCGGCGGACTGGAAAGACAGAAGGGGGATTATGGCAAAGGTGACGGCTCCACGTCCTGGAGCTGCTGGTGAGTGGGAGTGCGGACAGAGAGCCTGTGTTAACTGGAGCCAGTTTGACGGCCCCAGCGCCAGCCCTGCCCGCCCACGCGAAGGAAGAGCTGCTGTCCTGGGACAGCCCCTGAGCGTCCCCTCCGAGCAGCGCTCAGCCACTCATGGCTCCTTCCTTGCTGCTGAGCGCGTCTGCCCACCGATATCCCCCTACGATCTGTCTTTATCACAAAACTCACAGGGATTTCACGCCTGTGAGATCCCAGTGCCTCTATCCCGGCTATCAACAGTTTCAACATCACAGGACTTCTACACTGGACGCACGGGCAGCACCGCTGTGCAACGCCTCTCCTTAGAGGACCGGGCTAGAGGTGACACATCTTTACTGCTCCTCAAAAGCCACTATGTCCCAGCTGTGCTCTGTCCTGACTTTCATTTTAGGAATGAAAACAGGGAGGACATTCCCTGCCAACATCCCCACAAAACCTGCAATAACACCACTCCAGCGGGAAGGCAGGAGAACTCTCCACCCAGCAGAAGGTGAGCAGGTGGCTACCCAAGGAAAGTGCTGATCCTTCTGCTGAAGTGAACCTTCCCTCTGCTGAGTAAGGGCTTTTCCTCTCATTTCAGGCAAAAGAAACCAGACAGAGAAGGTTTGCAGGCTGGTTTCTGCTCCAGACAGACGTGACAGCTCGCCACATGGGTGGTTGGGACGGGAGGAGGCTGTGTGGCTTTGGCACTCTGCTGCTGTAAATAATTAGCCGGAGATACATCAAAGCCCGTGTCGTTTGCCAGCATGACGCCATCACGTCGTGTCACTTTATACATAATCCCTACGACGACAGCGGTGTTTAGACAAGGCACATGGAGCGACGTTTATCCGCTGCCTTAGGGGAGAAGTGAGAAAAGAGCTGGAGACCTCTTAGATCAAGCCAAACCGTTTCTGCACAATTTGTTTCCACTGATGCACCTTGACATGTAAAAGCAGGAGACGACCTTGGAAACCCGGCTACACCTCCTGCCAAAGCGCCGTCCTCGCTTTAGACTCACTTTCCTGTTCCAAATCTATTCTATCCTTTGTATTTATGTCTGGCTGTATAAACATTAACTGGAAAAAAACCCCACCACACTGCTGAGGGAGTCAAGGGAAGAAAAAAAGATGACAGTACAGAGCAAAAAAAACACCAACAAAATCTTGATAACAGCACATTGATTTTCAGAGAGCCAGGACTCCCTGCTGGCGTACGCACCCGTATATTCCACCTCCACATCTGCCAGCGCCTTCAGAGTGTTTTCGTAGGACACCTCGCCCTGCTCCTGGGCGCCCACCCGGTCGTACACCAGCTTGGTTCTCTCGGTGAGCTCCGCTGCCATGTTTTCGATCTGTTCGGCGGTCAGGTCCCAGCGCAGCTGGTTCGCCAGCAGCCGGGGGGACTGGCTGTCCACCACATTACCTGCGGGGGAAACCGCCGCTGAGGTGCAGCCTGACAGGGGCTGGCGAGGAAACTCAGCTGCGTAGCGACAGCTGCATGAAAGCGCTTAAAGGAGAGGCCCAGCAAACAAACCCCGCTGGGAGCAACAGGCTGAGGGGCCGGGGCGGGCGGCGTTTGCCCTCCCAGCCATGACAAACCCTGCGCAGAAACCCGACCCTGTGCCCTGGCAGCCGCCTCTGCCCGGGGGGGGCTGTCACAGCCCGGGATCTAGGCTGTCCCCGGCCCGGGGCAGGAGCGGGGGGGCCGGGAGGTGACAGCGGGGGGCCGGGGGCTGCCCCGGGTCTCCTCCTCCTGCCCCAGGACCCCCGTCGCGTCCCGGGCGCTCTGTCCCCACCTCCCCCCCGCCGCCCCCTCGCCCTTGCCCTCATCTCCGCCCCCGCTCCGTGTGCTCCCCCGCTCCTGGCCCCTCGCTGCCCCGCATCGCGGTACCTGTGGGGGGGGCCATGCCGGGGCTGCCGCTGACGAGACCGGGAGGAGACGGCGCCGGCCCCACGCAGCGAGCATGTGCCCCAACCACAGAGGCGGGCGGAGAGAGCGGCCCCGCCGGAGGGATTGTGGGAGCGTGGAGGACTGGGCCGTTCTCCCCTTGGCTTCGCAGCGGCCGGGCGGCGGGGAGCGGCGCGTCGGCCCGCGCACGTAGAGCCTCATCCCTGCCCCGGCCTGCGGCCTCGACGGCTGCGGGGCAGCGCCACGGGCCCGGGAGCGGAGCCCCGCCGGGAGCAGCACCGCGGCCACGGGCTCCCGCCCACCCGTTCCCATGGCAACGCCCCCTCTCTATGGTAAAAAAATCAGGGCGGGGCGACAACTGCGCTTCCGCCCTCTGGCCCCACCCCCGAGCCGTGCAGGCTGCGCATGCGCCAAAAGCTCCGCCCTGCGCTGTCACCGCCCACCCGGCCATATAAGGGCGGGTCGGGCACGCGTGCGGTTTGTGCGCAGGCGCGGTGGGCGGGGCGCGGCGTGCGGCGCATGCGCAGCGCGGAGCCCGCCCCGGCTGAGGCGAGTGTCGGGCGGCCGGTGAGCGGGGCGGGACCGGCGGGGTTGGACCGGGCTGGGCCGCGCTCCCCGCCCGCCTCTGGGTGCGCTGGGGCAGCGGGTGGGCCGGGGCTTGTGGTGGGGCCTGGCGCTCCCCGCAGCCGAGCGGGCCCGGGGCTGTGGCGGGGCGGCCCCCGCGCAGGCCGCGGGAGGGACGCGCTGCCGCTGCTCCCGCCCCTCACACAGCGCGGGGCGAGCGGGGCTGCCCGGCCGGGAGCGGAGGCACCGTGCCTGCTGCGCCCCTAGGGCCTCCTTCCCCGGGAGGGACTGCGGCCTGGCCGGTGTCCGGGCTGGGGGTGCGGAGAGGAGCGACCCCCCGCCAGCCCCGGGGTCTGGGGGCTCTGGCCTCGCTCGTCCCTGGCGCCGGGAGCCCGACCCAGCTGCACCCCGTGCTGCCCATCTGGGACTGGGGGGGTCTCTGGTCCCTCTCGGTGGGTTGGGGCTAGCCTGGCTCCCTTGGGCTCATTTTGCAGTGGTTACGTTTAAACGATTTTCTCTGTTAAATGACCCTGAATGGTTTTCTGTGCTACAAACCCAGTTAAGTGTATTGGAAAGGCAGAGTGCTTCAGCTTGGCGGCGATGCCGTGCGAGGAGCTGCATCTGCTGGGACCTGCAGTGAGATCTCTGGGAAGCCCCAGCCTCGACGGGGCTCATGGAGTCACTTTGCTTTGGGTCCTCACTCCTTTACCATTGGTGTCCTGGCAGGGAGGTGACAGATGACAGACTGGCAGCACACAGTGGGGGCAGCCCCGGCCCCCAGCTCTGTGAACAACTACACATTGCTCCAGCCCTTCGTTTTGTTTCAAAATCAAGTTACGCTCTGGAAGAAGACAACTGTGGGGTTTTTAGTGGTGAATTCCTCAGTTTGTCTAGTTCTGGTCAGTCGGAGATGTTTTAGTAGCCAAAGTATCTGCAACACCTTTATATTTCCCTCAGCAGGAGCCTCCTGGGGCAGGACTGGCTGTGCAGCTCCCACTGAAGGGAGTGAATTGAGACCCAGGGGGTTCATGTGTAGTTGTCATGGTTACAGCCCTGAGAAACTCCCTTTTCTCCTGTTTCATACTGGAGAGAGCAGCAGAAAAACTCTTTGACTTCTTGTCCATCAAGTCATATAACTTTTCTCTCTTGTCCATCAAGTCATATAACTTTTCTCTCTTGTCCATCAAGTCATATAACTTTTCTCTCTTGTCCATCAAGTCATATAACTTTTCTCTCTCTTTTTTTTTTTTTAAAGTTACAAGAAAAAAAAAAACCTGCTGGCAGCCTCTGGGAATGGCCGACCAGAAGCGCCTCGCCTACTCCATCATCCAGTTCCTCCATGATCAGCTCCAGAACGGGGGGCTGTCTCCAGATGCTCAGGAGAGCTTGGAAGGTTGGTGGAGTTGTGTGTGCTTCCCCGTTCATGTATCTGGGTCCGTTAGCCCACCACTGGGAAGAATTTGTGTGCTCTGGAACTCTCCTCAACCTCTTTCTTGGCTGGGCTGTTCCTTACATCAAAGCTCGCTCAAGATTTGAAATGAATTTGTCACCTTGGGGAAGTATCTGGGGCGCTAGGGACACGATTGCTTAGCTGACTTCTTGTTGTCTCTTTTAAAAGCAGATTAGCTTGAGGATGGGATATACCTGGGATCAAAAGCCTCCTTGACCCTGGTTTGTGGCTTGCAAGTTCTGTCTTAAATAAGGTGTAGCCAGGAGGTGGTGTAGTATAAAATGATAACTCGGTCGTTGTGTGGAAGTGTTTGATACTTGTGGAGTGCTTTTTCCGTTCTGCTATCAAAATGCCTTTCCGCTGCACGCTCTGGAGTATTTACGCAGATGTTTTTCAGAGGGCTTCACTGGTAATGACAGCATGTTGATCTCAAAAGATCTGCTTAAGGAGCTTAAGCTTTAGTCTTTCGCCTGTACATTTGTCCCCCTGAAAGAGCAGAGGAATGTCTTCGAGTGGTGGGTGCATTTGAGAGTGAGCGGGAGGAGGGTGTTGGCTGGAGGGGGCTGGTATTATTTATTATTTGTTATTTTGGACTGTAAAATATGGCATGAGAGCTCTGCAGAACTGAGCTCTGCTGTGTCACTGGGGGTCCCTGCGCTGGGAGCAGCTTCCCAACCAGCTGCCAGGTGAGGAAGGAGGTGGTTGGTGTTTGTGCAGCTCTGTATGGCCACCCTCTGGCAAGTGAAATATCCAGGTCTCTCCTTGCTCTGTGCCACCTGCAGCTGTGGGAAGGTTGGGAAAGCCTAAATCTGGTTCACTTCTGCCCCAGCACCTGCTCTGGAGTCAGCTGAGAGGGTGGGATTAGTGACTGACTCAATCCAGGAGCTTGACCTTCAGAGTTAAGCTTTGCCTAGCTCTGAGGTTTTGGCTAATTTGAGGATATGGCCCATACATCAAGCCTGGTGTGTGGAAATGTGTGGTTTAGAGTGGGGTTTTTTTCCCCCTGTATGTTCAACAGTAAGAAATTCAGGTATTATGTGAGGACGCCAAGTAGTTAGATGGAATGAGGAAAGCTAATTACCTGCCTCTTCTTGCCCAGTGGCCATCCAGTGCCTGGAGACAGCATTTGGGGTCTCAGTGGAAGACCAAGCCCTCGCTGTGTCCCAGACTCTTCCTGAAATATTTGAAGCTGCTGTAGGAAAGGTGAGTGAATGCCCTGAAATATGTGCTGAGTTCCCATTTAAGCAACGAGCTCTGCGTGGTTCTGGTGGTGATGCTGCCTGCTCGGAGGTGTGTGGGAGTGACATGTTTTGGGCTTGTGGAGCCGGCGCTGGGAAGGGGGAGGTTTGGTACATGGCAGTGGGAGCCCTTCTCGCAGTGTTCTCCCTTTCCTTGTAAGGAGCCTGAACACTTCAGAACAAATTCGGAGCCCGTCACCCCCTCAGAAGATGACATAGCTGAAGCTGAAAGACTCAAGACTGAAGGTAACCTCCTCTGGAGCTGGTGTATAACAAGGCTGAGATGATAATGAGGAGGGAAACTTAATTTACTGAGCACCTGGGGGATGCTTGGAATGGGGAGAAAAAAGCAAATGGGATCAGTCCTTCCATTTCTGCGTGTTTCTCAGCTTGTGCGGCGGGAGCATGCGTAGGTTGCAATAATTCAGCTGCCACAGAGACCAGGCAGAAGCTGGGTCAGCGTTTCGCATCCCAAGCAGCCTGTGCTGGGGAGAACAGCCTGTTCTTCCCGCTGAGCTCTCCTCTGCGTGTTGCCTTTTCTGTGCTGCGCCAGAGAGTGTGATCAGCACTGGAGCACGATGGGGAGCTCTGGTGGAGCCGTGTCCTGTCTCTGAGGGGCTCGCGGGATGGGACAGCCTGGAATTGTCCAGGTGATGTCCCTTCCCTCGCTGCCTAGGGTTTGATTGACCAGCAACACTTGCAAGCTGCTGCTTTCTCTCTTGTTCTATTTTCTTAAGGAGAACAAAGATCCCACTGCCTTTGTCTCTGTTTTTCGCTTGTTAATGAGCTTTTCTGCTGTCTTTTTAGGAAATGAACAAATGAAAGCAGAAAACTTTGAAGCTGCTGTGTCTTTCTATGGAAAAGCAATTGAATTAAATCCATCCAATGCTGTGTATTTTTGCAACAGGTACCAATTATCTTTCTCTGTCCTTGTACACCTGTGGTTTTGTTCTTAGTACTTAAATCCAAGACTCTTGAATGGTCAAAATCCCGTTTTTTACAGTTCTGTAGACTGTGTGTTCTGCTGCTTGCCTTTTGTCTGTTTTTTTTAAGCTCGTAGTGACATGCTTTCCTGTGCCTCCTGCCAGCTCTGTGCCCTGGCATCTCTAGATAGGACGTGGGTGTGGAAACAACCTCGATTAGGCATTTGAGGAAGGAGACAGGAAGATGCCAAGAAATGCTGTCTGCGTTCACACAGTTCACTCCAAGTGGGATGGAGAGCCCAGGCTTGAGAGGCTGTGTTGATAATAAAAACAAAGGAGCAAAATGAGACAAGTTGAAGGGTCGGTACTGAGAATTACGAGTTGATGTGTGTGCAAAATGGGTACGCAAGTGAAATTCTTATTTTTTCAAAGCGTTTTGAAAGTTTGTGGGAAGGTAATTGTTGAATAAAACAGACTCTGAATGGAGATTTGGTTTAGTTATCTGCTTATCCTGAGTAACTGTGCACAGCTGGCTACACAAAGAACATATCTGCACACCTGCTGCTGGGGTGCTGTGGGGTTTCTTGGGGTGAGGAGCTCCAGTGGGTGGATTAACCAGGTTTAGCTTTGGCTACGTGAGGGTGAGTCCAGGAGCTTTTGGGCAGGTGCCCTGATGTTAACAAGAGTTCTGAGATTGAGGCTTGAATGAAGCCACGTTATGGCTTCCAAACCAGTTTTCCCTCTTGTGTGGAGAAATGGATGAAACTGTTGTCGTGCCTAAGAAATCAAGGTGTAAAGGAAGCAGAGGGAGATCGTGTGAGCAATTGGGATGCTCGTGTGCCTGTGGAGCCCGGGGTCCTCTTGGAAGGTCTGTGAGTGAGGGTGTTTGCAGTAGGAGCAGCGTGTGGAGCTCAGTGTTTGGGCACCTGGATCCGTCAAGTTCACACTTGATGCTGCCTTGTACAGCAGAGAGGGAGCAGGAGTGACCTTGATCAGTGTATTCAAGCTCTTAAGTGTTTTTTGTGAATCTTTCTTCATTCCCTCCAGAGCTGCTGCATACAGTAAACTAGGAAATTACGCCGGAGCGGTGAGAGACTGTGAAAGAGCCATAGGCATTGACCCAAACTACAGCAAAGCTTACGGCAGGATGGGGTAAGTCAGAGCAGTCGTTTTGTGCCAGATATTTAATCTCCAAATGCCTCGTGGCAGCCATACCACCAGTGGTGTTCTGCCCTGGGACGCCACGCAAAAATACCCAGCACTTCAGCTCTGCCAAGCAGGAGGGAGACCACGAGTGCTTATCTGACTCTGGGACTTTTAATTTTATTTCCTCTTTAATAGCTTGGCCCTCTCCAGTTTAAATAAACACACAGAAGCTGTTGTTTACTACAAAAAAGCCCTGGAGCTGGATCCAGACAATGAGACGTACAAATCCAATCTGAAAATAGCTGAACAGAAAATGAAGGAGACCCCTAGTCCAGTAAGTTGTGAAACTAATGCTTGTTAAATGCAGGTGTGATGAGAAGAAGGCTTCTTCACATGCTAACAGGTGCTTAGAACAGAAATCTCGTATGCAGATATGGTTAATGAGTCCTGCCAGGAGCATTTCCACTAAAATCCAGGGAGGGGAACTTCACTGCTCGAGCACAGTCACCTTGGGCTTGTTTGAAAGAGCTGGAAAATGAGACTGATTAGAAGGGAGTGTTTTGAAATGCCAGCTTTGCCTTAAGCGAGTTTCTTAATTAAAAGCCACTACTCCTAAAATCCAGCTTTTTTTCTAGTGACCCATTAGCAGTACCAAAGGACATTTTAAGTGGCTTTTTCTTTGTTGTTAGGAAGACTTTTTTTTTTTCTTAAGAAACCTGAAGCTTTCCGAGCCAGAAAGCTGCTGCCTGCACTGCTGACTGCTCCATGCAGGAACATGTTAGTTTATTGTTCTGAAAGGGTTTTAGATTTTCTGAGGAGTTCCTCAGTGCTGAGGGGGTGTGTTAATTTGGCGGTTGTGATGGGTTACAGCTGTCTGTGGCTCATTGCCCTCTGACTCCTTAGTGAGCCAGATCCCCAGAGACTCTGACTCAGATTTACGGAAAGGGCCTGGACATATGGACAGAGCTTCTTCCCTCTGTCCTGCTGTAAGGGACGGATTCTCATAGCACTGGGAGTAAAGTATTAAAAAAATGTTCGTTGTGATGTGCTTGGGGAAGTGAGGGGATGTCACCATCTGCTTGTGGTTTCTTTCTTCCTACAGACCGGAGGCCCAGGAGGATTTGATTTAGCGGGTTTGCTGAACAACCCTGGCTTCATGAGTATGGTAAATGTGGACACAGACCATGACCAGGGCGTGTCCGGTCTGTTTTGGGGGGAAATGCATTGGTATGTGGCGTGGGGAGCTCCTGTGTCTCTCTAGCAGATTTGTTTTCATTTAACTTCTTGGTTGCTGTGAGGAAACTGTGCTTGTGTCTCAGTAAGGTCAAGTAAAAAGCCAGTGACTTATTCACAGGCTTCCCCCTGCGGAACAGGGGCCTGTTCTGCACTGCCAGCCTCGTCCTGTGCTTCTCCCAACTATTTTTGTCCTATTGAGCTGTTTCCAAGTATTTCTGCCTTCGCTTTGTTCGCAGTTGAATGGCACAGCATCTGTGCGTCTACCCAGTCATTTCTGACTAAATAGGGTGGTGTTTTTTTCTCTCCCCTCTCTAAATAGGCATCGAACCTAATGAACAACCCACAAGTACAACAGCTGTAAGTTTGGATTTCCTCTTTGAGTCGCTGCTTTGGGGCTCTGCGTGTGTTCAGCATTTCCAGTAGGTCTGAACTGGTGGGAGGGAGAGCAGCTGTTAAACCAACCCGTTTGCCCAAACTGGTGTATGTTTCGAGTACTCTGGGCTGTGATGAAGAGGGATCTTGGTATAAATGTTTGAAGAAGGGAGGCAGGACAGATCTGGGCACTGGAATTGGGTTTGGGAAGCTTGGGGTGAGCTGGGTTCTGCTGCACAGTATTTCTGTGAGCTGGAGTCGGCTCCATCTGGGTTAGAATGCGAATATTTCTATTCTTTGTGCCTACAGGGTTGTGAGGATCAACTTGCAATGTTTGTGAGATGCTTAGATAATATCAAGTCTGTTTTTTCCTGCTCTGAGCAATGACTCTTATTTCCGCAGCATGTCCGGGATGATTTCTGGTGGCCACAACAGCATGGGAGCCGCAGGCACCAGCCCCTCCACAAATGATCTTGCCAGCCTCATACAGGCGTGAGTCAGGAGCTGGGTGTTTCTTGTTGCCTTGTGCAGTAAATGCATTTGGGGTTCTTCTGAAAGGAAAAAAAAAAAAAAATTGGGGGTTTTTCCACAAGTGGAACCTTAATTTAACAGTTGAGGAAGGCTGAAACGTTGGGTGAAGCGCTGCCTCTTTTGGTGGGGTGAACTGCTTGTTAGAGGGGAGTTCTGACAACCGTCTGGAGAGAATTTCCTCGCGGCAGCCTCTGTTTGTGTGTGAACACTAAGGGAACTGTTGCTCCTTCTCCCCAGCGGCCAGCAGTTTGCTCAGCAGATGCAGCAGCAGAATCCTGAGCTAATAGAGCAGCTACGAAGCCAGATCAGGAGTCGAACTCCAAGTGCAAGTAATGAAGATCAGCAGGAATGAGCACTCCAGGTGAGGCTGTAGCTGGGAGTGCTGCTGTTTTGGGGCCAGCTGAGAGGGAATTGGTGTATTTGGCTGCGATATCTGTATTCTGCCTTCATTTAGCAGTTTGGACGGGGTTCTCTGCACCGATACTGCTGGTGCTGGGCCTCGGACACGAGGCTGAGCCCCAGGGAGCCTTCCCTTGCACATTGTGCGACTGGCAGACAAGTTTCATTATCTAGTGTTCAAAAGGGACGCTTTATTTTCACAAAAATTGAATATGCCAATGTCTTGTCTTCCTGTCTCTGCAGCACAGTCCCTGGGAACTATGTTCTTTGCTTTAAAAACTGGAAGCCATGTGCGTGTTGCCATTTCTTGAGTTGGAAGTGTCCAAGAGGGGGAAAAAAATAATGGAAAAACAAAATACTTTCTATGACCTGCATGTTAAAGACAGATTCACGCTTTTTTTTTTTCCTTCTAGTCTTCATCCCTGCTCCTCCCTCTCAGCCTTTCTGTTAGTCTTTTATTTTTTTTCTTCTGGAAGATCTAGCGAGCTGAACACGAACCAGCATCAACAGCCTTTCTAAAGAGACTCAGAAAATTAACTACACTGTTACATTTCTATGTTATTTGCTACATGGGAATTTTTTAACCTGTTTTTTGAAGAACGACGCACTCTTCACTACTGGATGTCTTTACTTTCCTGCCCATGCGCCACTTCCAAGAAGTGTTCAGGTCCTACTGAGCCCTGTCCTGCCCTGTCCCGTCGTCCTGCCCGGTACGAGCCGGTAGCGTTTGAACACTCTGGAGATCATGGGATCTTCTCACCTCCGGGAACAGGGTTTCTGTTGATTTTTAGATTCTCATTCAGGTCTGTAGCAGCACTGCCAGCGTTGTTAGTACCCAGAATTTGGTTATCGCCTCTCGAAGGTCAGTGTAAATGTGCCGGGGGGTTGGGACTGGCCAGGCAGAACCTGCCTGTGTGCGACCATTCCCCCTTCTCGATTCCTGACAAAACTTGTCTAGTGTTTAGTGATTATGGCTATGTTGTCGGAATGATCCAATCTGTGAACTAGTCAGGTGGTCATTAAGGAAGATATTATGTTTTTGGTGTTTAAAAGGGTTTTTTTTCTGCTTTTTTTAATCTTTTATGCATGTGAGTAATCAACCTGGTTGACCATGCTAACGGTAGGGATAGAAGGCATGGGAGTAGAGAGCAGAAGGAATAAAAATGCTGCTTGGATAGTGAGAAATCAAGTGGCTGCTGGTTCAATGTGTGGGACTGGTGAGGAGCGGTTCCACCTGGGTGTAAATTGTGTGGGATGATGGAAAAGCTCCTGCAGCCAAGTCCAGTGATCCGCAGCCCCTGTGGTTATCCGGTGTCCTTCCTTGGGTGAACAGAGAACTCTGGCACGTTCCCCCAGAAGCCACTAGTTGAGGCCAGAGACTTTTCTATCAATCTCAGAATTGTTTTTAAAGTTGTTACTCAATAGTGGGGGGGAAGGCAATGGTCACAACCTGGCTCTGGGCTGGAGGTGGGAGGTGGGAAATGCCCTTTGGGGAGCCCCGGTGGTGCGAGTGAGCAGGTATCTTTGATTAATATCCAAAAACATGATTTGTAAATGCTCCATAAAGTAATATGTGGTTAATGTAACTTGTGAAGAATAAACTATTTGGACACTTTCTTTGTTATCCCTCTCGCCCAGGTGGCTGAAGTGTGTGCAGGGTTGGGGCTCCAGCTCCTGCTGGGCATGACCTACAGGCAGGTTTTATCCAACTTTTCCAGGTTTTTGGCATTTTCCTGCTGAAATGCTCCCCGTGGGTATCTCTGCAGCACAGAACAGGAGCTGTTTCTTTCCCTGGCTGCCTCCCCTGCTCCTTTAAGTTCCCTCCATCCCTTTTGTGTGACCTGACAAAGGGAAACATTTTGGGACCGTGGGACAGTGTGGAGAGAAAACACTCAATTATTGGAAATAAGGAAACTGTGGGGATTTTTCCTCTTTTTTTCAGATAATTTCAGGGCTGTTCCCCTTTCTCTTGGCCCTCTGTGCCCTGTTGTAGCTCTATTTCCTCATGTCTTTTGATGGTTGATTGTGTAGTTTTGGGTTTTGGTTTTTTTGTTTGTTTGGTTTTGGTTTTATGGGGTTGGGGTTTTTTTGGTTTGTGGTTTTGCGTGTTGTGTGGTGGGTTTTTTTCCTTTTTTATACTGCTGGGTTCAATGTGCTGCTCTCCCAGGGGAGGTGTTCCTGGAAGGCTGTGGCCAGTCCTTGCTGGAGGACATCAGATCACCTGGCTTTTGGTGATTCTGTGGCAAAAACAAACTGACTTTAAGGTTCATTTCTACTCTGCACGTAGCAGCTTGTGCTCATTTTAACCGAACTTACGTGTTTCTTTAACTAAAAGCGGCCGAAAACCCGCAGGAGCAGGAGATTTTTCTTTGCCCGGGCCCGCCCCGGAACCCACCGCCGCGCTGCGCGTTTCCCGCGGCCGCTCTTCGCCGGCGCCCCGCACCGGGCTGACGGGCGGCCCTGGCGGCCAATGAGCAGCCGACTTTCCCGCCGCGGCCAATGGGAGGGCGTCGTGGGCGGGCGCTGTGGCGGGGGCTGACGGGCCGCGAGCGAGAGGAGGGGGCCGTTGCCGGGGTAACCGGGGTGGCGGTTGGGGTGAGGCGGGGGCCGGGGCGGTTTCCTGAGGTAATGGCGGGGCCGGGGGGGCCTGGGAGGCGTTACGGGGGGGTCAGAGCGCGGCTGGGGGGCTGTTGCTGAGGTAACTGGGGCGGTTTGGGGAGCGGGGTGACGGGTGGGGGGCTCAGGCTGCCCGTGGAGCCCGTGTGTCCCCCCCTTCCCTGGAGCCTTCTGCAGGTTGACGCCTGTTTTGGTGGCCTGTCCCCAGCACCCCCCCTGTCCCCAGCACCCCCCCTGTCCCCAGCACCCCCCCTGTCCCCAGCACCCCCCCTGTCCCCAGCCCCCCCCCCCGTCTGGACTCGGGTGGATCCTGTTGCAGGATCGAGTGTTTTGTGTCTGTCCAGGTGCGGGTGTTTCAAACAAAACCTTTGCAAGCTGTGCCGGTTCTGTGGGGCCGCTACGATTCCTACACGGTTTTAAATTGCCATTTGCTGTAGTTAATTTTTTTCTTTGCTGGTTTCTCTCGTGTGAGGCGCTGCCTCTGTGACTTCCACACCTGTTACTTTGGGGAATTGAGGCGATTCCTGGCATGTGGTTTGGGGTACAAGGTGCTGTTCTATGCACTTGGTGCTTATATAGAAAAATCTCTTGGTTTTGCTCTTGTCCCCAGGTTTGGAGCCCAGGAGCAGCTTTCCCTCCAGCCCCGTGCTGTCCCCGGCCCGTGTGCCCGCTGTGACAGTGGCCAGAGGGGCCCCAGCAGCCGCCATCGCGGGGAACGTTCACCGGCAAGCGCGATGAAGATCGTGGTGGCCAAAGTGCTGTGTCTGCTGGGCATCTGCGTGCTCATGCTGGCCGGGTCCCTCCTCCCCGTCAAGATAATTGATGCTGATTACGAGAAAGCTCATCGCTCCAGGAAGGTCCTGGCCCTCTGCAATTCTTTTGGAGGAGGGGTCTTCCTGGCCACCTGCTTCAACGCCTTGCTGCCTGCTGTGAGGGAAAAGGTAACTCCTGATGAGCAATTTTAATGAATTTGTGCCCCTACATAGGTTACAGACCCCTGGAGGTGGGGAGCACCCTCCCTTCTCCTGCCCTGCAGTGGCCCAGGCCCCCAGAGCTCTGTCCCTGTGGAAATGAAGGGGAAGGGTCTGTGTCTTGCTGAAGTGGCCCATGAAGCCTCGTCAGAAGCATGTACAAGGGTATTAAAGCATCATGGATCAACTGAGTGTCCGTTTGGAGTTGTGTGGCCACAACAGGAATATTGCCCTTTAGAGGCGATTGATTCACTGTGGGTTTTTTCTTCATTCCAGCTCGATGAAGTTCTCAGGCAGGGGAATGTAACCATGGACTACCCAGTAGCTGAGACCATCATGATGGTCGGCTTCTTCGTGACGGTCTTTGTGGAGCAGCTCGTCTTGACCTTCCAGAAGGAAAAACCCTCTTTCATTGACCTGGAGACCTTCAACGCTGGTTCGGACGTCGGGAGTGACTCTGAATACGAGAGTCCCTTCATTGCCTCTTCCCGAGGACGCCCGTTGTACGGTGACCACGCTCACCACAGCCACGGCCTGAACATCCAGCAGCTGTCCCGCTCCAGCCCGCTGCGGCTCGTCGGGCTGGTCTTTGCCTTGTGCACGCACTCCATCTTTGAGGGCCTGGCCCTGGGCTTGCAAGAGGAGGGTGGCAAAGTTGTCAGCTTGTTCCTGGGTGTCGCCATTCATGAGACACTGGTGGCTGTGGCGTTGGGTGTCAGCATGGCCAGGAGCTCGTTGCTGCTGAAGGACGCGGTGAAGATGGCGGTGACCGTGAGCCTGATGATTCCCCTGGGTATTTCCATCGGGTTGGGGATCGAGAGTGCCCAAAACACAGCCAGCAGCATCACATCCCTGCTCCTGCAAGGCATCGCAGCAGGCACTTTCCTGTTCATCACCTTCTTTGAGATCCTTGCGAAGGAGCTGGAAGACAAGAATGACCGGCTGTTAAAGGTTCTGTGCCTGGTGCTGGGCTACGCGGCTCTGGCTGGGCTGGTCGTTCTCAAGTGGTGAGCAGGGGAGCGATGGGAAGCAAAACTCGGCTCCTTCCCCTGCAAACGCGCTGAGCTGAGCCCCCCTTCTGCTCAGGGGGACACTTGAAGCTCAACAGCCAAGCGGAACATCACAGACCGGGCACTATTTCAGTATCGACCTGAAGAAGGAGAATTTCCTCCTGTGCGCTCAGAGGGAGATAAAAATGAGGAGTGTCCCGGTGTGCGTGTTGTGAGGTGTTGTCCCTGCCTGCTGGCTCTGCGGGCGCAGCAGCTTGTGCAGAGATTAGCTGACACAAATGTTACGAACCCGGTTCTCGGGCTGTTGCCAGAGCTCCTCACGCGGTGGCTTCGCGGTGACCCACAGAGCTGCCCTGCTCCTGCACCCCCTTCCAAGACTCCCTGTCCTTCCCCAATGTGCTCTGGGCAGGTGAGAAACAGAAATAAAATCAAAAGCAGGTGTGATCAGGGATTGCACAGCTGCACTAAGCTGCTTTTGTGAGCTTAGTTTTGAGCAAAACCTGCCTCTAAGAGCTGCCAAAAATAACCTCCCCCTGAGGGCATGGGGTGCACCCCAGCTCCCCCTAGCAGAGCTCCCAGTTTAACCTGCTCTGGGAGCTCTTGGTTCTCAGTGATTAACAGAAGTGGGCTGCTCCCCGCTTCCTTCTCTTATCTCATCCATGTGTTGAGCATTCCCTGAAGAAAACCTCTTGCTAATAGATCAGTTAGCATATTGCTTGAAAATCCTCATGGCCCCTCCACAGCAGAGCCTGGGATCTGTTAAGTTTGTAAGAAAAAGGCAGCAGCAATTCCCAGTATTAATATTTTTAGGACAAATGCTTGTGTTTGGATGGTTTGCAATGAAACGGGTTTAGCTGTTGCCAGCAAACGCGTTTTGGGCTCACATGGCCACACTGTGCGACTGAGCCTCCACAGGGCCCTTTGTCGGTGTTTTCAAAGCAGAGTGAGCGCTTCCCCGGGGCTTTATGAACCAGTGGAAGGGCTGATTAGAGGCACTCGCAATCTCTCTGTGCCTCTGGAGCGCGTTCCCCGGGGAAGCTCAGCGTGCTGCCAATTTCCCCCCCATCATCCCTCGGCTTTGTCCACCCTGGTGATGAGCCGGGATCAGAGACTGGAGCCGGGAACCCGCGGCTGCAACATGAGAGTGGTTCCCGCTCCTCGCCAGGGATGTGTTTTAATTAGATGGAGCATTTGCTTCTGCAGTGGCTTCCGCAGGCTGAGCGGAGCGTTTGGGAGCACGGATGGAATCGTGATGCCGGCTCAGCCCTGTCATCGTGATCCAAGGCGCGAGGGGGGGGATGAGACTGTGAAGCAGCATCTTGGAGGCAGTGGTTGGCTCCACTGCAGCATATGGAGGCTGATGAGGATCATCTGACAGTTCCTGGTGCTCTGTATTTTAATTGCTGCAACGTACCAAAGTCAATTAATCTTGCTTGGAAAAACCTGGAGTGGAAGAGGGGGAGGGAGGGTTATTTTAGGCCTCAGATGACACAAATTAGCAGGGCTTGATGAGAATGTAATTTGCCTCGACGTGGTAAAGCTCAGTGTGTTTTTTTGCTTCCTGCAGGCAGCTCGTGCCTGGCAGCGTCGCTCCTGTCGCGGGTTTCTCTGTGCTGGAGGGACAGGTTGGGTGTGACACTGCGGGGGGACACAGTGCTGAGTGCCCCTTGTCAGGCACAGCCCCTGAGTTCTTGCCTCAAGCCTCTTAATTTCTGCAGCTAATGCTTTTTTTGTAGGGTCTATTTTTTCTCCCCATTTCTGGGCAAACAGGAGCATCTCCCAGGTGGGGCCCTAAGGGTGTCATGTATCCCTCATCTCCTCTTCCTCATCCTCTCTGTGATCCTGGGGCTGATGCACCAAAGCCAAGACAAGCTGATGATGGGAGGAGATAAAAAATCAGTGGATCTGCTGCTGTGAGGAGGGATTGGGGATGCCCTGTGGGGAGAAAGGGGCTGGACCCCCATCTCACCCCCTTTCTTCTGCTGGTGTTGGGGATCAGGGAGGGCTGAGCTCTTCCCCTATTCCTGGGGGTGCTCCCCAGTCCTGGGGGGGTTTATTCACCAGGGGGTGGTTGAGGCCAGCACTGTGGGGTTGGTTTAGGGGTGGAGGAGGGTGATTCAACCCCCTGCTCCCAATAAAGCCTCTGCCCTTTTCTATCTGTGTCCCTCTATTCTTTGGAGTCCCTGTCATTGTGTCCCTGAGCTGGGCCAAGCCCCCGGGGCAGGGGGTGGGGGGCAAATTCTATGGGGGGTTTTCTGGCCCTCCAGCCCCTGCCTTGTCCCCGCTCGGCATGGCTGTGACTCAGCCGGCAGCGTCCCCATTGCGTCAGGCCGGCGGGGAGCTGGGGACTGAATGAACTGGAGGAGGAGCCGCAGCCAAAATGATGAAGGAAACTCATTCATCCCCTCACACGAGTAGTATCTGAGCGCTGGGGGGGCCCGGGGGCTCCCCCGGGGGGGCTGCACAGTGGGAGGGGCTGCGGCTGCCAGCCCGCGCCCTGTCCCCGGGGGAAGGCTGGTGTCCCCATGCGGGCAGGTGGCCATGGCCCCCCCAATTCCCCCTGGGTCCTTCTCTATGGGCTGCGTGTTGCCGCCGCGGGGGTGCTGCTGTGGCCCCCCCCCTCCTCCGCCAGCAGCTATTAATAGCGGCTGCGGATTTTAATTGCTGCTGCTCAGGAGCGAGCGTGAGTCACGCAGCCCCCAGCCCCTGTCCCCAACCTCGGCAGGGACCTGCCGCCTCCCGGGGGTGCCCCCAGGCCCTGATTCCCAGTGATGGAGGCCCCAGTTCCCCCCAGGGGTCAGCTGGGGGTCCCGTGGCTGCCCCCCAAGTGTCACCCAAGGAGCCCCAGTGTGTCCCCTCACAGTGGGGCTGTGTCCCAGGTGCTACAGTGCTGCCCCTTGGGGTTTTGGGGTTCCTGACCCTGCTCTGTCACAGCACCCATGGAGGGGACACTGCGGGTGGGGACAGGGACCCCCACGGTGGCACTGTGCACGGGCTCCTGTGTTGGTGTGACCCAGTGACAGTGCAGGCAGCTCTGTCCCCAAAGCCAGACCCCACTGCTGGGGCCACCCCCAACTGCCACGGGGGCTTGTGTCCGTCTGTCCCCCTCGCCATCTGTGGGTCTCTGTCCCCATCCATGTGTCCCTGGGTTGAGCATCCCCGTCTGTGCATGCGTGTCCCTCTTCATGTCTCTCTGTGTCCCCACCTGTGCCCGTGTCCATGTGCAGTCCCTGTCCGTGGTCCCCATCGCTGTCCATGTGTCCCCATCCCCGTCCATGGTCCCCATCGCTGTGCCTGTGTCCCCATCCCCATCCATGGTCCCCATTGCTGTCCCTGTGTCCCCATCCCTGTCCGTGGTCCCCATCGCTGTCCGTGTGTCCCCATCGCTGTCCGTGTGTCCCCGTCCCTCGCCGCCGCCGCCGGGTCCCGGAGCTGCTCGGGGCTCAGCCCGGGGGTCCGGCGGCCCCGGGCGGGGCGGGCGCGGCGGGCGGGGCCGCCAGCGGGGCGGGATCGGTTCTGCGGCGACCGCACCGCACCGAGCCGTGCCGAGCCGAGCCGAGCCGTGCCGAGCCGAGCCGGCCCCGCCGCACCGCCCCGGGCCGGGCCGAGCCGCACCGAGCCGAGCCGGGCGCACCGGAGCCGCCGCACCGGGACCGCCCCGGGCCGGGCCATGCGCTGAGGCCGCCGCGCAGCCCGCAGCCAAGGGCGGATCCCGGGCAGGACACGGTGAGGCGGCGGCACCGCAATGCGACCGGCGCGCCGGGGGGTCGGGGGGAGCGGGGTCGGCGGCGCCGCCGCCACCGGGGGGGGCGGGGGGTGTCCCCGGCAAGGGCAGGGGGTCGGCCGGAGAGCGGGGCCGGGACCCCGGCCCGAGGCGGTGGGACCTTGGTCCTGTCCCTGCCCTCCATCCTCCCCCTTCTGCTGCCTCCATCCTGCCTCTTCTCCTGCCTCCATCCTGCCCCTGCATCTCCATCTCCATCCTGCTCCTCCATCTCCATCTCCATCACCTCCATCTCCATCTCCATCACCTCCATCTCCATCTCCATCACCTCCATCTCCATCACCTCCATCTCCATCTCCATCATCTCCATCTCCATCCTGCCCCTGGCCTGCCCCAGCCCCTCCATGCCAACCCCCAGACCCCAACGCCGACTGCTTCATCTCCTCCAGCGTTGGGGCACCAAGTGGGAGGATGCTGGGGGGGTTGCAGAGCCCCCCAGCAGCATCAGGCCCAGGCTGTGCCCCCGGCTGGCAGGTGGCCCCATCCCCAGGAGCCGGGGGAGGCCGTGGTCCGGACCCGCAGGCACAGAGGGATGTTTGGGGCTGGGGGGGGACACTGGGCACAGGCCATGGGGCCTTTGGGCACCCTTGGGTGCTGGGAAGGCCCCATCCAGCCACGGCTCCTGCTCCATCCCCGTCCCCCACGCACCAGCGACGCCTCCGACCTGGTGGGATCCGAGAGGGGCTTTTTTCTGCCAAGGGACCCTGCGATGTGACGAGCTCCTTGGGTGCCTGAGGCCGCGCTGACGGGCTCCTTCCCCAGCTCCAGCCCCTTGCCCACCTCGCTCTCCGTGCCAGTCCACGCCCGGGTGTTTGGGGACCCGCTGGGCTATCGGCGCTGCCTGTGGGACCCCGACCCGCTGGTGCCGTGGGGTGGGGATGCAGCAGCCGTGGGAAGGGGCCGGATCCCATGGAGGTGCCTGGGGATGAGGGGGCTGCCCGAGGCGCTTTGCTGTCCTCCCTTCCAGGCTGGCGGGTCCGTGAATTGAGGTTTCACACCCAGGGCTGCATCGCTTGGGGGGCACAAGCAGGGACCCTGCCCAGCCCTGTGCATCCCCTGCGAGGGGGCACCGAGGTTTGGCAGCACAACAGTGGCCGTGGGGGTGTCTGAACCTGTGGGCCACCATCCCACGGCCGTGCCACGCTCTGCCCGGTGCCCGCGGCTCCCTGCGCAGCCCTGGGGTGGGAGTGGAGTAGAGGGACAGCATGAGGCGGCACAGCACGGGGTAGGCCAGGGTGTCGGGGGGTGTCAGGGCACAGCGCGGGGTGACGGGGTGACAGGGTGACAGGCAGCATGGCAGGCACCGAGGTCTGTGTGTGAAATGGCACCTCCGTGCTCAGCAGCCGCTCATGGGAGAGCCAGAGGGGCCAGTCGTGGGCTCTGGGTGCCGCTGGGTCCTCAGCTGCCCCATGGGGCTGGTCCGGCTGCCCAGGGGCTCTGGGGGTCCCGTGGGCGCCTGGCACGTCCCCCCCCCGGCACGCTGCCCCAGCAGCCTCGGCCGCAGCTGCTGTGCCGGTGGCCGCGGTTCGGCCATATGGCCGCAGTGGGAGACTGGTAAAAATAGCAAATGCTGCTGCACCCCGGGTGGGCGGTGAGCGCGGTCCTGCCCCGGCCGCCCGGCAAGGTTGTCTCAAGGGCGTTGGGGGTCCGGGACCCCCAGCTGCATTGGCTCAGGAGCGGGGGCTGTGAGGCGGGCCGGGGGGGCTGCCCCGTTCTCCCCCCAGGGGGGTCTTTGGCGAAGCCCCCGCTCCCAGTGTGACGCCTCCCTCTGCCCTGTCCCTCGCAGCAGCGGCAGCAGCATCTCCGGGGCAAGATGCCGGAGCAGAGCAACGACTACCGGGTGGTGGTGTTCGGCGCTGGCGGCGTGGGCAAGAGCTCGCTGGTGCTGCGCTTCGTCAAGGGGACCTTCCGGGACACCTACATCCCCACCATTGAGGACACGTACCGCCAGGTGATCAGCTGCGACAAGAGCGTCTGCACCCTGCAGATCACCGACACCACCGGCAGCCACCAGTTCCCGGCCATGCAGCGGCTCTCCATCTCCAAGGGCCATGCCTTCATCCTCGTCTTCTCCGTCACCAGCAAGCAGTCGCTGGAGGAGCTGAAGCCCATCTACCAGCAGATCGTGCAGATCAAGGGCAGCGTGGAGAGCATCCCCATCATGCTGGTGGGCAACAAGTGCGACGAGACGCAGCGGGAGGTGGAGAGCAGGGAGGGGGAGGCCATGGCCAAGGAGTGGAAATGCGCCTTCATGGAGACCTCGGCCAAGATGAACTACAACGTCAAGGAGCTCTTCCAGGAGCTGCTCAACCTGGAGAAGAGGAGGAACGTCAGCCTCACCATCGACGGGAAGCGCTCCAGCAAGCAGAAGAGGACAGACAAAATCAAGGGGAAGTGCAGCATCATGTAGAGCCCCAGACTGGTCCCCACCCCCCTCCGGTCCCCCCCGTCCCTCCCCCCACGGCTGGACGTGGCATCGCAGCGGGGCCGTCCCCTCACCCCCTGTGCCATCACTGTGACTGCGCCGGAACGCCGCGGTGCCCGGGCTGCGCTCGCCCCGGCTCTGGGGGCCAAGACGGGGCGTCCCGCCGAGCCGAGGGGTGCACGACGGGACCGGGGACACGCGGCCGGGCAGCGCCGGGGAGCACGGGGGCGCACACCCCACACACACACTCTGCAGCACAACCGACGGCACCGGCCGGTCCCCGTCCCCGTCCCCTCCCCGTTGCGGGACCCCACGTCAAGTCCTCGCGGGCGGGAAGGACGGTGCAATGTGGGGGCGTCAGTGTCACCCTTGGGGACAGCCCCACGGCCCTGTCCCCACGCCATAGCGCTCTGCTCCCGCAGGCAGAGGCCCTGGGCAGGAGCTGCCCGCCCCGCGCTGCCCCCAGCCCCGTCCCGCTGCCGCAGCCCGGAGCCGCCAGCCCAAGCACAAAGCATCGGGTCCGAGGGAGGTCCTGACCCAGCACAATCCTGGTGAGCTCCGGCGGAGACCCCCGGCCCCCCCCGCGCTGCCCCTTTCCCGCGCAGGATGAGCCCCCGCAGCCCGGCTGAGCCGCGATGCCGCGGTGATGGGCACCACCGCTCCCGCCACCGTGCCAGCGTCCCCCCCCGCTCCCGCAGAGTCCTTGCTGGGGGGTGGCCCGGCCCCACACCCCGGGGACCCCTGACCTGCCCCCCCCAGCTCTGGTGCAGCCCTGCTTGTTCCCCCACGGCCAGAGCGGGGCCCCCGCCCTGTCACCAGCCCCTCGTCCCAGCGGGGTTTGTCCCCTTGCTCCGGCCCTGCTCACCCTCTGCCGGGGCCCCTGGGGCTGTCCCCAAGGGGGTGGTGTCCCCAAGGGGGTGGTGTCCCCAAGGGGGTGGTGTCCCCAAGGGGGTGTCCCCGGGCAGGTTGGGCCCCTGTGTTTCTCCCAGCTCCCTGCCCCCCCTGCCCCAGCTTTTTACAACACGACCCAAGCGCCCAGAGGACAAGGTGACATGACGATGTAGCCTTTATTCTAGAAATAGTCTTCCTTCAATAAAGAGATGAGAAATGCTCCTGCGTGCCCGGGGCAGGGACGGCTCAGCCCGAAGGCGTGAAAGGAGGGATGGGGGTGCACGTGTGTGCATGACTGTGCATGCGTGCGTACGTGTGTGCATGACTGTGCATGCGTGTGTACGAGTGTGCATGACTGTGCATGCGTGTGTACGAGTGTGCATGTCTGTGCGTGCATGTCTGTGCATGTGCCAGCACGCACACGCGTGTACAAGCGCCTGCGCCAGTGCACGCGCATCCCTTGAGCGCACACGTGCGCATCTCGTGTGCACGCGTGGGTCCCTGTGTGCCCTGGCAGCCCCCCCGCCGGTGGGTGCCCCCCACCCCTGGCTGCCAGCTCGGGCTGGCGTCCTCGTGGGGAGGGGGTGGGAGCGCAGGACGTGCGTCATCACGCCTGTTGCCATGGAAACCAGCTGCTCCCCGGGTGCGGGAACCGCGTGGGCACGTGTGCGCGGGCAGGGGGAGCGGGGGCTGCAGCCTGCAAGGGCCTTGGCAAGGGCACGGCTCCAGGGGGGGGTCACGGCTATGTGGAGATGGTCACGGCTCTGCTGGGATGGTCACAGGTCCGTGGGGATGCTCAGAGCTCCATGGGGACCGTCACAGCTCCACAGGGATGTCCCAGCTCCCTGGGACCGGCCATGGGAACCGCTCCTGTCCCCATGTCCCTCCGGTGGGCTGGGGGCAGCCGGGACCTTCAGTGGGTGCCAGGGCTGGAGGGTGGGGCAGGCACACGTGGGTGCGGGGACACTTGGTGCCGGTCCCCACCCTGACTGAACAAGCGAGCGGGGGGACGAGCCGGGGTGCAGCCATTTCCCGTCACCCCCCAGCTGATGAGGAGCCATCGCTGCAGCCCAAAAAATGCTTAAAAGCACAAAACCAGCGTTTGGGACTCAAACCAGCTCCTGGCACCATGCGGCACGCTGGGACCTGGTGGCTGTGTGGGACAGTGTCCCTCGTGTCCCCCCCAGGGAGAGCAGCGGGGGGGGGATCTTGGCAACCCGCGGGGCACCAGCCCAAAGCTGGGGGTTACCCCCCGGTGCCCCCAGTGCAGCCCCATCTGTGGCCAAAGTGGCTTAATAACAGCACGACAGGGCATATGGGAGCAAACGGGATTAGGGGAAAAACCAGCCTCTTCCCGTTAACAGGATTACCGGGTGTTCAGCCCAACCTTCGCACAGCCGGCGTTGGGGTGCGCTGGGCCGTGGGGCCCCCCCGCGGTGGGGGGAGCTGGTGGGGACCCGCGACGTCCCCATCTCATGGGGGACTGGGGACTGCAACTGGTGCGTACTGGAGTGGCCTAGCCGCACGCCAGCGCAGCACTGGGCTGTACTGGGACGCGCTGCCAGGGAGCGATGGCCGCGGCATCCCCTGCCCAGGGACGCGGCTCTGTCCCCCCGCGGTGACTCCCGTGGGGGACCCCGCGCCCCCCAGCCCAGCGGGGCTGCAGCTGGGAGCCTGGTGGCACCGGGAGGAATCAAAGCCTCGATTCACGGCCGAGCGTGATTTCCTGCTCCCCCGGCGCTGCCAGCGTGACTCCCGCCCGCCGCTGATTCATCCCCCCGGACTGTCCCCTTGCTGCGCAGGGACAGCGCGGGGGACACCGGGGCTGCAGCCCCCGGCCCCTCCCGGAATGAGCGGGAGCAGCCCCAGGGCTGCTGCACCCAGGGCCAGAGCACCGGGGGGACCCGGGGGGACGGTGGGGTGGGGGGGCTCTATCCGGGGACACAGGGCTGACCTCTCGCCCCCACCCCACAGGCTGCCGGGCACTGCAGCCCCCGGGCAGAGCCTTTCCAGCCCGGGGGTTTGGGGGGTTCGGGGTGCCCCGAGTCCCGCAGAAGGGCTGCCGGGGGGGAGGCGGGTTTCAGGCCGGCCAGGGGCTCTGCCACCCCTGCGCTGGAACGGGGAGGCAGGTTTGAAGCCACCGGTGACTCGGAGCAAGATTCATCAGGAGGGATCCAGCAGCGGCGACCTGCGGCCCGTCCCCTCCCCGGCTGGCCCGGGGCAGCCACGAGGAGTCCCGGGGACACGGCCGCGCTGCACCGAGGGCCCCGGGGGAGGATCCGGGGGGTGGGATCCGGGGGGACCGGGATCCGGGGGGACCAGGGGGTGGGATCCGGGGGGACCGGGATCCGGGGGACCAGGGGTGGGATCCGGGGGACCGGGGGGGGGGATCCGGGGGACCGGGGGTCCCGCTGCCTCGCGCTCCAGACCGCACGTGCCGCCGCAGCGCGCCCCCTCCCCATGACGGCCAGCTCATGAATATGAACGACTCATATTTGCATACACCCGCCCATTTCTCCGCCCCTCGCTCTGATTGGCTGCTGCCCCCGCCGCTCCGCAGCCGTCCCCGCCCCTTCACCGCCCTCCCTCCGCGCCGCCGCCTCAACCGAACCCGGCGGCAGCGCCCAGCCCCGCCTCCCCCTGCGTGCCCCGCGGCGCCGGCGTTCATTGGCGGGCAGCGCTGCCAGTCGGGCGGTGGGGCGGGGTTAGCCGTGCCCGCTCCCGGCCGGGGCTGGGCAGCAGGGTTGGTTGCGCGGCGGCGCTGGTGTCTGAGGCGGCGGCTCCCGCTCCTCCGCCCCTCGGTGCCCCGGCCCCGCCGAGACCGGTGAGGAGCCGCCCGCGCCGCGGGGACTGAGGCGGGGACGGCCGCTGGTGAGCGGGTGGGAGCCGCCGGCGCAGGCCGCGGCCTGGCGGAGCCCCCGGGGCCCCTCGCGGCCCGTTGCGGCCCGGGCGGCGGGGCCGGGGTGGGGGGGCTGGCGGGGCCGGGCGAGGGGCCCCCGGGGCGGCTCGGGGCGGGTCCTGAGGGCGGCGGTGGGGCCGAGGGGGACGCTGGGGATGGGGGTTGAGGGTCCTGGGGCTGCCGGTGAAGGAGTTGGGGTGAGGGGGCCCCAGGGCGGGGCTGGGGAGGGGGTGGAGGGGAGGGGGCTGTGGGGTGAGGGGGTCTGGGGGGTCCTGGGAGTCCCGTGGGGTGAGTTGGGCTGGAGTGACGGGGTTCGGGGGGCGTGGGGGCCCGGGGGTGCAAGGCTGTGAGAAGGGGAACCCCTGGGCAGGTCCGAGGGGGAGCCTGGGGTGGGGGTTCAGAGGCCCCGGGGGTGCTGGAGCTGGTGGTGGAGGAGTGAGGGGCAGCTGGGGGTGTCTGGAGGGGGTCACAGGGGCTGGGGGGGCTGTGCAATTTCTGGGGGCGTACACAGAGAGGGGCTGTGCTGGATTGTGGGGGGGCCCGAGTTCTTTGGGGCGCTGCAGCGGGAGGGGATTAGGGGACGGGGGTGCGGCTGGACCTGGGGGGCGAGGGCACCTCGGGCTTTCGGGGGGCGCAGATCAGAGGGGGCAATTGTGACCGAGCAGACACAGCTCAGCGCCAGGGACTTGCGTGACTTACCGGGGAATGGGTCCGGACCGTCTCTCGGGGTGCAGAAGGAAGTTGCAAAGCTCGTCGGAAGGTCTAATATCACATAATCTACTTGTGTTTTTACTGCGAGTCAATGGCCGGTTGGTATAGAGAGGAGGGTTGTGGGGAGAAGGGCAAAATAGCTGGAGGAGTTGATGGCTGGCGAGGACAGCAATGGAAACCTGCCCGCGCTGGGCCGTGCTTGGGAGGCATTAGTGAATTGTAGTGCGCGGGTTACATAAAGGAGGGGTAGCTGCAGCGTCGGGATTTTCTATATTATTGAGGTAGAGCGAAGTAGAGGAGATAAGTGGGTGCGTAGACAAAGAAATCTGTCTCCTTCTCATTTCTAAATAGAAATGTGCGGAATGAAAAGCCGGATCCTGGCAGGTGCCGTTTTGGAGGTTTAGGAAGGGAAGTGCAGGCTCTGGAGGTAACGGGACTGGACGGTGACCCAGGGACTGGTTCAGGAGCTGGGGACCCAATCCCTGCAGCTCATTTTCTTCAGGTGCAGGTGAATGGGATTTACCTCTTTACTGGGCCATTGCCATCAGGTGTGGCCTCAAATAAAACTGGTAGAGATTATTCCGCTCTAAGACGCGTTCTCTGTTACTGCTTGTAAATAAGGCAAGAAATTATTGTGGCTTTGAAGATGCTGAATTATCTTTAATGTGTTTTTTGGGGGAAAACTGAGAACCTTCAGGTTTGTTTATAGCGGTGAGCTTCTTGTAAAACTGACCTGGACAAGCACAACGGTGGTGGTTCCTACCAGGAGAAAAGCTGACTTGTGGTAAACCACAGAAGTTGGTAACTTGATATTTAGTTTGTAAGTAAACTTGAGACCTTTTAGGTAATTGCTTGGTTTTCCTTAACATTCTGCTTTTCAGCAACTATTTGCTTCTCAAGCACATAGTGCTGAGCTCAGACCTTCGTCCTTTGGAGGTTTGGGGTGTCTTGGTGGGACATCCCGTTGTGTGCAGGCAGATGGGTTGGGAACGAAATCAGCTGCGTGATCCTGAAGGAAACGCGCGGGAGCTCCGTGGCTACGTAACGCCATCCATCACATTCTGGTTGTAGCCAGTACGGGGGAAAACGCACCAAAAAAGCTGGATCGATATGTTCAAATAGAGCTCATTGTCTGAGAGGTTTTCTTCTGCCATCTGTAGCTGCAAAACAAATGCAGATAGCTCTTTTGTGCGGCTGGGGTATTGTTGTGGATTTGAATGATTTACACAGGAGGCGCGTTGCGATGTACCTACCGTTTTTTCCTCTATATCCATCTTATCCCTGGGTATAGTATTTAGCTGGTGTTACTTAAGGTAATTAATGCTTTTTGCTGTCTTAGGAAGGCGTTATCCCTCCTCAAAGGCAGGGGGACGGCAGCACTCCAGGACACGGATTCCTCTGGGTTCAAACAGGACAATTCAGCGGGCGGGAGGGGAGCATGCGGCTCATCACCCGGCTTTTGCCTTCCTGCCTTATTTCCTTCTCCGCGAAATGGAGATAGCTGCCCTGGGAGAAGTTCATTAGCCTTAACGAGGCGCTCGCCTCCTGGGCCTGTGGTCCTGCTGCTTGGCCCTGGACTCGGCTCCAGAGGAACTGGACGCTCTGCCCTGTGGAAAATCCTGATTTTTTTATTGCTGGGAACCACCGTTCTCCGCTTCCTTGCATGCAAGGGAGGCAGCAGAAGCTGCCAGTGACAGGGAATCGTGGCTCTCCCTGCCAGGACTCGTCCCGTCAGCGCTGGGGTTGGTCTGCAGGGTTGGCCGTGCGCCTAATTAATTACCCTTAGAATGGCCTGTTTTGGGTAGGGCTTGAAATAGCCGCTTTTCCACTCGCAGGCGGCCAGGGGAAGTTTTCTTTGGCGTTTTTGGGAGGAGCTGGTGAAGGGCAGAGCTCGGGCGAATTGAGATGTGGAGGTCTAAGGGTTGAACTTGGAGGTGGAAAGTTCTCTGTAATTGCTCAACTATCACTCAAATTATTTTCTTAGTTTAGCCCCGGACCAGAAATCTTTGGTGGGATCCCGTGCATATAGTGAGTTTCTGAATTTCCCAGTTGTAGCATCTCTGGCTTCCTTGGACAGTGTGTGTGTCGGTCAGTTCCTCTCACCTGTTGCCAGATAATGTGATATATTTTCTTTCTCTCTTATGAGTTTCCTAGCTTGATGTGCAGAACGTCAGAAGAAATTAAATTGGGAAGAAAATATAAATCCAGATCCCTCCTGTGTGGTCTGGCCACCCTCGCAATAACGACAAGCCAGCAAAACTGGAGAGAGTGTTTTAAAAAAATTAATATGTCTTAGATTTGCCCGCTGAGTTTGGATTTAAAAAAAAAATTGCTAGAACTGGAAGGGCCAGACTTTGCTTTTGGGTACTGGCTGGAAGCTTCTGACCTTGGATTTTCCCCGTTCTCATCTGCTCGTTTCTGCTCCGCGCTGCTAAAAGGCCCTTTATTAACACACCCCAACAAACAGGCCATTGTGCAACGCAACCGTGTTTTCATTTTAAACATGGTTTGTGAAAGTTGCTCATGACAGTCGCAAGTTTCCCGTATGTAAAATTTCTCCCCGGTGAACCCATCGGTTCGATAAGCGCTTTAAAATGGGGTTTGGAATTGCGCAGTCGTGCTGCCGGCCCCGTCCCTCCCGCTGCTGCTCCTCCAAAATACCTGAAAAGCCACGAACTAACTTAAAAACCACCTAGAAGCGATCACGACAACAAAGTCATTTGAAAAGGCGGAATCTAGCGATGTGCAGTTAATTCTTCATGCGAGAAGAGCGGCCCCTCAGCTAAAGTATCGATTAATCTTTGTTTTCGGGGCGTAGGAGGTGGATTTTTTCCTGGGAACGAGTTTTGGATTCGGCTGATATTTCAAACTCAAACGTGCTTGAAGTCTCCAGCGGCTTTGGATGAGGTTTTTGTGCAATGGGTGGGGAGGGATTGGCTGTGATGTTTTTAAAAAAAAAAAAAAGGAGGAAATTCAGGCACAGTGTTAATGCTGAGACACAAAACAGGAAATTTAGTTAAGGATTATGGGGTTTTTTTGTAATTTATGGTATGTTTTTCCCTCTTCTAACGGACAAGAAAAAGTTTTAAAGTACTCCAGCTTGCTTTCCGAATTTGCAGCTAAAGATAAATTTAAATGGACTTTTAAGAAGCTGTAAAAGCAGAGAAACCTCAGTAACTCCTTTGTTCTAATTTCGTTCCACAGAAAGCTGGGGGTGGGAAGCCAGAAAACAGCCCATGTAAGAGTAATTTTAAAAATATCTCGCTCATGATGCGAATGTCCGAGGAGCAGCAAGGGCTGTGGCCTCTATTTTTAAAGATATAGAATAGTTGTTTTGGTTTGTGCTTTATTTTTTGAGCCCTGCAGGCTTTTTGTCCATTTCTGCCTCTTCTGCTATTAGAAAAATGCACGAGGTCGAAATGTTGCTTGTGTGTTTTAACCCTTTTCAGCGTGTCCTCGGATTTCTCCAACTGCTTTTGGGAGGTTATTCCTGTTCTAGTCACGGTTATTCTCGTCTCCTCCGCTCTAAGGGTAACTTCTTTATTTATTTTTTTTTTCTGCTGGCAAAGGGTCCGTGTTTATGCTCAATAAATCATGACATATCGTGACTTCTCTTTTCAGTTACTCGCTGTGAATGATGGTACAGTTCCCAAACACAAATGTTGGGAATTTGACGTTACTAAGTGGAACGCGCCAGCGTGTTTTCTGCTTAAGGTACCAGAACTGTAGCTTAGAAATGGGGAAATAAATATCCAGTAAATCATATTCTTTATATGAGATTTTTTGAAGGTGTCTGCTTTGAGAAGCAAGAAAGGATGAGAAGAATGTATGAAAATAAAGAAATATTATCTGGCAGCTGAGAGCAGGTTGGTGATGTGCGAGACTGAGAATGGAATTAAGTTTGGAGGTGAAGCTGCGCAAGAGTGGAGATCCACGTGTGGATGGTCTTTAAACCGTATTTTTTTCGCGTGGTCAGGGAATCACTAAGCTTAATTTTATCTGTTTTGTTGGTTTCTCGGGTGTTTGTTGTTAAACAAGGAATTCAGAAGGTAAATAAGCAAAGAGGAGCCTTGGCCTTGTGCTCCAGTTGTGGTCCTGAGTCAGGTGAAGGTGACTGCGGGTGGGACGGGATTAGATGCTGCTCACTACAATGATTTACTGGTTGTTTTATTTTTTTAGACAACACCTAGAGATTGTTTTCAGGTGAATTTGACTGTAAGAAAAGCTCTTAAAGAGGAATGTGAAAGCACTTGGCATAAACTAACCTCTCATCATATCTTTCTCTTCCAATTTAACACCCCGCCCTGCTTTGCCCTCAAACCTTTTCCAGCCCCGTTGGTTTTTCCGAACACGGCGTCTGTCCATCACCAAACCCGTACGTGCCATCAGTTTGGACCAGGTGTGTTTATTTTGCGCAGAGTGCCAGTTTTTCAGGAAACAAACACGATTCAATGTTCTTTGCCTGTTAAATCCCGCCCTGAAGGGACTTTGCTGCAAAGATCTCTCTGGGAAAGGCACCGAAATCTGGTGTTTTCTGCTGATTTACGCTGCAGAGACGCAACGCCGAGTTCATTTGTCGGCGCTCAAATACACGGCGTTACGGCGCCTTGTAGAAACTTGTCGAGCTTAGAGCTCCTGTTGGTGCGTGCGATAAATTGCAGATAACGCTTTGTAAAGGCAACGACGGGAAAATACGCAGCGTTTTTAACACAGGGTGAACGAAAAGAGTTTCCCGTTCGTTAGAATAGATCCGAGAGGAGCCGATGCGGGTGCCGGCAGCAGCTCGTGCTCCCAGCATAGCAATGCGGGTTAAACTGGGCCAGCCCTCTGCCACGGGGCACACACCTCTGCAAGAGTAGCCTGTGGGTTCGGAGAAGTAATTATTTCCTAACAGCCCTGTGGGGCACGAGCAATTCAGCTTACAGAGGACAAAGAAGGGCTTGCTCCAGAACGTTAGTTAAAAAAAGGAAAAAAATTGTGTGCGTATGAGCTGCAGCTGGTGACAACTTGACTAGAATTTAATTTGTCCGGGCATTGTTGGTGGCAGGCGGCGGGGACGGCGTGAGGAACGATTGCTGACCCGATAGAGCTTTTGTGGTTTAATTGCAATGGGAGTCGGATCGCGTGAGCTGGGAAGGAGCCGAGTTGCTCCCATGTCGGAGCTCCCGAGCTGGTCCCATCGTCTCGGAGCTCCCGAGCTGGTCCCATCTCAGACCTCTGGCCCCTCATCTCACGGAGCTCGTTCTTGTGGCAATTAAAGGCTCTCGGTGACCCCTCCAGTGCTCGCTTGGGTCGGTATGAACTGGAAGAAGTCGACACTTTTGACTGATGGCAAAATCCTTCTTTCTCTGCTCGCTAATTAGATGGTTAATGTTCCTTTGCCTTATTATCCCACCCTCAGCTTTCCTTTCTGGGGATCTCGGTTGACTCTTTCAAGATGAGCAGTTAACTCTTGCATTTCTTACATAGCCTAAAACCAACCTGCTCTTTTGGTCCACGTTTGTGAAAAGTATTTGTGGCGCGTATATGTGAAGAACGAAATTATACGCTCTAGATTTAACATTTTTGTTAGGAGTATATATGGTATTGACTCAATCTTAGCGTTGCATCAATTTTGTTCTCTTTCTTTCTGCTTTATGGCTATTTCTGGGGACAATTCCAGCATAGACTGCGTTGCCAGAAACAGGGTTCTTGTCAGGAAAGAGGCGATAGATCCTTTCCTGCTCGTGGGTGAAGAATAGCCCAGGTAAGACTCTTTTTCCCATTCCAGCAGTGCAGTGAGTGACCTACAATGCAGTGGCTTTAATTTCATTTTAATAGTCTCAGCAACTCCAAGCCCATTAATGCAAGTAGACCTGGCTTTGCTTGAAAGGGTTCTGCACCCTCTTGCAAAACTTAAAAATCCATGAATTTTTTTTTTTTAAAGTGTGAAAAATGCTGTTCTCTTGTTATCTGGAAATAGTTTGCACCTTTGGAGTAATATTATTTGGCAGCGCTGGAGAGGCACAGTGCTCAAAATAGCAGCAGCTGCCATGGGCCAGGATGGAGCGGAGTCGAGTGAGTTGCGTTGTCAATCACGGGAACATAAATCCAATTCCACCTGCAGATGAGCATTCCTGAAATAGCAGAGGGTTGTCAACCAACAGAGGAGATGTATTGTGTGCATCTCTTTGTGCTGTTGCTGCACTCCCTTCGTACTGCGCTGAGGAAAAAAAATAAGTTAAAAGTTGCTGCGGTTTAGCTGGAGAGAGTCACCGCTTCCTACTCTCTTAAGTAAATAACAGCCGGGAGAGGTTGTTTGGCCCAGAACTGTGTGTTTTGGAGGTGAAATAAATCTGTCCGCAGACAACCCACCCTGGTTAAAACCCGCGCTACTCCCTGATTTTTGGAGGAAGGTTCTGCCAGCCTGGGGAAGATGCGAATGTCTCCAGGGTCAGGAAGAGCTCTTGGGGCAGGAAATCTCATTTGAGGCTTAACAAAGCCAACTGGTGGGGTAGGAAACTGGGGAGCGCCCTGGCCCCGGGGGGAAGTGTTGCTGGAGGTGACAAAGTTCGGGGCCTTTCTGAATCTTTAATCCCGGCAAGTGCTCCCGAGGCATTTCGGGTTCAAAGTTCTCCCACCTGCAGGTGTTTTTCCTGGAGTTTGAGCAGCCAAAAAGCCTCTGGTGCAGCTGTTTTGTTTTTTTTTCTTTAAAGAGCTTCCTGAATCCGCCAGCTTTCTGCATTGAACCGTTTTTCCTTGATTTAATCGTGCCATTCTTGAAAGCGTTGTCCCCTGCAGAAATCAAGCCTTCCTCCTTCATATTTTCCCTGCAATATGCTGTATTTACGGGTTCAAATTCCTGCGGGGGCTGATCGTGTGGAGCTGGCGCCCTGGGCCGGGTTCTGAGCGATGTCGACAACTCGTCCAAGCACTACTTGAATTTTTGTCACATACACGGTAAAAATTAATCAAATGCAGCATTTTTTTTCTCTTTCTAATTACTGCAAAAGGGCTCTCTGGCCATGTTTCAGGCTCCTTGGCCACTCGCTGTGAGCGGAATCGCGCTGCGGATTCCCGTCCCTTCAAACCGCGCAAGGGACCTGCTGGCTCAACCCGGAGCCTTGTGCTAATTAAAAATGAAATATAACGGCTGGGTGGGAAGAAGGTTGGTCTTGGATGTTTTCCACTTAATCCCGTAATGGTATTTGGGAGACTTTTGTCCACATCTCCTGTGTTTCTTCCGCTGAATTTTGGCTGATACCTGAGCTTGCTTGCAGGTTGCATCTGACCAGGAGTATTTCCCCTCCCAAGCACTGGTAACACTTCTTTTTTTTAAAAGGCCTGTTCAAGCACAGCAAGGCTTTGTTATGTGAGTAGTTTTACTATAGATACAGGGTCTGGAGATTAAGAACAAACAGCTCTGTTAAAAAGCAACTAACATACATTTTTGTTTTGCGGCGCTGTCCTGTAATCCCAAATAATTTTTCTCTGATATTTCAGCGTGGAAAGCGGTGCCGTTTTGTTACCTGCTGGTGCCGTGCGGGGTTTTGCCCTCGCGTTGGTGCAAAGGCAGCGGGTCCCGTGTGTCCTGCAGAGGCACCTTTTTCATAGTCATTTGGACTTACTATTTTTTTTTTGCACTTAAATCTGTTTATAACATGTTTCTGAATGCCAGGTCTGTTTTAACAGGGTTATTTGGAAGGAAGGAAGGAGAGGTTTGGTGAGGATGGTGCAGATGGCACTTGGATGCAGGTTTTCTCCGTGCTCATCCGTGGAGCCTACACACCGCTGGTAGCAAAGAGAAGAAACAATTTAAATCAACCTAAAACATCTGGCACCTCCATTTCTGTCTCTTGGGGGATCCCGAGCATGCTGCTTTGTCACACAACAGTGCGCTCCGGGTTGGTTTCCCCTCGAGCAGTGGGGTTGACACGTTTCACATTTCAATTTTGTTTGAAGAACAAACAGGTGACCATTTCTAATTCAAATTTCTCTCGTTTCCTGCGAAGCCGTCCCCTCCGCAGGGGAAACATGGCAGAGCCATAACAGGAACAAGCAAACGTCCCGCGCTTCCTGGTGACCGCAACGGCTCCGCTGCCTCGAAATGCATCACTGCTTTGCTCTATCGCTAGCTGACTTTTATCTAGGGTGGTTTTTACTGTTAATGATTAGACATTAAACAGTTCCCTCTAGAAACAGGCTCTGCCGCTCCTCGTCCTCAGCGCCCGCAGCATCTGTTTTAGTGCCGTTGCCATGAAAACACGCCGAGCGCTGGCAGCCGCCCTGGTGTTGCCCTGTGGCCCCTTGCACCACCAGCCGTGATTACCCACTTGTTTTTATCGCACCTTAAAGGAAACCCAAGCTTGCAGAAGATTTACCTAGAATAACATTCATATTCTCTACTCCCTGTGTGGTTTTTTTTCCCCCATTAAACGTCCTGGTGGAAATGAGGTGTTGCTCTCCTAGCAGCTGGAGGAGGTTTGATCTCTGGTCAAGGCTCGGAGAGGTCTCGGTGGCCTCCTGTTTGCAGGGCTTGGCTGTTGGAAATGCTGAGGTGACTGCCTGTCACCAGGAATTAAGCACTAAAGTCGTATCTGGAGCTTTGGACACTGCGCAATGTCAACACGATCGTGGCGGGGATATTTACCCTGAAGTCAATGACAAATCTGGGCTGTGATGTTGGCGGAGCCAGGGTTTTATCAGAGGCATTTGCAAAGGTATCGACGCAACGTTGTGAAGGTTCCCGGCAAAAGGTTTGCTAGTGAATCACAGCTCTGTAACTGGGCACGCGCCTACCCCAAGTTCTGGTTTTTCTGTTGTGATTCCAACAAAAACCAGCCCAAACCCAAACTGTTTGTGTGAGGGCAGCGTTAGGGCTGGGGCTGCAATGAGGACGTGAGGACAGCATTGGGATCTTTGCGTGGCCCCATTTGTGTCCTGTCATTGTCACTTGTGCCCTGCTGGGTGGTGTTTGTGGGGCCAGAGCTCCTTAGGTCCAGCTTGGTGAACCTGTACCTGAGATTTCCCCGGTTTCCTTCTCTGGTTCTCGTGTGATGGGTCCAAATTCCACATTTTCTTTGTCAGATTTCATTATCTGCCACTTGACAAAGGAATATAATGCAGCAGTTTTCCTAACCTAAATAGGGATTCTGAATTACTGTATTTGCAGCTCCCCTTTAACATGTACTTAATTTAAGTGTGTAGGCTTTTTAATTTGATCATTGTGGGGAGGAACAAAGAAACGAAATGCTGCAGATATGCCTTCCTCTTCCCTTTCTTTAGCTAAATCTTTGTCATTCCTTTTTTCTCTTTGACTCCCCTGAGTTGCTCAGGTGGTTTTTCTCTAGTTTCTTTTGTTGTAGGTCCTCTATTGCAGCCTTACATCTTTAGAAATACATAATGTGTGTATGTGACTGCTCCCTTGCCTTCGCAGCACCGTTGTTGTCAGCGTATGACAAATAACATGTGAGTGATGGCTGACTAAGCATTCTGAATATTTCTTCGTTCTTTGTGTGCCTAATGATGGGGTTTTTTTCCGCATAGGGAGGTAGGGGATGGTGTCTGTGCCAATGGAGCCATCTTCAGCCTCAGATATGAAATTGCAGTGAGCGCAGCCGAGCACCGTAGCCACGAAGCTGCTGATCCTTGTGTCCGTGTAACATGTCCCTTGTACTTTAAATAGTTCTGTAATAGCCAAGTCCCGCCTGGCTTCAAGCAGGGAGAAAACGGCGCCTGTGTCGGTGTAAAAGGGTCTTTGTGGCCATATGGCTACTGCGTCTGCCTTCCTTACATGAAAAGGGGAAAAAAAAAATAGGTGTGAGGTGCTTCAGCTGGTTGGATCAAAGCCTGATGCTCGGGGTAGCAGCCGTTCCCTGCAGGAATGTTTTAATTGCTGACAACTCTCTCCGTTTCCTTCCCTAGGAGAGCTGTCCTTTTCCTGCCTTTGTGCTGAGGGAGGCGAGCGAGTGCGCTCCGAGCAGGTACGTTCACACAGCACAGCACAGAGCCGGGGGATTCTCTGCACCCCCGTGTCCTTGGTTCCCAAAAGCGGGGCTGTCCCACGGGCTGGGCGGTGGGACCGCGCGAGCAGTGCGCTCGGAGCTGCTTTGACCACGGGAAGGCGTTAAATGGCCGAAATTACCCCCAGGTCACGCAGAAAACTGACAGGTAGCTCTTCCCTATAAGCTGGAATGCTTTACGTTCTTCTTCTGTGACGACCATTACCATATCACAGTATCATCTAACAGTATGTTATCATATTCTCCGGACTAGCCACACTTGTGCCATGCTTTATCTACTGTGCCATTCCAGGTGAAAACATTCAAGTCTTGATAAACGGACCTTCAAGGTTATTAGTCAAAACTGACCTACCTTAGGAGCAGCTCTTCCACCAGGTGTTTGCGCTTGCTTCCTCAAAGCAAAATACCAACCAGGGGAGCGTTACTGGTGCTCTGACTTGCCTCTTTGGCAGAAATTAGCGATGCCAACAGTGTGGTGGGTCTTCAGCGTCCATCTGTCCGTGGGGCTGGTTTTGGAGTCTCCAAGAGAGGGCACTGTGTCCCTGGCAGCCACGGGCGGCATCTGAAAAACGACATTAGTCTCCAGAAGGCTGAGACAGCACCGAGTCCCTGGAACCATTTGAAATGAGTAATTGACTGGCAGACTCGTTAGCAAATGTATTAGGAGCTGCGTATCCTCGCGTGACCGTCGGTCCTTTTCCCAGATGGTGGTGGGGACATGGCTGCACTTCCTCTTGCCTCACTTTCCTAAAAAAATGTCCCGTCTGTCCCACTTGCGTCACTTTGCCCTACTTTTTGCACTTGGTGTCTCCTCCAAGAGGGGGACGATGTCCGTGGGTTCAGTGCAGAGCTTTGCTGTGAGTCAGAGTCAACCGGAGACCTAATTTGAAACATGAGGAATTGGGGAGAAAAACAAGAAAAGGAAAACGAGTGGAGGTTGTTATACTGTCATGTTTTGCCTTAGGGCACCAAACAGGAAATGCTCGGGCCGGTCTCCATCTCCAAAGAAAATCTTTGTTCACTAAGAGGCAGATTTTTTTGAAGTACTGAGGATGCATCTCTCCCCAGCCCACTGGGCTTTGTTTTTTTTCTCCTTTTTAAGCCATTTCTGCAGCAGGGCCTGGGAGCGAGTTGTCGCTGCTGGGGTTGGTTTCTCTTCCCAGGACCCACTTTTAAGCCTGTGATTTTCGCCTGGTTCCTAAAGCTCCGAGAGGGTTCTTGGTGACTGACGTTGTGCAGCGGTGCGGCTGCCCTGGCCTAGAAATCGCTGATCTATCCAGAACACCCTGTTTCCCATGGTTCATTAAGGCATTTTACTAATTGACTGTAGAAAATCACGTGATAGCCCCTAGAAGACGGGGCACTTGTACAGCATGAAAGCACATTGAAATAACCTTTGAGATAAAAACGTGTCCCAGGAGAAACATCCCCATTTCAAACAAAACTATTAACCTCGCTTCTAAATCCTTCCTCAAGACCTTTTTCTTCTTTCCCTTCTCGCTTTCACGGCAGAACCAAGCAAACTTTTCCCGTCTGGTAGGAAAGGGGGAATATCCCATTGCTGCTAATTTGTATTTTTTGTGTGCGTGTTGTTTTTAGTGAAGTCAACAGCCTGTTGATTTTTAGCCTTTGTTTTACTGAACAGCTCCTGAATCGCTGGGGCAGCCTGTGAAAATAGCTCCACTTTCTGCCGTTCAGCTGCTTGTCATAATATTTAAAAGCAAATGCCTGTGCGTTTTTATAGCGGCACTTGAAGAATTCCAAACCTCAGCATCCCATCTGTGTTTCGCTCTGGTATTTACAGTGCGGTGGATTCTCCCTCGCTGCTTCAGCCGGATCCTCTTTCTCCTCTTCCTGTTTCCAGCAGTTGTTCGCTTGGTGTCCATTTTAAAATTCCTCCAATTTTTAGGAGGTTGTCAGTGACATAAAAGAGCTTCTTGTGTTGCTTATTTGCCCGATAGAGGCACTGAGCTAATCTAATTATGTTAAACCTCAGCATCCCTGGAGTAAAGCAGCATATTGTCACTGGTTTGATCTGTCTACAACAGCTGGAGGCATTTGCTAAAACTGGATTTTTTTTTTTTTTAAGGAATCAACTTTCTCTATAAGCAAACTTTTTTTTTTTTTTGCTGCAGACATACAGATTTTTTTTTTTTGGTTGCTGTTCTTAATCTGTCCTCCAAAAGCAGGAAAAGGTGCTTTTTTGGAAAGTCCGGAAACATATCTACTGTATCTCCCAGCAAAAGAAGGCTGTTGCCATAGCACATTTTTGTCCTATTAGTGTTTGTACATTTTAAAAATTGAATTTTCCAAACAGCTTCAGGAAATTGGCATCCCATAAGTAAAAATTTTTAAAAATATCTCAGCTACTGCTGTTATTTCCATGGCCTGGTGTCCTGAGCATATTACTGGCTCTCTCACATCTTGGAAGCATTGAACCTGATACCGCTAAGCGGAGTTGTAACCCCAAATATTTACTAAGGAATAAAGTTTGTCCCGTTCCTTTAAAGAATGAACTCTTGCAAATGGAATGCTGCTGTCTGCAAGGTTTATTTTCAACGTTTTCCTCTTTTGCTCGGAGGAAAAACGAAGCCTGAGCAGGAACGGGTGGCTGTGCAGTCACCGTCCTTCCCAATCCCTCGCCACCATCCGCATTCACCGCTGCTCCTCTTCTGAGTTCAAGGAGTGTGTAAGGCATTTCACAGTTAAAATTCAGTTAGGAATTACTCTTTTTTTTTTTTTTCCCTTTTTTATGGGCCATGTGGCCTCATGCTCCCTCCACAGGAGCAGCTGCTGCTCAGCCTTTGCCTTCTGAGGGACTTCTTTAAAGTGACAAGTGTAGCAGCGTGGGGTCCCCTCAAATGATTTCTGCGGCTTTTGAGCTCTAGGCGTAGGTCCCTTGAGGTGTGAAGCGCTGCAGGATGCTGGGAAGACCCTTTTTGCTGCCTCTCCTCCGAAGCCTTCCCTTTTTAGGGCTTAAAAAATGTCCCGGAGCGAGCTGGCGGAGCAGACTGCCCAGCGACTCCGCAGCTGGGGATTTGCTTCCAAAAGCAAATGTGCGCTGGCTGCGGCAGCTGTTCCGCAGCAAAACTCCTGGGCCGTGTGCTGGAAAACGGCAGGAGCTCCGTGGACAAGGGAAAAAAGCATCTGCTCATCCCTCGGTGGAATGAATAGGGAAAAATTAAACTTTACCACCTCTCTCTTTGCCATGGATATTTTGTGTTGGTTGCCCGGATGCAATTGTTTGATAGTGATTTACTGTTTATAGGTGTATATTTTTAGACAACGTCTACGATTGGACCAAGACGTTTTGCTTATTATTAGAGTACTAAACAGCAGAATTAAGCCTGGCGTTGGTTATCCTATTAAGGTTATTTAATTTCAAGTGTGACCCGAGCAACTTCACCTTCAGTAACACATTTCTCTCCCCCTGACTTCACTAACACCCCAGCACCGGGGGAACCTGAACTTCTGGTGTGGGTCTGCACCCTGTTTTCTGCAGTGAGAAGACGCATCACGCTGTGCAGCAGGTCGTTACCTGGTAATTGCAGCCCTGCTCTGAATCACGGTCTCGTGCTGATGCATTTCGGTGTCTGTTCGTTATCTGTCGGTCAGCAGTACCTGCTGCTAACGCTTTAATTTAACCCCGTGGCGTATAACGGTTCCCAAGTTCATTGGTTCGGGATCCATCGGGCATCTCACAAGGAGCCTTTTGTGGTTTGACAGCTTAATTTTCCATGAGCTGTTCTGTGTCACCCTGTGGTGCTGAGGCCGGAGCTCCACACCAGCCCTGCTCAATCAGAGAACAATTTTGATTAGAAAAGACCGTTAAGATCATCGAGTCCAACCATTAACCTCACACCAGCTCCACCTCTAAACCATGTCCCTAAGAACCTCATCTGTGTGTTTTTAAACCCATCCGGAGCAGAGCTCCCTTCTGGAATGGGAATGTCCTGCACAAATAATTTGCTGACTGGCTCTGGTTTTTCTAAAATGCCTGAGCTCTTTAGTGCTTGGAATCTTTGACAGCAAAATGAGCAGGCTGGAGTGAGTCTTTAGAGCCTGTGCAAATGCAGTTTTTTCTAGTTCGTGCTTTGAAGCCCAAAGTCAGGTTGTCAGGACCGTTGCACATCGACCTTGCAGAGGTGGTAGGGTCTTGTTCACTCTATGAGTGCAGCATCTTTGATTTTTATGCTTTGCCACCCATTCAAGCGTTCTTCAGACATCCTGAGGACTAGTAGCACCATCAGCAGCCGCTCGCTACAGAAGGATGAGTTTTGGGATCTTGAATCCCCAGGTTCTCTCTCATCTTTTCGCAGAACTCTTTATTAATCGCAGCTGGGGTAGCCGATGGCATCGCCCGCTCGGGGACGTGCCGGAGGGACGTATGGTGAGTTCCTCGTGCCGCTGAGCTCGAAGATCCTCGTGGAAAGGCCCTTGTGCAGACACCTTCCCACAGCTCCTGGGGTTCTGCAGGGCTGGGATCTGTGCAGGGAACGGCGGCAGCTGCCGGCTCCTGCCCCGGGACATGCTTCGCATTACCAACTGTTGCCTCTTCCACTTAGTTAGGGAAGGAATTCCCTGCCGTGCTGCCCACACTCGCTTCCAGGCATCTCTTAAAGCGCTGGGACTTGCACGTTGGCACAGCTTGAGTGAGGGGTTCTGGCTAGCGCCGTAAATAGGCCACAGGTCAACAAGGTCCAAATACACCCAGGGTTTTTTTTTCCAAACATCGGTGCGACAAATTCCTACGACAACTCGCTGTTTCTAATGAGAACGGTAGGGCTGCCCTGAGTCTCGTGCGACAAACTCTGAGGTTTCTTGTTGCCAGTGAGTGCCGGAGGAAATCGCTGCCCGGTTATTGACCGTGTAGGAAACGATGCAGGTGGGAGGTGGCCCGGAGGGGTACATGCTGAACAGCGAACGCTGCGTCTGCGTCCCGGGGCCGCCTGACTTTCCAAAGCCATTTTGCCAGCCGGGCAGTGCCGGCTGGTGCAGCCCCACATCGCTTCACCTCCTTGGCTCCCAGAGCTCTTGTTTTTGCTGTCAGTAAACAGGAGCGTGTGCGGTCACGCTCTGCTCAGTCACGCTGCTGGATATCGTGTTCTTTACCTTTGCACTGGGCAAAGCGTGGAAGGAAGGAGGGGGCAGAGTTTATTCCAGCGCGCTGAGGTCAGGCTTGTTTTCCCCCTTGGAGCGAGAATCCCTGGAGTCGGATTCTGCGGGACTGTAAACAAGAGGCTTGTTTCTGCGGAAAGCCAAGGATGGTGTTGTGTTCAGCTGGAAAGTTGTTGGCTTGCTTTCTTTTTTTTCTTTTTTCCCCTGCTGCAAACTGTTCCTCATGTCCTGAGCGCCAGTTCGAAAGCCTGTGCAGGGGAAATGCTGCTGCTGGTAATGGGCAGTTTGGGGCGTTTCCGAGTTGGCACCCAGGGGCTGTATCCAGCTGCAGAGACCTCTGCTGTGCTTCTGGAGTCTTCGCATAGCAGTGCCTGCACAAAAGCCAGACAGCTCTTAAAATGGCCACTGGTTTTAAAAACCAAAACAAAAGGCTCTCTAGAAGTCCTGCATTGCTTTGAAAACAAAAGGAAAGAGCAATCAAGAATGCAGGTGCGTTAACAAAGTTCAAGAACAATACAAATAAAAATATTGTGGTGAACCCCAGCTCGGTGCAGCCTCTGGGGCGCGGGGGCGAGTTCACCTTTTCCAGCAGTTAGCAGGATATTGGGAAAGTCATCTTTATTTATTTCCCTTACAAAAGGCGGTATAGAAAGGGCTGCTGAGCATCTTGACTCACTGAGGGCTGGAATTCCTCCAGACCACCGCTCGCACCCCGTTTCTGTGGAGGTTTATAGCCTGGTCCTGGATGGAGAGGCTGGAAATGCCTCCTTGGGGCCGAGCAGGAGCTCCCGCTCTCCTGTTTCCTAGCAAGACTTTTTCTCTTCCTTTCACCTCCATGTTTCTGTGGACAGCTGGCATTTGCCACTCTTGTTGGGAATATGGTATTTGTGAGAACTGCTACTCCCAAAGAAAAAAAAAAAATTGCGATTTTTGGTTTTTTAACGCTATTCTTTTGGCAAGAGGGCAGTTCCTCACCCTTTGATTTACTGCCGGAGGCGAAAGGGGCAAGACGAGCCACGGCCTAAAACCCGCGGGAGGCTGCATGACGTGGGTTTTACTCCTTGAAAGAAAAAGCTTGTTTGTGTTCAGACGGCGAGCGGAGCGAACAAGCGGGGTTGGATTTCAGCTGCGCCGGGTTCTTGGAGCGAATCCCCAGCAGCCCGGGGTTGAGCAATGTCTTACTGGTAAGCAGGAAGGGGACGTCCCGCACGGCAGAAACCTCAGCAGCACTTGGCTTTCGCAGGGTGTTTTTAACGCTTTCTTCAGGCCAGCTCATCCCTAGACCTTTATTTTTTCTTTCTTGGTGCTTGTTTCTTGAAAGCTGAACTTCCCAGCGTGTCTGCGTTTAGCCTGAGGACTCTGCTGCTTTGCTAAAACACAACTTCACAGCGTTTCCCCCTAAGATACGCCTCTCCCAACGCGGGGGGCTGTAATCCAGTAGTCAGACTGAAATCTGGAGCAGGATATTTAAGTGACCTCTCATTGGTTATCTGCGGTTTCAGGTCCCGCAGGTTCAAGTTCAGCGGCTGAAATGCCCCCAGGTCACGCGTGTTTATAAAAACAATGGGAAATGGGTTCCCTGTCAATGTGTGCGTGCTGCAAAACAAAGATGTGCCGGTAAACATTATAAAATTAAAACAAAACAAGGTTAATTTCAAAACATACCTGAGACATTGAGTTCTTTGGTATGCAAAATTGATACCAGTAAAAACCAGCAACTGAGCTGCAGCGAGTGCAGCAGCTTCCTTAGTACGCTGGTTATTGGAGTAAATATCGCTGTGATAAAACCGCGGTCAACGGAGTAAGGTATATTATTCGGAATTAAAGTTGGTTAATAATGCACCGTGTGTTTAGTATATCAGTGGTAGAGCTCCCGAATTCTCGTTCCCTTTGCAGAAGCAGCCGGACCCGGGTGGCCAGCGCAGCCTGCGGGACGGTAGCCACAGCTGCTCCGCTGCAGGAGGGAGGTGAGTGAGGACAATTGTGAAACTCACAGTGTCGTTTGTTAATTTTCCTTCCGTCGCTGGTTACGTTTTCCCTACTGCTACAGCAGGAAAACACCGCCGCGGTATTTGCTCGGCCACGCGAGCGGCTCTGTGATGCTCTATTTGACTCGTCGTGCTCCTGCCGGCCAGTGATTACTCACTGCCTGCGTGGAGCGACGTTCTGCTCGTTATGTAACAGCAATCCACCTCCTTAATTAAGGGGGAAGATCTCTGGGTCCCGCAGCCGCATCCATCTTGGTCGGGAGGTGTGAGGTTTGTGTGGGGGCCGGAGGAGCAGCCGCTGGGTGATGAAGTTCGGTTTCCTTTCTTATCGAGCCTTTGCTGGAACGTGTGTGCGCATCAACCAGCAGCGCACGGACAGGAGATGCTGCAAACGGTGGCTTTTTCGTTCTGTGTGACAGCGGGTTTGCTCTGTGCTGGAATATTAGATGCTGCAAATGTCCTGTCCTCCCTGCCCTCCGAGCAGAACGGCTCAGGCAGGAGATTCAATGTGTGATTTAAGGCACTTGTCCTGTGCTGTTCGGCTTCACGTTGATACCCCTGAGGCTGTTATTTCTGGAAGTACATGACAACCGTAATGATTTCTGTCCATTCTGCCGAGGACAGCTCTCGCGAATCGCACCGTATGCCATTAAAATTATTAAATCGTCAGTTCCAGTCTTCCCTACGCAAACAATCAACACTAAAACATTGTCTGGTAGTGCTGACTAACGAATCCTGTAATTAGTAATCTCCAGTTAATGAAGCAGCCTGATGATTAAAGCCTCATGACTTTTCTATAGAAGAAATAAGTTAAATATCAGTTGCGCTGGTTTAAATTGCCCTAGAGCTTCGTGTGATCTCAGAGCACAGAATAAATCAGCAGCATTGTTCTGAAAGTTTTAGACCAGTTGTCTATGTTGTTGCTGCTTTCCCTGTGTGCCCCCAAATACAATATTTAAATTAGATTTAAACTGGGACAACGCCTGGAAACCCCAGATTTCCCGTCCCATATGTGAAATCCCTGCAAGGGAAAAGAACTCGAGCTTGGTGAGATGCCAAACCCGGAGCTGAGAACAGTCTCTCGTTCACATACTTGTCCTGGAGATGGATTATCTTTAGATCAAGGGTGCTGTGTTTCAAAGAAGAGCGTTGCTTCTATTAGTGTACCCATCGGAATGAAGGGGAAAGAGGCTGAGTGTGTGTTTTTGGAGGCGATTGACATCCCCAGTGGGGTTGCGGGGTGATGTGGGTCAGGCTGGTGCTGCTTTGGGGCAGGAAGGAAAGTTGGACAGAGGCTGAACGGTGACGGTTCTGCAGCTGCTCGAAGCAGTCGAGATCTGTGGCTCCACAGCCGGTGGTTCTGTGTGTCCCAGCGAGGCTTTCGGACGTGGGAATGGTGCCGAAATACCCACTTTTGCACCTTTTGGGGATCTTTATCTTCTAAAAAAAAAGGAAAAACTGCATCTGGAGCGCGCGCCTGCAGTGAGCCGGTGTGAGCTGCAGAGGTCTCTGTTAAGCCACGTAAGCCTTTGGAGCGGTTTAAATTTGAAAGCTGTTGTTGTGCAGTGGCCTTTTAATATTAAATAATGCATATGGATTATAATAAAATCGACTGTCGTGCTACCGTGGCTTTAGCTGCAGCTGCAGCTGAGAGTGGAGCGAAGCTCCGCAGAGTCCTCGCGGGTCTCCCTGCAGCGCTCGGAAGGGTCAGCTGGGTTTTGCAAGCAGGAGGGTGGTTTTATTTCACCCTTTGCCCCCAGCCCAGCTCCACGGAGCAGCCCCCGCCCGGAGGTGCCCCCAAAAAGCGCGATTTCCGCCGGCGGGGGTGTGGGCAGATGGCAGCACCCTGCCCCGCGCCCCGTGTTATTTCTGGCTGGGAGATTCCTTGGTCCACCCTGGATTCAACACCACAGTCTAGACTTACTGACAGACGGGATTCTTCTCCCGTTAGGTAAGCCCAGTGTCGACGCCCACTATGCAAATTCCCAGCCATGGTGTCCCTCTGCAAGGTTTTTCAAATTGTCTAAATAAGGTGCTGTTTCATCCAGAAATTTGCAGCGAGGCGTTTTGGGCAGCCCTCGGCAGCCGTGCCCTCTCGGCGTGGTGTTTTTTCCTTGCAGAGAGCTGATGGGAGCGGCAGCTGCCCAGATGTGGAGCGGCAGCTGTCCAGATGTGGAGCGGCAGGAAGAGGCAGCCTGCACACAGAGCCGATATTGTGCAAAGAAGCACAGAATCATTTCGGTTGCAAGAGACCCTCAGGATCATTGAGTCCAACCATAACCAAACTCTAGCACTAAACCATGTCCCTGAAAACCTCGTCTAAATGCCTTTTAAACCCCTCCAGGGATGGTGACTCCACCACTGCCCTGGGCAGCCTCTTCCAATGCACAACAGCCCTTTTCGGGAAGAATTTTTTCTTAGTATCCAATCTAGCATTGTCCTCGTCACTGCAGGCTGCCTATACAGGTTTCTATTAAACATCACATCGTCGCACAGACCAAAGAGAAATTAAACGAGCCTTTCAGGCCTGATGGCTGCTGACTTATTCTTTAGACCAGAGAGGCTCTTGTTACACAAGCAGTAATTTCTGAGCACTTAGTATTTCTTCAAATGTTTTATAATGTGGTTCTGGCGCTAATATCTGTCCTTCTGCCCCCAGTCTGATGTTGCTTTAGACTCCCCGAGCCTCAAAGCACACGGTTTTGACACAAATATCTGGGGAGAGATGACTGGAGGTTTAATAAGATGCTCGTTGGGTCAGTGTCTGGCAGCCAACCAAGACGGCAGATTTTCAAATTGCCGTGATCACATCTCTTCTCGAGAAAACATTGGAAGGCTTCCTAATCTTGAATTCATGGTGCGGGCACGTGATTTTCTGGGAATTAGCTTGAGCACGCTGCAGAATGGGTCATAAATACCTACACGGCCTAATATTAGATAATGGAAAAACAAGTTGAGCGGGGGTTTTGCTGGGTCTCTCCCGGTGGTCTCTGTTTTCCCAGCAGCCGCCAGCGCTGGCGATGTTTCTGTTCCTTACCTAAGAGGGGGAGAAAAAAGTCTGTATTTTTAAAACTGCAACTTCACTCCTGTTTTACTGAGTTTGTTTTGGGGCAGAGGTAACTGTTTAAAAAAATCGTTTTAGCTATTTTCAGGGGAAACAATAGCCCAGCGTACCCCGCGGTGCCTGCAGAGCAGAGCGTTCCAGCTGATGGTGACACCGGGGCTGAGACTTTGCCCTTCGCAGCTTCCCAATCCACCCGCGCTCCGGGCGACTCGCAGGAGTTAAAACCTCTGCCTGCTCCCAGCAGCGTTCTATAAACCATCTCCAACTTGCCTGCTCATTTTGGAAGTGTATTTTAACTTTTTTTTTTTTTTTTTTTTAATGATGGGAGATAACGTGAGGGGGTGAGCGGTGCTGAGTCAGTTCTGGTTTCTGTCCTTCCTGCCCTCCCACACGCTCCCCTACGCACCCACCGCCGCGATGTCCCCGGGGGCTTTTCCTCCCCAGGGCTCAGCAGACACAACTGGGTTCCCCTGCGCTGTGACCTGAGACAACAATCCAGGTTTTTTTGGGAAGAGACGCAGCTGAGGAATGTTGGAGATCCGGGGTGGAAAAAGGGGGTCCCTGGTGTTTGGGGCAAACCACTGCTCTGTCCTGCCTTTGCCAAACCAGATCATTAAATCAGCCTTTTCTTTGAAACACCCAAACTCTGGGTGGATGTGAATATCTCCTGGCGGTGGTTTCCAGCCGCAGAGCTGAGGTTTCACTGTTCGGGGGTGTTTGCAGGCGGAGGAGCTCGACGCTGCACATCACCCACGGCCGAGCAAACCTGACGTTTGTTTTGATGTCTGAGGCGCCGACAGACGTGTGAGACGTTCCCCGTCGCTGTTAATAAGACGATGCGGTGGCATCGATGGCACAGGTCGTATCCAATGGGATTTGGGGTGGTTTTTGGGCAAGCAGAGTGCTCGCACATCGCACACCCAGCCCCGCGCTGCCCGGTGCTCAGCCCCATTTCTCTGCCTTGCAACAAGTTCTTCGAAGCCCAGAGCTGCCTAAGCACTTTTCTGTCGACGTGCAAAAATGCTTACGGTGATTTTTAAACCCAGCCTTTTATTTTCTGGTGAGATAGGAAGCCCTGCTTGTCTTCAGTCCTGTGTGATCTTGCAGACAAGAAGGGGAATCGATCCCTCCTGCCATGCAATTCGGTCTGTTTGAAACGCAAATCGCGGAGAGGGTGCAGGGGATTCAGGTGCACAATCCAACTATCCATTGTTCCTATCATTGATTTCTAACTTTCTAGTGCGAAAGCCCTCAGTCTCTTATCTGAATCTCACTGAATTTGTGCTTTCAACTTGCAGGACAGACAGGTTGGCTTGTTCTTTGTCTAGTTTTTCAAAGTATAGATATGTGCAAAAGGGCCTGAACAGCAGGAACTTCCCCCGTTTCCAGCTGATCTCCCAGCGCAGGGTGCACAGACACTGTTCTCTTGCAGGGTTTGCATTCCTCAGCCCTGAGGCCAGCATTCCTCCTCATTTGCTTCCTATTTGTTTAAATTCCAAATCCCAGAACTGTCTCCAGGTCACTTAGGCTCCCAGACACCTTTATTAGCTGTACATACAGCCCCCGCCCTCTGGCACTGGAAACCTTGTTCATACTTATGAAAATAAGATGGATATTGGCAACTTTCAGTTCCTTTTTGCTGTAGTTCACCAGAATTAATCTGGAATCCTCAAATGCCATTCAATTGAGTAAAGGCAGTTGCAGTTTGCTTATTAGGCACTCAGCTATTTCAGTTAAAAACGTGGAAGGAAAGTTGCTTTTTTTAAGTTTTGATGGCAGCTTAGGCTGGAGAAATCTCCTCTGTTTTGGGTTTCTCCTCTCTGTGTTTGTACGTGAGCTGTTCTTTCCTTAGAATTCAGCTTTTCTGCCAGTTTTACCCAGAGAGACTCTCAGCTGTCCAAGGTCACAGGGAAAACGTGTGTGCAAATGTGTCTAATAAAAGCCAAATTAGCAATTAGTTTGGGCGCCATGCCTCTAAACCTGATGTGCATTTCTGCTTTCTACCTGTTGCTTTCCTCAGCTTGATTGGGAAATATTTGATGGGAATGGGCAATCCAGGTCAGACAAACCTTTATCTGGAGCGAAAAAAACAAACCAGCCCCAAAAGACAGACAATTCATCCCGTTCCTCAATGCCTTTGATATAATTCTGAATTTAGTGGAACCCCAACCCAGGCTGGAGGCACCAAGGAATTCTGCTTTTGGAAAACTAGGCGTAAGTGGGTTTTTGTTAATCTGGACTTTGTGTAACCAGTAAATCACCAATCCGGAGGAACTGGGCACTCCCGGTACAAACAAACCAACTTGAACTTTCCCTGCAAGCCGCCCATTTGGATATTACCGGAGCCGGATGATGAAATGTCATCAATTCTCAGCATTTGGCAGCATCCCAGCAGGTCTCTGACCATGAACAGCCTGATTTAACCATATTACATCAGCCGCACCGGGAGCTCCTTGAACCTCCATCTCCTGGGATGTTCTTTTGCCTTTTCTGGTCTTGGTTTCCGTAGCTCCCAACCCAAGGGATGTTTTATTTCCTCAACAGATTTCGAGCCCGTTTCGGTGTCCTGCAGATAACCCCCATCCAGGGGCGGCTTCGCTTCTCTACCCGCTAAGAATAACTTTGCAGAACACCTGCGACAGAACACAGAAACCCCTCAGTGAGGTGAGGACAGGTGGCGTTACCCCAGAAATGTCCTTATAAAGCGGTGCCGGGGCCGGGAGCGCTGCCAGCGGGAGCGGCTGCGCTGCCAGGAATTCCTCTGCTTTTCCTCTCCCTGCTCGGCAAACACGGTGTTTGTGCCAACGTCACACCCGCCGCCATCCGCCGGTACACGGGGTTTCGGAAAGCGGAGAGGACAGTACTGTGGAACGGGGCGAGGGAGCGTCCCGCTCGCCTTAATCCTGTTAAAGGATGGAAACAAAAGGCAGCGATTCCTCAGCTGCTCAGCAGCGCTCGCTGCCCCTTCTCACTGGTTTCGGTGTGGAAAAAAAGAAAAGCATGAGTCATGTAAACGGCTTTAACGAGGCTTTGCCTCTGCAAACCGACCCTGCTCTTCATTTTGCTTTCTCTCTTCCAGGAAGGCGCCTAAAACCAAATCAACTGCTGGTTTTTATGGGACAGCAGCTGAGCATCCAAACAGTTCTTCAAGCTTTACAATAAAGCTTTTTTTCTTTCTTCTGAAACTTCAATCGGCACAAATGTTTGCTGGGGTGGAGCCAGCAGGGTCGGCTCGCGGGACACGAGCTTTGGGAAGCCCAGATCTGTCAGGAGCCACCAAAACTCGTCACCCTTTGGCATGAGGAGTAGCGGGAAGTATTTTGGAGCTGTCCCCAAGAAGCCCTGTTCCTTTTAGAAACCAAAGGCAGAAATTCAGATTTTGGGGTTTGTGCCCCTCGGGGTCGGGTTGTTTGCAGGAGCGGAGGTGGCTCCTGCATTTGTGCAGCCGCAGAGCAAAAGTTGTTCGTTTTTTGTAGTAAAACCTCCTGTTCAGCACAACCGGTTACTCATACGCAAACATGGCACACGGGCTTTTCAGAGAAGCCGTGATTCAAACCTTTGGGTGGTTTTGGGCAGGTTTTTTTGTTGGTTAGCTCCCCGCTAACGACGAATGCGTCTTAGAAAATATTTGGTGGGTTTGAAATTATCTCGGTAGGTTTTTGCGGCAGCGTGTGAGCCCTCGCAACATATATAATAACAGCAAACTCCTGCGTTTGCAAAGGATTTGCCGGTCAGGTGAGTTTGTGCCTTATCTCTAGTGCTCGTGTTTAAAAAAAAAAAAAAACACAGCATTTTCCAAATGCAACAGCCCCTGCTCAGAGTTAAATTGCGTTTGAAACAGGACAGGGCTTACAGTTCTCCGCTTCTAATTTGAACTCAGATGCTCAAAGCGTTTTGTTGGACGCTCGTCCAGCAGCACTTAATGCCACAAAACTCTTCCCGAGGTCCCTCTGATGTCCCTTGGCAGCTGAGTTATCACATTTTTCCCCGCCGTCTGTAATTTGCAAGCGATGACCATTCTTTGATGTCCCTTCGCTTCACCTCTTCTCCAAACAACCTTACAAAGCACCTTTCCTTCCCTCCTGTGGGCTCAAAGTGCTTTTCTAAGAATTTAATTTCTGCAGCGTCTGCAAAAGCCCTCGGTGTTTTTAATCAGGCACAATCAGCAGCCTGCAGATAGGGGAAAATTTGAGTTTGCGGCAGCCTCTGTCTATGACTTTTTTTAGTATAATTGAGACAATCCCAGTTTAATATGTCAAAAAAAAGATCTGGGGCAACATCTTTCTCCCTCCTTGTTTAGATTCTAGTCTCTTCTACGGTACTTTGGGATGCTGCGATTGTAATATTTTTACCCCATTTTTTTTCCTTTCCGTGTACCTCTCGATACCTTCGGTGTTAATTTTGTATGGGGGTGAACTTGAGCAATGCGAACGCACCTTCCGTCGGTTTTCTGTGAGCTGCAGCGGGACATTCGCGCCATTTGTTACATCCTTTAATCGCACCCGCTGAGTCGTGGAAAAAGGAGAGAAGGGATGGAGGGTTCGTTGTCCAGGACACCGATCGGGGCCGTCCCCTCTTCTCCTGTGGTTCGCCGGGATGGACGTGGGGCTGTGAGAGTGTGATTGACCCCTGAAATCCGCTCGATCACGGTGTGAAATGATGTGAAATACTCGATGGGTAGGACCGAGGTGCCGCAGTTGAAACGGGGCAGCAGCCGCGCGCGTCGCATGGCGTGTTCAATTTTGCTGGTGGGATCTCCCGTGTCCCCGTCGCTCTTTCGGTCTCTCTTTCTGGGTTTGGATGCTGCTGGTTCTTTAGATGAGTCGACACCTCTTTGTTTCCCCCACCCCGTTTGGGGGAACGGCCTCTGCGTTCCCACAGCCTTTCGCAGGTGTCCGCGCCAGAACGGGCGTCTGGCCCGTTCCCATTTGAGCATCGCAGCTGGGAAACGCGTTACTGGGCAAGAGCGGCTTGGAACAGGGTTCACAGGCCAACAAGTTGGGCTTAAGGAGCCCAGCCGGCTTTGGAGAGCTCGGCCTACGGGGCTGTGAGTCAGGGCAGCTGTTGGATCAACCCATGGGGCTATTTCCCTTCCCAGGGGGCAGCAGCAGTTGGGAATTAGCTTAAGACGGGGCTTGGGGTCGGCGGGAGGTGGCGAGCGACACCTCGCTTGTTTGTTTCTTGTAATGAGTTTCCCACATTGTTAGCGAGGCCGTAAATTAGACGCTGAGCCCCGTTTCCCATGGCCAAGAAATATCTGGTGTTTTAGAGACACTTGCTGTGTGTGTTGCCCTCAGTTCAGCAGGCCTGGGGCTCTTCATCTTCGCCAGAGGAGTTGTTTGCTTTCATGTGCTATTAAGATAAATTTATAATTAGTTTGCCTTTGAGAGCCCACGTCCAGCGTCTTTGCAGGATCACAGCTCTGGATGCTTTTGCAAGCGTCTGATTTAACAACTCGTTCTAACTGCGGGTTGTTTTGTGCCTTCCCAAAGAGGCGACAGCTGGTGGTGGGATCCACAAGCATCCAGCAAAACTCGAATTCCCGAGACTCGGTTGTGCAAGAAGGGGCGTCCTGGACGAGCGGGCACAGGAGCGACACGAGCTGGAGGTGGAGGAAGGAAACCGAAAGGATTTAATTGTGAACCGGGGGTCCCACTGCCAAACACGCCCAGAGCAGCCCATCCATTTATCATAAATATGAATTATTTGGAAAGGATAATTAGGAGAACTGCAGGGTTGCTTCTGGTGGTACGTACAACCTGCTGGGTGACTCAAGCGTGCTACATTCCTGGGTCTGCCTCTTTTAAAATGAGACTTAACTCTTAATTAAAAGCACTGGTGTTATTTGCATTCATCAGTAGAGGGTGAAAATAGCCGGAGGGTTGTCCAGTCCTGTGTAACTGCTTTCCTGCGTTGGAGAGAACGGGTGAGATCCGCGGTGATAAGGAAAGAGCCTCAAATGATTTTAAGTCCTAGAGCTTTAGGAATCACAAACCCAGTAGCTGTGGCCCAGCTGGACCGGCCGGTTTCTTGCGCAGGTTCCTTGTCCCGCTTGTCCCAGGACGAGCAGCTTTGCGTGATGAATCTTTGGGCTGTACGGGTACAGGCACTGACCATTTTCATCGGAAACTCCTCCTTCGTTTGAGTTCGTGGCTTCCAAATGCGCAACATGCAAATCAATCTGAATCGGGAAAGTTAAAAAAACAACCTCGTGCGAGCCGAGGAGCTCTTGACCTGCGGCGTTTGTGATGTTCCTTTTAATTTTCACTAGAACTGGTTCTGCAGAGCCGGTTTGTGAGTGTTCTGAGGAACAATTTGGCACGAGCTGATGCTCGTTTGCTCGCAGGCTGGTGCCGGAGCAGAACTCCTGCCCCTGGTCAGGACAGTCTGTGCTGGCTCCGTGCACAACGGACGAGTTGTACGCTTTGAACTGGGTCACTGTGTTTTTTCTGTTGGTTTTTCTTTTTGTAAATAACAGGGTGATTCCCCAGATGTGCCTGACGGGAGCGTTACGATCTGCCCGCAGCTGCGGTGAGACGGCGACGGCGCAGTCAGGGCCGCCGAGGTTTGTCAGCGCTCGAGCTGGCGGCTTTTTAATCGTGCAGAGCTTTACTTAGTGGGGTTATTAGATGCACTGAAGTGTTTCCTTTTATCTAGTTTCATCCTGTTATGGTAAACCGATTCCAAAGCAGAGCACCTACGGTCGGTGGGTCCCTTTTCCAGAGCAAAGCCGCAGGTCTTTGGGCTCAAGCTCTGCTGTGCCGAGTCCATGCGAACTCTAATTGCTTCACTTTTGCTGCTCTGGAAAATCACACATAGCAAAAACCCAGCCTGTGCAATGTTGCTGCGCGGAAATAAGTTGCATATCTCCTTTTTGTTCTTTCTGGTAGTTGTTGGGGCAGAACTACCTCAGCACACGCTGAAGGTGCCACTTGGTCGCTGCCCTTTTCTGAGGTTTGTGCCTCGGATCTGGTAGGAGCTGAGGAGTTAACGTGGCCCATCCCAACATGGGTGTTTATACAAAGTGCAAAGCCGGTGACATTTACCAGGCACTTACTGGCATAGTCGATTGGGAGTCAGTGGTGGAGGATTTATTTTTTGTAGCCGTCTTTGTTCTGCGGGGTTGCTAATATTCCCAAATGGAGTGTGCTTTTTATCAGCAGCATCTGCGGCGCATCTGACTCATGTGCTCTTTGAGAGGGGATGACAAATGGAGAGCGGAGACAAACAACTCCCGGGCCCGGCGTGCAGGGGGGTGAAGAGAGGACGGTCATCACCGAGACATCGCCGATAACGTCCTAATTACTGCAAGTCTGGCCTCTTGCTTCTGAAGAAATCTAGTGTGGATTTCTTTGGAAGCAGAGGAGGGAAGACTCTGCGGATTCAGTTCCCCAGAGCCGGAGGAGCCGCGTGGCCCCGGTTCACCTCCCGTCCCTTGGCTTTGCTGCTCGAAACTCTTGCCTTTGCCTAATAATAGTTAGGAAGTTTTTACCGCGCCATACACGGGATTTTAACCTCATTTGTTAGATCTTTAACCTCATTTATCTCTCAGGTGAAGTTTCAGCGATGCGCTTGTCCCGTCGGGGGCTCGTGTAATTAACAGCAAAAATCCAACCGAGCGAGGCAGCTCCGACAACCAGCCCGGACCTCAGAAGCTCCGTTTTCCGCATGGGATCGCGGGTGGGATTTGCTCATCAAACTCGAGCTGGTTTTTGAGGAGGATGGAAGGACAGAGAAGTTTCCACGGATGCTTGATGTGAACCTGGGGGTGTCCGTGTGGGTGGGAGGCGGATGAGAGGCTCCGAAATACCTTTCTGGGAAAGTGAAATCCCAATTCTGGCATTTGTTGAAAGGGGGTTGCCTACAGTCATCCTTTTTCGGAAGGGATGGTGTGAAATTAAGCTGCCTGGTTTTACTTTGATGTTCCTTTTAATTTTCACTAGAACATACCCATTTTCTCTTAATTTCCCCTATGAAAAATGCTTTTTCAAATTATTCTTTAGAACAGGCCACTAACTGAAATTGAAATACGGTCTTCAAGAAATTGTACAACTTTGATCACTAAACTTAAAAGCTAGGAAGGAGATGGGATTAGCGCTATGACTTCTGTAGATAAATATTTGTGACTGGAACAGAAATTAAAGGGGGGATAAACATCTGTCCTTTGATCAGCTCTCCAGCTCATTAACCTGTTGAACGCCGTGTCTGGCCCAAGGCTTCAAGGCCAGGAGGGGTTCAGGGCATATGGAAAAATCGCAAATCTCGTCCCCTTTCTGCGGACAGAGTTTTTTTTTCCCTGCAGTATTTTGATTGCAAACACAGCAGGACGCTTTGGGAAGATTTCTGAACCCACCCGTAACTCCAGGCTGAGCTGCCGTGAACCGTGACTCGGTTTGGGTTCACGCACGAGGGTTTTGCTCACGTGTGGCGGCGCTTTTGAACGCGGATCGTCTGGAAAGTCTTGGAGAAGATGGAGAAAGCTGCTGAGCTGCAATCACCCCTGTGCAGAGCAAACGGGACCCACTGGCGTCCTCCAGACACCCCTGGACAGACAGATGGCTTCTCCACAATGAGTCGCCTGGTGCCACGTGTAAATTAATACACCGTGTAGCTTTTCCCAGGCGAAGCTACATCGGAGGTTTAATTTAAGCTCTACTCTTATGGTAGCCCTTTCACTTAATACCGCTCCCAAGCTTTTAAAGGAAGCCGAGGGCCGGACGTAGATTTGCCCCCCGCAGCTGCTCCGTCCTCTGCCCCAGGAGTTTGGGATCGTTCTGCAGAACTTCGGTAGAAAATGAGTTTACCTTGTTTTGGCACAGAAGCTGGAGCTTCATTGCCGCGCTGTTTATCTTGCTGAGAAGTAGCGCTTGTTTGCAGCGCACTTGCAAATAGCTTCGGGCAGCCACTGAACCTGGGATTTAAACCCTTGGAAAGTCACATCTGCTGGGGCGCAGCGATCAGAGCGGCCCCTCTGCATCCCCAACGCTCCCCAGGCGGCCTCGAGGAACCGCGAGGTTTCCATTCCGAACATGCAGAACCGGCTCTGCCGCCACCCCGTGATGCTCATTTTCTGGCGCTTAAAGACGTGCGTTAATTCGGAGGGCAACCTGTTAGAAGGAGAACGCGTTGCGTGGCCTTTAATCGCCTTAACGCTGCAAACGTCCGGCTGCAGCGGCTCTCCGGGCGGTGGGGACGGCTCTGCAGGATGCTCGATGGCTTTTAGCAAAGTGGAGCTTTTGTAATTATCTCAGGCACTTTATCAGGAGCTCCAGGCTTTGCAGGAGCCCAGAGGCTCACAGGGAGCTTTGGCTCTTTATTGCTTTTAACTCGGGGATGGTGTTGCCTTCGAAGACGCTTCCTCGGTTTCCACAGGGCGGGTGACCGGGGTTTATTGGCTCCAGGAGAATATTCGCTAAAAGCCGGCTGGCTTTGCCACATCACATATTGCAGTTTCTCTTGCTCGGAATTCTGAGACTAATGTCACCACACTCGTGGATTTGAACAGGCATTTTGTCTTTTTGTAAAATTGCCAGCAATTTGAGGTTGGCAGCCAAATCTCGCCATGATGCCGGGGGGGTGAGGTGGTGCCGTTCTGCAGCCGTAAGCTGTGGTGTCTGACGTGACAAGTGCGTGACCTTGGTTCAAAGTGGCTTTTCAGATCTTGTTTACCCTGATGCACCGACTCGGAGGAGCAGCTGGAGCTGGTGCTGCTGCAGGAGGCGATTTGGGAGGTAACAGGAGCCGTACGGGATTCCTGCAGCGCCAGGAACCTGCCGTCCCGGCCCCAGCGCCAGCAACTGCTTGGCAAGTCACATTAACAACTGATTCCAAAACACTGTAGGACTGGGAGCGGATTTCTCATTTCTGCGTGCCTGTTCTTCGTGCTGTCAGCTCCTGTAAAGCGTTAGTTCGCGGAGTGCTCATCTTCTGTTTCTTCATTTCTCTTGACTCAAACAGCCCCTGGAAAACTTATTAAACAGTCATTTAAAGCGGCTCCTAACGTGGAAAGCTCTGCCTTACTCTCGCCATCTGTCTCGCCACACACTCCAGATGATGCAATGTGCCGTATGCCATATCCAAATAAACCCTCTTATTTTTAACAAACTGCATTTAAGGCACGTTAGCGGCACATTCGGCGAGTACCCTAAATTTGGGCCTGACCTTCGCGGATTCCTGCTGGCGGCTCCTGGCGCTGGCACCGCCGAGCTGCCCACCCCTGCGCTGACATTTCCCAAAACCGAGGCTGATTCACCGGCTCTGAGCCGCGTTTCTCGTCCGCGGACACGTGTGCGCTCACAAGGCTGAGCTGCCGAGTCATCCCTGGGCCAAAGCTGAGTCTAAAGCCGAGTCTGCCAGGTCTGGGCGGGAGACACCAAAGCTTTGGGGATTAAACCAGCGGAGGGGCAGCCACGTTACGGTCGTGCCGTGGTCGGGTCGCTGCAGCATCAGCTGTCCCTTTTCATAAAGAATGTGTTTTGTTGTGTTTGCCAGCGGCGTGGGCGGCAGCACGGGATGTGTCACGATGCTCCGAGGGCTTTAATGAGCGTTCTCTGCTTTTTGTCCTCCCGCTTGTCCTGCAGTTATTGCCTGTGTTCTGCTGCGCTGGTTCCTACGTCCTCCCAACTGCAGTAATTAGTCCCTTTTTTAAAAAATCTGTGGATGAACGCGGAGTGTTTGGAGCGCTGAGGACTGTTTGCAAGCAGCAAACATTGCACACATCAGATTGTTGGGCACGTGCAAGCTTCCAGCAACAATCGTGGATTTTGCCGCTAAACCACTTCACGGTATTTTAAAGTTTTGCAGAACTCAAGTGCTCGAGCCGTGGATGTGCTGCCTTCACCCAAATGGTCTCCAGGACGAGTAACTTGTGCACCGCAATTGCCCTTCCCGGGTCAGATCAGGGACCTCGAGGGTGTTTGGAGGTGAATGGGCGCTGGGGAAACAGGCTGGGCTCATGCCAGGGTTTAAAACCAGGCTTTTCTAGGTGGATGTTCATTTATTTCAGGAATTCGGTTGCTTTTCCTCTTCCTATTCTGGTTACAAAAAAAAAAAAAAAGGCACCACTTTCCTTCCCCAACAGCTCAGAGGGATTTTCAGGGTTTGTTTTTGTCTATCAGTTGAGTGCAATTCTGTGTTCACATCTCCTGAGGATGAATGAGCTCAGAGCAGGTGTCACCAGCGCTGGTGCCTGTAGTTCCTATTGATGGGAGCATTTCCTTCCACTTTAATAAGTAAAAACAAGCCGTTCTTTCCTCGACACGGGTCCGGCCGTTGCCCCAGGTTGACAGCTTGAAAAAACCGAGCAGTGGCGTTGAATTCACTTTCTAGTGACCCATCGCTCCCCGTGTTCCTTCAACCAGCTGCTGAGAGCAGCCTCCGCCCAACACCGTCACGTTCATTGGAAAATTTGCTGTCCTGGCTCCAAAACCTGCTCCGAAAAAGAGCAGAAACGGGATTGAAGAGCAACCGAGCTTTAGGGCTGGGTCCTTTGGGTCAGCGCCTGACTCCAGCAGGTTCAACAGCGAGACCCAAATCCAGTTTTTTACCCTCTTGGAATTTGCGGAATTGCGGCGATTATCTCTGCTGGAAATTGCGCTTCTTGCTTCGTTAAGACCTGTCTTTTTCGCGCGTCTAAATTAAGGGCTGCAGACAGGCAGGAGCCAGTTGCAAAAACAAGCCTGGAACGTGCAGTTAATGGTCCCGTATTAAAATGGAACCGCGCGGGTTCGGCGCGTTGGAAACGCGCTTTGCTCGGTGATTTCTACGACGCCCGAGCGGGCGAATCGCTGTGTCAGGGCCGCCTTTTCCTAAGGATAAAACAAGACGGTTTGCGCCCCCATTTCAAGTTCTCTTGGGGTCGTCCCCCGCCCCGGTCCCACCTCCCAAATTGCCGCCCGTGAGCGAGCGCCTGACTCAGCCGTGTCCTTTTGCCGGAGCAAAAGGGGATTTTTGGCCTCCCCGCGTCCGGGGGAGGGTTCCCCGGCCCCCGGTGATGCAGCCGGTGACGTCCGTTCTCTGGCATCAAAGCGGCGCTTGCCCGCCCGCCTCGCTCAGCCCCGGCCTCTTCTTGTTGTGTTTAATATTAAAGCACAAAGCCGTGCAAGAACCACATGCCTTTTTTTTTTTCCGCTCTTTGAAGTGGTGCTGGCGAACTGCCTGAAAAACATTCTGCTGGAAAAAAAAAAAAGAAAAACAAAAATCCATCCCGTTGCGTTTCGCAAATATTTTTGTTTTATTTCACCCCTTTTCTTTCAGAAGCTCAATAATAATCCTCCGGAGACCCGATCTCATGGTGCTGTTGCCCTGTCCCCACAGCCGCTGCCTTCAGTGCTGGAATCAGATTTTGAAGAAATAAAGCTTGTGTTTAATTGCCTGGGTTTGCATTTTTCTTCCTGTGTTGTACAATGTCTTATCCTCATCTGGTTCAGTGTTTAGCTCTTGACAAACTGAACCCTGGCGTTTTGAACACACGTGCTGTTTGGGACTTGAGTCCAGAGGTTTTTAAGTAGCCTGCATGTATTTCTGGGGATTATATAGTGGGGTTTGGGGTGAAAAATATAATAAAATGAGTCAGGCTGGATTTTAAAAATTAGTGTATAGTTCCTGGGTAAGAAATACTGGACCAAGCATCGCTGGAATGGGTAAGAAGGATGGGAAATATCTGTAGAAGCCGGTGGTGCGTGTGTGTCATCTGTAACTTCTTAATGCACTGATAACGTGTTCCTCATCACTTCATCTGCTGCGTGAGGATGTTAATTAGCGGGGGATTAACGAGCGTGCTTTGTACATCGCAGTGCCAGGCACGCACACCATCTTTGTCCAGGTGTTTTGGTGATAAAAGTGACCTTTTGTGGTTTGCCAGCAGTGGCACCGCTGGGCAGGTGGCACCTCCGTTCTGCTCGGAGAACATGGGCCGTTCCTTCCTTTTCTATCAACCGCAATTAGCGCGGAATTGCAGGAACGCACACGATGACTTTTAGGGCGCACAGCTAGGCCGGACTTGGCTTCCGAGTCGTTTGACGGGTAAAAGGGTTTTTGCAAACGGGAAGGTCAATAGAAATCTTTCCGTGAGACTTTTTAACATGCCGTGCGCAGGGCTGTGTTTATTGTAGGTCAGGTCTTACCATGAACTCGGGATTATTTCTTGCAGCCGAACCCACCTTGCGCTCCCAGCCCCGGCTTTTCGGCTCCCTCGTGCCATCGACAAGCGATACCAGCGCGTGTACTTGTGTAAATGAGTTAAAAACCCGGTGAAATTCCGCTCACCCCTCTGTAAATGAGCTTATCACGGGATCCGAGTTTCCTGCTGCCGAACGCAACGAAACGGGCAGCCAGAAAATCACGTTGGTTCCTGTGCCTGTCACTTGTTCCACTCCGGGATAACTTTGCCTGCACAGGGGTTATGGTTTTCCAGTTTTCCTCCTGCTTGCAGCTCTGTTTTGGGTATTTAGAGATGAAGCTTATAAACAGATCCTTTTAAAATAATATGAGTTATGTTGACATAGGTGGATGTGCTGCGGGGCAGGCAGGGTGCTGATGAGCAGATGTTTGTGCGATGCCTTTTTTTCCTAGAATGCCCTGAGTTGGGACCCACAAGGATCATCATTTTCCTTAAAAAATACAGCGCGGTCCCGTCCAGAGTTTCTGAACAGCGCTTAAGGCTGCGGAGTGAGTTAAATATTGTATTCGCTGTTGCGACTTGATTAATTTTTATTCCCTTTTATGTGTTTTCATTAACCGAGAACAAGGATTTCTGCAGGTCACCTGTGTCCGATACCGCGGACTGTGACATTTCGTGGTGTCACCATCGCAAAGAGGCTGCACGTGTTAAATTTTAAGACTTTGTCCATCACTTTGAGTTGAATATTTATGTTTCTACTGTTTTCCCAGGACTTTTCCAGGAGTAGCGGGAAAGGGTATGTACGTGTTGTGACCATCTCAAGCCAGTTTTTTCTTCGCGAAATCAATAAGCGACGTTGGGCTCGGTTTTTCTTTCTTGGCACAAAGAGCAGCTCTGGTCGCTCACGCTCTTCCAGCCTCGGGCTGTCTCTGCCCTCTGGAGTTGAACTGAACGTGGATTCATCACGTACCGGTTGGAGTTAATCTGGTTTTAAACCGGGGGAGCTGGTCCCAATGCAAAAGCTCAGCCTTACCAGCTGTGAGCCAGGGCCGCCGCCTTGGCTTTTATTCCAGCTCGGAATGATCGCACCCAAAGTAAAGAAGTCTTAATTTCTTCTGTTCTCCTGGGGTAATTATGTTTGTTCGAGCTCTTCCCCTGCTAGGCAAAGCAGGAACTAAATTTGGTGCCTCTTTTGAGATCTTTTCAGCATACGTGTCTTTTTGGACCACGTTTAAAAGCAATTTTGTCCCTGTTGTGTAAACGTTCTTTAAAGGGAGCGAGTTGTGGTGGTCTGACACGGCCTGGAGTGGGCAGGTCCGGACCCGGCATCACCCGCCTGACGTGGGACAGCCTAATACCGGTTTTAACTAAACCCTGTTGCAGTTGGGCATTTGGGTCTGGATTGAAATGGGAAGACTGGGCGGACTGCTCCTTTTTCTTCACGGCCGTCGCTGTCGGTCATCGCTCCCGCAAAGGAAAGGTTCTGATTGACGGTGTGAGATCCGCTGGTCGCTTGAGCGTAAGGGGACAGTTAAACCCTTGCTGGTTTTTGAGGCTGATCTGGTTGCCGTTGTGCAGAAGCAAAGCTTTGGCCCTTTGCTTTCTTTTGGTTTCGAGGCACATCAGTCATTTTTCTTGAAGCGAGTTCATATAGAGACGGGGGCTAAAGCAGAGCTGTGCTCCTTGTCTAGTGCTTGAATAAAATTTGGGGGCAAAAAGTGCCATTTGGTGATTCTCAGCATTTTGGTAGAGGGTTGAATTTGCAGCCCCTGGACTCGGGCACGTCAGGGTGAGCAGAGAATGACGGCACCTGCAAAACAGCAACCGCTTAACGCTGTGAATCCGGGGAAGCTGGAATGTTTTCCATCCCTGTGTTTTTTCTGACCTGTAGCAGATGATTTTTCTAAACAGATTTTCTAAACAGAAGCACCAGCCCAATGAAAACAGCCAGGGAGCCAAAGGTTGCCCGAGACCTGAAGGCAAAGGGCTCACGTGCCCTCTGGTCCAGCCCTTCCAGCTGGGGTGTAAACTCCTTTTTTTAGCTGCTCTGCCCCGTTTCCAGCGCCAGCGGCTCTGAGCTCAGAGCTGAACCGCTGCCAGCCCAACGTGACTTCTCTTCCTGCAAGAGACACAAAAGAAAACGACCTTCTGCTTCCTCTCCCCGGCCCTGGTGTAGGAGTCGCTCCTTGTTGCAAAGCCTCACATGATGCTGCAGTCATCGGTTGTTACCAAAAGAGCCGGGTTTGCATGAAAACTGCCATCACGTGGAGATACTGGCCTTTTCTTTTAGAGTAATCGCTTTGGTGGTTGAAACAAGTGCAGCAGCGGTCGTGGGGCTGATCAAGCTGTGGTATTTGGAACCACTTTGGGTTTTTCTTGCCTTGTGGAGGGAGGGAACCCCCCCAGCTCTGAGTTTTTCCCGAGCATCATTTTTGCCTCTGTAGCTGCATCAGTAACGAAAACAAGATGACTAGAGAAAGTCACAGGACTCTTTTCAGTCTGTTTTCTGGGTGTGTGAGGAAAGCGGGAGTATTTACGCTCATGTGATGTCTCTGCTGCAAAAGGTCACGCACATTTCTGGTGTCTAAAAGTCTCTTTTAGAGGCAGGAGCTGGCAGCGGACGAGCATCTCTGAGCGGTCCAGCTCACAAGTGTCACACCAGCCCCACCAGCTTCAGCATCACTGGTAATTATTTCTGAAGCAAGCAGTTCAGAATTTGAGTTTTTGCTTAGCACCGACCTATAGCGTGAGATTTTTTCACAGGGGTGGAATTGTCTGCCTGAATTTTCCCAGTGTAGGTGAGATTCCTTGTGAAGATGAACGCGGTGGGTTTCTGCGGCTTGATTAGCAATAGGGTGCTAATTACTGGGTGGGATCTCCGATTTGGGGTTTGCACTGGCAAAAAAATAAATGTATTTAGTGCAGGTTGCTGAAGGACTCCCCAGGGTCGGTGGAAACGGCTCTTTTCTCCCTCCCCAGCTCTGCGGCCGCTGTCTGGACACATCACCCGTGGCCGTCCAGCCGTGTTACTTCATCCCTGTTGCAATATTGAACTTTCTTTAGCAACAGCCCGTCTGGGCGCTGCGTTTTGCAGGCCACACAGTTGCCTCGATTCGTTGATGGCACCGTTGTGTCTAGAGAGGTTTTTTTTTGCTCTCAGTCTCTCTCCCGTGAAACCCCAGTGCTGTTCACAAGCTCCTTTGCATCTTTCCACTTGACTCCATAGGAAAAGAAGCCCCTGGGTGTTTCATACCGGAGTTTCTTGCAGCTTGGAAAGGCGTTTGCGAGCTCTCACTGCAGACATGGGCGCATCTGATTGCTTCACTGACTCAAGACGCAACTGCTATCAACCAAATTCAGGTTTTTAAAGCTGGGCTGTGCTTATTTTGCTGCTCGCATCCTCCCCCCGAGAGGATTTGCTATGAGTAACCTCACCCACAGCCCTGGAGACTCTTTGCTGCAGGAGCAGAGAGCGTTTGCAAAACCAGCAGCAGCAAAGCTTTGGTGGTTAAAGCCAGCAGGTGTGACCCAGATGTGTCCAGAGCAGATGCACTGAGTAAAGAGGTTTCCACGTGGTTATCCCTTGGCAATAATCGCGGTTTAAAGCAAAGGAAAATATTTTCACGAGCAGCCGACACCAAAGATCTCACCTGCGAACCTGGCAAACCAGCTCTGCTCTGCTTTCGCCAGCGAATGCCAGTCAATGTCTCGAGCTCCGCTGGTTGAAATGTGCTAAAAATTCTGTTAAGAAATGTGCCTTGAAGGGCTCTAGGGCAGTGTCTGGATGCCATGAGACACCTGGTGACAGAGCGACGGGGAATCCAGCACAAACTTGAGCAGTTGCGTTGGCGGGGGTCGGCTCCTGCCCTTGCTTTGCACAACAGAGGTAGCGGTTCCTGCTATTATCATTTCAACCATCCTCGTTTTCACTTCAGGTGAAGATCACACAGTGTTTTGAAATGGGACGGGCTGAAAACAAGCAAAAAAAAAAAAAGCAATAGTTTCTCCACGCGGTGATGATTCAAACACCCTCGGGCCAACCTTGTGAACGCTCCAGCTTTGATAACGCGCCTTCAGAAAGGCTTTGGGAATAAAGTGTAAAGCGATGCTGTGACAGCCGAAAATATGCTGCGGTTGATTGATTGGCTTTCTTTGGAAGCTGGTCGAGGCCTGGATCGGTCTCTCCCATCGCACACGCGAGGCTGAAACGCTTTTGGCTGCGGTTGCCGCCGCGGTTTTGCGGTGCCGTGTGCTGCACCGATGCACTTCAGCAACCTCAGCTCTTCTCTTGTTTGCTCGGCGTCAGCTGGACTGTCACACAGAGATCGCTTATCTCCCTGCGCTCTAACAGAAGGGATCTCATTTTTCAGTAAATATTTTTGCCATAACCTGTCGTTTCTCCGAGCTTGATGGTTGCAAACACTCCCCTTGTACACGCACGGGAATGAAACCGAATCCAAACCAGAAAAATCCCCCCGCGGGCTGGGGGGGTTAATTCCCGTAGCCTTCCAGGGCACCCCAGCTGCTCATCAGTGTGATTTTTGACGTTGCAGAAAGTGGGCTCGAGGGGGTGACTTCACCCCGGGCTCCTCAGTTGCAGGAAAAAGCCTCAAAGGGAGTAAATCAGCCTCAAATTCTGATCCAAAGGTCAACAACAAGAGTGACGCTGGATGGCCCCATCCCTCCGTGTGGGATGGCTCGATGTCCCTGTCCCTGGGGCCGCAGTCAGGAAAGGGCTCGGTGTGTGCGTATAAAACTCATGAAAGTTTAAATGACGGTGAATTCTGCTCCCGGGCTTATTCACCGGCGTGTGGGACCAGACGTCTGGTCTCGAGGATTCACTCATCTGGTCGTCGCAGCTCCATCCTGCAGCCACCGGTGTCACCCAGAACGATGCCACCAGGGTGTTTGCTTTAGCGGGGCTCGGAAGGCTGTTTATAGCAGCTTTGGAACGGGATTTGAACGCACATAGGTATAATAGCTGCAGTGTAAGGAACAAACCCTGTTTCTTTTTCCATAACACCCAAAAAAAAAAAAACCACAACATAGCTGACGGGCATATTGTGCCGGGAAGGCTCCTCACGGCTGCGTTACCCCGTTATTCACCCGGTCCCTCTCCTCTGTGCCCGGCCGCACAATGGGGATATTGTAGCTTGTGGTTCTGATGTAATTCCCACCAAACGCTCTCTCCACAATGAAAACTTAAAGTTATTTGCACCCAAACTCCGTGGCCTTTGCGTCCCCTGCGCTCAGAGCTGGGCTTGCTCAGCACGGCCGCCCTGGACCCTGCAAAATTCCCACTGTCTTCTGCTGAATAGAGACTAAAATTGGCACAATGCTCCTAACAAAGGCTGTTCCTCACAGTATTTGCCTCAAATTCTTATTTTAGGGTTTTCTTGTCATCTTCCTTCAATTCCACGTGGCTGACTTGCTTGCTAAACATGTCGATCCTATTTTGGGGAGAATCGAAGTAAGTTGGAGACAATGAAAAGCCGAAGTTTCTGCACAGATTGCAGGCAGAGGCGGCTTTGTCCGAATGCTCGTGTGGCACAGGAAAATATGGGCTGTTCAGGAGCCTCAGGAAAGAGACTTATTCCTGTGATAACTTTTAAGGGATGGAATTTTATCTGGGCTTGAGCGTGTAGATATGTCAGGGATTTGTTTCTTTTAATAGCCGTGCGTTACTGACGGGGAAATTCTCTGCTGCTTTCTCCACCGAAACACAGCGGCTCTGCCAGCTGACTCAGCCCCGTGCCCTCGGCTCTGTTTTCTTTCTTTTTCCCATATAAAAGAGTTCGGTGTCTCCTTTTTTCCATTTCCAGCGCAGTCTGGTTTGGGGCCTCCCAGGTAGAAAGTGGAGCTTTGCTCTTAAACTGTGCTGAAAACCTCGAGAAAGGGCAGTGATAAAGGAAGAGATCGTGTGGATGCAAATATGAGTGACTAAAGGGTCTCTGCTTTAAAATCAGGTGGGTTTTCTGGTTTTGGGGTGACCGTCCGTTCCTCCGCTCGCAGTGGGAGGCGAGAGCATTGCGTCTGCGTGGCATTTAACGCCGGGATCGCGTTTCGGGTTTGTTGGGGGATGGACGTGGCTGCTGAGTCAGAGGGTTCTCCCTCCTCGGGCGTTTGCTTATCTGGAGAAAAGTCAAAAGTCATTTCAGAACCTTTCCGCCCACTCAGCTGCTGCAGGCTGCTCGCTCAGCCCGGTCCTGCCCCGTGCCCCAAAATCTGCTGATTTCGCCGTGAAATAACGTTTGCACATGAGGCCGATAGATCCGCGGTGCAGCCGGCACAGCCTTTGTGCGCCCGGTGAAGAGTTAAAACATCCCCGGCCCGTTTCAATGCCTTGAGCGCTGGCGCTCGCAGCGTTTCCCAGCTCGGATCAAGGGGGAATTCGCAGGACGCTTTGTGATATTCAGCCTAAACTTCCCTTTCTTTTATCTCCTTCTATAACTTGATATTCCTGTGCTGCGACGCAGCCCGGCTTCCTGCTTAGTCTCTGTTGAATGTGGAGCTGCTCTCAAGCTCGAACTCCAGCCAGGACGTACAGGTTTAGTTCTTGGTCTGCCCACTAAAACCAGTAAAGTCGGTACCTCTCTCTAGGCCATGACTGAAGACACAAACCCAAACTGGAATTGCATTTACAGCCAGGGCAACCTCTGGACCCAAGGACCTGGATGCTTCTCCCTAATCACTTCCAAAACGATTGCACATGGAAATAACGACTTAATAGCAAAAGCGTGCAGAAGGACTCATCCTTTTTCCTGCTCTTCGCGGGGTTGGTGTGCGGTGGCGTGGGTTTGCTGCCGAGCTCTGCGCTTCCCGCGCAGGAGCCACAAGAACAGATCTGTATATTTTTAGTTTTGCTGTTATTGAGACCGATCCTAACTTTATCTATTGCCTGCACGGAGCAGAAGCGCAGGAAGGATGAGCGCAGAGCAGCCTTTGCGGTGCAAGTTCTGATTTACTCACTACCCTCAACCCATAACACCCTCGAGCACCTCGATCGAATTATATGACGAAGTGTTTGTTACGGATCTGGCCGAGGGCCCCAGGTAACAACCGATGGAAATACCTTTGCATTCTAAAAATAAGGCCGGAATGTGCCGCGGTGACCCGGGGTTCGGGATCCGCAGCAGCAGGGAGGTGGTCGGGGGGTCATTGCCCCACGTCTCCACCCATCAAAGCTGCTGTGGAGAAATTGCACAGAATTGGGAGTTTCAAGCCAGACCGACCAGAGCAGCCTGAGCTGACGGGGGTTCGGGCTGCCCTGCGAACAAGGTCTGTGGCGTGGCGTGCTGGCGGACGCGCTGCAGGATTTCACGCTCGCTCAGCCAGGTAATCGCTGCCTTTAATGGGAAGGAGATGGAGCTGCATGTCCCCGGGGATGCTCTCTCCTTCCAAAACCCTTGGCCGGTTTGAAACTAGAGCAGTTGAAGACACAAAATAGTGAAGCAATGAATGCATCTTCTGGTGAAGACGGAGCTGCGTTCGAGATGCGTGTTCTCTCTCCTGCAGCCGTGCCGTCCTTTGCATCCTTTGCAAAGCCTCCCCCAAAATTCAGGCTGCAAACCCAATTTGCAGTAAGAACGATCCCTTCCTCACCCAGATTGTGCAAAAAGCAAATTTACTTCTGCTGCACAAAAAAAAACCCCAAAGTTCCGACACGTTGGCTTTGGGCGGTTTCCATCTGGAAACAGGCAGCTGGAGATACCGGAGCTGGGGGAAAAATAAACCCCAAAAACCAGATTGCTCCCGGTGCGGTCCTGAAATTGAGGATAAGACTTCTCTTGGTCTAGTAATGATGTGATTTTAAGCTTCTACTATATTAAAAGTAGGCTGGAGCACAAGGCTGGGCCCTGTGACAGCAGCTCCGAAGGGTCTGTCACTGCTGGTGGCTGCAGGAGGGACATTAAGTGTCTTAAAATCCATGCCCTAGTTACAACCTGTTGAGGGACATTTTGCCAGTCTAAAGGAGCTTATGGGCACTTCGGTGACTTGTTTACTGCTCCAGTAAAACGCTTTGGCGTCCCTGCCCTGCTCCTGTGCTCGGCTGGAGCTGCAGGTGCTGCAGAACAGGGTGTGGAAAATAAGCCGGGTGGTTTCAACACCAAAATATGGAGAAACCCTCGGCCAGAGCGAAACGTGGTGCCTCTTTATGGAGCGTTTCCCCATCCCGGGCCGAGCTCTCCCGAGGATTGTCCCACGCCATGGAAATCTGGAGGTCTTAAGGAGGCGGGGGGGGGAAAAAAAAGGCAAAAATTGCTGCACTCAGGAAAAAATTCAATAGCTCATTCAGCTGTTAAGCTACTGATGCAGGAAGTGTAAAAGAAAAATGGAGCCGGCTTTGTTCTGCCCAGACAAGGAGTAAATGCCGTCGCCCTAACAGCCTTTTTCTGTTCCAAAAAAGCATGAGGTCATCGCCAAAAGCAGAAACCACCGCGTGGGTTTGCACTGGGTTACCAGCCCCGGGCTCCCCCTTCGTGCCCCCCTTTCCCGGCCCCGGTGCAGCCCCTCGTGTGGGGTGACGCTGGGGATCGGGCTCCTTGCGCGGGGGTCTTGCCGGGGATGCGCTGGGGCTGCCGGACCAGGGTTTGTGTGCCGTGGTGGCTCCAGTTTGGTGTTTTGTGGGTTGTTTGCCTTCCCCATGTGCTGCGCCGCACCGAAACGCTGCTGGAGGTGGCGGTTTTCTCTCTCGAAGCGTGGTTTGGTTAAGGCTGGGATCCAGGATTGCAGCCTCTGACCATCTCCCCGCATCCCCAGGGTACCCGGTACCCCGTCCCGTTGGGATGTTGGGGTGGCTGGAAGATGCTGCTGCATCTCTGAGCCACAGAGTTTGCCCAAAACGGTCCCTCCGGTGCTTTCCACTTGAGCACGGGGACACCCAGAAGCACCAATCTCATTGTTTTATATTTTATTGGAGGGGGGAAGACAAAAGCAGCATAACTCTGGCAGTTACTCAGATGTTCGCTTGTTTGTTTAGCCTGCTGGGAGCGGCTGCTTCCAGCTATGAGAAGTATGGGAAGAATTCCGAAACGAGAGGGGTCGGTGCATATTTCTGTCCTGGCGTCACCGTCACGCTTCCTGCCGGCCCAGAGGCTGCGGGGGGGGCGCAGGTGGCACCGCCGCTTTGTCCCCAAGCCCGCGTTCGGTGCAGCCGTGGGGCAGTTTGGGCTGGCGGCACCGCGCCCTTCCTCCGGCACGGTGCAGGTCGCAGGCGTGCTAAGGCAAGCCTGGTTTCCCGGCACGGTGCCATGCCGAGGGTGGCGGTTTCATCCCCGTGACCTGGATCCTCTTGGGACGTTTCGGTGCCGAGGGCAGGGTGGGACAAGTGGTCCCCAGGGTGGGAGAAGGGGTCCCCAGGGTGGGACAAAGGGTCCCCGGGGTGGCGCAAAGGGTCCCTCCGTGCATCTCGTGGGATGTCGCAAAGTACGGAGCGCCGTCCTGCAGCCACCCTGCCCCGTGCCGCGGGGCTGCCAGGACAAGATGGGGACACGGATGGCAGGACAGGATGGGGACACGGATGAAGGGGACAGTGCCGGAGCCAGCCCGGGATGCTCGGCGGAGGAGGCGGCTGCTTCAAGTCAGAGCCGCTGCTGAGTCACGGCGCGTCAGAGCCAGCGCTGCTGTCACCGCTGCTGTCACCACCGCTGACTCAAGAGCTGCACTGCTTTGGGTCGATTTTTTTTGTTTGTGTTTTTTTGTTTTGTCCCCACTAAAGCAGCCCAAATCACTGCCTTTGCAGTCTACCCGGTACACGGAGAATTAGGTGGTGACAAAGCAAACCTGCGCAGAACGGACTCGGTACAGAAAGCGCAAACCAGCCCTGTGTAAATGCGCTCCTCGTGTTCGCCTCGCTGGAAACATCGCTGCCGATGCTCACGCTTGCTAAACGCTGAAAAACCTTTTTTTCTGAAGGTGTATGAAGAATGCGAACACAAGAAATGGCTTTTGTAACACTGTGATCCTTTCAATTCTTTTGTTTAATGATGAGGGCGTTTGTGGTTGTTCTCAAGTCCAAGACTGGGCTGGTGCAGGACTCAGGAGCATCCTGACCTGCTTTTGGTTCATAACATGCAAACCAGTTTAAAACAGCAAATCCTGATCCTTCCAGAAGTGATCCCAATGGAACTGTTGGGACTCTGTCCTGAAATAGGCACGAGTTTCACGGGATGTTTGCGCTGCAGCCAAGACACAACTCGGGACTCGTTTGCTTCACTCTCGAGTCTCCTTTGCCCCGCGTCTGCACTCGCGGCTCCTCGTTTACTTACTGCAAGGTTTCGTAACCCGCCCTCGCTGCTGCCGTTGTTGGCATTGACCTTGAAACACCACTGCATAATAGATCATTGCCCGTGCTCTCACGTTCTCTTAATTTTCATTTATTTCCAGAGAATGTGCATGGGACCCGGGTGTCCTGACCGTCCCCTGCCTCCTGCAGCCTCCCCGTCCTTTTCCAAGTGCTGATTTCTTTAAAACATAACGACTGCAAAAGGGACGACGTGGCCGTGTCCTGCGTGTCATCCTGGTTTGCATCACGCACACTTTGCTCTGTGTGGCTTTTATCCAAACACCTTCGCCTCGCCAGTTACTTGCACGCCCATATTTTTATTTACACGCTTGTGTAAGTCTGCAGAATTACATCAGCCTGGGACTGACCCACCGTGCGCCAAAAGCCTTTGGCCAGGCTGGCGTCCCTGGTGCAGCAGGAGCCGCGGGGACACGGTGGGGACACGGTGGGGACACCACGGGGACACCGTGGGGACACGGCGGGGACGGGGACACGGGCTGCACATCTGCAGCAGAAACACAAGCTCCTTAAGCAGCTCGCCTGATTCATCAGCCTTGTTCCATAAACAGGAAGCCGGGAAAGTACAAGCAGGTGATCTTGTGCTGCTGCAAACATGAATTCTATCTGATTACTCGTATTTTTTTCCCCCTCCAGCTGCCTGCTAACTCTTTATCCAGGTGAAGAATTGTTTTGTCAATGAGGAGTGAACTGTTTGCAGTGGGGAGGTCTTTCGAGTTCACGGTACAGATTTAGCAAGAGCTTAACTTTGAGACAGAGCTTTTCCCCAGTTCAAACTGGAGCGGGAGGGGAGGATCCTCCCCCCGGGGACCAGCCTGTTTCCTTCTCCCCATTTCCACAGTACCGGGCTTTATTTCACCAGCTTCCCATATCGCCCTGACTAACGGCTTCCAGGACTCGAGAGGCGGAGATTTCCGAATAACCCCGCGAATTCAGGGAATCGCCGAGTCGCTGCCGCTGGCCCAAGCGCCGGTTGGTGTTGCCAACAGAGCCAAGCACCGTTCAGGGATCGAGAAGTTCAGTGCGTGCTGCTGCCAAGCAAAACAACCCCTGACAGCGATGTTGTGGTCTGGGAGAAACTCCCTTAATGTCTAAACAGAGGCGAGACGGCTCGATTCTGTGGGATTTTTGATGGGGCAGACGCTCCCCGTTCCTCCTCCCCCGGTAAAGGTTCAGCAGCTGCTTTGAAGCTGCGGCTCCGGGGCTGGAGGAGCCTCAGAGCAGCACAGATGGGGTGCAGGGGCACCCCCTGTTTCCTTGGGCTCTTTCCTCCTCCCAGCATCATCCGATGGTTTGTCGGTAGCAGATAAAACGTGAGGGTGACCCTCCCGGAGCTGCGTGTGGTCACATTTGAGCCGCGTCCCCGTCCACCAACGGCGGGTTGCATGGGCAGGAAAATCTGTTTGCGTTTCCAGTCAGTTGGTCGGATGCACCCGGCAGGACTTTCTGCAGAAAAAGTTTCGTTTTTCCCCTCTCATCGGCAAGTTTCTGTTTTTAATCGAAAAACCCCCGAAGAGCGCGCACCCAGAGTTCTGCTTAAAGGAAAAGAGAACTTGAAACAAAATCAGGAAACGTGCAGTTGGTGTCATCAGTTTAGAGCTCGTAGAAATGCTTTGCACGTGGTGGTGAAACAAGGAAATAAACTTCACAGCAGAGTCAATTATACTGTTAGGCGGCATTCTTTACTTTTTTTCAGCGCTGGGGAACACTGGGGATCATCCTCCGTCAGTGCTCCAACGACTGGATGCTCTTGCGTTGCTTATATTCACATAATTATTACATATGCATTACAATTTTTGAAAATTTTGACATACATACTAAGAAATAGTTGATGATGTTATAGTTGTTTCGTTTCTTACAATACACCTGTTAATTATTAGTTAAATATAAACAAAGCACTCTGCTTCTAAATGATGTTTTACTTAATCTTCTGTCTCCCTCCTGTCATGCAGAGGGATCTAAAACTTGCAAAATATCCCCTCGTTTTGCAGGTGCTCAGAAAGCACTGATCGTGTCGGTTGGTTGATGGGCACGTCTTTTGTAACTCAATCACGGTCTGCGTGAATTTGGCAGCTTCTCTTCAGCGGGGACGCGGCGCGCGACCCCGAGGTGCTGCACGGTGACACGGCAGTGTGGTGCACGGTGGCACGGCGGTGTGGTGCACGGTGGCACGGCGGTGTGGTGCACAGTGACACGGCGGTGTGGTGCACGGTGACACGACAGCTTCCTGCATGACGCCAACCCCCCCGTCCCCTCCTTGTCTTGCAGGATTCTCGCGTGCCGGGGCCCGGAGCCGATGGCAAACGATGTCGGCGACTAACAACATAGCGCAGGCCCGCAAGCTGGTGGAGCAGCTCCGCATCGAAGCCGGCATCGAGAGGATCAAGGTGAGCAGGACGTGGAGCTTTGGGTGTCCCCAGAGGAGGGACCCGCTGCCCGAGGCTCCGCAGAGGCAGCGCTGCACATCTGGGCCTTCCAGATGTTCTGCGGTTACATCTGCGGGTCGCGTTTGCCTTCTGTTGGACCCGCTGTTGAGTTAATTAAACCGGTGCTGGTGTGCGGAGCCGCCGTCCCCTCCCAGCCGTGATGTCCCCGCCGCTCCGGGCTCTCCCTTCCCAGAAATCAGCTTTGAACTAAAATGAGCAGAGCCTTAAGTAATAGTTTCTAACAGTTTCAAAACCTCCATTTTTAACATCAGAGGATGGCCGCTCCCGAGCAGGCTTTCTTTTTCTTTTTCATCCCAAAGCCCTTAAAACAAGGACAATAATATCTCCTTTTAAATCTCTTGCTCTCGGCTTGGAGGCTTTTTTCCCATACTCACGGCTTGATTTATGTCAGACCTAAACCAACTTTTTTTTTTTTTTTCCATTTCCCCTTTTCATTTGTCATCATCTCCATCAAATTTCTCGGACGTCAGGTTCTTCCTCCCCGCCGTGCCGAGCTCTGCACTTTCACCCCAATATCCCCACTGACCTTCTGCTCTCTCGCAACGTTCAGGTCTCGAAAGCTTCTTCGGAGCTAATGAATTACTGCGAGCAACATGCCAGGAACGACCCACTGCTGGTTGGCGTCCCCGCTTCGGAGAACCCGTTTAAGGACAAAAAACCGTGTATCATCCTATAGCTCTCCTGGCTGCGGCGTGCGCGATCTCTCAGGCAGGGCACCGTTCTCCACCCACTGAAACCCGGCTACAAACGTCCAACCGCGCCGAGGGGTACACACTAAATATTGGGTTCAAATAGAACTTAAATCTCAAAAAAAAAAAAAAAAAAGAAAAAAGAAAAAATTTTTAAAAAAATTTGTGAGAGGTTTAGGGAAGAGCTGCCTGCTCCTGGGCACGGAGAGGGGGCGAAATTTAAAAACGGGGTGGGGGGGAAAAAAGGAAAACAGGGTTGAGGGGTGGGGGGAGTATTTTTAACAGCGACATTGGGAATTGGCAGCGGGGCGGTGGAGGCAGCGGGGGTTTTATTGTGTTTGCCAAGGGGATGCAAGAGCCGAGCTTGGAGAAGCTTCCAACGAAGCTCTAAGTGGGTCTGATCCGATTAGTTTCCAATTAGCAAGAATTTGCTCTGTTTCTTGAGAGGGAACAAGGGAGGAGGGCCGAGTTGAGGAGCTGTTTTGTACGAAACTAGTACAAAAAAAAAAAAAAGGAAAAAAAAAAAACCACCAACCAAACCACAGCTGGAAAAAATCGCTGTTGCAAATGGCTGAGCCGAGGCTGGGGAGGGGACCAGGGGCGTCTGTCCCCCCGCTTGGCTCCGCTGGGACGCGGGGACGGCACCGGCACCGCCGGGAAACGCTCCCCGGTGCCGGATCCACCGGCCGGGAGCGGCGTTAGGAACCCGGGGCTGGGGGGTCGCTCCTGGGGTTCCTCCCGTTGTCACCACTTGTTCCCAAACGGGGCTGTACAGGGGCTGGGAAGGGACTTTCTGTTGTGCGATGTCACCTGAGAAATCTTTTAGAATCGGCCTTTTGGGAGAGTCTGGGTCCAAAACACTCACATTGGCGGATTTACCAGCATTTCCCAGGGAATCCGTTCCCCTAAACCCGGCTGATTCGGGGAGATGAGGGGGAGGCTGGGGAAGAAATGGTTGAGTTCCCGTCCCTTGAAACGTGATTTAACCGCGTTGTTCATGCTCGTGCCGCAGCACCAGGACGATCAGAGCTAGGGTTCGTCCCTTCGCGTCCCCCAGCGTCACCGGACCTGCCGTCCCAGTGTCCCGCAGCGCCCGAGCGTCGCTCTCCGGGACAGGACGGGTCCCCTGGGTCAGGTCAAAGTGACAGAGCCCGGTTTGTGTCCCGGGGCTCAGCGGCTCCTCAGGGGACAGTTCGGTTCCCGGTTATCCTGAGCCCGTGCTGGCGTCTGAATACAGGTGGTGCCAAGTTTCGGTTTGGGGTAGAGAAGGTAAAAAAGAAAAAACCCACACCACACCTGGTGTGAAATCCTGGGAATTTTCCCGTTTCCCCAGCGCTTCGGGTTTGGTTTGAAATGCCACGATGGGCACAGCTACATCCCTTGGGTTCGGCTTTCGGGGACACCCGTTCAGCCAGAGGGAGGAACCCGACAGCCCATACTGGGAGCTGTGGGGGCTGCAACTGGTCAAGCCGCTGGTCTGGGCAGGGCACTGGGAGGCTTTACTGGTTTTTTGGAGGGTGATGCTGTTCCGAGGCCCGGGAGCTGCGCTGGGTGCCAGCAAGACAGCGGGGTTGCGGATCTGTCACCATTGCTTTTTTTTAAGTACGCGATCACTCGCCCTTTTAAACGAAGTTGGAAGAAATCCCCCCGTTTTTAACACTAACGCAAACCGCGGCGTCTCCCAGGCGCGTCTGGCAGCTGCTTCCTGGGGGCCTGAGCGTGTTCAACCCCCCGTCCCCCCCGCTGGCTCCTCAGCCCTTGTCCTGGCACCAGCCTTGGGCCAGGCTCGCCGGTCACCCCCGAGATGTCACCCCAGGATGTCACCCCCGGGATGTCGCCTCATCGCGGTGCGAGCGCTGGTGCAGGTGGAGCCGAGGGAAGGGGGTTTATTTCCCCAGCCCGGCACCGCGCTGAGCGTCCAGCAGCAGCAGGCAAAGCCTTTCTGTCCTTTCTTTCTTTCTTTTAATCTCTCACCCAACACAACTTGAGGCTCCCGGACGCTGCGGTCCCGGGTGCGCCGGGTTCTGCCGCGGCGGCTCTCGCTCTGCTCCGCCAGGGAATTCCCTCCGTCCTCAAATCTCGTACAGTTCCAGCCTTATTTTTCTACTCCAGATTGCTGATTCTTCCTCTACGTTAGAGACCAGCGCATGGTGCTATAGCCGGGGAGCCGCGGGGCGGCCACAAAAACCTGCGCGGCCGCGACCGGTGACCTGGGAACCACTCGGGGACCCGGCAGGGGCTGCGTCCCCCTCCCCGACCCCGGGACCCCTGCCCGGGTGGGTGTCAGCCCCAGGAGCGCCACGGGGCAGCTCGCCGTACCAGTAAATACCACGGGATGCTGCGCCGGTAACACCATGGCATGTCTCGCCCGGTTGGTGCCGCGGTGCTGGTTCAGCATCTGGGAACATCTGGGGGATTCCTGGCGCAGGGGGTCCTGCCGGTGGGTGCTGGTGTCTCTCAGTGGGTGACTCGTTAGGTGGAAAAATCCTTTCGGTTTTGGAGTTTTTTTTTTCGTTGTTAATTTTTTTTTCCTCGTCTGAGTAAATCAGTGCTCATCCTGTAGGTGTTTTTGTATAGCATCAATATAAGTGCAAATTACGGTAGTTGCTTGTACCTTGTTAGTGCGTTTGCCAAAAAAAAAAAAAAAAAAAAAAAAAAGACAAAAAAAAGCCACTTTTTGGGACTTTTTAAGTGCTCCAGCTGGCGAAGGGGGCGCGGGGGCCTCTCTGTGCCCAGCGCTGCCACCGGCCCCGACTCCACAAAGGCCTTTTTTTGGACGTCGACACAAATCCATCTGGCGTTTCTTTTTAGCGTGCGGTGAGGCCAGTGCCCAAAATAGAAAAGAGGGAGACTGAAAAAAGCCAAGGGAGAGAGGAAACGTTGCTTCTATTTAATTTTTCAGCCCGTTTTCCTTGTCTTCCCCTCCCTGTCTCGGGGGCCGTCCCGGCGCACCCACCGCAGCCCAGCAGATCCCCCCCCCGCCGAGTACTTAAAAAGTCAACTTTATTTGACAAAAAAAAAAAAATAACGCATTTACTTCATCGAACAGAAGCCACGTGTCTGATACTTTGCGCTCTTAATTTTTTTTTTCCTCTCTGGTCTGTTATTATCGTTATTATTTGCCAAACTCTGATCTCGTTGCCAAATGCAAACCGAGGTTTGTGGCGCCCGTCCGTAGGGGCGATCGGTGTCTGTAGCGTCGGCTCCTCATCGCGTCTGCCTTCGGACCTCCGGGTTTCATCATTTCTGGTGTGCCATAGGCCAACTTCTTGCACAAGTGTTTAATATTTTGTGGAATCGTTGTTAAGAAGTGAATTGATAACACAATTAAAAGGCTCACTTTTCATTTTGCCGGGTGTCCTGCACGCTCCGTCCTGGTGGGTGGCCGGGGCGGGGGGTTCGTTATCGCTGGGTAACGACCGACCCATGGCGCTGGGCTCGGCCGGAACCTCCTCAGCCCCGTCCTGGGGGGTTCAGCGCAACGTTTCTTCGCTTTTTGGAGAAAAGGGACTTGGGGACCTTGGGGACGTCCACCCATCGCTCAGCTTCCCAGCGTCTCCCACCCCCAGCAGCACCCGGGTCTGTGGCCTCACCGGGGGGACACGAGGCCTCGCCGGAGCCACCAGAAGCATCTCCAGTGGGGACGGTGTCCCCGTCCCGTCCCGTGTCGCTGGTTGGGACGAAGAGCTGCCCGCACAAGGGGTCCCCGTGCCCACCGTTGCACAGAAGCTCAAACTGCCCCAAATTCACCGCGAACGGGGCAGGGCCGTGCCGGGAGCTGCTCCCACCGTGCTGCGAACGGCGGCTGAGCCACCCGCCCGGCGCCGGCAGCGCGGCGAGGCCAACGGAGCCGCGGTGGCACGGAGCTAAAAATAACGCGGCCTCCGGCGCGGGGCTATTTTTAGCGTCTGTGCAGCTATAATTATCCGCCCTTGGCGTCGGGGCCGGGGAAGCTGCTGGCACCGCGGGCTGGGGCTGCAGGGACGTGACCGCGGTGGCCCCCAGAGGGACATGGGTCCCCTTGGCCCCGCTGGCCCCACCAGACGTGTCCCCCCGTCCGTGGGTGGGGGACAGTCCCACTCTGAGCACAGGGACGCGGGGGCTCGGGGACACCCACCCCCACCGCGAGGAATCCCTCGGTGTCCCCCGCTGTGACGTGGGGGGATCCCTGGCCGTTCCTGTCCCCACTGTGACGCGGGGGCGCAGGGACACCCGCGACGCACTGGGACCTCGGCCGTGACGCCACGGGGTGGCTTCCTGCTCCGGCATCCGGCCCCCGCGGTGGGGGGGACCCTGCAGCCGCGCCGGCTCTGTGCCTCAGTTTCCCCACCTGCAGCACGGTCCCTCCCCGGGGCTGTTTGTCCAAGTTTGGAGCTGGAGAGGGGGCGAGATGCCCCAGGGGGTCCCGCGGGGTCCCGGGTGGGCGATGGGGCGGGCAGCGCTGTGCCCGGGGATCTCCCGATGTCCCCCCCGGGTGGATGTGGGGGCAGCTGGGGACAACCCATGGCCGGGACGGCCCCGCTCCAGCCACCACCGAGACCAGACTCGTAAATCACCAGCTGCAGCTGCCCCAATGGGATCCAGCCCAACCCCGTCTGCCCGCAGCCACCCCAGAGCCTAAAAGGGGCTCAGTGTGTCCCCCCCATCCAAAACACGCCCATCCCCGACCCGCCTTGGTGGGGATGCCGGGGGGGCCACAGTGGCAGGAGGCCACGGCTCTCGCCAGCCAACCGAACCAGCCCAGACCCCCCATTCCCATCTGCGGGACCCCTCACCCTGGCGCTGGGGGGGTCCAGCTGTAGGTGGCCCCACCGGCGCTGACTCAGGGCCCCCCCAGACCCCGCGGCCGCCCTCGGTGTCTGCGCTGGCCCTGGAAAGTGCGGCTCAGTGGCTGGGACCGCGGTGACTCAGGCCGGGGGGGACACCGCGGCTTGGGGGGGGCCGGGGAGCCCTGGGCAGGGGCTGCAGCAATGCGCCAGCTGTGGGGACGTGGAGAGGGGTCCCCACTGACTGTGGGTCCCATTGCACCCTCTGGTTGTGGGTTCCTGGGGGATCTCTGGGATCTATGGTGGGGATTCCTAGGCAGCACTGGGGGGTTTAGGGGGTTCCTGAGCAGCACGGGGGGGTCCCCACTGCAGGATCAGGCCCCTGGGGTGCAGCACGCTGCTACCTGGGGGGCCCCGGGGTCTCTGTGTCTATGGGGGGGGCGCAGGGACAATGTGGGGGGTGATGGGTATGTGTGACCCGGCACACGTGTGGGGGCTCCACGTGTGCTCCGGGGTGGCTGCGGTGGGGGCTGCACCGTGGGTGTCCTGCCGGGCCGGGGGGCGCAGGGGGTGTCACCCATCCCACCCCCGGGGCCGTGACTCAGCCCGGCCTGACACGCTCATCACACGGGTGGCTGCGCGGTGTGTGTCCCCCCCCTGGGGACACCGGGGGCAGAATGACAGCGCTGTCACCAGGCTGGGGTCACCGAGGCCTCGTGACCTGTGGCTTCACCAGTGAAATGAGTTTTGGGGAGGCTCAACCCGCCCTTTCCCTCCCACCTTTCCCTGAGTGCTCGGGGGCATTGACACCCACAGGTGTCCCCAAGGGGGCTGGGACGGGTCCCCAGTGGCCTCGGTGGCATCACACTCAGGCCACTGTCCCTCTGTGCCTCAGTTTCCCTTGGCAGAGCTGGGAGGGCATAGGGCACGTCCTCACGAGGTGAAGCACCCTGCGATGGCCACTGTGTCCCCAGCTAGACGGGACGGTCACCGTGTCCCCAGGCAGGCTGGACACTGTGTCCCAGTGCGCTGGTGACAGCCATGGGTCTGGCACCGACCGCGGGCGGGTCAGGACGGGGTGTCCTCAGGGCAGAGCCGGGACTGTCACCCCGGGCTGGCACCGGGACACCCAGGGATGCCCCGAGTGCACACGTGTGTGTGTGTGCATGTGTGTACATGCATGTTCACGTGTGTGTGTGTGCGCGCACTGGGGGGGTCAGGCCGGGGCACAGGGGGGGTGGCCGCACCTGCAGGGCGCTGCCTCAGTTTCCCCCGAGCCTTCGGGCTTCATCATCCCACCCTCCATGTCCCCAAACCCAGGCACCCACTGCGGGGAGGCGGGGGGGGCATTTGTGGGAGGAGAACCCAGGAGTCCGGGCACCCATCCTGGGGGGGGTCCATTAAGAGCACAGCTGCCCACGGTTTGGGGGAGCAGGTTTATCATCCCCCCCCAGCTGCAGCAGGACAGGGCCGGTCGGAGTGGCCCCCCCGGGCCATGGGAACCCGCAGCACCAACTGAGTCTCATTTCCCGGGGGGGTGTGAGTGGGGGGATCCCCGGGCTGGGGCGGGGGTCCTGGCCCGGGGGGGGGCTCAGCCCACAGGTGGGCGGTCTCGGTTCCCACGGCCGGGAGCCCGAGGGAGCTGCGGTTTCTGCAGCGGGAAATGCTGGATCCCAAAATCCCAGGTCAGCCCCCAGCCAGGGGGAAAACACAACACTGGGTGCCCCGGGGGGGGGGCTGTGCCTCAGTTTCCCACGGCCCGGGGGCCGTGTGTGGGGTCTTGGCCACAGGAGCTGTTTTTGGAGAAGGAGGGCAGGGGAACCTCCTCCCCCTGCGGCGTGGGGGGGGGCGCACACGGGTGGGAACCGCCCCGGGGCCCCTCCCCACCCCGAAACCCGCCTGGGAGCGGCTGATCCCGCCGCCCGTGGGAACATCTCCGGCAGGAACGCAGACACCCGGCACTTCACACATTTTATTGCAAATAATTATATTTTTTTCTTCAATCGGTATAAGAATAGACTCTGGAACAGATTCAGATCCGGGTCTCCAAGTGGCTCGAGTGCAAAAACTGGCACTGGTGTAGCAAGTCCGTCGCCGCAGACGATAATTTATCCCTTGAAAAAGCAGCTCGTTTGCACAAAAGCTCCGTCCCGCTGCAGTCCTGGCGTCTGTCGAGTCACAGATGCCGCAAAAAGAAAAACAAAACCAGGCTCCAAGTCCTCCCCGCGCTGCGCAGCGCCCGTCCCGGGCCACCTCAGCGCGGTCCCCACGGCCACGCGTGGCTCCTCGTCCCGGTCCCGGTGCGCTCGGCCAGCGTCCCACCGGCCCCCGGCACGGCCGCGGCTCAGCCTCCTCCCGTGCCCACCGCTGCGCCCGGGCGGCTCCTTCCTCCTCTCCGGTTAAAAAGAAAAAATAAAATCGGTGGGTGTTTGGGTTTGTGGTATTTAACTGGCCGTTTTCTCCTTCTTCTCGCTGTTTTATGTTTTTATTCCTCCTCCTTCAGGCCCCAGCCGGGCACGGCCGGGCTCACCGCTCCTGCAGACAGACGTACGGCACCCACTGGTTCTTGTCGCGGCTCTCGGCGCAGTAACTCGCCACCTCGGCCAGGCCTTGGCTCTTCCAGGCGTCCGTGTGCGGGTTCTGGGGGGCAGAAACGCGCGGTTAGCGCCGCCGTCACCCCGACACGCGGCTCTGAGTGTGTCCCCCCCCGCCACCAACACCCCGTCCCCGGCGCGGTGACTCACGGGGCCGCCGGTGCGTGGCCGCGCATCACCGGCCCACTCACCGTGACTAAGAGGCAGTGCAGGTCGCGGGGCTCGGCGCCCGGCTCGGGCTCGCCCAGGATGGCTGCCAGACGCTGCATGCCCGAGACGCGCAGGATGTGGATGTCATTGTCGCAGCAGAAAGCCTGGATGAGGGTGAAGTGGATCTGCAGGGCGATGTCGCCTTCGTCCTCCTCGTCGGTGGCCAGCAGGCACAGCACCACGCTGTCGGGGTCCCTGCGGGCGCGACGGGGCGTTAGCGGGGGGACACGCAGGGTTGTCACACACCCCGTGTCACCCGGGCCACCCCCCTGCACAAACCCTGTGCTGACTCCAGTCCTGGGTGCCCCCCGAAACATGCAAACTGTGCTGGTGCTGCCTGAAACTCCCGGACAGACACCCCCCCCGCCCCCCCCGACAGACAGACAGACAGACACTCCCCGAGATACTCACACGTTCATGAGCTTGGCGGACTCGTACACCCCGACCGTGAGCCGGTCCTGCCGCTGCGCCGCCACCAGCACCCGCTCCACCGCCTCGCTCACCGCCTGCATCCTACCGGGGACGGGGAAAGAGCCGGTGAGCAGCGGCGACAAGCACAGATCCCCCCCTGCACCCCGCTGTCCCCCGGGGCTGTCGCACTCACTTGCTGCTGTCGCAGGGCACCAGCTCCTCCAGGGTCATGGTGCAATTGTAATCCGGGCCGGGAGCCCAAGGGCCGCGGGTTCCGCGGGATGGAGGCAAATCCCAAGAGCGATAATCCCGAGAGTGGCGGCGGTTCTGTCGCGATGTTGTCGCGGTGCCCGTTCCCGTCCCCACGTCTCAGCGGCGCGATCGTTCTGAGTCCCCTGCCCGAGCCGGCGCCACCTTTTATAGCCTCCCGCCGAGGGGCGGGGCGTCCCGCGGCGCCCCCGCGGCGCCCATTGGCTGGCCCGGCACCAAGAGACGGGCGGGCGTCGCGGCGATTGGACGCCGCCGGCGGGTCCCACGTGGGGATGAGCCGGTGCGGGGAAACCCCCGCCCAGAAACTGCCCCCCCCGCGCCGGGAGCGGGAACGGGAGCAGCAGCGGGGGGGGTCGGTTCCTGCACCGGGAGGCTGACCATGGACCGGGGAATCGGTCCGTGCACGGGGGGCTGCAAGGGCGGGGTCCGCCCGTATAGCGGGGTCTGCACCGGGGGGGTCTGTCCGTGCACCGGAGGGGGCACGGGAGTCTGCCCGTGCACCGGGGTTTGCACCGGCGGGTGCACCGGAGGTCTGCCCGTGCACCGGGGTCTGGACCGGAGGGTGCACCGGGGTTTGCACCGGGGATTTGGTCTGTGCACCGGGGGGGCTGCATCGGGGGTCCATCCGTGCACTGGGGGTCTTTCCGTTACCGGCGGCGGCACCAGAGGATCGGTCCGTGCACCGGCGGCTACCCCGGGGGTCGGTCCGTGCACCGAAGGGTCTATCTGCAGACCGGGGGCTGCACCGGGGGGAGGCATTTGGTGCACGGGGGCGCGGGGGTGGCCCGGTCCGTGCACCGGGAGTTGTACCGGGAGGTCGGAGCGCTCAAAGCGGGGGGAACGGGGACACGCGCTGGGACCTCCGCGCAGCGGGGGGGACGGGGCCGCGCTGCGGGGCTGGGGCGAGCGGCGGCTGCCGCCTACCGGGGAACGCGGCGCCGCTCACACCGCCCACCCACGGTGCTGCCCCCCCACGCGCGTACGCCGGGGTTTCACACGTGGTGTCCCCGTCTCGGTCGCCCCGTCGCGGTCTCCGGGTCCCGCTGCGGCAGGGCCGGACCGGTGCGTGTCCCCGGGACCGGGACGGGGTTCGGGGCGCGCCGCTTGGCCGTGCCCGCGCGTCCTGAGTCCCCACGCCGCCATCTGCCCGCCGGGGCCGTGCTGACACCGTGTGCGTGCCCCCACTGTCCCCGTCCCCCCGCAAACCCCCGTGTCCCCACCGCACCGCACCGGCGGCCGCGCTCCCATCCCGCACACCGCCCCTCCAGCAGGCGGCGGGAGAGGCAGCGTGGGGGCGCTCTGCCCGCCCTCTCGCTCGTCCTTTCGCACTGCCCTCTGGGAAGTGTAGTCGCGGCGCGCCCCGCCCCTTCCGCGCCGCCGGGGCGGAAACTACATTACCCAGAGGGCGCCGCGCGGGAGGGGCGGGGCTATGGCGGTGTGGGCGGGGCGCGGGGCCACGCGCGGGGGCGGGGCGGGGCCATGGCCGCGCGCTCCCGGGGGCACCGGGTGGGCACCGGGACGGGAGCGGGGGCGGCGCCGGGACGGGAGTGAGCCCGAGCGGGCTGGGGGCGACCGGGCCGCGGCTGCGGGGCGCGAAACTGGGGCCGGACCGGGCTCGGGGCGAGCGAACCGCGGCCGGTAGCGGGATGCTCCGTGACGCCGCCTTTGCCGCTCGCAGGGTCCCGACCGCGCCGGCTCCGACACGGGGCTCCACTCCCCCCGCACCTCCCTCCGCCGGGACGCACCGGGCGAGGGGTCGGACGGTGACTCCGAGACCCCCAGCTCGGGTGTGACCCCCGGCCAGGAGGAGGAGGAGGAGGAGGAGGATGAAGGCCACCAGGTGAGGCTGCAATGTCCCCAAACCCGGTGGGATTTGGGGCCCACGCTGCCCCGCCGTGACCCCGCCCGCTGTCCCCCGTCCGTGTCCCCGCAGTGGCGGGTGGGTGACGCCTGCAGCGTGGTCTGGGGGGGGGACGGGCTGCTGTACCCCGCGCACCTACGGGCGCTCGACCCCGTCTCCGGCACCTGCCTGGTGGAGTTCGACGGCTACGGCAACACTGAGGAGCGGGCGCTGGCCCATCTCCTGCCCCCCTGCCCCGGCGCCTGGGGGGAGACTGACGCCCCGCAGGGTGGGGGTCCCCGCCGGCCCAGCACCCCCTCGTCATGGGAGCCCCCCCCGGGCGCCAGGAGGAGGAAGGGCAAGCAGGCGCCCCGCTCCCCACGGCCCCCCGAGGTGAGTGCCTGCCACCCCCCCAGTTTTGGGGCACCCCATGCCCCCCCCATCTCTCCCTAAGGGGCTGGGGGTGCTGCCGGCAGGTGATGCCCCCGCCGTGGCCACCGACCCCGCTGCGCGCCATGTGGGAGGAAGTGGAGGAGGAGGAGGCCCTGACCGCGATGCTGATGTCCTGGTACATGAGCGGGTACCACACCGGCTTCTACGTGGTACGGCGGGGGGCAAGAGGTGAATGGGATGGGTGGGGGGAAGGAGAGGGACCCCCTGGTGACCCCCCACTCGTCTGTGCCTCAGGGTCTCCGGGAAGGCCGGGCAGAGGCTGCCAAGTCCCCCTCGAGGCCACGCCACAGGGAGAAGAAGCCCCCACACAGTTAGGAAGGGAGGTGAGTTTGGGGACCTCCCTGGTTCCCTGGGCAGGGTCCTGCTCTCAAATTGCCACCCTGCTTGGGGGGGACACGGGGACGAGGGGGCTGGAATACCCCATTGCCCCCTCCCTGCTGCTCACCCGTTTCTCTTCCCCCCCAGCTGGATCCGCCCCCCACCGGTGGGGCAGCCGTGGGGCAGCACCGCGCTCCCACTCCCCCCTCGTGTGGGGAGGGGGCTGCTCCCCCGGGGGGTCCTGGCTGCAGGGACAAGGACAACAGGCTCCCGCTGCTGCAAGCAGCTCTGCATCAGAGCTGCGACCCCCCCTCTGTCCCCCCGCCTGTCCCCAGCACTGTCCCCTCCTTTGGAATAAAGCTGTTTGTGAGACCTATGTGTCAGCCTGTCTGTGCTGTCCCCAAAGGGACCGTCGGCTGTGCCAACGCCGCGCTGGCGGCCGGGACGTGCCGGGATGAGCCACGTCGCAGCCGTGTTTGCTCAGGGAATTGGCGGTGTGGCCTGTGCCCCGCTGCGGGGCTGGGGGGGCAGCCCTGGGGGGGCCTCTGCACCCGCCAGCTCTCAGGCTGCTCTGGCGGGACGTGGCACTGACGTGTGTCCCGCCGGCTCGGGGACACATGCGTCCCAGGGGACGCATCTCCCGGGGATGTGTCCCCCTGTCCGGCTTGATGTCAGCAGCGACGTTTGGGGGGGGGTACACACATCTGCACCCCGTCTGCGTCAGCGGGTGTTTGCCCACGTTGGTGGCTGCGGGGTGGTGGGGGGTATAAATCCGGCCGAGCCGGGCACATCCCTGAGCATCCAGGGACGCGTCCAGCATGGGGAGCGCGTGGCTCTGCCTGCTCTGCCTGGCCGCCCTCGGCCTCGTCCTGCTGGGCACCGCGGAGCCGGCACCGGCGCTCCAGCCGGCACAGAGCCCGCCCGGGCAGAGCCGGGGCGAGCTGGAGCTGGTAAGGGACCATTGGACTGATGTCTGCGGGGGACGGGGCCACCAGCAGCCCCCGCTCAGCTCTGGGGCACCTCGGGGCACTCCTGCTGCCCCGGTTTGGGGGCTGGTCCTGGCTGTGCCGGGGCGTCCCTGCGGTGTTGGGCAGGGGGCGGCTGAGCCCTGGCCTCTGGTTTCCATTGCTGCAGGTGGAGACGCTGCAGGAGGTGCTGGAGAAGCTGGGGAGCCGGGAGCTGCCGACGGTGGAGAAGAGGCTGAGCTGGGTGCCCTTGGTACGGCCGGGCTGGGGGGCGGTGGGTGCTCAGGGTGGGCCAGACCCCAATGCTGGAACTGGACCCTGCGAGTGGGGGTCATGGGGGTCCAGCCCTGGCGGGGGGGCCAGGTTGATGGTGCCGTCCCGCAGTGCGAGGCCGGGGAGCCGTGTGCCGTGCGCAGGGGCGCTCGCATCGGGAAGCTCTGCAGCTGCCCCCGCGGCACCGCCTGCAACTTGTTCGTCCTCAAGTGCTCCTGAGGGACCGGGGACAGCGGGGACGCCGGGGACGCCACCACCCGCCGTGATGCTGCTGGCCCAGCCTGTGGTCTGCGCAGGAGAGGGGGAGCCGTGGCCCCCAGCACCCTTGGGTGCCCGGGGCTGGGGGGTGCGGGTCTCCTGGTCTGGGGCTTTATTAAACGACTTGGATTCTCACTGCTGCCGGCTCTTTGGGGGGTTCTGGGGTGCTGGGCAGGGGGATCCCATCCTGTGGGGGGCACTGAGGTGGGGTGTGTGGTGGGGAGTGGGAAGGGGGACAGTGTGTGGGGACTGAGAGCCGGTCCTGGAGCAGGGTGGGGTGTGGTTGGCCCAGCACCGTTTATTCCTGATCTGCTGGAGAAGCAGTTTGGGAACGGAGGCCGAGGGCAGGGGGTGAGGGGGGCTGCACAGCCCAGCCCCATCCTGCTCCGTCCTGCACCACACAGCCCGGGCTGCCCCATGGCTGCCCGGCCCCACACTGCACTGTGCTCACTGCACAGCCCCTGGCTGCACTGTGCGACCCCCGCACCACACAGCGCTTCACTGCACAGCATGTGCCTCGCACTGCACCCCGCTGCATCACGTACCCCTAGCTCTGCAGTGCACTGCACAGCCCCATCCCCATGCTGCCTCCCATCACTGCACCGCCCTGCAACCCTCACCCCCAGCTCCACACTGGCCTGCGTGCCCCTTGCATTGCACTGCACTGCACTGCACTGCACTGCACTGCACTGCACTGCACTGCACTGCACAGCCCTGCGCGGGCAGCGGACCCCACCACAGCGGCCCCACCCCGCCATTGCCCCTTTAAGGCCTCCCCGCCCTCCCCTCCTCCTCCCCGTCTTTTTCCCCGCCGCGACGCCCCATTGGCCGGCGGTGACATCAGTGGGCGGGGTTTGGCGGCGCCGCGGGGGCGTGGCCCGGCGCGGCGGGCGGGGGCGCCGAAGATGGCGGCGGCGGCGGCGGTTCGGGCCGCGGGGGCTGCGGGGGGCGCGGGCCGGGCGGCGGCGGCGGCTCCTCCGGTTCCGGCTCCGGTTCCGCCTCCCGGCCCCGCCGCGGGGCCGCGCCGCTACTCGCTGCTGGCCATCGTGGGCGGCGGCTGCCACCGGCCCGGCCTGCTGGCCGCCGCGCTGCAGCAGCTGGAGCGAGGTGAGCCCGGGGGGGCCCCCGGTGCGGGCCCGCGGGACGGGGCCTCCCCCGCGCGTGATGCTGCGGGACCCGCTAGCCCGGGGGTGCCCCCTCCTTGTCCGGGATCTGACCCGTCCCACCCCTCACGGGCCCTCCCAGTCCGCCCCCTCCCGCCCCGGGTCTCCAGGGTCGGGAATCCCAAGTTCTGCTCCCACCCCAGGTCCAGACCCCCAGGATCTGCCCCCCCCCGCCCCTCCAGACCCTCGGGATCTGCCCCTTTTGCTGCCCCAGACCCTTTGGATCTGTCCCCCTAAACCCCCAGGATCTGCCCCCCTGAACCTCCAGGATCTGCCCCCCCAAAGCTCCTGTATCTGTTCCCCCTAAACCCCCAGAATCTGCCCCCCCAGACCTTGGGGATCTGCCCCCCTAAATCCCCAGGATCTGCCCCCCCAGACCTTGGGGATCTGCCCCACTAAACCCCCAGGATCTGCCCCCCCAGACCTTGGGGATCTGCCCCACTAAACCCCCAGAATCTGCCCCCCCAGACCATGGGGATCTGCCCCCCTAAATCCCCAGGATCTGCCCCCCCAGACCTTGGGGATCTGCCCCCCTAAACCCCCAGGATCTGTCCCCCTCAAAGCCCCTGGATCTGCCCCCCTAAATCCCCAGGATCTCCCCCCACAGACCCCTGGGATCTGCCCCCCTAAATCCCCTGAATCTGCCCCCTCAACCCCCAAGATCAGTCTCAGGCTGTGACAGCAGAGCAGCCTGTGCTGGAGCAGATCCCCTAAATCACAGAGGGGGGACATGTCACCAGGACTGCCCTGTGTCCCCCCCAGCACCCAGCGAGGGCAGGACCGAACCCCGCCAGCCCCGAGCAGCGAAACCGCCCAAAAAACGGCCCCAAACTGCAAAAACCGCCCCAAACGGGCCCCAACCCCTCGCCCGGCGCCTTGTGCAAAATTTGTGCAACCCCCCCGCGGCCACCCCGCCGGTTACGCCATCGCCCGCCGCTTGGCCGGGCCGTTGGCGGGACCGATTGTGGCCACGCTGGGTGGCCCCTGCAGTGGGGGGGGCTGGTAGCCCCTCAAATCCCCCCCCAAAGAGGTCCTGGGTGTTTTTGGGGCTGCACCTTGGGGTTCCTGACCCCGCTCTGGGACACCCGCACCGGTGCCAAATCCTCAAATCTTCCGACACCGTTAATTCCTTTAATTGCCGGCTCTGACGAGGTGCGCCCGGGGGCCGGGGTTTTGGGTTTTGGCAGAGCCGGTGCTGCCGTGAGTCACCGCGCACGGTGCTCGCCCGCTGTGCAGCCGCTCGGTGCATCGGCCGGGGCTTGGGGACTTGCTGGGGTGTCCCCAAAGCACCTTAGGGTGACATCGGAGGGGGGGACCAGGGTGGACATGGGGGACACAGTCCCCACGCTGCTGCTTCTTCTATAAACCACGTGGGTGCTGCGGTGTGTGCTGGTGGGTGCTAACGGGGCTGAGTCTTTCTTTGGTGTCCCCCCCCTCCCCTCTTTTTTTTTTGGTGTCCCCTCCCCAAAGGAATCCGCTCCTGGGACATCGATCTCACCTCCTGCAACCTGGACGAGCAGCTGAAGCTCTTTGTGTCCCGCCACTCGGCCACTTTTTCCAGCATCGTGAAAGGTAAAAAAGGGCCCCCCCCCCAGCACTTTTTAATTGGTGGGATGTGGGAAACCCTCTGGCCGTGTTGGGAACAGGCTTTGCTTTGTGGCCCCCCCCCAGCCAAGCCCCGTGATCCCCCCCACGTGAGAAGCCGCTTCCTTCACCCAGCCCGGGGCGATTTCCCATGGAAAAAAGGTCTCCGGTGGGTCCTCGCTTGTTTAGGAAGGGGGGGTGCAGCCCCAAGACCCCCCTGGCAGCGCCCAGGGCTTGCTGCGCTGCTCGGAGGGGACAGGAGAGGCTCCCCCAGCCTGTCCCCCTGCTTTTTCCTTCCCCCCCTATGGCAGGAAGGACATGGGAAACGTGTCCCCGGGCTCAGCGGATCCGCTGGCCCCGTGGTGTCCGGCAGCGGGATGGTGACTGTCCCTGTTCTGCGGGGGGAGTGTCCCCGTGTCCCCCCCCATCCCATCTCCACGGGATGAGGCAAGTGTGGGGTGCAGCCCCGTGGTTTTGGGCAGGCAAGGGGTGACCGCGCTGGGTCCCCGCAGGTCAGCGGACCCTCCACCACCGTGGGGATGTGCTGGAGACCCTGGTGCTGCTCAACCCCTCTGACAAGTCCCTGTGTGATGAGGTGAGCCCCGGGGGGGCGGGGGGGCCGTGGGACAGAGCGCGGTGACATCCTCACGTCCCCTGTGTCCCCTCAGCTGCGGAACCTCATCACCGACGTGTCGCAGCACAAGCTGCTGGTGTTTGCTGGCCCCTGCGTGGAGGAGACGGGGGAGCTGATGCTGCAGACGGGCTCCTTCTCCCTGCGGGATTTCATCCAGATCTTCACCGACAAGGAGGTGCGGAGCTGGGGACACCCCGGGGGGGACCCGCCTGCCCCCCCGGCTCCTGCTGGTGTACGGGGTGGGCTGCGGGCTGGCGGGGCCGGAACGAGCGTCTGCTCACGTTCTCCGGCGTCTCGGCACGGAGAGGGAGGCTCGTCCAGCCGTCTGCACCGCAGCAGCCGCACCGGCACATCCCCCCCGGGGCTTTGTGGGGGGGCGATTGGCCACGTCCTGGTCCTGAGCAGCAGCTGGGGGTGGGCACAAATGGGGGACCCCCGGGGAAGGGGTGCGCTGTGCTTGCTGAAGCGGGGGCGCTGAGGCCGGGCACCCCCGGTGCGCCGCACTCCGCCTGAAGCTCTGTCCCTGTCCCCCCTCACAGGTAGGGGACATCCTGAGCTCCGCAGCCCCCTCGGCCAAGGCCACGCTGACCATCAGCTGCCCCGATTTCGGGGAGTGGAGGGACGCGGGGCTGGACCATCACAACCTGCAGGACTTCATCGAGCTGCGCTACAACCCGGGCTGCGTCCTGCCCGCCATGGAGGGGCTGGAGGAGTTCATGGAGTATCTGTCGGAGTCCCTGGAGCCCCAGTCCCCCTTCGACCTCCTCGAGCCCCCCACCATGGTCGGCTTCCTCAAGCTCTCCAAGCCCTGCTGCTATATCTTCCCGGGCGGGAGAGGGGACTCGGCTTTTTTTGCCGTCAACGGCTTCAACGTTCTGGTTAACGGTGGTTCCAACCCCAAATCGTCCTTCTGGAAGCTGGTGCGGCACCTGGACCGTGTCGACTCCATCCTGGTGACGCACGCGGGGACGGACAGCCTGCCCGGCGTCAACAGCTTCTTGCAGAGGAAACTGGCCGAACTGGAGGAGGATCCGTCCCAGGGCTCGCAGGGCACTGGGGGGGACTGGGCCAAAAACCTCATCTCCCCCGAGCTTGGCGTCGTCTTCCTCAACGCTTCCGAGAAGCTGAAGGCCATCGAGGGCAACTCCCGGGTGCTGAAGAGCTGCGACGAGGCTGCCCTGACCCTGCACTACCTGGAGAAGTTGGGGATCCGTCCCAACCCGCTGGCCCGGGACAACGGGCCCCGCGCCGAGCCCACCGTCCTCTTCCAGAAGATGGGGGTGGGCCGGCTGGACATGTACGTCCTCAACCCCGTGAAGGGCACCAAGGAGCTGGAGTTCCTGCTGCAGCGGTGGGCGGGGGACAGCAGCTACCCCAGGGAGCAGGACCTGCCGCTGCAGTGCCTGACGTCCGTGTGCGCCCTGCTCGTCTGGCACCCCGTCAGCCCCAGCGAGAAGATCATCCGCGTCCTCTTCCCCGGCTGCACCCCCCAGGGCCGCATCCTGGAGGGGCTGGAGAAGGTGAAGCACCTGGAGTTCCTCAAGCATCCTGTGGTCACCAAGAATGACTTGAAGGGGACACCGGGGTCCCAACCGGAGAAGCTGCTCAAGCAGAAGAGGGCGGAGAGCAAGGAGAGCCTGAAATCGGCTTCCAAGCTCAGCTTGGTGGACGCCGGGATGCCGGCGCCGAAGGAGAAGGCTCCACCAAAAGCGGAGAGGAAGGAGGTGAAGGTTGGGACCAAGGAGAAGCCCAAACCCCTGGGGGAGATGGCCAGAGCGGGGTCGGAAGAGGAGAAAGCCAAGGATGCTCGGGCCAAGCTGGACTCTTCCCTGGAGAAGCTGAAGGCGGATACGAAGCCAAAGCTGAGCAAGGAGAAGGTGGCGCCCAAGAAGGAGCCCGTCCCCCGCAAAGAGGAGAAGAAGCCGCTGAAGAAAGAGGAGGGGGCCGAGGCCAAGAAGGAGGTGAAGGTGCTGAAGAAGGAGGTGAAGGCCGAGCCGCTGCGCAAGGAGAGCAAAGCAGAGGCCAAGGCTCCTGCCAAGGCGCCGGTGCGGAAAACGCCGGTGCCAGAGCCTCGCAAACCCCTGGCCAAGGCTGGCAGCATCAAGAAACCACCCCCCAAAAAGGAGCCGGAGAAGCCCAAGGGCAAAACCCCCCGGGAGGGAGGTGCCAGGAAGGAGCCGGGGGCGTCGGATGGCTCCAAATCCTCGTCCCCCGAGGAGATGCTGCTGGAGGCTGAGCGGGGCCGTGAGGCTGCCTCGCCGGGGGCCGCCGGGAGGAGGAGGAAGGAGGAATCCACGGATGAAGGCATCACCACGGCAGAGAGCGAGCTGGAGCCCTCACCAATGGAGAACGGGGGCACCGGGGGACAAGGGGACCCGTCCTGCCTGGAGAACGGCCTGGAGGACCCCGACAGCCCCCAGCGGTTCCGCCACCTGGAGAACAGCCCCCTGCGAGCCGTGTGCCCCCCCTCGCCCCTGGCCAGGACCCCCAAGAGCGACCGCAGCGTCAACTTTGACCTGACACCCACCGGGATGCTCAACCACGGCCCCGAGGGCGGCGAGGACGCCTGCGGCAGCTCCGAGGAGAAGACGCTGGAGATGATGTCCCCGGCCAGCTCGGGGCCAGCCAGCGCCGGCCACACGCCCTTCCACCAGTCACCGGTGGACAACGGCGCCGAGGAACCGGGCGGCAACCGGCAGCCGAACCCTTGGGCAGCGGGCGGGGGCAAAGCCGCGCAGGACGGCGCCGCGCAGGAGAAGCAGGCGGGCTGCTTGTCCCTCAGCCCCTTCAAGGACGACGTCCCCGACGTGTCCCCAACCATCACCACCCCCTCGCTGCCGGCCGAGGTGGGGTCCCCGCACTCCACCGAGGTGGACGAGTCGCTCTCCGTGTCCTTCGAGCAGGTGCTGCCGCCTGTCAGCGAGTCCCCGCCGGAGGACGGCAGGCGGTCCCGGGGGGCCGGGGGGACACCGGAGCCAGAGGCCACCAAGGGTGGGTTGTCACTGCCACTGCGGCCGTGCCACCACCCGCCGCGGGCTGACGGTGACGTGGTGGCACGGCCGGGCCGCCGCGCCGACTCGCCCCACGACGTGGACCTGTGCTTGGTGTCCCCCTGCGAGTTCGAGCATCCCAAATCGGAGCGGTCGCCCTCGGCCGCCGCCAGCCCCCGGGAGCCGTCGGACAGTGACCCGTCGCAGGAGCTGGTGCCACCGCGGGGCCGCCCCCCCCAGCCGGCGGGCGAGACGCCCCCCACCTCCGTCAGCGAGTCGCTGCCCACCCTGTCCGACTCTGACATCCCTCCGGCCACCGAGGACTGTCCCTCTCTCCTGGCTGACGGGCTGGAGTCAGACGAGGACTCGGAGCAGCCCCCCCGCAGCACAGCCAGGGTCCGGGACCCCCTCCCGGCCCCCATGAGGGACCCGTGTCCCCTCCCCGCCCAGCCGGGCATCTGCATGGTGGACCCCGAGGCGCTGCCGGCCGGGAAGAAGGAGCCCCCCGCTGGCAAGGTGAAGAGGACCCCGTCCCGTGTGGGCTCGGCGCCCGCCACCCCCAGAGCCGAGCCCTCCCGCCACCCCACGCTGCCCCCCAAGGCCAAGGGTGCCGCCAGCTCGGGCCGTGACACTGGGGACAAGGCCAAGCTGCCCCTTGGGGACAAGAAGGGTCTCGCCGGCGGGGACACCCGCACCCCGGGGACAATGCGCGGCGCTGGAGCCCGGACGGCGGCGGGGGCTGGCAGAGCGTCACCAGCAGGTACGGGGCTGGGGGGGACACAGGGGTCCTGGTGTCCCCATGCCGGCGCAGCTGGGAGGCACCACAGTGGGGTGGGGGGCTTGGGGGGGCTGTTGCTCACACCTCCCGTCCCCCCATCCCGGCAGGCACACGGGCAACGGCGCCCCCGGGCCCCCCTGTCTACGTGGACCTGGCGTACCTGCCCGGCTCCTGGAGCGCCCGGACGGTGGATGAGGAGTTTTTCCGGCGCGTGCGGTCCCTGTGCTACGTGGTGAGCGGGGACGACCACCTGAAGGAGGGGGTCCTGCGCCCCCTCCTCGACGCCCTCCTGGCTGGCAAGCACCAGTGGGGCACTGACACCCAGGTGAGAGCCCCCCCGCAGAGCTGAACATGAGCCCGTGTGTGCCCAGGTGGCCAAGAGGCCACCAGCATCCCGGCTGGTACCAGCACCGGTGTGGCCAGCGGGACCAGGGCAGCGACCATCCCTGTGCTGGGCACTGGGGAGGCCAAACCGCGAATCCTGGGGGCAATTTTGGGCCTCTCATGCCAAGAAAACCCTTGAGGTGCTGGAGCGAGTTGAGAGAAGGGAACGGAGCTGGTGAGGGGCTGGAGCACAAGGGTGATGGGAGCGGCTGAGGGAGCTGGGGGGTTTAGCAAAGAAATGGCCTCAGGTTGCGCCAGGGGAGGTTGAGGTTGGATCTGGGGAACAATTTCTTCCCCAAAGGGCTGTGGGGCATTGGAACAGGCTGCCCAGGGCAGTGCTGGAGTCACCATCCCTGGAGGGGTTGGACAGACGGACATGAGGTTCTCAGGGACATGGGGCAGTGCCAGGGGGGTGGGGTATGGTTGGACTCGATCTTAAAGATCTTTTCCAACCACAATGATCCTCCGATTCTATGGTTTGGTGACGTGGTGACTATCCCCCAGGTGACCCTGATCCCCACCTTCGACTCGCTGGTGATGCACGAGTGGTACCAGGAGACCCACGACCGGCAGCAGGAGTTGGGCATCACGGTGCTGGGCAGCAACAGCACCGTGGCCATGCAGGACGAGACCTTCCCCGCCTGCAAGGTGGAGTTCTGAGGACCAGGGGGGCTGTGGCGTGGGCTTCATCCCCACCCTCCTCCTCCTCCGCGAACCCCCCTCTCCATCCCTCCAGGGCTGCACCGGCCGCTGTGGCTCAGAGGGGAGGGAGAGGAGGGTCTGCTGGTGGGGGCGGATGGGCTTGTGGTCCCCCAGCACCCCCAGGACTGGCGGGGGGCTCCCCGCAGCACCCACACTCCGCACACGCCGCGTGGTTCCCGCATGCCCACCCCTCGCTCTGCACCCACCGCCGTCACGGGGGGGTGGGTGAGGGACCAGCTGGGGTGACGCTGCCTTTTGGGGGGGGCAGGATCCACCCCCCCATCCCCTGGTTCTGAGCCATTTCCCAGCCCCAGCCGTGCTCGATTTAACAGGGTAAATTTTGTCATTTGCTGCCCCTACCCCCTCCATGGACAAGCCACTACTGCCGCCCCCCCATACCCACAACCCCGGCCCTCGGGGGGGCCTGTTCCCCTTTCTGGGGGGGGGCACCGGGCTGGGATAACCGGGGTTCCTGGCCCCGGGTTCACGGGGCTGCAGCGGCTGCTCCTCCAGCACTACAGCCCTGGGGCTTTGTCCCCAGCACTGTCCCCCACCCCCAGCACGGCTGGACCCCCCCCATGTGCAGCAGCTGCGGGGGGGGCACTGTCCTCTCTGCTGAGACCTGACAGCTCGCTGCACCGATGGCACCCACCCACAACCCCTCGAGTTGCTGGAAGGCTGTTACAAATTGCACGTGATGTTTGTTTTTTTAAGGGGATTTGTGAGCAGAGATTGGGGGGGGAAGCCGGCCCGGGGTGGGGGGGGGGACAGGACCTGTGTCCCCCCCCTTCCATCCCGGCTGCGGCAAACACTAACCCGTTTTGTAGGAGGCTCCTTACTGGCTCTTTTTGTAATGACTTTTTAAGAAAAAAAGGGAAAAAAAAAAAAAGAAAGAAAACAAACAAACAAAAAAGTGAAAACTGAACAAACCAAACCTGTTCTGGCGGGAGGTTATTTATCTGTGGCCCCCCTGGCCCCCCCTGCCCTGGGTACCAGCTGGCGGCCGCGGGGGCTTTTACCTTGGATTGTATCGTCCTATGTGTTTGGGGAGTGGGGGGGACTGAATGTTTCACCTTTAGTGCTTTATATATTTTTTTCTTAGCTGGAGGCTGGTTTGGAGGTTGGCGGGTGGCAGGGGGACTGTCCCCCCCCACCCGTGGACGCCACAGTGCTCCCTGTCTTGCACGCCACGTTCCCGTTCGGCAAATGTGTTGAAAACGAGCATTAAAGAGAAGATAACTCCCGGCTGCACTCTGTCTCCTGTTTGGGGGGGATTTTGGGGGAGGTCCTTGTGTTGGTGGGGTGGGCTGGGCTGGGTGCCACTGGGGGAGCCCTGGGGTGCTGTGGGGGGTTGGGGGTGGGGGGGTCTAGGCTGGGTTGGGCTCAGCCCTGGTGGGGGGACAGTGGGAGAGAACCTGGGGGGGTCCAGGACATCGTCTGGGGGGGGTTGGAGAGGGGTTGGGGGGGCAGCTGTGCTGCGGGGCTGGTGCAGCAGCGCTGCTGAGGATGGATGCAGGGTTGCCATGACAACCGCATCCCCATCCCCGCCACCCCCGGCCCGCAGAGCGGGGGCTGCAGCCCCCGCGCTTTGCCCCCACACGCTCGGCACGGGGTGGGGGGGGGTGTGGGCGGTTCTGGGGGGGTTGAAGCCTCCCTGGTGCTGCAGGAGGGGGTCCAAGGGCCCGGGCTCCAGCTGAGCCCCCACCCTGTGGGGTCAGCCTGAGCCTGGCAGGACCAGGGAAGCAAAACCCTCCACCCACCCTCTGCCACCCCCCCAGCTCCCCCCCCCCCCAGCCACCCCCAAAACCTCCCTGTCCCCAAAATCTCTGTCCCCAGCACCTTCCTGCCCCCAGGCCCTTTGCTCTGGCAGCGGGGCCGTGGCAGCGTCTCAGGGTGCGGGGTGCTCCTCGGGGGTCCTGCGGCGGGGGGGGGGTGTCACTCCGTGGTGACTCCCAGTGCTGGGGCGGGGGGGCCGGGTCTGTCACTGTCACTGTCCCACAGGGCCCCTCTGAGCCCCCAGCTCCGCCACCGTTGGCTGTGGCACCCTGGCTGGCGCGGGGCCGGGTCCCCATCTCGGGTGGGGGGTTGTTTGTGGTTGGAAAGACCCCCCCGGTCTCCCCCCCCGGGCAGCCCCCGCTTCCCCCGGCCGCTCCCGCTCCCCGCCCCGCAGCTGCGCTGCGGCCGCTCCGGTGTCAGCCGGAGCCGGGGCATGAGCTCAGCGGGTGCGAGGCACCGGCTGGCACCGGCGGGGGCGGCTGCACCGGGGGCTGGCCCGGGGGTGCGGTTGCAGCCGTCGGGCGCGGGTGCGGGGGGGTGCGGTAGCACCTTTAGCACCGGGCACAGCGGCACCGGGAGCTCTGGGGGACCGGGAGCCCGGGAGGGTGGCAGCCCCGGGGATGGTGGGAGCCCCAGGGCCGTGGTGCCAGTGCGGGGATCTCTGTGCCCGCCACGCATCGCCCCCCGCATCCCCTCCCAGTTCGAGGGGCGGCGGCCGCTTTAAAAATGCAAATCACCCCCCTCCCCGCGCGCGGCGCGGCGGCGTCCTGGCCAATGAGAGGCGGCGGCCGCAGGCTGCGGTAACCGCTACCGGGAGCGGTGACCAATAGCGAGGCGGCGCGGCAGGAGGGGGCGTGGCCCGCGGCTCCCCCCGCCCTCGGCGCGGTCCCGGCGCGGAGCGCGCGTCCCGGAGCGGGCGCGGGGCGGCGGCGGAGCGGAGCGGGGCGGGGGCGGCCCCGCAGGTGAGTGCGGCCCCGCCGGGCCCGGGTCCCGCGGCCGCCCGGTCCCGCCCGCGGAGCAAAGAGCGACCCCCGGCCCTGCCGTACCGGAGCGGGGTGCAGCCCCCCGGTCCCACCGTGCAGCCCCCGCCGCTCCCGCGCGGTGCGAGGGCGCAGCCCCCCCGCTGCAGCATCCCCCTCCCCGGGGCTGGGGTGCAGCCCCGCGCCCCGCCTCCTTAGCAAGAGCCCTCCCGCTCTGCTCGCCGCTGCAGCGCACCCCGCCCTGGGGGCCGGGGCAACCCCCGGTGCCCCCTCCCCAATAGAAGCCCCCCTTTCCCCGTGCAACGGGGCAGCCCCCTCTACCGAAAGCGCCGTTCCCGGTGCTGCGGGCAGCCCCCCACCGCGAGCCCCCCGCTGCAGGTGCAGGGCTCGGCTCGGCGCTTTCCCTCCTTTTTTTTTTTTTTTTTTGGGAGGGGGGGTGCATCTGTACCCCTGTGCACACCCCGACTCCCCCGCGGTGCTTCTCCCTCCAGCAGACCCACTAGCGGCGGAGTGTGGGGGTGCACAGACCCCCCCGCCCCGCAACCCCCCCCCTCACTGAGCACCCCCGGCCCGGGCAGGTGCAGCCGTTCCCCGAGCCGGGCGGGATCCGGCGCCCCCCAGAGCGCCCCCCGCACCCCTGGGGGGGCCGCCCGCGTCCCCCGCTCCCCGCTCCGCTGAAGGTCACCGCTGCGGGTGGCCGGGGCCGCCCGGCTGGGGGGCGCGGGGGGTCCCGGGGGGTCCATGCCGCAGCCCGGCGGGATGCCGCACCCCCCCGCACCCCCCGGCCCGCTCGGGGACTCGGTGGCCGCTGCCACCTCCGGGGACTTTGGCCGGTGGCGGCGGGTTCGCGGTGTCTGCGGCCGCTCGTGACCGGCGGCGGGTCGGGGTCCGGGGGGCCCTGAGTCCCCCCCGGTGCTCCCCCAGCCCCGCTTCCCCTCCAGCCCCGCGGGGGGGCCGCGCTGAGCCCGCCCCGCTCAGACACAGGTGGCTGAGCCTGTGCGGAGGGTACGGCCGGATCGGGGGAGCAGGAGCGGGGTTTGGGGGGCTGCGGCTGCCCTGACCCCCTTCTTTCTCCCCCCAGACGCCCGGCGTGCAGCAGGATGATCGGGGGGGCCCCGCGAGCCCCCCAGCAGCCCAGGGTGAGTGGGGTCCCCCCCTCCCCCGTCACACCAACCTCCAGCCACGCACGATTTTTTGGTTTCCTGTTTTTCTCCAGTGCATGATGGGGAGCAGGGCTGGGGGGGCACAGCCTGGGGGTCCCCCCGTCTGAGTGCTGGGGGGCTGCTCCGGCAGGTGACCCCCGGCACGACTGGGTGCATTCGGGGTTCGGGCCGGGGGGAGGCGTATGTCTGGGTCCCCGTTTCTGGGGGGAAGGGGTAGGCCGGGCAGGGGGGGTGGTTTTCGGGGGGTGGGGGCCCCCCGGCACGGCCGGGCCAGGAGCAGCCGCCGTCACGCAGCAGCCGCTCATTTATTATTTAGCTGCGTATCTGGTGTCAGGCCCCAGCGCTGCCCGGGTGGCCCCCCCGGCCCCCCCGGGGTGCTGCCCGCCGTGGGGAGGGGGCCGCAGCGGTGGGGGGGGGCACGGGGGAGCCTGCGGTTTCCATGGCCACGGGGCTGCGCTTGCCCAGCAAAACCGATAAATAGCGGCGGGTGCAGGCGTGGTGCGGGGGGGTCCGTGCCAAACCCCCCCGGTAAGGGCCAGGTGTGTCCCCAGGGCGCCGGGAGCTGAGCTGCGGGTCCCCGCGCCGCCGTCCCCCCCCCCCCCTCCAAGATGTCCTACTTCACCGAGCACTTCTGGGTAAGCCTGGACCCCCACCCATGGGTGCCCCCCACCCTCTGGGGCTTGCTGCGGGGAGGGGTTCATCGCCACCGGTCATTTTGCAAGGCCCGACGCCTCCGTTAACGCTGCCAATTAATTGCTGAGGGAAGGGGGGAGCGATGGGTGCGAGTACCCGTGGGTCCCCTGGCCGTGGTGACGTTCCTGTCCCCACGGGGCTCCCCATCCCGGCACCGGGGGGGGGAGTTGGCAGCACCACGAGGCGCGGCCGGTGCTTCCTGGTTCGGCTCTGCCGGGGTTTGGCAGCCGCCGGCATCTTCCTCTTCCCCCTGCCTCAGTTTCCCCTGTGCACCCCGAAATGTTTCCACCCCAAATGGTGCTTGGTGCCAGCGGGTGCTCCTGGTGGTGTCACCATCCTGCGGGGGGAGTCCCCATGCCATGTGGTGCTGCGGGATTTTGGTTGCTGAAGGTGGCCCCCCCACCAGGGCGAGAAGAACCACGGCTTCGACGTGCTCTACCACAACATGAAGCACGGGCAGATCTCCACCAAGGAGCTGGCCGACTTCGTCCGTGAGAGGTACCGGGCTGGGGGGGCGGCCATGGGGGGGTCCCGGCATCGCCAGGCGCTGTCCCCAGCGCCCCCTCCCCACTGTCCCCAGAGCTGCCATTGAGGAGAACTACGCCAAGGCCATGGTGAAGCTGTCGAAGATGGCCACCAACGGCACCCAGCTGGGGTAAGGGGGGGTCTCGGGGGTCCGGAACACCCTGAGTGGGGGTGGGACACCCTGCTCATTGCTGCCCCCCCCCCCCCCCCCCCGCCCGCCCAGGACTTTCGCGCCGCTCTGGGAGGTTTTCCGCATCTCCTCGGACAAGCTGGCCCTCTGCCACCTGGAGCTGATGAAGAAGCTCCACGACCTCATCAAGGAGATCTCGCGCTACGGCGAGGAGCAAGGCCGGGTGCACAAGAAGGTAGCGCGTGCCCCCCGCCAGCTCACCCCCACCCACCCCGAGCCCCCCCCCGCCCACCCCTCCGTGTCCCCCCCCAGTCCAAGGAGGAGGTGTCGGGGACGCTGGAGGCCGTCCAGCTGCTGCACGGGGTGGCCCAGCTGCTGCCCAAGTCCAAGGAGAGCTACCACAGCAAGTGCCAGGAGTACGAGCGGCTGCGCAAGGAGGGCACCAGCCAGAAGGAGATCGACAAGGTCAGACCCCTCCTGCAACCCTGGGATGGTCCTTGCGGTCCCTTTGTCCCCGTCCCGGGCTCTGACGGCCACCGCTGGGTCCCCGCAGGCGGAGCTCAAGTCGAAGAAGGCGGGCGAGGCGCTGCGGCGGGCGGTGGAGAAGTACAACGCTGCCCGCGCCGACTTCGAGCAGAGGATGCTGGATTCGGCCGCGGTGGGCAGGGGGTGCAGGCAGGGGGTGCAGGCAGGAGCGGGGTGGGTGCAGGTGATGCTCGGGTGCGCGGTGCGGCGGTTCTTGGGGGCATTCCCGCATCCCTGCATCTCCGCATCCCATCCTTGTATCTCTGCATTCATCCCGCATCCCTGCATCCCCGCATCCCATCCCTGCATCCCGCATCCTCGTATCCCCGCACCCCATCCCTGCATCCCGCATCCTCGTATCCCCGCATCCCATCTGTGCATCCTGCATCGCATCCTCACATCCTGCATCCCGCGTCCCATCCCCTCATCCCACATCCCTTCCCGCTTTGGGACAGGCTGGTCCTTGGGGACATGCCAGCCTGGCTGAGCACCCCGCCATGGTGATGCCAACACATGGGGACGTGTCACCCTGGATGAGCTCCTCTCCTTGGGGACATGTCACGCTGGATGAGCCCTGTTCCTTGGAGACATGCCACCCTGCCTGAACCTCCCTCCCTGTCCACACGCTGACCCCGGGGGAGCTGCCATCCTGCTTAAACCCCCCCTTTGCCCCCCCCAGCGCTTCCAGGAGGTGGAAGAAGCCCACCTACGCCACATGAAGGGTCTCATCGGCTCCTACTCGCACTCTGTGGAGGACACCCACGTCCAGATCGGGCAGGTACGTACCCAAGGAGGTGTAACAGCTTGGGGACAGCCCCGAACTATCCCCCTCTTTGAATACAGTGTCCCTCCCTTTTTTTTTTTTTTTTTTCCCCCAGGTGCATGAAGAATTCAAGCAAAACGTGGAGAATATCGGCACCGAGATGCTGCTGCGGAGGTTTGCTGAGAGCAAGGGCACGGGGCGGGAGCGGCCAGGTGAGGTTGTGTTTCCCCCCTTTTGCACAAGAGCGATGCTCCCCCCTCCCTCGTGCAAGGACGGAGCCGTGGTGCCCGGCTGATCCTGCTCTCGGTGGCAGGAGCGCTGGATTTCGATGAGTACCGCCTGGCCCCAGCGCAGGAAGGCAAGTACGTCTGCATCCAGCAGCCCCCACGCCTGGGACTTTGGAGATGTTAAGGGGGGGCTGCTCATCACACTGTCGTCCCCCCCCGCCAGGACCCAAGAGGAGCCGTAGTAAAGCTTTTCGCATCCCCGGGTTAAGCAGGAAGGAGAGGGATCGTGATGCTGTGTAAGATCCCCGTCTACTCTGTCCCCGTGTCCCTGTGTCCTCTGTATCCTGCATCCCATCCCACATCCTTGCCTCCTGCATCCCATTCCTGCATCCCACACCCCTGCATCCTTACATCCCACATCCCATCCTTACATCCTTGCATCCCCCATTCCCACATCCCTGCATTCCACATCCTGTCCCTGTGTTCCACATCCTTGTTTCTCTGCATCCATACATCCCACATCCCATCCCTGCATCCTCACATCCCATCCCATAGCCTCATATCCCTGCATCCCATCTCTGCATCGCATTCCCGCATTCCTACACCCCTGCATCCCACATCCCTTCCCCGCTTTGGGATGTGACGCTGCCCCTCTCCTTCCCCAGGGAATCCCCCGATGCCGAGGTGGTGAGTATCCCAGTGCCAGGCTTGGGTTTTCCCATACTGGGAGGACTGGGAAGCGAGCGCCTCTCTGAGCATCTCCCTGCAGGGCTGCCCAGAGGTGGATGAGGACGGGTTCACCGTGCGCCCTGATGTCACCCGCAGTATCCTTGTGCTGGCGTAGGGGGTGTGTGTGATTTTTTTGGGGTGGGATTTGGGGGATTTTGGGGATTTTTGCCTTGACGGGGGCTCAGCCGAGGCAGAGAACCACGTCTGCTCCTCCAGTGACTCCGACTATGACGAGGACGAGCCCCGCAAGTTTTATGTCCACATCAAACCGGTACAGCCCCAGGAGGCGAGTGACAGCGCTGAGGCCACCATGGAGCAGCTCAAGGCCACCGTGGGGAACCTCATCCTGCCCCCCAGCATTGGGGTGAGCCTGGGGGGGGCTGCGGGGTCCCCAGATACTGTGCCAGGGCCAACAGTGACCCCCTGTCCCCAATCTCTTGCAGGGCACCGTCAAGCGACAGTCGTCCCGTAAGTGCCACCCTGGGGACTCGGCGTGGCTGCGGCTTGGGGGTCCTCCTGGCTCCATGTCCCCTAATGCTGCCTGTCCCTGTCCCTCTGCAGGGCACGTGGCATCTCTGACCCCAGCCCCAAGTGACATGGACCCCAAGGGGACGCTGGCGGGAGGTGACACCATGCTGGGGGGTCCCGGGGATGCAGGAGGGTTCCTGGAGGTGTGGGATGCAACCCCAATGTGTCCCCTCTCCCCACAGGTGACGATGCTGGGAGGGGACACCCGGTGACACAGGTGAACAGGTACGGGGCAGGGAGGGACCAGTGTGCTGTGGTGTGGGACCCCGTGGAGTCCCAGGGGGGAGACACTGAGCCACCTCCTCTGTCCCCATCACAGCGGCCCCGGGACAGCCCCCCCGGACGCGGTGCCCCCCGCCGCTCTCTTTGGGCCCCCCCTGGAGTCGGCATTTGAAGCGGAGGATTTCCCGGGTGAGGATTCGGGGGGGTCGGGGAGGATGGGGGTCAGGGGGGACCCCGGCATCCATGGTGTGCCGTGGCCCCCCCCCGCAGCGCTCTGACACGGGGTCTCCCCACAGCCCCCCGCGCCTACGTCCTCACCTCCTCGTCCTCCCCCTTCTCCTCCTCCTCCCCGGAGAACGTGGAGGACTCGGGGCTGGACTCGCCCTCGCACCCCCCACCCGGACCCTCCCCAGACTCCAGACCCTGGACCCCGCAGCCGGGAACACCGCAGAGCCCCCTCTCCAAGCGGGGTGGCCCCCTGGACCCCCCCCCACCGCCACCCCCCGCCACCCGGGACCCCGGGGCGTGGGTGCCGCGGCCCCGCAGCCCCGCCGGCCGCCTCCCCGAGCCCCCCAGCTTCGCCGTCTTCAATGGCCCCGGGGCCAAGGGGCTGGGGGGGGACGGGGGGTCGGCCCCCCGGGGACGCAGCCGCTGCGCCAGCGGGACAGTGCCCCCCGAAGCCCCTTCGCCCGACCCTTTTGGGGAGCCCCCGCCATGGGTCAGAGCCCACAGCCCTGGCGGGGACCATCATCCCCCTCTGCCCTGTCCTTCCTCCAACTCGGCCTCGTCCTCCTCCTCCTCCCCGGCCCCCCCCAGCGGGGGAGAGTCCTCCAGCCCCTCGCCATGGACCTGCCAAGGCTTGGGGACAAGGCTGATGGAGGGTGGCACGTCGGTGGCTCCCCCGCCGCAGCCTGAGCCGGGTCAGTGGTGGGGGTGCGGGAGCTGCCCCCCCAAATCCCCCTTAACTCTGCTCCCCCCTTACCCTTTGCTCTGCCCCTGAGCTGGGCTGAGACCTGCCCAGCTCCTGGCACTGGTGAGACCCTGCTGAACCTCCCTGGTGGTGGGTTTCTCTCCTCACCCCCCCCCAGATGCTCCCCCGGCCCGGCCCAGCGCAGCCCCCCGGGAGGTCCCGCTCGTGGCCCCCCCGCGCCGCTCCCGCACCAAGAGACCTGCGGCCGGTCTGGCTGCCGGCAGCAACTCCGACCTGGTGCGTGGCCGGTGGGGGGAGCGGGGCTGGGCTGGGGGCCCCCCACGGCGGGGGCCAGACCCAGACCCCACCCCGGACACCCTGTCGCCCCACAGTCGCGCTCACTGAGCCCCTCGCCCTCCTGGAGCTGCGGCCCCTCGCACTCGGCGCCCGCCAGCCTGGGCGAGCGCGGCTTCTTTGCCGTCTCCCAGCCGGCGCTCGGTGGGTCCTGAGGGATTTTGGGGGGGGTGCCTGGGGTCCCCTCCCTGCTCCCCGTGTCCCTGGGTACACTGGGGTCCCCTCTCTGCTCCCTGGGGTGCCTGGGGTCCCCTCCCTGCCCCCCCAAGCTCCTTTCCCCCCTCGCTGGCCGCTGCCCAGCCCGGGGGGAGTGCGGGTAGCCCAGTTTGGGGCTGGCGTCGAGCCCTGGCCCCTCGACGGTGACCGTCCTCACCCTGGGCATGTCCCCCCATCCTGGCATGCCCCCCATCCTGGCACCCCCGCTCACCGCCTTTCCTCTGCAGGGATGTACCTGGTGGGGTCCTGAGCCGCCCCAACAGGTTTGGGGGGAGGTCCCATCCAGGCTTTGACCCCCCGCCCCCCGCCATGTGCCTCCCCAGGGCTGTCGCGGGGTCCCAGCCCCGTGGTGCTGGGCTCGCAGGACGCGCTGCCCGTGGCCACCGCCTTCACCGAGTACGTCCACGCGTACTTCAAGGGGCGCGACGCCGACAGGTATGGGGGTCCCGGGGGGGTCAGGGCCACCCCTTCCATCCGCCGCGTCCCACCTGGGGTGTCCGCTGACCCCCGGCCTGTCCCGGCAGCTGCCTGGTGAAGGTGACGGGGGAGCTCACCATGTCCTTCCCCGCCGGCATCGTCCGCGTCTTCAGCGGGAGCGCGGCCCCCCCCGTGCTCAGCTTCCGCCTGCTCAACGCCGGCGCCATCGAGCAGTTCCTGCCCAACGCCGACCTGCTCTACAGGTGCGGGGACATGGTGACACCACCCCGCCGGCTGCTTGGGGACGCCAGGCAGCTGGTATTGGGGTACAGAGACCTTGGGAGGTGGGGGATGCAGTGATGGGGGGGCTGGAATTGGGGCACAGACATCCTACGAGCTGGTGGATGCAGTGATGGGGAGCTGTATTTTGGGGTACACGGGGTACCTGATTTTATGCGGGTGGCTGGGAGTTGGCAGATACATTGCTAGGAGCTGGATATTGGGGTACACGGGGGTACCTGTTTTTTTGGGGGTGTCTGGGCATCCTGGGAGCTGGCGCGTACAGCGCTGGAAGCTGAGTACTGGGGTACATGGGGTTCCTGGAGTCCCCAGGGAACCAGAGCATCCCTGTGAGCCAGTGGATGCAGCGATGGGGAGCTGGGTATCAGGGCGCTGGGTTTCCCGCGGTGCCCCGTTACTGCTCTGACCTTGTCCCCACAGTGACCCATCCCAAAGTGACCCCAGCACCAAGGATTTCTGGCTGAACATGGCAGCGCTGACTGGGCACCTGCAGAAACAAGCGGAGCAGAGTCCGGCCGCCTCCTACTACAACGTGGCTCTGCTCAAGTACCAGGTGAGCCCCGAGCGAGGAGAGCTGGGACCCCCGGACCCCCACAAAGCTCCTGGGGGTGGGAGGCTCTCGCTGCACGCCCCCCCACCCCAAACCCCCTCACCAACCCCCCCAGTTCTCGCGGCTGGGCCCCGGCGCGGCGCCGCTGCGGCTCTGCGTGCACTGGGACTGCTCGCCCGGCGCCACGCGGGTCAGCGTCGAGTACGGCTACAACGCCGGCGCCATGGCGCTGCCCGTGGCCCTCGCCAACGTCCACGTCCTCCTGCCCGTGGACGAGCCCCTCACCAACCTGCGGCTGCAGCCCACGGCCAGCTGGTAAGGGCTGGGGGGGGACACAAAGGAACCGGGGGTCCCAAACACATCCCCGGGGTGGGAGAGGGGGACCTTGAGCTGGGAAATGGGGAGGGGAAGGGAGGGAGGTGGGAGCGGGGGGACGGGGTGGAGTGAAGGGGGATTTGGGGGTCTGGGGGCTTGGGGATGTCCCCGTGTCCCCGCAGGAACCTGGAGGAGAAGAGGCTGCTCTGGAGGCTGCTGGATGTCCCCGGTGCCCTGGGGCAGGGAGGTGAGGCTGTCCCTGTGCTGTTTGGGGAGCAGGGTCCAGGTTTGCCCCCACAGACCCCCCCAAACATCTCCGCTGTCCCCCCCAGGCTGCGGCCGGCTCTCGGCCAGCTGGGAGCCCCTCTGCGGGCCCAGTAAGCCCAGTCCGGTGGCTGCCCAGTTCAGCAGCGAGGGCAGCACGCTGTCGGGCGTCGAGCTGGAGCTGGCAAGCGCCGGGTACCGCATGTCGCTGGTCAAGAAGAGGTTTGCTACAGGTACGGCCTGGGGGGGCCCCGGCGGTGCAGGGGTCCCTTCATCATCCCCTGTGGCCCTGGGGTGCGTGGGGTCCCTTCCTTGGGGTGCACAGGGTCCCTTCCCTGCTCCCCATATCCCTGCGTACACTGGGGTCTCCTCTCTGCTCCCCATATCCCTGCATACACTAGGGTCTCTTTGCTCCCCATATCCCTGCGTACACTGGGGTCCCCTCTCTGCTCCCCATATCCCTGCGTACACTGGGGTCCCCTCTTTGCTCCCTGGGGTGCCCGGGATCCCTTCCCTGCCCCCCCAAGCTCCTTTCCCCCCTCCCTGGCCACTGCCCAGCCCGGGGGGGGTGCAGGTAGCCCAATTCGAGGCTGGCGTGGAGCCCTGGCCCCTCGTCGGTGACCGTCTTCACCCTGGGCATGTCCCCCCATCCTGGCACCCCCCCTTCACCGCCTTTCCTCCGCAGGGATCTACCTGGCAGGGTCCTGAGCCACCTCCTGCTGGACCCCCCGAGCCCCCCCGGGCTTCCCCCTTGGTTGTGTGAACTTGAAACACTGGACGGGGCTGGGGGGGGTCCTGCCGCCTCCTCCCCTTCCTCTGCCTCCTCCTCCTCCTCTCCCTCCGGCCCCCGTTCTGTGACTGTCACCGTGTCGTCTCCTGCTGCCCGGCGGTCGGTCCCCTCCGCCCTCCTCTGTGCTGTGAAGGGGGCAGGAGCTGCTCTTTTATTAAACACTTTATTTTCCAATAACCGCCCCCCCACTTCCCCGCCTCCTGCCGCGACGCCCATCCCCGGGGCCTCCGGGCTCCTTGGAAACGGGACTCGGCTGATGCGCCGCGGCTCCCTGGGGGCTCCGGCGCTGCGGGGCCGGGGGAAACTGAGGCAGGGAGCCGGCAGCCCCTTGCTCAGCCCTTTCCTTGCACCCACGGGTGCTGCTGCCCCACGGGCAGAGAGGGGCGGGTGGACAGACGGACAGATGGGTGCCCGGCGCGGTGTGAGGATGTCCCCAAGCTGGCTCTGTGACAACGTACCGGGCGGGTCTGGGGGGAGTCTCATGGCTCTTTGTGGTGCAAGGGGGTCCCAGCGGGTGCTCGTGGGCTCTTGTTTGGTGTCTCCGTGTTGTCTGGTTTATTAAACACTATTTTCTAATAACTCCTTCCTGCCACGATACCCATCCCTGGGGCATCCGGGCTCCTCCCTGGCAACAGGGCTCGGCTGATGTGCCACTGTCACATCCCGCCCAGCACGGGGGACAGGTGACTCAGATTAATCTGTGCTCTTGGTTGGGGTGGAGCATACGCCACACTTAAGGTCTATAAACAAAAGACTTTTATTTTGCGGCTCAGCCCAATTGGTAAATAACTTAGCAGCAGGAAGTTTCGCGGCACAGGTGGGGTTTTATAGCTGCCGTTACTTATTAAAAAGAAATCAAAAGGAGAGAAAAGAGAGAGAGAGATTTCACCACCCTTTTGGCTCCTGTGATGTTTATAATGGGATTTGTAGTCTTGGCTCCCACGATGTGTTTTGCAGTAAGTGGTTCGGTGCCTGGCTCAGTCCCTGTGATGGGGACGGTGGCCAGAGGTGTCCTCGGGGTGGTGGCCATGCTCCTGCGCTTCTTCATGTCCCTTTTTATAGCCAAATTCCTACCTCTCAAATCCTGCTTGTGGAATCCTTGGTCCTCTGCCCACATGTCACCCGGGGGTGATGGTGAAAGGTGGAAAAGTCCCGAAGGGTGTCGAAGGGTCTGGGGTCTTCCCCGTTAGTGTCACACTGTGCCACCAGCACAGGGACGTGCACGCCGGCTGGCACACCCCTCGCCCGTGTGGCTTTTTGCCCATGGCTTGTCAGCTTGTCATTGTCACCGAAATCGCAATTCACCTGATAAATCCTTATGTCCTCTGTCCCGTGGCTCACTGTTGCAGAACTGGTTTTGCCACCACGTTTGGGACTTCACCCTCCTGGTTTCTGCCAGTTGAGGGACTGGGGGAAACTGAGGCAGGGAGCCGGCAGCGCTCTGCTAAGCCTGTTCCTTGCACCCCTGGGTGCCGCTGTCCCAGCTGCGGCAGTTGGACGGACAGACGGGTGCGTGGACAGACGGACGGGTGGAGGGACAGGAGGACACGGCAGCTGGCAGGGGGAGGGTCCCCACAGCAGATCCCTGTGCTGCTGGGGACAGGTGTGGTGTGCTGATGGCCCCGAGCTGGCTCTGTGACAAGGTACCACAGGGGCCCGGGGGGTCTCATGGCTCTTTGCAGTGCGGGGGGTCCCAGTGGGTGCTCCTGGGCCCTGGGACAGGGTCCCCACCTTGGGCGAGGTCTGGCCGGGTTCTGCACAGGGCCAGGGGACAAGTGGCAGCCGGGCTCTTGCTGGGTCCCCATGTTTTTGGGGGGGGGCCCTGTCCCACTGCTTTGTCTCTAAGGGCGAGCGCTGCTCGCAGCAAACCAGGGTGGGCTCCTTGCACCCAGGACCACCCCCCACCACCTGACGATGCCTCAAGCTGGTGGTACCTCCTTCGGTAACCCCCCTGCGCCGGGGGGGCTGTGCGCCTTTGCTGGCCACCCCCAGGTTTTGGGGCTCTCCCAGAGAATGACCCCATCCCAGAACCAGCACGTTATTGCTCATTTAGGGTCTGTTGCCCAGTGCGGCTGGAGGAGCCGGACTCTGCCCAGCACCCGTGGGTGCCCTGCCCAGCCTGGGCTCCCCCCGCGCAGCAGCAAACAGCTTTCTGGTGGCACGGTGTGACCGTCCGGCGAGGGGACATCTCCCCGGTCCCCTCCGCCTGCCAGCAGCTCTGTGGGGAAGGATGCTGCACCCCGGATGTGGGTCCGGACGGCCCGGGGGCTGCGGGGATGCCCAGCGCCCAATCCCCCTCCCCATCTCTTGCAGAGCACATCCCTGGGGTGCTGCAGGCTGGATCTGTGGGCTCCGGTGGCCGTGGGGGTGCTGGGGCTCTGCTACCTGTTCTACCACGCTGCCCCCCCAGCACAAAATGCCCCCCTGCCCCCAGCCAGCCTCTCGGCTCCCCCCGCTCCGGGTGCCGCCCACCGCTGTCCCGTGCGTGGCCAACGTCTCAGTGCATGACATCCCCAACTTCGCCAGCCTGCCCGGCCACGTGCAGGACTTCATGCGGTACCGGCACTGCCGCTCCTTCCCGGCGCTGCTCGGCGTCCCCGGCAAGTGCAGGGGGCCTGAGGGCTCCCCCAGCGTCTTCCTCCTCTTGGCCATTAAGTCATCACCGCCTTCGATGGAGCCTTCATCCGCAGGGTCTTCCTCGTGGGAGTGTCCCCCAACGCCCGGGATGCCAAGAAACTCAACCGGCTGCTGCGGGTGGAGCAGCGGGAGCACCGGGACGCGCTGCAGTGGGACTTCAAGGACACGTTCTCCAACCTGACGCTGAAGCAGGTCCTCTTGCACTCCTGGCTGGAGGAGCACTGTCCCGGCGCCCACTTCATCTCCAATGGCGACGATGACGTCTTTGTCAATACAGACAACATGGTCCACTTCGCCATGGCCAACCAGGGCGCCCAGGAGAAGCACCTCATGGTGGGGCAGCTCTTCGTCAACAACTCCCCCGTCTGGGTCCAGGGCAGCAAGTACTTTGTGCCGCAGCAGCTCATGGTGGCCGAGCGGTACCCGCCCTACGGCGGCGGGATGCTCATGTCCGGCTTCACCGCCCGCATCATCGCCCGGCAATCGCAGAACATCACGCTGTTCCCCATCGACGACGTCTACCTGGGCATGTCTCTGGAGAAGGCAGGGCTGCCGCCCGCCTCCCACCGGCATCCGCACCACGGGCGTGGGGCCGCTGGGCAAAGCCGACCCCTTCCATCCCTGCTACTAGCGGGAGCTGCTGCTGGTGCATCACTTTGCGCCCTACGAGCTGGTGGTGATGTGGGACGCCATCCATGAGCCCCACCTGTGCTGTGGTAAGAGGGTCAGCATCTTCTAGGGTGGCCGAGGAGGACCGAGAGCCGGGGAGGGGGGGACACACACCGGTGTGACCCGGGGGAGCCTTGGTCGCTGCTGCTCGGTGCTGCCGTGCGGTGAAGGGAGGACACTGGGGACCCCAAGGCTGAGCCCCCATCTCCGCTGCAGTGTCTGCGATACTGAGCCCTGGGGACTGCCAAGTGCCACCACGCGTCTGGCCTGTCCTTTGCTTATTTCTGGCTGGTTTTACCCCAAATCTGCCCTCCCGTGGCCAGGCGGGTAGCGAGGCAGGGGGGAATAAATAAAGCTGTGTTGTTAATGAGGATGTAGGTGCTGGAGCTTTCCTGGGGGACAGGGCTGGCTTGGGGGGACCATGGGCTGAGGGAGGCAAGGGGAGCCCCCAAAGCCACCGGGCGGCATTTACCCCCAGCAAGTGCTCTGTCCTGGGGGGTCCCCGAGGTCCCTGTGCATCCCCTCTCACCTCACCCCAGCTGGCAAATTTACCAAACTTTACTAGAAACCAGCCAAATCCTGCTGTGGGGACAGTGACAGGCAGAGCGGGGGTAAAAGACAAGTGGCATCGCTGTGGGGGGGTCTGCCTGCTGCGGGGAGAGAGGAGCAGTGCCCGTGTGCAGGGGCAGCGGGAGCATTGCATGGTGAGAGGCAATGGGGACCGTGTACCCCCCCGTACTGCCAGCTGGGGGGGGCTACCCACGCGCTTTGCTCCGGCCATCCCGCAGCGCCTCGATCTTGGGGACCAGCTGCCCAAAGGTGGGTCTGGCGGCGGGGGCGAAAGTCCAACAGCTCAGCATCAGTGCGTAGACCTGGGGACAAGGGACGGGGCCATTAGGGGAGCATGGTGGCCCCCCCAGGACTGCCCCCCCCCAGGACCCCCGCCAGCCCGGGGGGGGCTCTCACCTCGGCGGGGCAGCCGGGCGGTGCCGGGAGCCGCTGGTTTTCCTTCAGGAGCTCCAGCAAGTGGCAGATGATCTGCGCCGGCTTCCCGGTGCCCATCATGCGGAGAAACTCCTGCGGGCACGGGACGGTGTCACCGCGGGGCTCGTCCCAAAGGTAACGGGTCTGGGGTGGGGACAACGGGACCCTGGGGATGGGGGAGTCTCACCTCCGAGGGGCTCTTGCTCTTGTTGCTGTAGGTGAAGAGCTCGTAGAGGAGGACCCCGAAGCTCCAAATGTCCGACGCGCGGGAGAAGATGTTGTCTGCCAGGGACTCGGGTGCGTACCTGCCGGCAGGAGGGTGCTGAGCACCGGATTCAGCCCCATGTGTCACCCCCAGCACTGCCGGTGCTGCCCTCACCAGAAAACGGGGCTCTGGCCGGGCTCCCGCACCACGTAATAGTCCTTGTCCTGCGGCAGCAGCTTGGCCAGCCCAAAGTCCCCAATCTTGACGTGGGTCTCGCTCTCCACCAGGATGTTCCTGCTGGCCAGGTCGCGGTGCACGCAGCGCTGCGCCCCCAGGTACTCCATCCCCTGGCAGGGGGATGCGGCTGCTCACTGGGGCCGGGACCCAGCAGCATCCCGGGGGGGGCTCATCCCAGTGGGACCACCACCCCCTGGCATTGCTCCATCCCCTTCCTGGGACAGCGGGACCCCCTTTGCTGCTGCTCCCCGTGGTCCCACCTTGCAGATCTGCCAGGCGTAGAGGAGCAGGGTCCCGTGGTCCAGGCGGGGCTGGTTCTTCTGCAGGTATTCGCGCAGGCAGCCGTTGGGCAGGTACTCCATCACCAGCCGCAGCCCGCGCCGCCCTGCACCACACCACAGAATCGTTTTGGTTGGAAAAGACCCTCAAGATCATCGAGTCCAACCGTTCCCCAGCCCTGGCACTGCCCCATGTCCTGAGAACCTCATGTCCGTCTGTCCAACCCCTCCAGGGATGGCGACTCCAGCACTGCCCTGGGCAGCCTGTTCCAATGCCCCACAGCCCTTTGGGGAAGAAATTGTTCCCCAGATCCAACCTCAACCTCCCCTGGTGCAACTTGAGGCCGTTTCTTTGCTAAACCCCCCAGCTCCCTCAGCCGCTCCCATCACCCTTGTGCTCCAGCCCCTCACCAGCTCCGTTCCCTTCTCTCAACTCGCCTCAGCACCTCAAGCTCTTTCTTGGTGTGAGGGGCCCAGAACTGCCCCCAGGATTCGTGGTTTGGCCTCCCCAGTGCCCAGCACAGGACGGTCACTGCCCTGGTCCTGCTGGCCATACTGGTGCTGGTACCAGCCAGGATGCTGGTGGCCTCTTGGCCACCTGGGCGCACACTGGTAGCTGACATACAGCCACTGTCGACCAATATCCATCACCCACCGGCCAGGATGTGGGCAGCATCACCGTGGGCAGCATCACCATGGGCAGCCCTGTTTGCTCCCGTCCCCCCAGCCATGCTCACCCCGGCTGTAGCAGACACCCCGGTACCGCACGATGAACTCGTGCTGCAGCGAGTGCAGGATCTGGATTTCCCTCTCGAAATCCCGCAGCTCATTGGCCGAATCCTGCTGCAGCTTCTTCACCGCCACCAGCTCGCCCGTGCTGTCACCCAGTGGGTCGTAGCGGCACAGCTCCACGCTCCCAAAATTGCCCTGGCCAGGGATAGCCAGGAGGGGCTGTGGGATGCTGGGGGACCCCAGAGACCCGCCCAGATCCCCCCAGATCCCCCACACAGAGCACAAACCAAGTGTTTCTCAGCTTTGCAGGAAAAAGCATCCCCCCAATGAGCAGGGGGTTTTATGCCCCAAATGCAGGTAAGGAGGGGGGTTGCAAGAAACTCGTGCACTGAGTCTTGGGGGGCCCTTCTGCCCACCCTCACCTTGCCCAGCAGCGAGATGTACTTGAGGTGCCGCTCCTCGAAGTGCGTGGGGTCCTGGCACATGGAGAGGGGCTCGTACCCCCAGAAGCTGTCCCGCAGTGTCACGTCGCTGGGCGACAGGTCTGAGAGCAGCTCGTAATCTGGGGAAGGTGGCTGGTAAGGACATCGTGGGGGTCCCGTGCCCATCCCACCCCCGGTCCTGGGGCTCACCGGAGGTGATGAGGCTGTTGAGGTCGCGGATGAGGGCGCGGAAGCCGGGCCGGCGGCCGGGCTGGTAGTCCATGCACTGCGTGATGAGCGTGGCCAGCTCTGTCCACTTCGGTGCAGGGAGCTGGAGGCTGTTCTGGTAGAAATCCAGCTTCTGTGGGGACGGGACAGAGCATGGGGCTGGCGGCAGAGGGGCTGGTGGGTGGGGATGCAGTGGCATGGGGCAGGAAGGATGGAGAAGGAGGGTTGGGATGCAGCGGGATGTGGCAGGAGGTTTGGGATGCAGCAGGATGGGGCAGGAGGTTTGGGATGCAGCAGGATGCAGCAGGACGGATGGGATGCAGCAGGATGGGGCAGGAGGGATGGAGAAGGAGGGTTGGGATGCAGTGGGATGTGGCAGGAGGTTTGGGATGCAGCAGGAGGTTTGGGATGCAGCAGGATGCAGCAGGACGGATGGGATGCAGCAGGATGGGGCAGGAGGGATGGAGAAGGAGGGTTGGGATGCAGTGGGATGTGGCAGGAGGTTTGGGATGCAGCAGGAGGTTTGGGATGCAGCAGGATGCAGCAAGACGGATGGGATGCAGCAGGATGGGGCAGGAAGGTTGGGATGCAGCGGAATGGAGTGGGAGGGATGGGGAAGGAGGGTTGGGATGCAGCAGGATGGGACAGGAGGGATGGGATGAAGCAGAAGGGAACAGCGTCACCTTCTGGGGCTCCAGCAGGCTGACGGGCATGTTGCCACCACTGAAGATCTCCCAGAGGGTCGCCCCAAAGCTCCACTTGTCGGCCGGCAGCGCCAGGCTCTTGGGGTCACTGAGGCACTCGGGGGCCACCCAGGGGATGCGCTCCACCAGCACTGGGGACAGAGAGACAGCCCTGCTCAGCACCCGCCGGGGGGGCCCTGCCACCCCCCAACACCCCAGGTCAGCACAGGCACTTACTGTCCTTGGCCAAGATGGTGACGCTGACTCCGGGGTCGCTGAGCTTGATGAAGGGGGGGCTGCCGCTGGCCACATCCCCCTCCCGCGTCAGCAGCACCTTCTTGGCGGAGACGTTGCCGTGGGTGATTCTCTTGTCCTCCTGGGGACGGGAGAAGGACACAGATGTGTGGGGACCAGGGGACATGGATGTGTGGGGACCACAGGACACGGATATGTGGGGACCATGGGATACAGATGTGTGGGGGTCGTGGGACATGGATGCAGAGATGCTGAAGGATGCAGATGTGCGGTAGCCGCAGGACACAGATGCATTGGAGCTGCAGGATGCGGATGCACAGGAGCTGTAGGACGAGGACACGCCGGAGCTGCAGGACGCGTGGCCCAGGGGACACTGACTCACCAGGTAGTTGAGGGCATACGCCAGCTGCTTGGCCACCTGCAGCTTCCAGCTCGTTGTCACCTTCCCCTCGCCTCGGTTCTTCTTCAGGTAGAGGTCCAGGGGCCCGTGCCTGACGTACTCCTGCACCATGATACCTGCGGGGGGTTGCACAGGCAGGTCCGGTGTGTGCCCCCCCCGGCGGTGCCATCGCGGTGCCAGCGAGGGGACGGTCACTCACTGTCCTTCCCGAGGCTGACGCCGTGCAGCAGGACCAGGTGCTTGTGGGACAGCTGGCTCATGATGCTGGCGGCCTCCAGGAAGGACTGGGAGGGGGGGACATCACTCAGGGGGGGCCCTAGGGACCCCCCGGTGCCGGTTGGGGGGCTGCTGCCGCCTCACCTCTGCGCAGTTGCGGTGGCTGCCGTCCATCACCTTGAGCACCACCTCGGTCTGGTGGCACCCGTCCTCCTCCTGGTCCCGCTTGATGCCCTTGTAGATGTGGGTGAAGGAGCCCTGGCCCAGGCTCTCACCCTGTTGGGGGGAGAAAACGCTGGTGGGGGGGTCTATCGCCATGTCCACCTGTCCCGCCGGTGCCCTGATCCCCCCCCTACCCGTGTGAGGCTCTGGGGGTCGATCTTGTGGAACATCATCTGGTTGAGGCTGCGGCGGGGGGCGGCGGGGGAGCCGGGGGGCCGGGGGCAGCCGCTGCGCACGATCAGCAGGTTGGACTTGTCTGGAGGGGGGGGGGTGAGCAGCCGTGAGGGGCCCACGCCGCGACCTCACCGCGCTGTGACGTCACAGCCTGCTCTTGTGACGTCACACAGCTCGCTCTGTGATGACATCCTGCTCTGTGACGTCACCCAGGTGCGCGGCCCTGTCCCCCACCCCGCGGTGTCACCTTTGGGCAGGGGGGGACAGCAGGCTGCCAGGCGCATGCGGGTGCCCTCCGCCTGCAGCCCGCAGCGCCCGTAGGTGCCCAGCAGGTCCCGCAGGCTGCAGAACCGCCGCGACACCCCCGACAGCCAGAACGTCCCCTCCTTGTCCCTGCGGATCAGGCAGCGCTTGTAGTCCCGGCCGCAGCGGGTCTGGGGGGGCAAGACCGTGTTCAGGGGTGCAGAGAGAGCCCCCCAAACCCCCCCTGCTCTCCGTGTCCCCGCAACAGCCCCGGGGCTGTGCCTGTCCCCAAGGGCCATCACCGGTGGCACCATCCCTACCACACCAGGTCTCAGCCCCGCGGTTCCCTCCCAGCGACACCCGTGGGAGCCCACGCGATGCTGCGTGGTGCCGGTGGCGGTGCCGGGCTCACCTCAACACAGACGGTCAGCAGGTAACTGTCGAAGTCCTGGGGGCTGCGGCGCAGCAGGTACAGCCCCGGGGGGCTCCCCGCCGCCTTCAGCTTGTGCACCGCAAACTCGGAGCTGCAAACGGCACAACTGGGGCAGGGTCCCCCTCGGGGACACCCCGGGGACCCTGTGGCTCACCCTTCCACCGCGGTGTCCCCAGAGGGTGACCCCAGCATCCCCTGCGCGGTGAGCGGGATGGGGACCAGCGCTCCCGGGGCTCCTCCCCGCATGGTTTCTTTCCCCATCGCCCGTGGGTTGGGGGTGGTGATAGGGGGAGGTCCCAGCACCCACCTGATGGGCCCGTGGCACTGGTTCTCCACATCCTCCAGGAGCCGGGGGGGGGCCACCTCTTTGCAGAAGTAGTGGTGGGGGTCCGCGGTCAGGCGGTAGTAGCCATCGATGAGAGCCACGAAGGAGCAGGCTGCCCGCAGCGTGGGGAACTCCACCTCCTGGGCAAAGCGGGGTCAGCCCCACACCGACCCCCAACCAAGGGCACCCCCCGTGTGCCCCCAGCTCACCAGCGCCCGGCTGTCCGTCTTGGTGAGGGTGACGACGCGGTTCTCCACGGGGCCGCCGTCCCGGCTCGCCTGCTTGATGCTGATGTCGGTGATGTCAGGGAAGTCGCAGAAGTGCTGGCGGCTCTGAAAGGGGACACAACCTGGGCTGGTCACCGTGTCCCTCACCTCGGGGCATGCCCCTCAGCCACCGGCCCCCACCTCGGATCCGTTGCAGCTCCAGGAGATGCCGCTTTCGCCGGCCACGTGGATGACGATGTCGGTGGCGGAGCCAGGCGAGCGCACGGGGAAACTCTCCTCGGCCCAGCGCCGCTGCAGCCGCTCCAGGTCCAGCAGGTACTTGAGCTTCAGGTACCGTCCGTCCGTCTGGCAGCCCCCGATCTTCCGCAGGGATTTGCTGAAGCGGCGCCGGATGCGCTTGCGGGTGAGGAAGTTGTGCTGCTGGATCTGGCACCGCAGCGGCACCGGGATGCAGGACTTGTAGCTGCCGGGGATGGGGACATGAGGCGACGTTGGGTACCGGGCTGTCCCCAGGGACACTGGGCTGTCCCCAAGGATGCTGCGCTGTCCCCATGGGTGCCAGTTTGTCTCCATGGGTACCAGGCTATTCCCAGGGATGCCAGGCTGTCCCCACAGGTACCAGGCTGTCCTCAGGGATGCTGGGCTGTTCCCAGGGACACCAGGCTGTCCCCAAAGATGCCAGGCTCTCCCCAGGAACACCGGGCTGTCCCCAGGGATGCTGGGCTGTCTCCACAGCCCCCAGCTCACCTGACGTAGCTGAAGACCTGGCCGGGGCTCTGCTGCTCCTCCTTGGCGATGCGCAGCATGTCCAGCACGGCCAGGCTCAGGCACTCCTCCTGCGTGGGCAGGCTCAGCGCCACGGCCACGCGGCCCCCGATGAAATCGCTGCGGGACTGGGCAGGGCGCGGAGGCTACAATGAGCTTCATGTGTCCCACGCACCCGAGAAGCCACGCGGGAGCTTGCCCTGTGTCCCCGGGTGTTGGGGACAGGGACATGGCCCTGGCAGGGCTCACCTGGGCGAACAGGTAATCGATGACAGGATAGTCCAGGATGGGGCTGGCCCTGTCATTCAGCAGCTGGAAGCGGTGGGAGTGTCCCAGTCCACACCAGTTGGGGAAAAAGAACCTGATAGAGAGAGCGGGGGGTGCTCAGCACCGCATCCCGCATCCCGCACAGCCTGTCAGCCATCAGAGTCCCCAGGGAGCCGGGCTGGGGACAGTGGGACCGGCGTGTCCCCGGGGGCTGTACCTGATCCTGTACACCACAACCTGGCTGCAGGACTCGTCCACGGTGAAGAGGTGGCTGGGGGGGAACCAGCAGCTGAGATCCTCGGTGGCCAGGGCAAAGAGCGGGTGACAGACGGGCAGCACGCCTGGGGACAGAGCGGGGCTGTCACCTGTCACCCCCCCAGCCCACAGCCGGTGCTCCGAGCCCCCCCGGGCCGCTGCTCACCGCAGGCTTTGGCGGCGTGGACGCACAGCTCCTCGGCCGTGTACTCGCCAAAGGTGAAGGTGAGGATGCCGGCGGCGGTGCCGGGGGGGCTGTGCGGTGCTGGTGTCCCCCGGTGGTACAGGTACACCTGGAGGGTGCCGGTTTCGGTGGACGAGAGGCTGCAGGAGCGCTCCCCGATCAGCGGCGTCTCCTCGCCCAGCGGGGCCATGGCTGCAAGGACGGGGGGCGCTCAGCGTGGGGTGCTGGTGGCACTGTCCCCCGCAGTGTGACCCTCGCCTTGCCCCTCACATGCCCTTCCCCACGCATTTCCCTTGGCATCCTCCCCCCAGGAGCATCTCCAGGGCTGGGGAGAGCCCGTCCTGGGAAGGAGGGAGGGGAAACTGAGGCATGCAGCCATTTCTCCAGGCATGTGGACAAACCCACCCTCTCCAGCCCATCTCAGGGCCACGCGCCCATGCCCAGCATCGCTCCCAGGCACAGGATCCGGCTCCATCCCCATGGCCGGACCCCACAACCCCCCTGTGCCAGCGCGGTACCTGCTGCGTCCGTGTGCTCCAGCCCCAGCAGCGGGTCCCAGGCTGGGCTGTGCCGCTGGGTCTGGGTTCCGGGGCTGCGTAGGCAGCTGCTCGGAGGCTGCAAGCGAAGGAGAGAGTCACAAAATCCCCGCGGTGACTTCCTTCCTGCCCGCAGCCGCCCCGTGGGTGGCTTCCTGGCAACGGAGGGGTCACAGGGTGGGGACAGATAAAAGCCACCCCAGGGTGCAGGGACTGGGTGAGGGCTGAAGGGGCTGGGAGCCCTGGACACCCCACTTGGTGCTGGATGCCCCATTGGGGACCCCATGGACGGAGCACCTCGCTGGTCCTGATGCCGTGGGTACCACGGGATGGGCGATGCTCTGCCAGGGCGTCCGTGTCCCGCCGTGTCCCACTCCACCCCATGGGGCTGGGGGCTGCCCACACACCCCTGCCCCCCCTGCACCCCATGGCCGGGACCCTCACTGCCCCACACACAGCCCCACGGGATGGGATCAGCCCCTTCACCACAGTCCTGCCGCGGCCGGCCCGGCCCCAGGGTGCCGCTGGTGTCACCGTGCCCTCGGTGCCGTGCGGTGCCAGCGGATGTGGCTGGGCCCAGCAGCCGCCGCTTGTTGTTTTTCCCCTTTTTGCTGCTCTAAGCAGCTTGGCAAGGAGGCAAAGCCGGGGGCGATGGGGAAGGGCGTCCTGCCCAGCCCTGTCCCCATGGATGGGCGTTGGGGACAAAGCCATCATGGCTAGAGCCATGGCGACACTTGTCTGCTCCGCGGTGCTGCCTCAGGAGGGTTGGTGTCCCTGCGATGGCTCTGTCCCCACGTCAGAGCTCTTCCCCAGTCCCAGCCGCAGGTTTGTCCCCAGGGGTAATCCCCGTGGGACCAACCTGGGGACAGGTGAGACAAAGCAGCGTTTGTGCCGGGGAATGAGGAAGCCGGAGCAGCCCCACGCCTGGGTGCCACGTTTCCCGCAGCTGTCCCGCTGTCCCCGCGCTCACCGGGGCCACGGGCCACAGGGACACGGGTGCTGTGTCCCCATCCGGGCTGTGCCCAGGGCCAGCCAGTGCCGGGGCGGGTGGGAGGGAAGGGGTTATGGACGTGGCCTTCGACGGCTCCATCCTCCCCGCCGAGGGTCCCTCCCCGACGCCCTGAACCGCCCGCCCCATGCGCTGGAGGAGCCGGAGCCACCGCCGGCCCCTCGTCACCACCAAGGACATCGCCACAGCCTCCTCTGTCCCCAGGGACCCCCGGGCAGCCCCCCGCTCTCCTCCTCGCTGCTTCAGCACTGGGTCCAGCTGCCTGCAAACCAGCTGCTTTTTTTTTTTCTTTTCTGGATAAAGGTTTAGCTTTGGTTTGTTTTGTTCCCTCAGCTGGAGATATATATTGGCTCCGGTGGTGGCTCTGCCGCTCCCTGTTTGCGCTGGCTGGGGAGGATCGCTCCCCCCATCCCCGGACACGTCCTTCGGGTGCCGGAGCTTCCCCGGAGCAGCCGGACCAGGCGCTGCTGCTCCCCGCTCCCTGCGGGCTCTGAACTGGGAGGTACTGGGGGAAATTTCCTTGCTTGAGCTCAGGCTGTGCCTCTTGCAGTCAGACGCTCGGCACCGACCCTCCTGGGGATGGGGTGGGATGGAGGGGACGAGGTGGGACAGGGTGGGACAGGATGGATAGGATGGCATGGGGTGGGGTGGGATGGATGGAATGGGAGGGGATGGGGTGGGATGGGATGGGACGGGACAGGATGGGGTGGCATCCCTGTTCTCCACACCGTGCTCAGTCCTTTCTGCTGCTCATCAAACATCAGCTGAAAATTGCACAGAGTTTTCTCCCCTCCAGTTTCTCCAGCGCCTCCGTGCCCTGTCCTCATCCCTGTGCCACGTTCCCGTCTGCCCGCAGGTGCCCGGCCAGGGGGTGTCCCCCTCCTGCAGCCGCCACGCTGGCCCCCACGGGGAGCCTGGAGCTGTGGGTGCCGGAGCAGCTCACCTTCAGCCTCTGGGACTACGGGGTCTTCGGGCTCATGCTGCTCATCTCCACCGGCATCGGGCTGTTCCACGGCCTCGCCAAAGGCGGCCAGAAAACCTCGGAGGATTTTTTCACGGGGGGGCGGCGGATGTCGGCGCTGCCCGTGGGGCTCTCGCTCTCCGCCAGCTTCATGTCAGCCATCCAGGTGCTGGGGGTGCCGGCGGAGGCGTATCGCTACGGAGCCAAATTCCTCTGGATGTGCCTGGGGCAGCTGCTCAACACGCTGCTCACCGCCGGCCTCTTCCTCCCCGTCTTCTACCGCCTGGGGCTCACCAGCACCTACGAGGTGGGAACGGGGTGGGGGACACGTCCCACCCCGGGGGTTCCTCGGTGCTGGGATGGCACCAACATGCTCCCTTGTCCTTGTCCCCAGTACCTGGAGCGCCGGTTCAGCAGGAGCGTCCGGCTGTGCGGGACCGCGCAGTACGTGGTGGCCACGGTGCGTGTCCGTGGTGCACGGGTGGGATGGGGACAGAGGGGACATGGCGGGGGCTTGAATCCAGCCATGCCCTGAGCCCCCGGGAGGTGTCCTTGTTCCCCTGCTCTTGTTTTCCGCGGCTCAAAGCAAACAGCGCCCGGTGGGAGCCCTGTTTTCAGTGAAAACCTCAGTGTTTTCCCACACGCCGTGCTGGGGCGGCACCGTCACGCATCGTTCCCGTCCCCGCTGGTGCCACCGTCACCTGCCCGGTGCCCGCGGTGCCGCAGGACGGGGTGCTGACTCCCCTGTTCCCGCAGACGCTGTACACGGGGATTGTCATCTACGCCCCCGCCCTGATCCTCAACCAAGGTGCAGTGGGGAGGGGGCGCTGCTCGCTGTCATGTCCCCATCCTCGTGTTGGGGACATTGCAGCCCTGTCTCACCCCAGGTGTTTGCACCCTGGGGTTCTGCTCAGCATCTTCCTGTCCCCTTCAGTGACCGGTCTGGACATCTGGGCATCCCTGCTCTCCACCGGCATCATCTGCACCTTCTACACCACTATAGTGAGTGTGGGACGGGGGATCCTGGGGGTCCCCGGGGTCCCCAGTGCTAACCCGCAGCTCCATCTGGCACAGGGCGGGATGAAGGCTGTCATCTGGACCGACGTCTTCCAGGTCTTCGTGATGCTCTCTGGCTTCATCGCCATCATCATCCGGGGGATGCTGCTGGCGGGGGGTCCCGGCAGGGTGCTGGCCATCGCCGCCAACGGCTCCCGGCTCAACTTCGGCGAGTGAGTCCCCCCCGTCCCGCTGGGTCCTGACTCTGCTCCCCCATCCCGGGAGTACTGGTGGGGCCGGTACCAACCCCGGCTCACCCCCCGGCCCTGGCGGCATGCTGCTGTGCCCAGCTTCAACCCGGACCCGCGGAGCCGGTACACGGTGTGGACGTTCGTGCTGGGCGGCACGCTGGTCTGGCTCTCCATGTACGGCGTCAACCAGGCGCAGGTCCAGCGCTATGTGGCCTGCCGGAGCGAGAGGGAGGCCAGGATGTGAGTCCTCGGGAATCGGCCGGGTCCTGCTCTGCGTGGGATGGAGCTGCTTCGGGTGGGGGGAATGGCTGCATGCCAGCCTGTCCCCCTTGGGGAGCCCAGTCCCTGCACCCCTGCACAGACCCAGAACCCTTGCACAGACCCTGCACCCCTGCATGGACCTAGAACCCTTGCACAGACCCAGAACCCTTGCACCGCTGCACAGACCCTGCACAAATGCTGCATCCTTGCATGGCCGTTACACCCCCTGCACAAACTCTGCACCCCTGCATGGCCCCCGCACTCCTGCATGGACCTTGCACCGTGCACAGACCCTTGCACGGACTCTGCAGCCCTGCATGGACCTTGCACCTCTGCAGGGACCTTGTACCCCTGCACAGACCCTTGCACAGTCTTTGCACCCTTGCACAGCCGTTGCACGGCCCCTGCATCCTTGCACAGACCTTGCACAGCCCCTGCACCCTTGCACAGCCCCTGCAGCCCTGCTCAGCCGGGTGTGCTCCATGCTCACAGGGCGCTGCTGGTGAATCAAGTGGGGCTCTTCTGCATCGTCTCCAGCGCGGTGGCCTGTGGCCTTGTGATGTTTGCGCTCTACAAAGACTGTGATCCCCTCCTCGCCGGCTACATCTCAGCCCCGGACCAGGTACCGGCTCCCCCCGGCTCTGCCCTCTTGAGCACCAAACTGAGGGCAGCGAGGTTGGAAGGGTGAGAGGGTTGAAGGGCAGGTCCCTGGGTGCTTGTCTCAGCCCCCTGCGGGTCTGGGGTCCCCTGCGGTCCTGCCCCCCCTGATGCAGCCGCCTTCCCCCACAGTACATGCCCTACCTGGTCCTCGACATCTTTGAGACGTTCCCGGGGGTGCCAGGGCTGTTCCTGGCTTGTGCCTACAGCGGGACCCTCAGGTGAGGATGGGGACGCCGAGGGGACCCCACAGCTCCCCACGGCAGGGCGCTGCGGCCCCCCCACCCCGCAGGCTGCCGGGGCTGAGCGCTGCCGCCCGCCCCAGCACGGCCTCCACCAGCATCAACGCCATGGCGGCCGTCACCGTCGAGGACATCATCAAGCCCAAGCTGCCCGCGCTGTCACCGCGGAGGCTGACCCTCATCTCCAAGGGGCTGTGTGAGTGGGGATGGGGCCACGCCGGGCTGGGCGGTGTCACCTGCGCTGCACCGCGCTGTGCCGTGACATATTTGGCTGCACCTTGAATCCTGGGGGCAGTTTTGGGCCCCTCATGATGAGAAAGATCTCGAGGCGCTGGAGCGAGTTGAGAGAAGGGAACGGAGCTGGGGAAGGGGCTGGAGCACAAGTGTGATGGGAGCGGCTGAGGGAGCTGGGGAAATGGCCACAAGTTGCGCCAGGCGAGGTTGAGGTTGGATCTGGGGAACAATTTCTTCCCCAAAGGGCTGTGGGGCATTGGAACAGGCTGCCCAGGGCAGTGCTGGAGTCACCATCCCTGGAGGGGTTGGACAGACGGACATGAGGTTCTCAGGACATGGGGCAGTGCCGGGGGTGGGTTATGGTTGGACTCAATGATCTCGAAGGTCTGTCCCAACCAAAGTGATGTTATGATCCCGTGCCGTGGTGCTGAGCCTTCCCATCTCCCCGCAGCGCTCATCTACGGCACCCTGTGCATCACGGTGGCGGCTCTGGCCTCGCTGCTGGGGGGGGGTGTGCTGCAGGTGAGCCCCCCCCGCTGCCCCCCCATCGCCCACCCGCTCTGCCCGGCCAAACGAGACCCGGCCACACACCGCTGGGCACCCGAGAGCCCTTGAGCTGGGGGGGCCAGAGGGGCTGGGGAAGAGCCAAGTGCCCTCCTCCTGCTCTGAGCCCCCCGCAGCCCCCCCGCAGAGCTCTCCGTCCCCTTTCCAGGGCTCGTTCACCGTCATGGGGGTGATCAGCGGCCCGTTGCTGGGGGCTTTCCTGCTGGGCATGTTCCTGCCGCTGTGCAGCACGTTTGTGAGTCCCGTGGAGGCGTCTGGGGGGGCTGTGGGGGTCCCACAGCAGCCTGACCCCCTCTGCTCCACCGCAGGGTGTGCTGGGGGGTCTGGCTGTCGGCTTTGCCCTCTCCTTCTGGGTGGCCGTGGGGGGGACCATGTACCCCCCCAGTGCTGCCACCATGGGGGTGCTGCCCGCCTCGGGGACCCTCTGCCCGCTCTACAACCACACCGCCGGCGCAAACCGCACCGTCCTGCTGGGACCCCTGCCCCCCCGCCAGGACCCCCCAGCCCCGCCACGGTGAGGGGGGGACAGCTCGGGTTGGGGGGTTGGCAGCGGGGGGGACAAGGTCCTGGAGGGGCAGGTGGCTTGCTGCGGTGTCACCCTGCTGTCCTTGTTCTCTGTGATGTCACACTGCTGTCCTTTTTCTCTGTGATGTCACACTGCTGTCCTTGTTCTCTGCGATGTCACCCTGCTGTCCTTTTTCTCCGTGATGTCACACTGCTGTCCTTGTTCTCTGTGATGTCACACTGCTGTCCTTTTTCTCTGTGATGTCACACTGCTGTCCTTGTTCTCTGCGATGTCACACTGCTGTCCTTGTTCTCTGCGATGTCACGCCCACTGTGATGTCACACTGCATTCCCTGTGACGTCACACTGCTTCCCACATTTACTGTGATGTCACACTGCTGTTCCCGTCCCCGCTTCCCCCCCCCCGCAGGCCGCCCATCCTGGCTGACTTCTACGCCATCTCCTACCTGTACTACGGGGCACTGGGGACCCTCACCACCGTGGTGGTCGGGGTCCTGCTCAGCTCCCTGACAGGTGAGGCTGGGGGACGGGTGAGGACATGACCCCCACGCTGGGGTCCCCCCCTCCGCAGACCCTCCCCGTGGCCCCCAATTTCCGGCAGGGCCGACCAAGCGGACACGGCTGCCGCCGGGCGTGCTGTGGTGGGACATCACCAAGCAAACGTCCTCGGTGTCCCCCGCGGGCACCAAGAGCCCCGAGGAAGAGCCCCTGGGCAAGGCAGAAGCCCCCCAGGTGCCGCCAGCGAGGCCGGACGGGGCAGGCAGCCCCCCCTGGGGCCCCCCCGAGCCCGGCACCGCCACCGACCGGCTGCTGCAGGACACCCACGTGTAGGGTGCTGGGGGGCGCGTGGGGGGGTCCGGTGGGTGGGACAGGGGGTGCACGTCCCTGTCCCGGGGTCCCCAATAAAGGAGGAGCTGTTGGCCAGGAGGAGCCTGTCCTTGGGGGGGCTGGGGACAACTGGGGGGCTGAGGTCCTGCTGTCCTCATGGGCGTGGGCCCCGCCCTGCTAAGCTCCGCCCTATCCGATAACAACGGGCCCCGCCCTGCTAAGCTCTGCCCTATCCCGATAACAATGGGCCCCGCCCTGCTAAGCTCCGCCCTATCCCGATAACAACGGGCCCCGCCCTGCTAAGCTCCGCCCTATCCCGATAACAATGGGCCCCGCCCTGCTAAGCTCCGCCCTATCCCGATAACAATGGGCCCCGCCCTGAGAACCCCGGCCCAGGTGTCAATGGGACACGCCCCGCTAAGCCCCGCCCACCCAGGTACAATTAGCCCCGCCCACAGGCGCCATCTCGGGGAGGGGGGTGCCGCCATCTTTGTGCCGGGCAGGGGCAGCGGTAGCGGCGAGCGGGTTGCGGGCTCTCCCTCGGCCTGCCCGCCGCACTGCGGGCACTACCGTGGGCGGGGGCTGCTGTCCGACCCGCCGCTTCCCGCCGCCACCGGGCCTAGCGCCGTGGCCCGGGAGGAACGGGCCCTGCCCTTAGCAAAGATGGCGGCGGCGCCGCTCGCCCCGCCCCTCCCGTGGGGGCGACCTGGCGCAGCGGTGACGCGCAACGTGCGCGACGGCCGGAGCGGCGGGGACCGGGTAGGAGCGGGAGGGGGCGGCGGGACCAGGAGCAGGGCCCGGCCTGAGGGGAGGGGACGGGCCGGGCCGGGGGTGCGGAGGGAGAGCGGGAGAGAGGGGAAGGGCTGGGGGTGACGGGGCGGAGAGGCCCGGGGGGCCCTGGGTGCAGCCCCTGGGGTGGGGGCGTCCCTGCCCCCCCCGCCTCGCCACGGGGCCCAGCCCGGATCGTGCCCCTCAGGAAGAGTCAGATCACATAGCGGGGGGTAGAGAAGGGATTTAATCCAGCCCAGGCTTGGAAAAGTCTGTGACTTGAGCAGACAGCCCTAAACATCAGCCCTTCTCCGCTGTTTCTTGTGTAGCAAGTAGTTATTTGTCGTTAAAAGTAAAGGTTTAGGATCCAGAACGTGGCGTCTGCATGGGCAGCGTGCGAACAAGGAGGGCTTTGCTTAGTGCCTGGTTAGTTTTGAGGCTGCTGCTGTGCTTGGCTTTTCAGGCTTTTCCTACCCTGAAAATGAAATACAGCACATCTGCGTGGTCATTTATTAATCTGGGCCACAGGCTGCATTTCTGCACAGACAGAGGGTGCGATGCAGCGTTTGTGCTGCTCTGCCGGCAGCGGTGGATTCCCCTCGGAGCCCCCGGTGCAGAGCAAGAGCCCCCAGCCCTGTTTTAACTCGGCAGCAGAGACCGTTTTGCCTTGCAGGGCAGCGCTGCTTTTGGCTGGGTACCAGAAACCCAGCAGCTCGCTTCGTTGTATTGTTGCAGCACAATAAATACACAGGAGGGACTTTTCCCACCGCGGGTCTGGGGCAGAATGAGCAGAGTTCCTCCTGGGTAAGCTACGGGATTACGAGATCTGTTCTGCCCAGGATGTCGAAATAATGCAAGGCAATTTTAAAAAAGGGGTTTTCATGGTGTGAGCTCCAGCTATTCCTACTTCCCGGGGTGATGGAGAACCCAAGATCCTGTTCAGGGCAACGATCTGAACTTCTTTATTTTTTTTTTCCAGAGCACCTTGAGTGATGCCCAAGAAGTTCCAAGGTGAAAACACCAAGTCGGCTGCTGCCCGCGCGAGGAAAGCTGAGGCGAAGGCAGCAGCCGATGCCAAGCGGCAGCAGGAGCTGGAAGATGCCTACTGGAAGGACGAAGACAAACACGTGATGAGGAAGGAACAAAGGAAGGTGAATTCCTGGTCAGGTAGAAGGGGATGTTCCATTTGGTCCATGAGATCACACCTTGCTAAGCAAGGGGCTTCTCCTCATCTGTCGCTCTCTCCAGGCCTCATCCTGCGCTTGGTTTTAGGCAGAAAACCTGGAACTAGTGGCTTCTCTGGGAGCTAAAAGAAGCCCAGCGTGGGAGTGAGTTTACGCTTTGATGTGTAATTCAGAAATGGGGTGGATCTCGGAGCTGACTCCCCAGGGGAGGCAGTAAAAGCTTTATTGTTGGAGTCCTTTAAAATTGAATTAGGTGAAAGATCAGGAACTCTGCTGCAGGGATTGATAGTGGACCCAGCAGTTCTTTAGCTTTTTTTCCTTTCTTACCTTTCATTTGATTTTTTTGTAAAAGGAAAAAACAAATTGGGTAGTTAAAGTTTTGTAACCCTTTTTTTTTTTTTCCCCTCTCTAATTTGGTGTGCGACACATCAGGACCCGTCTCTTCCAAAAGGTTCTCTCTGGTTTGCTCTTGGCACCTTGCTCTGCCTTGGTGATCAATAAACAGAGCACTTCAGTGCTCATTTCTAGGTTCTTTTGTTTTTAACATTAACATTTTAACATTTTGTGCATTTTTCTAGAAGCAATTGTTGGTAATAACTTAGCTGCCTCTTCTGAAATGATTTTTTTTTTACACTCTTGCTAACGAGACGGGGCTTCTGTTGACGACAGAAATGGGATTTATGGGGTTACTGGGTTTGCGCTGCTCTGAATTTGGTGCTTTCTGAACTCTGTCGGTGCATGCGTCTGTGTGAGTTCACCCCTAAAACGTGCCCTGACGTTTGGAATTTGGAGTCCTGGGTGCTGTTCCCCCACGCAATCCTGTAATGCTGCCTAATTACTTCCCGGAACAAGGACTTATTATTGCTCTACTTAAGATTTTGGCAACACTGACCTATTTGAGCTTCCAAAACAGGCTCCTGCGGGCACGGGAGGCTGGAGTGGGGAGCTGGAATTGCCAGCTGGGAAACCAGTGGCCGCTCCAGAGCTTCAGACTGGATTTGAGAGAAACCAGTGAGGTGTTTCCACTCGGCACCTCAGCCAGTCCGCTCAGCGCTTTGCTGGTTTTCCTGCAGGATTCACATCCACGTAGCTGTAGTATTTACATCCGAATTTCACCTAGATGCTGGGTTTTAGTGCATTTGCTTCCCATGTGTTCCCCTGGAGAGCAAAGATCTCAGCTCAGGTGAAGGGTTGTCCTGCCCGAAGGGCTCCGGCTCTCACTGTATCTGCACACGGAAAGGTTGGGGCTTTGTGAGGGCGAGCAAACGGCCACCAGACAGGAAAGTGTTGGGTTTACTGGGGGAAAATAAGTCGGTAAAACCTTCCTCAGCTGCTTCTCCAGCGCCGTCAGGGTGGAACATCCGCACAGAGAACAGAAGGAGCTGCCCGCGTCCCGTCGCACCCCGGCGGGGAAGGAACGCGTGACTCAGATCGTGAATGATTTTCCATCCTCATCCCAGAGAGGACAGAAACCGCATCATTCGCGGGAGTCAAACGTCCATATGCTGCGGGAGGGACTCGTGTCGCTGCCGGGAGGATGGCGGTGGGTGGAGGAGGATGCTCGCAGCAATTCCAGCCCTTCCCCGGCTCTCCGGGCGATGGCAGCAACATGTTCACAGCAGCACCTTGCGATTCCTGTGCTGCCGGAGTGGCTGGGAGCCTTTGGGATGGGCTGGAAGCCTTTGGGATGTGCTGAGACCGAACCCTGTGCGCTCCATTTAATCTCTTTTCCCCTGCAGACGAGCACTGGAGCTCCGTTCTGGGGTTCGGTGGCTCTATGGTCTCGCTATTGGGGCAGCGATGCGCATCAACATTAATAGTTTGGTGTAGGGAAGCTGAATTTTCAAAATGTTGTGAGATTCATTGTCACCAGGCGACTGCCCTGTTGTTTGCAACGTTTTAGGGGTTTTTTAAATGCCACCCCTGCCCTGTTCTGGAAGCAACCGTCCTCTGCTAACAGAGGGTGACACTTGTCTGGTGGCTTCATGATGCATAAAGGAACATCTGAGCCAATGTCACCAGCCTGCCCTGTGCGCATTCCTCCTCTGGCGCTTCAGCACAAGTTGCAGCTTGTTACCTTCCCTGGAGAGCTCTGGCTGGGAATCACAAAATCAACATCCTTGCTGGAAGGCTCAGGGTTTTACCCAGGTAACCGCTTTTCGTGTAACATTCGGGTGTTTTCATCCTTTCTGTCCCCTCCTACGCAAGGCTGGGCTGCAGCTCGGAGCACGACGCTCATCAGCCTGATCGCGGTGTGGGTTTCTCCCTGCAATCAGCTAAAGTGTGTCTGGTGGTGGAACAGCCGTGTGTGTGTCCCGGGCGAAGCTGCAGGCAGGCTTGGAAGGGTGACAAACCGTCAAATCTGCTGGAAAATTCCGGGAAGAAAGGACCCGTGGAGTATCTGTCAAGGGCAGAGGTCTCGCAGCCGGAGACTTTTTGTACTGGTGTGCAAAGGGTCTGGGGAAAAATGTGAGTTAAATGCAGGGCGAGCGCTTGTGCTGGAAAAGCACAGATGGTGCGTGAGGGTGCAGTGACTCTTTTGGGGCGTTTTGTGCCTTTCTCGTTCCCCTCGGTCACGGGCTGTGGGCTGGCAGGCTCATGTACCGACAGGTCCCAGCTGTGGTGATGACTTTCTGTCCCCTTTCTCCTCTGATTCAGTGTAGAATTACTCAGCTGTGGCACCAGCTCTTATTCAGATAAAATGTGAGACAATTCTAATGACTCTTCTTCCCTTTTTGGAGGATATCCGCGTGGTACCGGCTACAAAATACCAAAATCTGATGGCACAAATGGGCAATGCAGGGGACAGAGGTGTATTGGGGAGACACCAGGCTGGGTTTCAGACCCCAGAACCAGCTTCCTCAGTTCACCAGTGTCCCTTCACCTCTTGCTTTGCCCGTGGGTGACAGAAGGGACGTGTTTGAACCTCCGAGAGCCCAGCGGGTGCTCGGACATGCTCCAGGTTGGTTCTGCCCGGCTCCTTTTCCGACTGCGTCATGTTCTTACATCGCTTTCCCCTTCGTGCTTCGCCGGGCTGGCGGCTCACTCTCCACGTTTCCCCGCGGAGAGGTTGATTTGGAGTGCGGCCGCTTTGATTGACCGCTCACTCTCACAGCCGTGCGCGTGGGACCTTGTTCTCTTCCTCCTGAGCAGGTGGGGAGCTGTTCCCGAAGCTAATGAATTGTTCCTCGCTCAGGCGGCTCTTTGCAAGGCTGGAAACTCGCGTTTTAACGCACAAACCCCTGGGAGCTGAAGGGTCCAGCTAAAGAAATCTCGCCCCCGGCTCCCCCCAGCGCCCTGCGGAGTGCAGCGATGTGGAGGGAGAAAATTATTCATTTCCTTTCCAGTTTTCTAATAGCTTTGCAGTACGTTCCACTTAGACAAATCCAAACCTCCCTCTCATCAGAACATTTAAGCTGACTCACAAAAGATTAATTCGTTTTGGCCCAACCTGAGAAAAAATCTTAAAAAAAAAAAAAAAAAAGACAATTTCAGACCCCTTGTGCTTCGGGATTGACCTTTGAGCACTGCGGAAGGTGCAGAGCAGACCTGGACATGTCGGGCCACTGGGGAAACCCGAGCGTGTTGATTTTGCGGGTCTTGTGACAAAATAGTAACGGTGCCAGCTTATTTACTTTCTGCAAATAGAAACTCGCTGGTGAATGCCAGGGAGCAACTCACCCCGGCAGCTGGAGGAGGAGGAACTGGACGTCCCGGCAGCGCGGGAGGAAGGCTCCACACCTCCGTTTCCATCGCCACGTGGATGTGTCCTCTCCGGAGAGTTTTGTTTGAAAGGCGCTACCAGCAGCAGGGCATTATCCTTGAATTTCTGCTCCAACAGACGTGTCGTGGTCCCCGCTGGGCTGCGTGACTGCCTTGCAGGACAGGTCCCTTTCTGTGATCAGGGCTAAACGATCATCTTCTCTAACTATAAATAACATTTCTGTTCTGAAATGCTTTCTTCCCTTAGGTCACTCGTACTTGTGCATCCGCTCCTTACCTGTCTCCTGAATTCTTCAAGCCACGGCTACGCTGCCGCTGAGGTTCTCACCGTTTACCCTGCCAGGGTTTGGTCACCCCTGAGCATCAGGGACAGGATGAGCAGCCAGGGGACAGTTTCTTTGCTCTGCCCCGTGTTCTAGGCACGATGCCGGTATCCCGAACACACAGTGCGGCTTCTCTCGCGTGTGCTTTACATCCAATTCAACGGCTTGCTCTGACCGCTGGATCTTCAGCGATTTCTGCAGCGCTCCTTCTGTTTTGGCACGTTAATCTCTCCAGTTTTGGGGAGACCAAGCACATTTGTTTACTCAGCCTTTACTAGAAGAGGGAGAGGCCTGACAGGAAAGCAGCGGGCAGGGAAAGCCGATGTCTTAAAGAAGTGAGTTTGCACTTTGAAATCATGCACAGTCCAGTTGCCGGGGCATTGTGTCTCACGGCGCTGGAACTAAGCGCTTAATGACCAAGAATTTGAAGACTGCTGGTTGTAATAAAGGCTTCGTCCCTCTAATGGCTTTTTTTTCCCATCCTTGGCCCCAGCTGCTCGCAGTGGAGGTAGGCGAGGTTTTCCTTCCCTTCCCAGCTTGGATGGAAGACCCGGTCCTTGCTACACTTGACAGAAGCAGCAGCAGCCCCAGGGCATGTTTTGATTCAGTATTTGTTGGCTTTGATTCTGTGTTTTGATGGGGTTTTGTTTAAACTCTTGAGCTGTGGAGAGACTTACAGGTTGGGGGTTTTTTTTGCTGTTCAATAGAGTCTCAAAGCTCAGCCTTGCTGGGCCCTACCCTAATGCCTGTAATTCTGCTCCTACTCCTTAAACACCGCTGAAGACGGCAGGTTGTGTTACTGCTGGGGTGGAGTGAACCTGTTCGTTAACGCTCGATCAGTTCATTGTGCCGCCCCTGTGAATAATGGATGAGAGCCGTAATTAAATGTCCACGTAACTAACTGAAATACGGAATGTTGTGATGCTGCCCCAGAGAGATGTTCACTTGTTGTTTCTTTTTGCCAGACCTTACAGGCTGTGGGAGAGAAGGAAAAAAAGCCAAAGTGCTGAAAGCCCCTAAGGGCCCGTTGCACAGGCTCGTCACCCTCTTCTCTTGGCCTTGGAGGGCAAAGTGGCTCTTAAACTCCTTGTGAAGCACTTTAAAATTACCACAAGAGCTGCGCCGCGTATTGGACTCAGTCTAACCGCCCGCCCCGGCTCTTGGGAAGAGCACGAGCCAAGCCCGGGGATGAATTCAGCCTCTTGACTGGCTCGTCTCGAACAACTGCTGAACTTTCAACCTCCGGCCACTTATTAAAATTAAAGTGGAAAACTTAATGTGATTGTCAGCAGCCCTGGCTGGTGCCTCCCGCTCCTTCTTGGGGTTGTGTTTCGCGGCGCTGGCATCATGGGTGGCCGGCGCATGGTTGCAGACGGGGGGATTATTATTCTGGATGTCGAGGGGAACCAGCCGATGTCCCTTCTGATAAGGTGACATCGGCGCTGTGTTAGCTACAGAAATGAGGTGCCTGTTCCCACTCCAGTGGGGTTCCCTGCTCCTGTAAGAGCTGGTTTCTTCCCTCTGCGCTGGCAGGTGATGGAAAGTGGAAGGGTGGATGTGACCTGGTCCTTTGTGCCTTCCAGGAGGAGAGGGAGAAACGGCGGCTGGAGCAGCTGGAGCGCAAGAAGGAGCTGCAGCGCTTGCTGGAGGAGGAAGACTCGAAGCTGAAAGGGAAGTCACCCAAGCAGGTCACACCGGGCAAAGTCACCAGGGCCCAGATTGAGGAGACGATCAGGAAAGACCAGCAGCAGAAGGAGAATGCAGACACAGGTTTGGTGGCACCGCGGAAAGGCCCTGAGAGCTGCGGGATGGGGAATGAGGGGGGAAAAAATACCCACTTTTCAACTTGAGGTGGAGAAACAAAGCTGCAGAGCAGGAGCTCTTCTCTTCCAGGCCTGGGACGGAACTCTGGCTGAGTTTTCTGAGTGCTTTGAAAGACTCTCCCTCTTCGGAGGGTTTGGCACAGGCTGGATTTGACGTTAACATTTCTTCCTTTCCCCCCTCCCTGTGCAGTGGAGAAGGAGAAGACTCACCTGGAGGTGCCACTGGAGGAGAACATCAACAGGAGGGTGCTGGAGGAGGGCTCGGTGGAGGCCAGGACCATTGAAGATGCCATCGCTGTCCTCAGGTACGCCGCGCTCTCCTTCGAAGTGTCGCTTTCCTCACGAGAAATTCTTGCAGGCGCTCCCTCCCCAAGAACTGGCTTTTTTTTTTTTACGCTTTGCCTGTGACTTTCTATCTCGACAGCACAAACAGGACACGTCACCTGCCCTGTTGTTCTGTGGAGAGTATTTGAAGTGGGTTGAGGAAGCTTCGCGGGGTTATCTGCTTTATCACCGAGTTATTCTGCACGCACTTGGTTGCGCTGACAGGGGATCAGAGCGCGGCGGGCGGCTGGTGCCGGCGGGGAGGTGTCTCTGATCCACGTCTCTCTCCAAATTCCCTCCTGGCAGCGTCGCCAATGATCTGGACCGGCACCCTGAGCGCCGGATGAAAGCTGCCTTCACGGCTTTCGAAGAGCTCAACCTGCCGCGCCTGAAGCAGGAGAACCCCAACATGCGCCTGTCCCAGCTCAAGCAGCTCCTCAAGAAGGAGTGGATGAAGTCTCCGGAAAACCCCATGAACCAGAGGCACAAAGCTTACAACAGCCAAAAGTAGAACTAGAGCCGCTCATCCCCCTCGGATGGTGGGCTGGAGCCATGGGGCTCTGCTTGGCTGGAAATAGGAGACACGAGGAACCTCCTCGCCTTTGGTTTCCCTCCCCTGCCCCCACTTTCTTTCTGTCTTTCTCTGTTCTTGGATTTAAGATAAGCCCGAGGCCAGGGCTTGCTGGGGACCCTGCAGCATCCCACCACCGTCACCGGTGACCTGTCCCCTCCCTGTGCTCACACCTCCACAGGCAACTGGCGCAGAGCGACCTGGACAAACTAACGCTACCTTCACGCTTCCAAATTCGGTTGTTGTCTTACAAAGAAAAGCTAATAACTCGCTTCTAGACCTTCAGCATGGGCAACCTGCCATGGTAGGAACCCCATTAACCCGCTCACAGCCGGACCTGAGCCAAACCATGTTCATCCCCGTCTCTACCGTGGCCACGCCGCGCTCTTGTATTCCACAGGGTGAATTTTGGCGACCGTCACACAGAAGGCGCTTGACCTCTCGTTGCTCGTGTCGTCCTCGGCGCTGGGATGTCCCCAAAGAGACTCCAGACAGCGGTGGCTGTTGTCCTGCCCGCCGCCGGGCACCTTCCTCCTTGCGGTCTCAACCGGCGGTGTGTTCGGTGGGGAGGAGGAACCACAACGGGAGCAGAACCTCCGTCAGCGCGGTGGGGAAGAGAGAAAATAACCTTCCATCTTCCGAGAGGAACGAGAGGAATGACGTGGCACCGCCTGGCTCCTTCTGCCACACTTCTCGGTGTGACTTCCCTGGTGGGACAGGGGGTTTCCCGCGGGGGCCGTGACCCAAGAACTGCGGCGAGAAGGGAACCTGCCGCTTCTCCCATCCGCGGTCAGTCCTGGCAAACAAACGGGTGAGCTCCCCTGGGGGGCCAGGGCTGGAGAGGCTTTGCCTGGTGCCGTGGCCTTTCCTCTCCTCCCTCTCTCCCCTCCTGGTCTCTTTTTGGGAGTGAAATTCTTTCTGAAGATCTAAACCCTTGGCCGGGCAGCATTGCCGCGGGTGCTCCCCTGTGTGTGTTACCAGGGCTGGCTCGGCGTCCTGGTGGCACAAACCAAACTGGGCTCGTCCCCAGGCGTGTGGCCTCTGTCCCCATGCGGGGGTTGCTGTGAGCAGGCGGGGGGCTGCAGGAGTCCTGGGGGTGTTTAACGTGCGTGGTGAAGGGGTTTTGGAGGGAGTGATGCTCGAGCTGAAGCCGTTCTGGGCTGAAGGAGCTGGGCTGGCCCTGCCACTGACCCCTCCACCCCCTCAGACCCAGCTGGCAAGGACAGGGAGGAATGCACCTGCTGTCTCCCCTTTTGTGAGAAGTTTGTTGTGTTTGAACCCAATTAAAAATTTTAAAAACCCAAAAAACTAAACCCTGTTCATTTGTTGAAGGAATAAATGCCTGGGGAGGGAGCGGAGGGCTCTCCTTTCCTTGGGGAGGGGCTGTGTCCTCCGCTAAAAATCCCCACTGGAGTTTGTGCTGTGGTTCCTGCCTGGACTGGGGATCTCTCAGGGTGGGGGGCCCCCTTTGTGCCCCCCCCCACCAGCAGGTTGTGGCTGAGCCGCTGCAGCGGGGGGGCTGCAGGAGCCCTGCCCTTGGCTGCCGTGCTGCCGAAGCCCAAGCCCACCGCTGCTGCCCGCGCCTGCCTGCGCCCTGCCTGCACACGTGAGTGTTCCCCAGCCCGGGGCGGGGGCCGGGGTGCCCCCCTCCCTGCCCGCACCCGCTCCCCCCTTGCGCAGAGGCTGTGGGCTCCGCACAGCCCTGCCTTTGTGCAGCAGAGCCCACCCTCCTCCTCCTCCTCCTCCTCTGCCGCAGTGCTGGGGGGGGGCCTGGGTGGGATATTCTGGAATCGACTGCTCGGGGGGGGCTGCGGCATGCAGGGCCCCCCCTCTCCGTGGGGTGTCCCCATATTAGCCACAAGTAGAAGGGGATCGTCCCCCCCACCTTGATGCAGGGGACCCCCCCTGCTGTGCTCGGTGTGTGGGAGAGGCGGAAGGGGCTAATGGGGGCTGCCCCCCCCAGTTTGGGGGTGGGATCCCCCATTGCAAGGGAGGGGTTTTGGGGGAACCCCTCCGGTGCAGGGTGGGGGTTCCCCTGTTGTAAAGAAGGGATTAATAGGGGAATCCCTCAGTGGGGGGGGCCTGGGCACCCTCCTCAGTGCAAGGGTGGGGTTAATGGGGGGGGCAAGGGAGGGACCCCCCCCCATTGCAAAGGCAGGATGCCGGGGAATCCCGCGGTACAGGGAGGGATCCCGGCACCCAGGGGATTAACGGGGGAACCCCCCTCCCGCTGCAGCGCGGGGGGGTCCCGGTGTGTCCCCCCCCGCAACAAAGCGGCTACAGCGGAGGGTCCGTGCCCGCCGCGGGGGGGCGGAGAGGGGAGGGATTCCCCGCCCCACCCCTCCAGGGATTCCCCCCCGCTCTGTTCCCCACTCCCTCCGTTCGGGGGGGGCCGTGCGCAGCCCGCGGGGGGACGGGGGCGGCGTAACCATGGCAACGGGCTGCTCCGCTGCGGGGGCGGGGGAACCCGCGGGGGGGGGGCGGGATCCTCGCAGCATCTACGCAGCCGCGCAGGGTTTGCACCGGGCGTCCCCCCCGCGGCCCCCCCTGCACCGGGCATCCCCCCCGGCCCCTCCCCGTGCACAATGCCCGGGCTCTGCAGAACACACGCTCTGCACCACGGCCCCCCCCGCGCCGTGCGCACCCCCTGCACCACGCACCGCCCCTGCACCACGCACCCCCCCGCAACGTGCACCTCCGCCCCCCCTCCCCGCACACTGCAGCAGCGTGCACCCCCCCTCCCTTTGCACAACACACAGCACAGCCCGTGTGCACACACCTACACACGGGTACCCTATAGCTGTGCATACAGCACCCTGCGCCCCCCCGTGCACCCCCTGCTGTGTGCACCTCCCTTTGCACACCCCGCCGTTCACACTCCCTGTGCGTTCCCCCCGTGCCCACCCCCCCGTTCACACCCTGTTCACACCCCCCCCCCGCCATTCACACCCTTGTGCACACCCCCGGCCACACCCTTGTGCACACCCCCCTGTTCACACTCCCTGCGAATTCCCCGTGCCCACCCCCCCGTTCACACCCCGTTCACACCCTCGCGCCCACCCCCCGGGCTTTGTTCGCTGCACAACCACATCCCCGCGCAAATCCCGCTGTGCACACGCACACTCGCGCAGGGCGCTTGCACACGCGTGTGCCCCGCAGCCTGACAAAGGGAGCAGGGGGGGCTGCAGGCGGGTGGGCAGCACCCGCACCCCCCAGCCCCCCCGCACTGCCGAGCCGTTGCACACCAAATTCGGGGGGTATCCCCCACCCTGCGCCTGGGGGTACCCGGTTCCCCACTGGTGACAATCGCATCCCCGGGAGCCCTTGCAACTGCGAGGGGTGGGGGGGGCCGCGGTCCCCGTGGGTGCTTTGGGTGGCACCGGGGGCTCCCGCGGGGACCGCGGCCGGGTCAGACCCACGGGTGGGCACCGGGGCGGGAGCGGCGTGGGCGGGGGGGGAGGCACGGGGCGGGCGAGCGCCCCCGTCCCCGCAGATGCGGCAATTAAAGCGGGGGAGCCGGCAGGCGGCTAAATTTAGCCGCAGACAATAGCTGCGGTGGCCGGGGAGGAACCGGGGAGCGGGTTGTGCGCGGCTGCGCGTGTGAGCGGAATAGCAAACGCGGCCGCCCCGGCAGCCCCGCTGGCCGCTGCGCGCTGGGGAAACCGAGGCACGAAGCGGCGGCGTGGGGCCAGGCGGGACCGCGGGCCCGGAGCCGAGGCACCCGGCTGCCCCCGGCCCCCCGCTCGGCCGGTTGTGCCGGCGAAGCCTCCCGGCAGCCCGGGGTCACCGCACGTGTCGCCGCCAGGCCATGGTCACCAGCGCCCGAGGGGAGCACGGGCCGGGGGCTGCCTGCAGGTGGGTGCGCTGGGGGGGGCGGTGGGCTGGGAACCCCCACTGGGGATCCCCCCCCGGCTCCTGGGGACCTGCCGGTGCTGGGGATTCCCCGGATTCCTGGGGATTCCCTGAGCTCCTGGGGATCCCCCTGCTCCTGGGGACCTCCCGGCTCGTGGGGACCCCCTGGCACAGATGGAGCAGGGCGGGGGGGGGATGCCCGGGGGCAGCGTGGCTTTTTGGGAAGGGGACACCGGGGGGGCTGCCCCGAGGGCAGCCCGGGTGTCCGGGGCAGGCGGGGAACATTTGCCTGCCCCTGCTCTCACCCCCCGCGCACCCACAGCCCCCGGCGCGGTGGGGAGCGGGGAGGGGGGGGCCAGATTGGGGCAGTGGGCTGCGGGAAGCAGCCCCACGGCGGTGACAATGAGGACGCGCTGGGAGTGACTCTGCCCGGCTAAAAATATCCTCCTCCCCCCGTCCTCCGCCAGCGCCGCGGCCTCAAGGTCACTGCCCGCCGTGGCGGGGCCGGGGGGGGGCGAGGGGGCGTGGGGCGGGGAAGCCCCCGGCCCCCCCCGCGCCGCGGCTCCCACACGCGCCCGGGCACGGCCACTGTCGCCACTGTCGCCTCTGCCGCTCCGTCGCGCACAGAGCCGGCGGCGGCCCCCGCGCCCCCGCACATGCCCCCGCCGCCCCCCGGGCACTCCGGCTCGTCCCGACGCTCCCCGTAGCGCGGGGCCGTGGCAGGTGAGCAGGCGCAGGGGTGGCAGCGGTGGGGACGCCGAGGGTGGCTTCCCCTGGCTGTGGCTGGGTGCCGGGGTGGGGGGACACCGGGGACGCCCTGCCGGCTGCTCTGGGCAAGCCCCAGCTGCCAGAGTGAGGGGACAGCGCGGGGTTTGTGTGCTCGGGGACAGCGTGGCCGTGGGGACCGAGGTTGCAAAGGGCAGCGTGGCCGAGCGGGTCGAGGTGCCGGGGGACATCGGTGTCCGCACTGGTGGGGTCTGGCTGGCGGGACGTGGCTTTGGGGTGGCTCTGGCTGGGAGGACCAGCCCCGCGCTGCACCCAGCTCGGCACCCACCGAAAACGGGGCGCTGGGGACGGTGCCACATGTGGTGCCATGGCCATGCGTGGTGTTTGGGTCATGGTGCTGGGGCCGTGCGCGGTGTTTGCTGGTGCAAAGTCCGTGGTCTGCACTCGGGACTCCCGGCAGGTTCAGGCACCGCGTGGTGTTCGTGGCCTCGACGTGCCAGGGAGTGCCCGGCGTGTGCCGCGGTGCAGCCACCAAGGCCATGGATGTGCAGCATGGGGGCCCCCCTTGCCCCTTCTCGACCTTCTCCGTGACCTTGGGCAGCCCCTGGGGACCCTGCGCCGGGCAGGGGGCTGCGGTGACTGCGGTGACACTGTCACAGCAGTGGGGACCACTGACCCATGAGTGGGGGAAGGAAGGGGTTTCCAAAGGTGCTTGCAAGGTTCGAGGGACACCCCCCTCCTCAAGAGGCTTGTGGCAATACCAAAGGCAGCGGGGACACCCGTGTCCCCCCAGGCCAGCCCTGCCAGGGGGTCCGTGGTGACCCGGCAGGGGCAGCCAGGCGAAGCGGCTTTGTCCTTCGGCTGAGCCGAGCTGCGTGGGGGAGGCGGCGTGGCGGGTGAAGCCGGTGCAGTGGCTTTGTCTGGGGATGGCGATGCGGTGGCGGCAGAGCGGGGCGTGGGGAGCGCAAACCCCCCCAGACCCTGCTGCACCCCCCACCCCAGATCCAGGCACCTGCTCAGCGCCGCGCAGGTAGGGTGTCCCCGGTGTCCCCCGCCGTGTGTGTCCCCCGCCGTGTGTTCCCCCCACCAAGGGAAGGTTTTTCTCAGGGAGACCCCGGGAAAAGCCGGGGATTCCCCTGCGTGGCAATGGGGCTGGGGAGTTTCGAGTGTCCCCGTGTGTCCCTTTGTGTGTGCCAGCCCACGTGCCTCCCCCTGTGCCATGGGACCTGCAGACACCCCATAGCCCTGTGGATGGGAATGGGCCAGATCCTGTGTGGGGCAAATCACCTCAGTGCCAAACTCTGCCCCTTCGCACGGGCCCCGATGTGCCGGGGTGGATGTGGGGTGCCCAGGGGACGAGGGCCCGGCTGGTGGCATCACCAGGGGTCCCACGGTGACAGGGCTTGGCTGAGCTGTCCTGGTGCTCTTTGGGAGCCCAGTGGCCTCGTGCCGGTGGCTCCGCCAGCCCCAGGGGGCTCAAATGGTCCCGTATCCCCCCGAAACCATGCTCAGCCCCCCTGCCCTGCCCTCAGGGGACAGTGGCGGTGGCACAGCCCCCCCGTGCATCCCCGTGCCGGCGAGCGGGCAGCGGCGTGTGCGGGGGCCGGGGGCTCCTGCTGGCACCGACAGATGCTCTCCAGCCTGGGACATATGGCCAGGGCTTGGTGGCAGCAGGAGCTGCGGCCGCCTGAGAAACCGGGGCCACCGCGGGGTATTTGGGGGGGCAGGGGGGGCTGCAAGGGGCCTGACGTACTTTGTGCACCCAGCAAGCCCTGAGCTCCCATGTTGGCTGGTGAGGAGCCCCTGCGACCCCGGCTGGGGGGCACAGCGGGGGCGTCACCGCCCTGAGCACCCCGTTCCCTGCACCATGGCAGGGGGGTTCCCCGGTTCCTCAGCCCCATCCCCAAGGTATGGCAGCGGGATGGTGGCCGTGTCACCCGGCTGCTGGCGTGGGGCCCACGGGCACAGCCCCAGTGGCAACCACAGCCCCCCCAAATTCCTGCCCCACCCTCCCCGGGACCGCGATTCCCCGGCAGGAATTAGCGAGTGGGTAATAAATAAATCACCAGCCGGGAGCCTTTTGGCCGCCCGCCTCTATTTTTAGCTGCACCCTCCTCCTCTGCAGTTGCTCCCAGGCAGCATCGCTGCTCTGGGGCATGGGGGGAGCTGGGGGGGTCCCACTTGGCACCCTACAACCCCCGCAGGGCACCAGCGGCTACTGCAGCCTGGCTCTGTGGGGGTTAAACCATGTCCCCCTGCCCGTGTCCCTGCCCTGGCCTGGGTCCCCCTGGGGACCCCTTTGCTGTCTCCCCACCATCCCCATCACTCCCCAGCCAAGGGTCCTTCCCTGGCCCATGACACCCTGTGTCCCCCTGCCTCTCCCCAGGTCCCTTCACCCCGCCGGGGAGACGAGACCTGGCGGGTCCCCGTGTCCCAGCGCCGAGCGTGGCGGCGGGGGCGGCGGGAGCACCCTGCAGCCGTGCCGAGACACCCGGGCTGCGGCGGTGGGCGTCCTGCTGCCGCATCGCCGCCAACCTCCCGGTGCGGGAGCTGCCGCGCGCGGGGACGCTCGAGGCCGGTGCTCAAGGACAGATGGTGGCCGTGGCCTGGGCAGCAGCCCCGCTCGGTGGGACCCGCGGTGTCCCTGTCCCCGTGATGTGGCCGTTGAGGACCACGCTTGGTGTTCCTGCATCCCGCCTGAGCATCCTTGGGGATGCAGCCACAGGCCATGGTGTCCCCATGGGGACAGGGACCCCTCAGGGTTTCGCTGTTTTAATCAACCCTCCGGGTGCTGAATCCTGCCAGAGATGTCCCTATCGATGGACTGACAGGAGGAAGATTTAATAAGGCCCATTTACATTGCCATCGATAGAAGCTATTAGTGAAACGACCACAGAGTGGTGGTTAATAAAATATTTACTGGTATCCGTCTGGGAGGGCTCTGGGGGCAGCTTCACCCACCCCATTCGAGGTGCCAAAAAGTTTACGGGGCCGTGGGGTGAGCGGTCTGCCCCGGCACGGCTCCGGCATCGCCGGCAGCTCCGCGGTGAAGGGGGCCTGGTGGGACCGGCAGCCCTGGCAAACCGCTTCCCCTCCGCCCTGCCCGCTGCCGCGTTATTTTCCTCCCCAACCGGGTATTAAAAAAGAAATCGGAGCCCATTTTCCTGCCATAAATTTGGCAGAATGGAGAGAAAATGATCTGGCCCTGGAGAGGAGCCAGCGGCCCCGGAGACACAGCGGGGAGCAGCTGGGTGCCGGAGCAGCCGTCGCTCCCGCCGGTCACAGGAAAGCATCTTCCCAGCTCCTCTGCATCCCTTGGGGGACGGGGTCCCAAAATCCTGCTGTCCCCCCCAAGATGGGGGGACGCTGCCTGGGGGGGGACGCTGCTGGTGGCAGCCGCTTCCCGGGTGTCCCTGCGCCGGGGGGGACGCGGGCACAGTGGTGGTGGTTGTGATGGGGGCACCGGTGCCGGTTGTTTGGGCTGCAGTGGGACTCGGGCGCTTGGAGGCCTGAAATGTGGGGTGCTGCCCCCCTGGGGTGCAGCCGGGTGGGGGGAGAGGCTGCGGGGACCCCCCGGCTCCCACGGCAGCCAGCTCTGGCCTGGTCCTCCAACCAGGATGATGCTGCCGGCACCGCAGGGGGATTCTGGGGCCCCGTAGGGGGATTTTGGGGTCTGGTTGTGCCCCCCTGTTGGTGCTGGGGGGCCGTGCTGGCTGTGACGGGGCTGTTTGTGCAGTGGGGTCTGTGCTCGCTGCCATGGGACCCCCCCCCTGCGACGGGGCTGCTGGTGCTGGGGGGTCCCTGGTACCACGGCCGATGGGGTTTGGGGACCCCCCTGAGGCCACGTCTCCTCTCCGGGCAGGCGTGGAGGGAAGCCCATGGCACCCGGCCCCCCGGACCCCCCCTGCGCCAAGCCCCGCTCCCGCAGCCCCTAACGCTCCAAGGGCCCCCCAAACCGGCCCTGGGGAGCCCCAGCAGGTAGGGGGGGTCCAGGGGGCTGGGGGGGCTGCGGGTGCAGGGAGCTGCTGCGGTGGTTTGGGGGGCCACAGGGGGGTGCTGAGGGGTGCATGGGGGGTGACAGAGGGAATGTCTGGGGATGCTGCTGGTTGCAGCGTGCTGGGGGTGCGTGGGGAGAATGAGGGGACGGCTGGGGGGGGGGTGCATGGGGAATGATGGGTTTTGGGTTGCAGAGGCCCAGCGCGGTGAGGGTGGGGGGGCGCTGGGGGTGTCATTTGGGGGCTGAAGGGTGCGCACAGGGGTGTGCCGGGGGGGCTGGGACGGGAGGGGGTGCCCGGGGGTGTTTGGGGGTGCACGGGGGGGGCTCGGCGGGGGGCGCTGGGGGTGTGACAGCCCTGGGGGGGTCTGGGGGGGCCTGGGGGCGCAGGGGATGTCCGGGAGCGCATGGGGGGGGGTGGGCACGGGGAGGGGGCGTGGCCAGCGCTCGGGGGCGTGGCGACGGGCGTGGCGTGGTGCTCGTCACCGGGGGCGTGGGCGGTTTCCACCAATGAGGCGCCTCGCCCCGCCCACGCCCCGCCCCCGAGCGCTCCGGTCCCGCCGCCGCGCGCCCCCGGGACCGAACGGGGCTGCAGCAGCGGCGGCGGCGGCGCGGCCCCGGCGGCAGGTACCGGGCAGCAGCGGCGGGGCGGCCGGGCCGGGCGGGGAGGGTGAGCCAGGCCCGCCGGGCCACCCGGTACCGGGAGCCCCGGGGACGTTCGGGGGGCGGTGGGGGCGCGCAGCTGCAGCTCGTTACCGGAGCCGTCCCGGGGCCGCGGGCAGCGACCAGCACCGGGGGCACTATGGAGGTGTCTTGCTCACACTGCTCCCCCGCGGGGGGCTGCGGAGGGGGGGACCGGGCTGCGGCGGCAGCGAGCACCGGGCAGGCGGCACGTCCCCCGTGGGCAGGACACGTCCCCACGGGCGGGGGACATCCCCGGCGCGGTCGAAGGCGGCACATGGGTGCCACATGCCTCGTTAGGTGTCAGCCGGTGCCAGGATGGCCGTCCCGGTTCCCCGGGGACCCGACACCGTCCCCTCTCCCGCAGGTCGCCCCCGCGCCGCTGAGCCATGCGGGATCGCCCGGTCCCCTCCCCGCCAGAGCCATGAGCGGCTGCCGGTACAATGGGGGGGTGGCACGGCCCCGGGGCCCCCTGAGCGCCTCCACCCGCACCTTGCACCCGCTGGAGGGGGAGACCCAACCGCTGCGGCCCCGCCGGCCCCCCAGCCTCGAGGTGGTGGTTTCGCAGCCGGAGCAGCCCGGGGGTCCAGATCCCGGCCCGACGGTGGCACCGGGGCAGGATGCGGCTGAGGAGCGGGGACGGGGACCCCGGAGGAACCAGAACATCGGGTACAAGCTGGGGCACCGGCGAGCCCTCTTCGAGAAGCGGAAGCGCCTCAGCGATTACGCCCTCATCTTTGGGATGTTCGGCATCGTGGTGATGGTGACGGAGACGGAGCTGTCCTGGGGGGTCTACACCAAGGTAGGGGTCGCGGTGGGTTGGTTGGGGGCCTGGGGCGGTCCTTCCGGGCTCACGCTGCCCGCTCCACTCACAGGAGTCGTCGTATTCGTTTGCACTGAAATGCCTTATCAGCCTCTCGACCGTCATCCTCCTGGGGCTCATCGTCATGTACCACACCAGGGAGATCCAGGTGAGGGGACACACCGGTGGGTGCTCACCGCGGCTGTGCCACCCTGGTGGTCCCACCATCCCCCTTCTCCCCCTGCAGCTCTTCATGGTTGATAATGGTGCTGACGACTGGCGCATCGCCATGACCTACGAGCGCATCTTCTTCATCGCCCTGGAGCTGATCGTCTGTGCCATCCACCCCATCCCCGGCCAGTACCTCTTCACCTGGACAGCGCGGTTGGCCTTCACGTACGCCGCCTCGGTGGCTGACGCCGACGTGGACATCATCCTCTCCATCCCCATGTTCCTGCGGCTGTACCTGATCGGGCGCGTCATGCTGCTGCACAGCAAGCTCTTCACCGACGCCTCCTCCCGCAGCATCGGCGCCCTCAACAAGATCAACTTCAACACCCGCTTCGTCATGAAGACCCTCATGACCATCTGCCCCGGCACCGTCCTCCTGGTCTTCAGCATCTCCTCCTGGATCATCGCTGCCTGGACGGTCCGCGTCTGCGAGAGGTACGGGGGGCGCTCCCTGACGGGGCTTTTGTGGGGAGCGCGGGGCTGGGGTGCAGCTGAGGACGCACGGTGCAGACCCCGGGGGGCGGCTTTGGGAAGAAAAGAAGCCCCTTGGAGAAGAGGCCCCTACTCTCTGAGCAGCGCCTCCCCGCTGGGACCCTCATGGTGGCCACAATGGTTTTGCCAAACCAAAACCGCTTGCTGAGGCGAGGTGTGGCAGCCAGACCCCTGAGCTGTCCCCAGACCCCTCCGTGCCCCTCCCGGGACGTGGCAGGACCTGCTGGCAGGTCTGGCCAGGAGGATCTGGGGGTCTTGCAGAGGGGACTGAGCCCTCGCGTGGGACGTGGCCCGTGCTCCTCAGCTGTGCCTGCCGGGGGGCCGGGGCCGGGGTGCCCGTGCCGCTGCCCTGCCCGCGCTCGCCCCTTCTCGCCCCGGGACGTGCATTAACTGCTCTTGTTTTCCCTCCCTGACCGCTCTGCTGCTCGCAGGGACAAACTGTGAGTCACCCCAGGGACGGACAGTGCATCCTGCACGGGACGTCCCCCCCCACTCCAGGCTTATGCTACCCAGAATTTAGGATTAGCTGCAGCCGGGTGGGGGGGCCAAGGCTCGGGGGGGCTGCCCAGGCTGGAGCAAAGAGGCTGTGGACATGGAAAGGGGCTGGAGCCCTTTTCCGCTTGGAACCTCAGGGGCTGCTTTCCACTCCCCCAGCCTGGCCATGAGCTGGGGGTCCCGTCGCAGCGTGCGGGGGCGCTGGAGCAGGGGTCTTTCTGCCCCAGCTCTCGGGGTGCTCTCGGAGGGGTGGGCTTGCTGCAGGAATCACTGTGGGTCCCAGGGGGAGAAACCCCAGCAGGGATGGGAGCCGAGCGGGAAGGAGCTGCCGGATCCTCCGTGTTTCTAACCGGAGGCTCCGGCTGAGTCTCCAAAAGGCTTTTGCTCAGCTCTGGCGGTTGCTCGGCGTTTCCCCTCCTTACCCTGCACAGTTCGGCTGTGTTGAAGGAGTCCTGGGTGCTCCTGGGGAGGATGGGGGGAGCATCGTCCTCAGGCTGCCTGCCCTTTGGGCGCAGGTCCCCCCTGGCTGTGCGGTGCCCCCAGCATCACCCCACTGCATCCCCGGGTGCCGGCTGAGGTTCCAAGCCCAAACCATGGGACTGCGCCCAGGGCGGGCCGGGCAGAGGGACGCAGCAATCCTAAATTCCTCGCCGCACGCTTGAGTCCCCCCCGGCTCGCTCCTGGCTCCTCCCTTCTCTTTTCTTGTCCCCCGGCACCCGGTTTTCCTGGCTCCCCGCTGCTCCCCGCATGTCCCTGTCCCGCTGCCCGGCTTGGCCATACCCAGCGCCCGGTCCTGCTGCTCCATGTCACCCAGCCGGGCTCATCCCGTTGACCAGCGGGAGCCGTGGCCGGGGGTCCCTTGGGGAGGGGCGGGGGGGGCACAGCCATCTGCATTTGTGGCATCAGCGCTGGCCACTAAATCTCAAAGCACAGTGTCCCACTCTTCCCCCACAGTGACCCCCGCAGTGGCCTTGGGGCCCTTTGTAGCTCCAGGTTTGCTCAGGGCGGGCAGAGACAGGGTGTCCCCTCCCCAGGGGGTCCGGCGGTGACACTGGTGTCCTGTGCTTTGAGATCTCGGGGGGGCTGCAGGAGAACGGAGGTCGCTGCCGTCGGTGCGTGGGGCTGCAGCTCTGCACCGGTCACCCCGTTATCCGCGTCCAGCAGCCCCCCCCAAGCCCACCCCTCTCCCACAGCCACCCCAGGGCTTTCCTCCTCCCCAGTGCCTGTGTCCAGAGTGGCCACGTCCCCAAAGTGTCCCCAGGGTGTCCCCAGCTTCTTTGGGGTCCCACGTGCCAGTGGCGTGGTCAGGAGCTTGGGGACTCTCCCGGCTGCAGCCACTGGATGGGAAAGCAGCTAAAAACCGCGTGGTGAAGCCGGTGGCACCGTGGGGGGACACGTGGTGGGACCGGGACCACGCGGTGACGGTGGCTGCGCTTGGCCCTGGGCAGGTACCACGACAAGCAGGAGGTGACCAGCAACTTCTTGGGGGCGATGTGGCTGATCTCCATCACCTTCCTCTCCATCGGCTACGGGGACATGGTGCCGCACACCTACTGCGGGAAGGGCGTCTGTCTGCTCACCGGCATCATGGTGAGTGCTGGGGGGGCACACGGGCTGGCGGGGGGGCTCCCGCACCCCCCGCTGCCCTCACCATGGGGCTCTCTGCCCGCAGGGTGCTGGCTGCACCGCTCTGGTTGTCGCCGTTGTTGCCAGAAAGCTAGAGCTCACCAAAGCGGAGAAACACGTGCACAACTTCATGATGGATACGCAGCTAACGAAGCGGGTAAGAACCCCCCTCCCAGTGCTGCCTCCCCCCATCAGCCACGGGGCAGGACCAGCCATCTCCATCCCTGACCTTTCTTTTGCATCCAGGTGAAAAATGCTGCTGCCAACGTACTCAGGGAAACGTGGCTCATCTACAAACACACCAAGCTGGTGAAGAAGATTGACCATGCCAAAGTTCGGAAACACCAGCGTAAGTTCCTCCAAGCCATCCATCAGTAAGTGCCAAACCTTTACCTGCTTCCTACCAGGAGGTTTTTTTCCCCATCGTGGCTCTGCAAGGAGAGCCAGGCGCTTCCCCCCGCCCGTGCCCGCACTGCCTGGACCCCCAAGTTGGGAGCCAGGTGGTCCCTTGTCCCCCATCCCCGTCCCTGCTGTGGGGATGCTTTCCCGGCAGGTGGGGACCCTGATGGTGACCCTGGGGGTACCCGATCGATGAGGCTTGATGTGACCGTGTCTGCTGGGGGCTGCGAGCCCCTGGGACCCTCCTGCTTTGCGGGGGGAACTGAGGGGCACCCGGCTTGGGTTTGGGGGGTGACCGAGACGGGGGGTGGTGCTGCGGCTGCTCTCGTCTCCCTGTGCTCTTCGTGGTGGTATTAAACCTGCTGTTGTGTTTTGTCTCTGTTCTGCCCCCTCCCTGCAGAGCTCAGAAGTAAGTCGCCCCCCCCGGGGGCTGCTCCTCTTCCTCCCTCTGCTCCCGTGTGCATGGGCTCAAGCGCTGCTAAATTTGGGGAGGTGGCCGGGGGGACATGGCGCAACCGCCCCCCCGGGGCTGGATGGAGGGGCAGAGGCTGCGCTTGCAGGGTGGGGGGGCTGCATGCTGGGGGCTGGGGGGGCCGCGTGGGGGTGCCGCTGGCCTTGACCCCGCTCCCCCCGTGTCTCTGCAGGTTGAGGAGCGTCAAGATGGAGCAGCGCAAGCTGAACGACCAGGCCAACACGCTGGTGGACCTGGCCAAGGTGCGCGACGCCGGGGTCGCCGGGGGGCGGCCGGGACACCCCCCTGAAAGATCTCCCGGCACTGAGCCCCGACCCCGGCGTGTCCCCTTGGTTCCCGGCAGACCCAGAACATCATGTACGACATGGTCTCGGAGCTGCAGGAGCGTCACGAGGACCTGGAGAAGCGGCTGGGCGCCCTGGAGAGCAAGATGGAGGCGCTGGGCCTGAGCCTGCTGGCGCTGCCCGGCCTGGTCAGCCAGGCCCTGGGCCAGCAGCAGCGCGAGCTCCTGGGGAGCTGGACCCCCCAAACCTGCACCCCGTCCCGCCCCCCCAGGTCCCCTTCCACCGCCCCCCCCAGCTCCTCGGACAGTGGGTGATGGGGTACGAGGGGGGCGGCGTGGGGGGGGGTCCCCCTCTTTATGTCTGGCCATCGTGTGGCTGATTTCAGTAGCTTTGTTCTGTAAAGCCCTGTTATAAATTTCCTGCGTTCACTGTGCTGGCGTGAGGCTGGACCCCCCTCCCACCCCGAACCCCGCCATGGTCCCCCCGGGTGGGTGGGAGGTGAGTCCCAGCCTCCTGGGGGGCTTTTTGGGGGGGGGACACAGAGCAGCTGCTGTGCCAGGGGGATGGAGCAGCCCTGGGCAGGGGGAAAAGGCGAGGGGGGGCAAAGCCAGGAGCCCTGAGTGTTGGGGGGGGGTCTGGGGGCTGCCCCCCGGGTGTGGGGGGGTGGAGGTTGGGGACAGGGTGGGGGGATGCCTGGGGTCCTGTGTGGAGGGGGGGAGCCCCCCCTGTGATGAGAGCAGGGCTGAGCCCCCGGGGGTTGAGGATTTTTTGGGGGGGTGGGGGGGCTCTGTTGCTGGCTCTGCCATGAAGTGACCTTGGCAAAGTCACGTCACCTCTCTGTGCCTCAGTTTCCCCCATCTGTAAAATGGGGGCGGGGGGGGGCGGTGGTACCGACCATTGTGAAGTGCTGTGAGATTCCTGGATGCAATATTCAGCCCGGACCCCCCCGTGGGGTGGGCGAGGACCCTCTGCCGGGACCCCCGTGACCTCGGACACCCCCTCCAGGGGCCGGTCCCACTCCCCAGCTGGAACCCTCGGCGCGGGGGGATCGGGGGGGGCTGAGGTGCACATTAAAGGAGGCTGAACTGGACACATCACTCTGTGCTTGGGGCAGAGGGACCCCTGCCCGGATGGGGGACGGGTCCCAGGGGGGCGAGGGGGGATGCTCTGGGGGGGTCCCTTTGCTGTGGAGGCTCCCCCCAACCTGGGAACCTTGCAGGGGGGGGACGGGGCTGGTGTTGGGGCTCCGACCCCCCCGGGGGGTGCACTGAGAAGGGTGGAGCTCACAGCCCCCCACTTGCTGGCACTGGGGCAGGTTTGGAGCGGCCATAGTGGATGGGGGCTGTTTTGGGGGGTGATGGGGCTGAGGATGCCCCACGGTCCCCATACGGAGGAGGATGTGGCTCTTTGGGTGGCGCTGGGCAGGGTGGGGGCTATGTGGGATGCTGGGGGGGGGCAGGGGCCAGATCCTGCCCGCACGGGGCCCCCCGCTGCACGGTGGGGCGGTGCGTGGCCGTTAATGTTTAACCGCTGGTGCCTGTTGGTGACCGGCAGCGGTGGCGGCAGCAGCCAAGGGACATCGCGGCGAGCACCGGGGCCGTGTCCCACCATGAGACGGGCAGGTAACGCTGGCAGCGAGGACAGGGGGGACACGGAGCCTTGGCTCAAGTCCAGCAGCATCCGAGGGGTCCTTGGTGGTGGCGGGGATGGGTGGCAGCGATGCCATGGGGTCCCTTCCCGTCCTCCTGCCCAAGGGGCTGCAGTGGGTCCAGGCGTCGCCAGCACCACCGGCTGCTTTCCTGCTCACCCATGGGCCAGGATGGGATGGCAGCAGGGGAGGTGACATCCCTGGAGCTTGCTGACATGTCCCCACGTCAGTGTCACAAATCCCTGGTGAACGATGGGGAGGGAAGGCGGCTCAGGCTCGGGCTGCGAGTGTGAACCGCAGGGGAAACTGAGGCAGGCGGAGAGGGCTGGTGACACCACGATCATCTCATCTCGCTGCAGGGTTTGCTCCCGTCCCTGCTCATCTTGGGGCTTCTCTCCCAGCGGGGCTCAGCCTGGATGCGGCGAAGCGGAACAGCCGCCGGGTGCACCCAGGGGACCCCTGTCACCCCAAAACTGCTGGGAGCCAATGGCTGAGCCCCCCGGCCCTGCCAGAGAGCCGGGGCTGCCGGGTACGGAGCTGAGCACGGGGTGCTGAGCCCCGGGGTGGGCTGGGGGCGTTCGCCCCCCCCTCACCTCCATGAAGTCCTCACGTCCCTCCCGTGTGTCCCGAAGGCTCCACCAGCCCACACCAGGCACGTCACCTTCAAGGTGCCACCACAGACACCCCCAGTGAGGGTCCCCCACACCAAGGAGGGGGAGAAGCCGGGGGCCAGGTCTGTCCCCCCGGCGCTGGCACCCTGGGCACACGCTGTCCCGGACTACGTGGTGTAAGTGACTCCCAGGGGCTTGGCAATGGCCGTGATGTCACGGGGCCCTGGGAACTGGTGACACCCAACCAAGAGGGTCCTGCCTGGGGGTGCGGGCAGAACTTGGGGTCTCCCTCGTGCACCCTGAGCTTCATGGCTTCCTGGTGGTGCAGAAAGTACCCGGCGATCCGGAGCCCCCAGCAGCGGGAGGGCTACAAGGGCGTCTTCCAGGACCAGCTGGCTGAGTACAAGGAGCTTCTTGGGGACATCCACACCACATGGCGGAGGCGCTGGGACCCGGAGGTGACAATGGGCCGGTGGCCCCGACACACAAGCAGGACGGTGGGTCCATGGGCAGGTGCCACGTGGCTTGCGAGTGGCGCGGGGTGTGATGAGTTGGCTGGTCTCTGCAGGGACTCGGGACAAGCCTGGGGGGCTGCAGTGGATGGGGGAGACTGGAGGGGACACACAGACACCCTGGGGCTGACGGGCACCAGCCGTGCTTGACGGCAACCAGCAGCTGCTGGAAAATTAGCGAGCAGCGGCTTTTCTCGGTTACACCCTGGGTGAGGCTTTTAGCACGTGGCGCCTCTGCCCCCACCTCAGTGCTCGGGGGGATCCCCAGGGCACCGCGGGACCCCGGTGCCGGGTTCCTCCCAGCAGGATCTGACCTTCCTGAGGAAGCAGCAGCGCTGCGAGTACCTGAAGAAGAAGCTGACGCACATTAAGGCGCAGATCCAGGAGTACGACCGCGACGCCCGCGACGGCACCGTCTACTTCTGAGCCTGCGCACCTGCCGGCACCGACACCGTGGGACGATGACCCTGGGGGGCACCCCAGGGGCTGGGTGCTGCAGGGTGGGGGTGACGCTGCAGGGATGCACCCAGTGCCCACCCAGTCATTGCACCCACCCGGGCACACAGAGCAAACCCACGGGCTCCTTGTGCTGCCGGTTTTGGGGTCCTCTGGGTGCTCTGTGCCCTGGGGGAGGCTGGTGCCCCCCGGGCGCTGGGTGGGTGCTGCCTGGGAGCCAGGCCCTGGGCTGCGCCCCCACTTCAGCCCATGTGAATTAGGGTGGCACCCTCCCGCGGCAGTGGGTGCAGCTGCAGAAGTGACCAGAACTGGTTTTAATAAAACGCGGCGATATTTTCGGGGGGGGGGCGTCTTAATGTGCACTCGGGGGGGCACCCGCAGCAGCGTGGGGGGCAGCCGGGAAACGCGTCCCACCCCGGACGTCCCCAGGAAAACAACGCGGGGGCCGGGGAGGGGAAGAGCAGAGCCCCGACCCCAAAGTTCTGCGGGATCGCGGGGGTTGGGGGTCCCAGCCGGGGGTGCCCCCCCTGCGCCTCTCCGGGCTCCCCCTTATCCCGCCGCGTTCGCTTTAACCAACCTCCCCCCGGCGCCGCCGGGACGGAGCCGCCCGGGCTGCGGCGCTGGGAGCCGGTGGCGGGAGCGGGGGCGGCCCCCAGGGCTCCCCCCCCGCATCCCACCCCTCCCCGGAGGCGGAAACCGGGGCCGGTCTCCAGCAGCGCGGATCGGCCGCGGTGCCGCCGATCTCGGCTGCCATTTTAAGGTGAACAAAGAGGCGGAGGCGCGGGCAGGTGAGTGGCTCCGCGGCGGACGGGACCTCCCGGCACCGAGGGGTGAACGAGCTCCCGGTAGGGGAGGGCGCACCGAGGTCCCCGCTCCTCGCCGCGCATGGAGGGTCCGTCCTTCCCCGCCGCCCCTGCGCGCACCTGTTTCCCTAGCGGGATCCTCACCGGTACCGCGGTCCGCACCGGGGTCCGCACCGGCACCGGGATCCTCACTCACCGCAGCCCCCAGCAGCACCGGCACCGGGGTCCCCGCTGGCACCGGGATCCCCACTGGTACTGGGGTCCACACTGGAGTCCCCAGTGGCGCCGGCACCGGGATTCCCCCCGGCACCGGCATCCCCACCGATGTCGGGGTCCTTACCGGAGCCCCCAGCAGCACCGTCCCCGGGGTCCCCGCCGGCACCGGCATTCCCACGGGTACCGGGGCTCTCACCGGGGTCTCCGCCGGAACCGGGGCTCCCGGGGCTGCAGGTGGAAGGCGAGAGGCGGCCGCTCCTCCCGGGGGAGCGGGGCTGCTCTGCTCACCCGGTGCCCCCGCAGCGGGGAAGGGACCCCCGGAGCCCCCGCTCCCTTGTCCCCGCCGCCGGCAGCGCGGTGCCCCGGTTACAGCTCCGGAAGCCCGGGACACCCAGCGCCGCTCCGGGAGGGGTCCCCGGTGGGGTGGGGGCGTCACACCACAGTCCTGGGGGTGAATCACCAGGACCTGGTGGCTGCCACCCCCCCATACCCCCTCCCAGGGGCCCGATCCTGCCCGCTGAGCCCTGGCGCTGCCGGGTTGGGTTTCCCACCAGGGTTCAGGTTTCCCCCGCGCTGCTCGCAGCTGTGAGCTGGGGGGTCTTTACCTAGGTGGGGGTCTCCGAGCTGAGGGGGGATGTCTCTGCATTGATTTGGAAAAAAAAAAAAAAAAATACAAATTTTTGAAACCCGATTTGCAACTTTTCACTGGGGTGTTGCTACTGTGCCCTGTGTTGTTATTATTGTTATTTTTTTTAATCCAGCCGGATCTGCTTAAGGAGGAACCCTCGGGGTTAGCACTAGCCTTGGGTAAGAGGTTTTCTGTTTTAATTAGAATTTAAACAATCCAATTCATTCAGACGGTGTCTGGCAGCTGCGGTCGGTGGGGGGCGGCATGGCGGGGTCTCCTGCGTGGGGCAGGGCTGGGCTGTGACCTGGGCGATGCTCAGTGAGTCACTTCTCCTCCCCGTGCCTCAGTTTCTCCATGAGCGGCGGTGACTCTGGCGGCGTGGCGTTGGGCACGGGTTGTTGACAGTGCCATCGGGCTGGTGGCGGGTGACCAAAGTCCCCGCCGGCTGCGTGGGGACGCAAACCCGGCAGTGCCGCCTCGCACAGTGCGGTGCCGGCACCTCCTGGTGCGCGTCCGGCTCCAACTGCTCCGTCCATCTCCCCACCAGGCTCTCCACCATGTTCACCAAGAAGTCCTATGACGGCCCCCCCACAGGCTACGGCCCCCCCACGGGCTATGGCCCCTCCACGGGTGATTATGGCTACGACTACGGTGCCCGCTCACCCCCACCGGGTTCTTACTACATGGAGGACGTGCCGCAGCACTTCTACAAGTGGACGTCGCCGCCCAGCGTGGCGAGGATCCTGGAGACCGTGGTCATCCTGCTCTGCGTTGCCATCTTCGCCTGCGTGGCCTCCACCCTGGCCTGGGAGTATGGCTACGGCTACGGCTACGGGGGGACTTTCGGCAGCGGCTACTACGGCTCTGGCTACTACGGCAGTGGGTTGAACTACGGTTACGGGAGCTACTACAGCGGGGTCACCAACCCGCGGACGGCCAACGGGTTCATGATGGCCATGGCCGTGCTCTGCTTCTTGGCCCAGCTGGGGCTTTTCGTGATGAGCGTCAGCAAATCCAGCAGCTCCCGCTCCCGGCGCTTCTACCTGGTGGTCATCGTGGTGTGCGCCGTGCTGGCCTTCCTCATGCTCATCGCCTCCATCGTCTACGTCGTGGGGGTCAACCCCCAGGCGCAGATGACCGGTAGTTACTACTACAGCCCCTTGCTGACCATGTGCAACCAGATCTACAGCAGCGGCACCTACCTGAACCAGTACCTGTACCACTACTGCACCGTGGACCCCCAGGAGGTGAGGGTGCACCCCAATTTTGGCCAGATGTCCCCTTTTTTGAGCCAAACCCACAGCACAAACCCCTTGCTCTGCTTCAAACGTGATGCTGCGCAAGGGCAGCGTGGGTGGGAGAGCATTGGTGACCGCGTGTCCTGCCCTTGGGACGTGTCCCTGGCCATACGGGGTTTTTCTTCCCATTTTTAATGTTTCTGGTGGTGCCGTTTTATGGCTTCAGGGGGCAGGGAGTGGTTGCTGGTGATGGATTCCAACCGGGGAGATCTGGGGCTGCGGGAGGAACCGAGACGAGCCGACTGCGTGTGACAGGGAGTTTCGGGGAGGGGACAAGCTGTTGTCCCGACACAGACCCAGAGTCTGGTACTTTGGTCTCCCCGGTCGTAAAAATATTTGAACAAGGCTGGGGCACGAGGAGGCGGCATGTGCGGGAATGGGCGTGGGGTCGGGGTGCCAGTGGGGTGCCAGCTCTTCCCCAAAACACCTGTGATGATGCCGGCCCAGTTCGGGAGCCCGGCGGGTCAGTGGGGCAGCGAGAAGCCCTCCAAAGAAAGTCGGTCAGCCCCGGTTGGGGCTGGCAGGGATCCCGCGTGGCACATGGGCTGGGACCGGTGCTGCCGGTTCCCAGCCGGCCGTGCCGCATTCCTGCGCCCTGAGCGGGAGGAGCCGCGGCTGCTCTGGCTCCACGCAAAGGCCGAGTGTGGCCTCATCCGTCCCCGATTTCGGTGCAGCCGCAGGGATCTGGCTCTTGGGAAACCGTCCTGTCTCCGTGGGGAAATCAACCCCCGCCCTGTTGCTTGAACCCCAAAAGCTCTGGAGCCCCTGATGGGCTCCAGCCCAGCTGCCTGGGCATGGGGGCGCCCTGCCCTTCTCCCCATGGGGGGTGAAACGTCAGGAGCATTTGGGATGAGGGGAGCAATTCCCACTCGTGTTGGGCACCCAGACCCTGGCTTGGCTGGGACCAGGGTCTTGGCATCCCTGTGGGACACCCCACCCTGAGAACCCTCCCGCTCCATCCCTCCAGGCCGTGGCCATCGTCTGTGGGTTCCTCATCGTCATCCTCCTCTGCCTCATCTGCTTCTTTGCTCACAAGACGCGGAGCAAGATCTGGAAATATGGGAAACCAAACATCTACTGGGACAAGGTGCCGGTGGTCCAGGAGGGTCCCAACGTGGAGGAGTGGGTGAGCCTGGACGTGGGCTGGGGCTGTGGGTGGGTGCCCGGGGCTGCGCGGGGGTCTCCCCTGCCACGTTTTGCCTGGTTTGTGCTGCCCCAGTGCCAAGTCCCGGTGTGTTTGCTCACCGCAGCTCCCGGGGCGCGGTGTTATCGCCGCCGGTGCAACGCTGTGCCCAGCGCTCGCTGCGTCCCTCCCTGTCACCCCGTTTAGATGCCATGGCTTTTCCCAGCTGGTACCATTCCCCAGCGCCACGAGGCTTTGCACAGGATGCCAGACTGGGAGAACTGGTCTTAAACTCCCTGAAAGACAAACAGGGTGGGATGTGATCGGGCGGGTGCCAGGAGAACAGAGGCTCTGGGTCCTGTCCCCTTTGCTTGCCCTGCGCTTGGGGCTGTGAGACGCTGCCCCTCGATGCTGTTTGGTTTTGGTCCTGGCAATAATTAACTCAGCTCCATGGGGCCGTGCCGCCCCACCGCCGGGGGCTTTGTTGCAACCAAACCGGCACCGTTTGGGCTCCGAAGGAGTCTGGTGCTGGCTGGAGCGGTGACAGCAGGATGTGTCCCCTCTGGGTGGGGGACACGCTGCAGCTCAGCCCCCTTGGCCCCAGGGAGATGCTGGGACATGTCCTGTCCTGTCCTCGCTCAGCAGCAGCAAAGGACCAGTGCGTGGGCAGGGGCTGCATCCCTGTTCCTGTTCCCATCCCTCCTCACCCCCGTCCCTGTGGGACTGGGGCAGCCCAGGGATGCTCAGGCGCTGGGTTTCCCCCCCCGGAGCAGAGACATTTATCACATTTAGCCCAAACTTTCACTCCAGACCCAGATTTGAGCACAAGTGCTGCTCTCAAGCCCTGGAGCTCAGCTCCGCGCTGCGCCCGTGTCCCCACACCTCCAATATTTATTTTTTCATTTTGCAGAAACACCTTTGTTCTGGTTTATTTATTTTTCGTTAAAAGTCCCTCCCTTGCAAAGCATTTCCTGGCCCGCTGGGGGCCCGACCGGCTGGGGGGCAGGACCTCATGCACCCCCGCTCCCCCTCACCTGCCCCTTGGGGGTCCCCACTCTGCTGGGTGGGGTCACCCACCGGTGACACATCCCTGCTCGGTGGGGACACAGCGCTGGGGAGGTACCGGGGTGTGAAACCCTCCCAGGACGTCTTGTTCCCTGTTTATGGTCGGGACCGAGATAAAGGGGTGACCTTCGAGCGGGCGCTGCCTCCTTCCCGCCGTGGCACGGGGATGTGACTGTCCCCATGCTGGTGGCCGCCGGTGGCTGTCGACCTGGTGGCCCTGTCAGGCAGAGCAGCCCCCAATTAACGGTGTCTTCATTAGCCGGGGGGGAGGAAGCACCGAAGGAAGCGGCGTCGCCAGCCGGAACTCGCAGCTGACGTCCCCAGGGCCACCATCCCGGGCAGGCACCGGCGTCCGGCACAAACAACCCACAAAGGCCAGGAAGGAAGAGGGGGAGGGACAGACGGACGCCCCGTGTCCTCCTGGAGGAGCCCTGGCCGTGCCGGGGCAGCAGCGAGGCTCCCGGGGGGTGTCATCCTGGGGGCGCAGAGCTGGGTGCCAGGACCCCCCCGAGCTGTGCCGGTGTCCTGCCGGGACCCCCCCACGGTGGCTCTGCGCAGGGTGGCACCGTCCCCTGTGGCACTGGGGTTCATGGGCACGTCCTGCAGTCTCCCCCCTCCCCAAACGCTGCTCCGCCCGCCCGCGGGGGCTCCCCCACCTTCTGTGTCCCCCGCACCCTCCACAGCCGTGCGGGACACCCCACTGCAGCTCTGCCGGGCTTGTCCCCCTGCTGTCCCCATCCCTGCGCAGGGTTGCCATGGCTGCTCTGCGGTGTCCCTGTCCCCATGGGATGGTGACCAGTGTCCCCAGTGTCTGGGGTCGCAGTCTGTGCCCTGCTCGAGGCGGGGACAAGTGTCCCCCTGTCCCGGCACAGGGCTGAGCATCTCTCCCCACTGCAGGTGAAGAACGTGGCGGACGGGGCCAGCGTGCAGGATGAGACGGCCACGCTCGCCTACTCGGAGAAGCCGACCAGCCCCATCACCGCGCCGCCCTACAGCCCCCCCTCCTACAGCTACCCCCCCCAAAACGGGTACTACCCCGCGGGGACCTACGGCAGCCGGGAGTGAGTGGCCTGGGGGGTGGAAGGGCTCAGAGTGGGGACACTGCTGAGCTGGCTGACGTCCCCATGTCCCTTGCAGTGACCAGCCGGACCGGGGGACCAGCACCAGCCCGGTGGAGGAGAAGACGCGGGAGCAGCCCCGCAAACCCCCCACCCGTCGTGGCCGCCGGCGCCGCCGCAACCCCGAGCTGGATGAGTCGCAGTACGAGACCGATTACACCACGGCCGTGGAGTCCAGCGACGAGCGGGACCAGGACCAGTGGGCCAGGTGAGGGGGGACCCCTGGGAGCTCCCCCACAGCCCAAACCCCCGCGCCGGGGCCTGACCCTGCCCCTCTGGCACAGCCTCTACCCCCCCATTGCCTCGGACGGCGCCCGCCAGAAGTACAAGCAGGAGTTCGACACGGACCTGAAGCGCTACAAGCAGCTCTGTGCCGAGATGGACGGCGTCAACGACCGCATCAACCAGCTCAGCAAACAGCTCGACAGCATCTCCGAGGACAGTCCCCAGTACCAGGTCAGGGCTCTCGGGGAGCCACGGGGACACTGCGGGGTCACCGGGACACCCTGGGTTATCAGGGATGGACGTTGTGAGGTCTTGGGGTGCCGTGGGGTATCAGAATGGATTTTGTAGGATATTGGGAATGGATGTTATAGCGTTTCAAGGATGGATGCTGCAGGGCATTGGGGATGGATGTTGCGGGGTCTTGGGATGCTGCAGGGCATTGGGGATGGATGTTGCGGGGTCTTGGGGTGCTGTGGAGCATTGGGGATGGATATTGTGGGGTCTTGGGATGCTGTGGGGTGTCAGGATGGATTTTGTAGGGTATTGGGCATTGATGTTATGGTGTCTCTGGGATGGATGCTGTGGGGCATTGGGAATGGATGTTCTGGGACCTTTGGATGCTGCAGAACATCGAGGATGGATGCTGTGGGATCTCAGGATGCTGCAGGACACTGGGGATGGATGTTGTGGGGTCTTGGGATGCCACGGGGCATCAGGGATGGGGGCTGTGGAGCATCTGGGATGCTGCAGGACATCGGGGATGGGTGTTGTGGGATCTCGGGGTGCTGCAGGACATCGGGGGTGGATGTTGTGGGGTCTTGGCATGCTGCGGGGCACCAAGGACACTGCAGGGCAGCACTTATCCCCGTTGCGACCCCCCCTGGCCCATTGCGACCCCCCCATTCCATTCCCCGGCAGGACGTGGCAGAGGAGTACAACCGGCTGAAGGACCTGAAGCGGGTGAGTTGGGAGCGCGGCCGGTGCCGGTGTCCAGCCAAAGCGGGGCTGGGTTGGAGCAATGCAGCTGGGGGGGGATGGAAACTGTGCCCCCCGCCCCGGCTGCAGCCCCCTCCCCACGCCGCTGAGGCCGGTCCCGTGCTGTGTTTCAGAGCCCCGACTACCAGACGAAGAAGCTGGAGACCAAAACCCTGCGCAACAAACTCTTCCACATCAAGCGGATGGTGAGCGACTATGACAAGGTGCGGGGGTAGCCTGTGCCCCCCCCACCATGGCAGGGTGAGCAGGGGGGGGCTCCTCACTCCCCCCGTCCCCCCACCCCTTCCAAAGACTTCGGTGCATTTTGTACCTTTTGTTTGTATAAAAAAAAAAAAAAAACGAACCCAAGAGTCAAAGCCACCCTGGGATGTCAGTGCCAAGGGCGTGGGGCTAGAGGAGCCAGACCCCCCCCCACAATGTTTGCCCCCCCACGCCTTCCCCTCCCGCACACTGGGGGCTGCCAGTCCCCTCCCGCTGCTGTAAATACGTTTTTTGGGGGGGTCTGCAGCCCCCCTGCCAGCACGGGGGCCAGGGAACCAAAGCATGCCAGCTGGGCAGGTGGGGGGGTCAGAACCCTGCACCCCCCGGACCCCCAGCTGCCTTCTGGGGAGCAGCCCTGGGCAGGGGGGTTATTTTATAAGAACTGGCTGAAACTGTATTTTTTTTTTCTTTTTTAATGAATAAACTGTATCTATTGATTTTAAACAGGAGCTGGAGTGAAAGGGGGCGTGGGGGGGTGGCCCAGGCTGGATGGGGGGGGGGTGTCTTAGTGCCCATCTTGAAGGGGGTGCCCCAAATTCCCCCCCGCCTCAGTTCCCCCAAACCAGGTACAAACCTGTGTGCTGGCTCCTGCTCCCCTTCTTGCTCCTGAGCCCGTTCTTCCCCAGCAAACAGGGTTTATTCCCAAGGGACCCCTGTGTTCAGGAACATCACCCAGGGCCCCTCAACATCCCCAGGATTTCCAAAAAACCGTCCATTCTTAGGTACCTTATAGGGCTTAATTTGAGGGGATTATATCTCCCCCCCAATTCCCCTGGAGTGGGCTTGAGCATTGCTGCAGGATGAGCTGATCCTCGGCGTTGTAAGAAACATCTTTTTATTGACTTCAGTTAATTTGTTTAGTATCATTGAACAAGGATTATATTTTCAGTGAATCAATCTAAATGACAAATTCCCCCCTGGGTTAAACCTGCCCCTGAGAAGCAGAGCCCAGAGGCGGGGAGGTGTCCCCCATGCCACCGTGTGTCCCTTCATCCCGCTCAGCCCTGGGGACAATGACCCCCCCCCGGCCCCTTGGCAGCATCACCCCCTTTCCAGCCCAATTTTGGTCCCCCCAACATCTCCTTTCTCCCCCAAACCTGGCTTAAAAAAAAAAATAATGAGGCACAGGAACGTAGCGAGGGTGAAGAGGGGGATGCTGGCACCCACCTCCCCCAGGGTGGGGATGCTGGTGGGTGCTGGAGCCAGTCCTGGGGGGGTCAAAGCACCGATTGAGGCAGTGGGGAAGGACCGCTTGGTTTGCACCCTGCGTGATGCATGGCCCCCCCATCCTCTCCCTGTGCCCCAACAGTGGAGATGCTTCGCTGCAAAGTGCTGGGGGGGCTCTGGGACCAGGTCCCCAAAAACAGGCTGCTCCAAGCTCAGCCCTTCAGTCCTTGAGGCTGGATATGGCCCGGGGGGGACAGGGCACCCCTGGCTGGGGCAAAAAGGGGCTTTAAAATGACCCTTTTTCCACAATTGCCAGGATGGGGCGGGGAGACAGAGGCAGGGGGTCCTGGCTGGTGTGACCTCCCATCATCTGAAATTCAGATTTGGAGGGGCAGCCGGAGAACGGTGTCCTGGTGTCCCCCTCCCCGAGCTCCAACGCAGGGACAGAGCGAGGTACCAGCCCCAGGGATGCTCCAAGGTCCCCGAGGCGGGGAACATGGGGGCCGGGGAGCTCCGCTTCAGGGGGGTACAGAAGAATTTGGTGTCCAACAGCAGCAGCACGGCCGGTACCTTCGGCTTTCAGAGGGTACACCATGACCCCGCTGCTTTCGGGGGGACGGACGAGCTACGAGATGCTGCGGGATGGGGGGATGTCGCAGTTCGGGGCTCCCGGGGAGGGCATCCAGGTCCGTTTGCTGCGTGTCCCCAAGGGAAGAGGCTCCGTCCCCTACTGCCCTGTCCCGTAGGGCCAGTTGAAGGTGCTCCCGGACAGCAGCATGTCCCTGATTAGCGTTTCGATGGGGGTTTTCCCCACCAGCCGCATGAAGAAGAGCTGGGAGATGAGGGCGGCGGGCACGGCCCGCAGCGCCGGCAGCCGCAGCAGCAGCCGCCCAAAGCGCTGGGGCTGCGACGGGTATTGCGAGCGCACGTACTCGGTCAGGGCCACCTGCGCCTTCTCCTGCAAGCTCTCCACGTGCGCCGGGTCCGAGAGGCCGCAGGCGTCTGTGAGGGTGAGATGGAGAAGGGTCAGTGTCTGCAACTGCCTGGAAGGAGCTTGGAGCCAGGGGGGGGTCGGGCTCTGCTCCCCAGGAACAAGCGCCAGGACCAGAGGAAACGGCCTCAAGTTGCGCCAGGGGAGGTTGAGGTTGGATCTGGGGAACAATTTCTTCCCCAAAGGGCTGTGGGGCATTGGAACAGGCTGCCCAGGGCAGTGGTGGAGTCACCATCCCTGGAGGGGTTGGACAGACGGACGTGAGGTTCTCAGGACATGGGGCAGTGCCGGGGGTGGGTAACAGTTGGACTTGATGATCCTGAAGTTTTCTTGCAATAAAATTTTTCTATTATTCTATAATTCTGTGACTCTATTCTATAAATTAGGGATGCAGCTGGCTGCAGCACGGTGTGAGATCACGGCTCAGAGTGGCCCGGCTGCTGCAGGCTCATCCCCACCAGGAAGGACCAGGCACCTCTGGGGCATAAGCAAGGGACAGGGCTCCCCAAGACCCCCCCGGGGTGCACAGGGGGTAGTTTTGCTCCTGCTGGTCCCATTCCCATCACGCTGGGAAGCTCATCCCTGCACCCAGACGGACAAGCCGGGATGCTGCAAACCACAGCAGAGAAGCGCCAGGGCACGAGGACTCTGCCACCTCCCCCAAGAGCCACACGATGCTCCCCGGACCCCAACCCCCCAGGGAACTGGGGGGGCTGATGCTTCCCACGGGGGGCAGAGCCGGGGACAGCGCCAACGTACCCGGCGTGAAGAGCGCGATGGCTTTGAGGCAGCTGTACTCGGCCGAGTCCACCTGGAGCCGGTTGAGCTTCTCCACCTGGTCCTGGAAGATGCGGATCTGGTCCATGAAGGAGACGACGCGGTCGGCCGACATGGGGGAGGCGTGGAAGCCGGCGGCCGCCAGCAGCGGGGCCATGTGCAGCGGCAGCGCCGACTGCGCCGCGTTGAGCACGAAGAGCTCGCTCCAGCTGAGCCGGAGCAAGGCGACTTGGTCAGAGACGGGCAGCTCGGGGAAAAAAGGGATGTTGCGGGCCCATTCCACCGTGCTGAAGAGGAGGCGGGCGGCCAGCTCGCAGATGTTGTCGATGCCCATGACGCTGCCCTGCTGCGCGTACTGCGAGCCGTAGCGGGCGGCCGGGTAGGGCTCGGCGCGCAGGAGCTGGGAGATGAGCTCCGAGACCGGCTGCCCGTTGAAATATTCGCCGCTGGGCATGGTGGTGGGGCTGGTGCTGGAGTGCGTGGGGGGGATCCGGCCCCGCTGCACGGCTGTGGGGGGAGAGGAGGATATTTGGGTCAGTTTTGGGGGCCCCTCATGCCAAGAAAGCCCTTGAGGTGCTGAGGCGAGTTGAGAGAAGGGAACGGAGCTGGTGAGGGGCTGGAGCACAAGGGTGACGGGAGCGGCTGAGGGAGCTGGGGGGTTTAGCAAAGAAATGGCCTCAAGTTGCGCCAGGGGAGGTTGAGGTTGGATCTGGGGAACAATTTCTTCCCCCAAGGGCTGTGGGGCATTGGAACAGGCTGCCCAGGGCAGTGCTGGAGTCGCCATCCCTGGAGGGGTTGGACAGACGGAGATGAGGTTCTCAGGGACATGGGGTGGGGTAACAGTTGGACTCCATGATCCTGAATGACTCTACGAGAGTAGGAGTCTCCTTGCATCCGCACCCCACATCCTCCTGCATCCCCCATCCCGCCCCAGGGGGCACATGGGGCTCCCCAGCCCCGTATGGGGTGAGGATGGACGGGGATGCTCCCACCACCCATCCGGCATCCCTGGATCCTGCCACCCCAAGGAACAACAAGCAGCTTTTGGGAAGAGGGAGGTGGTGGGTGCCACCCGCAAGCTCTGCACCCATCTATTTAGCATCCCAGCGATTCAGCTCCCAGGCTGCCGGTGCCGCAGCTTGGCCATGGCCAGCGCCGGGACAGCGTCCGTGTCACCTCCTCCTCTGCAAGGACCTGGCAGTGCCAGCGCGGCCGCAGCGGAGCAGGGCGACTGCTGCCCAAGGTCATGGCGCAGCGGCGATCAGTTATTTGCAAATAAAACGTCCATCTTGGAAGCGTCGTTAACCCTGGGGCACTCCCCTTCCTAATTGCATTCAGGGAGAGCCATTTTTCAGCTCCCCCCCCCTCTCCCATTAGCGCCCACTATTTGCTCAGTCCCTAGTAATTAATTTATGGGCTGTTCATGAGCCACTTAAATGAGAGCTCTAAATCATGCTAAGTGGCAATAATGCCATCTCGACTCCTCTGGAAAGGAGGGAATTACTGTCCTGCTTCCAGTATCCTTCCCCCCCGGCTCCTCGCATTAATGCCACCTGCCGCCGCGCAGCCCCGGCACCGCGGCAGAGCCCCGGCATCTCCATCCCCACGCGTGCACCTCGGCACAGCCGCGACCAGCCACGGGGATTCGCGATTTCAGGCTAAACCCTTGCAGCAGCCTGGGAAGCATCTGGGGTTTGCACCCCCAGGCGATGGGGAGCGAAACGCATTCGCACGGGGATTTGTTTGTTCCAGCCGACCTGCACCGCGCCTGCGGCACCGGCGCTGTCCCGGCACCAGGTGTGTCACCTTATCAGCTCAAGGCTTTTCCAAACAAACACCACCTGCGCTGCCAGCGCCGGGGGCGATTCAAGGCGGAAAAAAACAGAAAAAAGGGGCAAACGGGGGTTTTGATGCAAACAGGGTTCCCAGAGAGGTGGGAGAGCACAGGGGACAGCGGGAGCAGCCCTGGGATTCACCGGGACCCTTCGGGGACCGTCCCTGTCCCCGCGGCGCTGGCCTCACCTTCCTTCCTCATCCCCACGCGGAAGCACTTCTTCAGGCGGCAGTACTGGCATTGGTTGCGGTGGTGCTGGTCGATCTGGCAGTCGCGGTTGGACCTGCGGGCAGGACCGGGCAAGATGAGGGTCTGGGGAGGAACGACGTGACGCTATCGGGGGTCCCTGCACCCCCTGAGCTGCTCGGCCACCCACCCCCCCGCCGCCCCCCGGCACAGCCCCTCGCGGCCGTGCCACGGCGTGCAGACACTGGCGCTGCCCGTCTGCACACAGATGCTATGGAAACGGCGATTTCCTACAGCGGGGGCTGCCGGTTCGCGCTGCCGGCGATACCCAGGGCTGCAGGAAAGCCGGAGAGACCCCCGCCCGCGGGGACACGCAGGGACCGGTGCCGCGGAGCGATGTGCCATGTCCTGGCACGTGGGGGGGATGCAGCTGAGCAGCCCCCGGCCGCCCTGCCAGACGTGTAAGGAATTTCAACTATTTCCTATGGGTCGGGGCTGCTGAGCCCGCGGCCCCTTGGGCACCGAGCGCTTGCAGGTGTCCCCGTGGCGGTGGCACGGCCCCCACATCCTCGACCGGACCCTGCGAGCGTGGCAAAGCAAAACCCGGTGGCTCCGGAGCAGTGGTAAACAGCATGGGGTCTGCACCGGCCGGGGGACGCTTCACCCCCTGAGCAACCTTGGAGACTGCAAGGACACCATGCCCACCCCCGGCAAGGAGCCGCGGGCACCCGGTAGCCCCGGCATCACGCAGCGGGGCACCGGCCACCACCAAAAGCAGCCGCCGACCTCTGCTCCTGCGGCATCGCGCGGAGAGACAGGCTGAGACAGGCTGCCAGACACATTCCCGAACAGCATCGTTATCATCCAAACTCCCCCAGCCCCAATTCTTGGGGCCACTCGCGGTCTCCGCCCGGCCAAGGGACGCAGTGGGAAACGGGCGACACCGGGCGCTCGCATCCCACCCAAAGGCTGCTGCAGCAAACAGGGAGGAAAGGGGATTTTCGGCAAAACAGCAATATATTAAGGTGCATAAAGCAGTAGGCAGGGAGGCGCAGGCAGGGCCGGTGTCCGGCAGCAGCTCAGCTCTGCCTGGGAATCCCGACACGAATCTCCTCATCCCTACACGGCTCCAGAGGCGAGACAGGCGGGGATTCCCGCCGCGCTCAAACCCGCATTAATTCACCCCGAACATCACCACTGCGCTTAGCACATTTTCAAACGTGTTGCTGATAAAAAAAAAAAAAAAGTTCTTCCAGCGGAGAAGCGATAGCTCATCAAAACGTCACGTTACATCTTCATCAGCCGCCCGCGCCGCGGCGGGGGCAACGCTGCCGGCACCGCGGCCAAAGCTGCCGCCGGGGATCCCGCTGACCCTCACCGGGGCCTCTGGGCACCGTCCCCAGCACCAGGAAAACCCCCCAAAATCACTTCGGCTCCCGCCAGCAGCTCGGAGCGAGTTTCCCAACTGACAGGGCTGCAGCGACCTGGGAAACTGTGAGAATACAAAAGGCGTATACTGTGCTAATTATGTAATTAGAACATGTAATTATTTAGTGCAAGAACTAAACTGAATCCAACTCACTTTTAATATTCAAATTAGAGCAATCTTGGCTCGGTGCTGCTTTTGACTCCTTGAACAAAGCAGATGCCGGGGGAGCATTGTTCCCGGCCCCTCCAACACTTTACTCCCTACTTGGAAAACACACATTTTTCTATTGCACTGAACCACTTCCCAGTGCAAAGTGGGGGAAAAAAACAAAACAAAACAAAACAAACCACCTGAAGTAGGTGCCCAGATCCCAGTGACAAGCACAGGATAAAATCTTGGATGCTCGCAGCCCAGCAAATCCCCCCATCACCCCCGCACCTCAGCAGCATCTGGGACACAGAGCCCCGATTTGGCCTTTCCTTTGTTTCCAGGAAACTGGAATTTCTCAAAAGCCATATGTCTCCCCCATCTTCAAATCATTAATCCCAAACAGCCGCCCGGTTGAGTCCGCTGGCCAGATCCTGCTCATCAGATGGGGAAACTGAGGCAGGGCCAGGGGTGGCGCACACGCTGCCTCCGCACACGCTGCGTCCACGGCGGGCGATGGGGAGGATGCTGCAGGACCGGGGGCACCGGGAACCGAACGCTGAGCCCCACAGCGGCAGCTCCGTGGCCACGAGCGGCTCGGCTGACGTCAGCCAGGACCCGGCAGCGCCGGTGCCGGGAGCTGCCGGGAGAGGAGATGCTGCGCACGGGGGAGGACGAATCTAGGCCGCCCAAACGAGAGCAAGGCAGCGCGGAGACGGTTCCCAGCGCAGGAGCAGCGCTGCCCCTTCCCTTCCCTTAGCAGCTCAGCACCATCAGACGAAGCCCGAAGCAGCCGCACTCCCTTGGGCGGGGAGAAAGTGGGGTGCAGAGGTGGGGTGCCCCATTCCCAGCCAGGTTGCGGGGTGTCCACGGCCGGGATGTGAGTGCCATCCTTGCAGCAGCCTCGCTGGTTTAGCAAACGCTGCTGGAAGCATCTGCACGTGGATCCAGACCTGCGAGCGAGCCCCTATATCCACATTTACCTCCCTGGGATCAGCCCAGAGCCGGGGTCCCCCACATGTCCCTGCCAGCCCGATGCTCCTTTCAAGCCCAGCAGAAACTCCAGAGTTATTTGCAGCTCCAAACTTCACAGGGGTCAGCCCCTGGTCCTGCTGGTGGGCCTGGATCTGCTGCAGCGCTGGCCCGAGCGTGGGGGCCGGCGGGGGCTGCAGCCCCTCTCCCCGGCACCTCAGCGGGTCAGCGCCCGCGGGACGCCGGGCTGCTGACACCTCGGGTTAAAATTATACTCACTGCCGCACTGGTGCTTTCGCCGGGTAGAACGGCCGTGACCAAAGTGACTCACAGTCACGGCGCATTTTCAGGCATTAGCCTGGAAAGCAATTAATGCCGGAGCAGAGCTGGGCGATGGCAAGGACCTGGACACCGGCTGTGCCCCGCGGCCCAGGGGACGAGGCAGCCGGGGCATCCGTTCGCCCGGGGATGCAGCGGGCAGAGGGGCTGCTCGTGTGGGGTGCAGAGCACGGAGGGTGCTGCACCAGCGGACCCTGTGACACACTGGGGGACCCTGTGACACACTGGGCGACCCCATGCAGCTGCATCGTGGCCCCCGTTAGCGCTGCAGCGGGGCCAGCACGCAGCCACAGCAGGGCCAGCGCGGAGCTGCACAAGGGCCACTGCAGAGCCACGCCAGGGACAAACCGGGGCCACCCGCAGAGCTCCGATCGCGGCCCTGCCACCCCCGGGACCCCCCCTCCCGACCCCCCCCCCGGCCCTACCTGCAGGTGTAGCTGAGGTTCCTGCGGATGCTGCGCTTGAAGAAGCTCTTGCAGCCCTCGCAGGTGAAGACGCCGTAGTGCTTCCCGCTGGACTTGTCCCCGCACACCACGCAGTCCACCGGCGCCCCGGCCCGCTCCTCCTCGCCGTGCTCCGCGTCGCTGCCGCCGCCCGCCGGGGACGCCGCCTCCTCGCCGCCGCCGCCGCCGCCGTTGGGCTCGCCCCAGCCCCCGGCCACCATGGCCATGGCTCCGCGGCCCCGGGGCTCAGCGCCGGCCCCGCCGCCGCATGGAGCGGCGCCCGGTACGCGGCGCCCGGCGCCTCCCGGAACGAGTTGAGCAAGTTTTTTGTTTTTTTTCTTTTTTTTTGGGGGGGGGGGGCGGCGGCCGGTTTGGGATTTTTATGGGGTTTTCTTGGTTTTGTTTTGTTCCACCCCCCCCCTCCTCCCCCCTCTCTCTCTATCCCAGGGCTCTCTCCCGCCTCCCCGTTAACGGGGGGGCCCCGCGGAAACTTTGCGGCGGCGGGAGCGGGGCGCGGCGCGGCGCATCCCCCCGCGGGGAGCGGCGGCTCCGGGCGCGGCGGCCGCCCCGGGGCTCGGCCGCATGCGGGGGCCGCCGCTGCCCGCCCCCGGTGGCTCCTCCGCTCCGCGGCACCGGCAGGGAAGGAGAAGGAGGAGGAGGAGGCGGCGCTGCCCGGCCCGCCCTCGCCCCTACGGGCCCCGCCGCCGCCGCCGCTGCATGCAGCCCGGTCCGGGACCGGCGGGACCCGCTCCGCCGAGCCCCGGGGCTCTCCCCGCCTCCCGCGAAAGAGCAAAGTTCAGCCGCTGCCGCGGTGGCCGCCCTGGATGCTCCTCCCCGTCCTCCTCCCCTTCCGCTCGCCGCCCGCCGGGTCCTGCCCCGGCCCCGGCCGCGCCGCAGCACCGGGGCCGCCCCCCGGGAACCGGGCGGGGGGGACCGGGGGGGCAGCCCCGCTGCACCGCGCCGGAGCGGGGCTGGGCTGGGCACGGCCGGGGCTGGGCGGCTCCGTGGGCCGGTGGTGCCCGAGGTGGCGGGGGCGGCCCCGGTGCGGTGGCGGGGGCGGCCCCGGTGCGGTACCGGGCACGGCCCCGGTGCGGTACCGGGCACGGGCAGGGAGAAGCCGCGGTCTGGTCACCGCTATAGAGCCGGCGGTTTGGCCAGCGGAGGGGGCTGGATGTGGCCCCCTGCCCGCCCAATGCCCTTTGGTGACCCTTTGGGGACCCTTTGGTGGCACTGGGAGAACGCGGCACCTCGTGCTGCCAGACACGGCACCGGGAGCCCGGTGTGCCGGGCCATGCCGCGCATGGCTGCGGTCATGGCTACGGTGCTGACCGCAGTCCTTGTCCCCCCACCCAGCAAGTGACCTCTCAACTGCAGGATGCGGCGATGGGCATATTCACCACGGAGCCTCGGGGTCCTCTCGGGGACGAGGACCGAGCCCCACGGCCGCCCTGTCACGCGTGGGCAGAGCTCGGTCACCGCGTCGCGGTGCGGCGTGACGCCGTTCGGGGCCGCAGGGCCGTGGCAGGAGGATGGGAAGCGATTCCCCCACGCCTGGCCCGTGGCCAAGCTGTCGGCATCGGCATCGACAATCCCCTCCTCTTGCCGACAGCCCCAGCGGGATCTTTAATTACTGCAAACAGCACGAGGCCGCGGCTCCTCGTCTCGCGCGGGGCGTGAGGGCTGCGCCGTGGGGCGCTCCCGTGGCATGCGGGGTCCCTCGGGTGCCGCCACCCTGCACAGCCCCTGGGACGGGGATGCGGTTGGGGTCTGGCTGCCTGCAGCCCCGTAAAATCCATTTGTAATGTGGTTAATCAAGTCGGACCCGTAAGAGTTTGTCAGCCCTGCGCGAAGGGGTGGGCTGGGGTGCGGGCTGCGGGAGCGCAGCGCCCGCCTGCTGCTGCCCTTGTTAATCATTAACGGAAAAACAAACCCTGCAGAAAGGTGCTTGACCCGGGAACAGCCCCGCGGTATCACCCTGCCTTCGCCTTTCACCCGCGGGCCAAACTCTCCTCCTGGCTGTGCCGCGGTGGCCCCGGTGTCTCCCGGCAGCGCACCTTTCACCTTGACTTCAGTGGCAAAGTCCGTTGGGCAGGGCATGAACGCGGGGTGCGGGATGGGCTGAGTGCCCCCCACACAGCCCTGTCCCCTCTGGCGTGTCCTCGGGTCAGCCCTGTCCCCATGGGGGACCCCACGCTGCGGTCCCAGCTCAGGCCAGGCTGGTGCCAGTGCCGAGCGGAGCAGCCGGTGATGCCCACGCTGCAGGGACGGGCTTGGACCGAGCGCTGCCGGGACCTTCGTGGCGCCTTGCGCCGCCGTCCTTGGCATTCCCAACCCAGGGCCAGCATCTCCACCAGGGCTACGGCAAAGCAAAATGGGCAGGATATTAAAAAAAACCAACAGCAAAGCACTGAGCCCAGAGCTGGGGTGCAGCAGAGGTGGAGGGATTACAGCTCCGGCCATAAATAAAACCTCCATTTCCTGCTGTCTGGAGGGATCTCTGCTTGCCAGGTACCTGCTGCCGCGGCCATGGGGCCAGTGCCGCGGGCTCGGGGAGCAACACCCGGGCTCAGGGGGGTCCCGGTCCAGGCAGGGGGGGACACCCCCACCTGCAGCCAGCCCCGTTTCTCCTTTCTCTTCTGTCAGCCTGTGATTTATGGCCCTTTCCCTGCCGCTCCCCCGCCTCCTCACCCCCTGCAAAAAATAATAATCCAGGAACAAAGGAGGAAATTGGATCTTCTCCCCCGCGCGGCTCCCGGCCCCGCGGTGGGAGCCGGGTTTGTTTTGACGTTGGTGTCCAGTTGGCGAAGGCGTTTGATCTCTGGAGGAATTCCTCCTTCCTCGCGCTGCTCCGCTGACTCCGCCGCACAAAAGGGCCCCCGGGAGCCGCCGGCGCGTTTCGTGCCGCCCCGACGCCCCTGGGAAGGCTCCGGCACGGCAGAGGCACCCACGGCACTCGGGGAGGTTTCCGGGCTCGGCGTCGGTTGGACTCGGCTGCAGCGTGGGGACGGGGGGCAGCGGTGTGCCCCAGCTCCCCCACAGCCTTTGGGCTGGGGGACAATTGAGGAATCTTTGCCAAAATGTGCAGGTTGGTGGCTGTGCCACCAGAGAGCTGGGTTCTGGTGCCACCACAGAGCCAGATGCCGGTGCCACCAGCCCTGGCGTGGTTACTGGGATCCCAGTTAGAGGCAGCTGTGCCTTCTCCCGAATTTACATGGGAGCTGCCGGCAGCGGTGCTTCACAGGGGCTCCCTCTGTCTGTCTGTCCCCAGTGTACCCCCATGGGGACCGGCACCCCCGCATGGTTTTAGGCCAGTCCCCAGATTTTCAGCCCTCAGGCAGGATCCGGCGCCGCAGCCGCTGGCAGAGCCCCCAGCCCCAGTTTGCCCTGGGGTGCCGAGGGTGCTGAGCCCTGGCCGGGCTCCTCGGCGCCGCATTCCTGCGGCCGGATCCTGCCGGCGGGCGTGTGGGCATGTGCCTGCGTGCCGGGGTGGCGAGGGCAGGCGGGAGCTGCTCCGGAGCGGCAGGGGGTGAAGGGGCCCTCATGGCCGAGGGGGTCCCGGGGGGGTCCCGACCCTCCTGCAGCTCCCGTGACCTTGCGGGGCCGAATGGCGGCCGCAGGGAAGGACAAAGGGACGCTGGGGCCGGCTGCGCCGCGGCTCCTCGGCACCCTGGGCACGGTGCGGGTCGCACCATCGCGTGCCGGTGCGGCGAATGCGCCTCTGCTGAGTTGCACACGCGTGTGCACGGGACACGCAGCCCCATGCACGGCAGTGCACACGCGCGTGCAAACAGCGGCAGGGCGCACCGGACACACACGGGCTCCCACTCACCCATGGTCACCCCGTGGAGCTGCAGTTTTGGCCCCAGCCCGGCCGAGGGCCTGAAGGAGACGTGACCTCCCCGTGCCCCTGGTCCCCCTTGCCCCTGGTCCCCCTTGTCCCCCGTCCCCCCCGCCCTGCCGCAGCCGCCGCTCCCTGCCCTGCATTCCTGGGATATCAGATCTTGCGGCCCCCACCCAGGCACGGCCGGACGCTCCCTCCCCAGGGGGGACGTGAATCACGCACCCCCCGCCCTCCCGCTCCCATCGCTCCCGGCACAGCCAGGCCCCGGCCAGGATGGTGTTTTGTAGCCCCCCAGGACCCGCTCTGCTCTCCCAGGGGACCAGCTGCTGCTGAGGGTGCCCGGGGGCTTTGCTGCAGCCCACACTGCTCCACAGAGGGGAAACTGAGGCAGGGAGCGGGCCAGAATGGCGGCGTCCCAAACTGTGAACTGGCAGGTGGAGCCTTCCCCAGGGAGCTGCAGGTTTCTGGGGGAATGTGGGGGTGAGCAGCGGCCCCCACAGCCGCCGGGCACGGTGGGGACGCCGGTGCCCCTGGGGGGACCCGGTCTGGCCCTGGGGTCAGCGAGACGCAGCGGGGGAACCCGGCCAGCTGGGGCGGGGGTGGCGGCGGGGTCCCCCTTGCCCTCCCCCTGCTCCTGGCACCCAGGGTCGAAGCCGCCCCGGCTGCCCCGACCCTTTCATGCGGCTCTCGGTGGAGCTTGACCCCGCACAAAGCCCCCAGGAACACATTTGAATCTGAAAAGGGGTCTGAGCTCGGAGCCCTGACCTTCAACCTGCGGGTCAGCCCCTCCACGCCACCGTCACCGGCCCCCACCGGCCCCCAGGACCCCCCCACGAGCCGGGCTGGGCAGAGCCGAGCATCCCACATTCCTGCATCCCTGCATCCCACAGCCCTGCATCCCTGCATCCCACATTCCTGCATCCTTGCATCCCACAGCCCTGCATCCCACAGCCCTGCATCCCTGCATCCCACATTCCTGCAGCCCTGCATCCCACAGCCCTGCAGCCCTGCATCCCACAGCCCTACATCCCTGCATCCCCACAACCCTGCATCCCCGGATCCCTGGATCCCCACAGCCCTGCATCCCATATCCCTGCATCTCACATCCCTGCATCCTGCAGCCCTGCATCCCTCCATGCCCACAGCCCTGCATCCCTCTCCATCACCACGGCTCTGGATATCGATCCACTGAGCCTTGAACTCTGCTGCAGGATCTCTCCAGGGAGATGCAGGCCTCATTTTAGCCTATCTAGAGCTCCGTGCCTCAGTTTCCCCTCCGCGCTGCAGCACGGCTGAGCCCTGGGCTGCCCCATAGCCCTGTGCATCACCCTGCCAGAGACCCACAGCCCAGCTCCTGCTGCCCAAGTGCCCCGTCGTGCCGGGGTTTGGGCTGCCAGATTCAGCCCCCCCTCCCCATGGCACCCCCTCGGCACAGCCCCACTGCCGGGACGCCCCCTGCTCGGCGAGGCTGCCCCCGGCTCGGGGTCACTGCTCCTCTTCCCTCCTGAATATGCATGGGCCCCCGCCGCCACGGCCACCACCGTCACCTTTGATCCCACGTCAGGGATAACGAAATGGCTTCATCTGCACCGCCAGATAGCGGGGAGAGCGGGGGGGACACGGCCTTTGTTCCCAGCCCCGCTGGGATGAACCCAGCCAGGGATCCGGCTGCCTGACACCCCCTAAAAACCCCAAACACGGCGGGGCTGGCAGAGCCACGAGCATCAGCACTTTATTCTCCCCGGGGATGCAGCAGCCACCTCCCGGCACGGAGGTGTTTGGGGGTGACCGGGGTGTCCCTAGATGCAGGTCTCGCCGTCGGTTGTCCCCTGCTCCAGGCTCTGCAGCCGTCGGGCCAGCGCCTGCACCCGCCGGGCGTGCTGCCTGCGCAGGGCAGCTGCCTGCACCTCCAGGCGCCGCAGCTGGGCCGCCTGCTTGCGCCGGGCGCCGCGGTACGCCAGGGCCAGCGCGCTGCGGGCACCGCGCTCAGCGCCCCGACACCGCGCCCCGGGCACCGCGCGGGCAGGGGGGACCGTGGTTTGGGGGTTTGCAAGGAGGAGCCGCGGTCTTGGGGCGTGCGGGAGGGGACGGCGCATCAGGGGTGTGCAGGATGGGACCGCGGGTTTGGGGTGTGCAGGAAAGGACCGCGCTTTTGGGGCGTGCAAGATGGGATCGTGGTTCTGGGGTGTGCAGGAAAGGACCGCGATTTTGGGGCATGCAAGATGGGACCGTGGTTCTGGGGTGTGCAGGAAAGGACTGTGCTTTTGGGGCACGCAAGATGCGACCGCGGTTTTGGGGTGTGCAGGAAGGGACTGCGCTTTTTGGGTGTGCAAGATGGGATCGCAGTTTTGGGGTGTGCAGGAAAGGACCGCGATTTTGGGGCGTGCAAGATGGGACCGGGGTTTTGGGGTTTGCAGGAAGGGACTGTGGTTTGGGGAGGTGCAATGTGGGGCCATACTTTTGGGGTGTGCAATACGGGACTGTATTTTTGAGATGTGCAGGAAAGGACTGTGCATCAGGGATGTGCAAGGTGGGACAGCATTTTGGGGGTATGCAAGAAGAAAGCACGCTTTTGGGGTGTGCAGGAAGGGACCGCAATTTTGCATGTGCAAGATGGGACAGTGTTTTTGAGGTGTACAGGAAGGGACGGCAATTTTGGGGTGTGCAGGTAGGGACCACGCATTGGGGATGTGCAACACGGGACAGGGCTTTGAGGGTGTGCGAGAAGGGACCATGCTTTTGGGGTGTACAGGAAGGGACCGTGCATGTGGGGCAAGCAGGGGGGATGCGCTACCAGGCCATGCAGGAAGGCACCGCGTTTTCGGGGTGGGTGTTGCCTCTCGCCCACCTGTGAGCGTGGAAGAAGTCTGTGGTGATGGTGCCGCATTGCGCCTGCTGCGCGCGGCTGGCGGCACCGCTCTGCTCCAGGGCCAGCGCCAGGGCTTGTGCCTGGCCGCGCAGCTCCTCCACCCTGGGGACAGACACCCGCGTGGCAGCCGGCCCGGTGCTGCCAGCGCCGGCACCGCGGCACGACGCTCGGGGCTCTTACCGGGCCAGGGTGCAGAGCAGCTCTTCCCGCATCCTGTCCACATCTGGGGGCTGCTGGGGAGCCCCTGCTCCCATCCGGCCAGTTTGGGCATCCTGCAGAGTCTGGGGGTGGGTCCCATCCCTGGGGACACCGGGGTCCCAAGGAGGGTCCCCAAGGGGAGGTGGGCGCCGTCCTTACCTCCTCGCTGCTGCTGGAGCTGCTGGAGGGGCTGGGGGGGCGGCCAGACCTCCCGTCCCGCTCCTGCTGCAGGTGCTGGAGCAGCAGGAGCAGCGCAGCCTCCCGCGGCCCCTGCCCGGCCGCCAGCACCTCCAGTCCCCGCTTCTCCCTCTCCACCAGCTGCAGCCGGAGCTTCAGGTCGGCCATGGCCTCCTGGCAGGGCAGGGGGAAACTGAGGCACGGCCCCAGTCCCTCGGTCCCGGTCCTTCCCACCGCACATCACACCCTGCTCTTCCCTGCTCAAAACCTGGACCCCACAGAGAGCCGGGGAGGGACCCAGGCATCCGGCTCCCCCTTCCCCCGCCCAGCATCTCACCTTGAGCATCGCCAAGTCCCGCAGCAGCTCCGCTTTGTCTGGCCGCCTCCAGCTGGGCAGGAGAGCCCGGGCATCCCGCAGCACCCGCTCGGCCCGGGCACGGGCGTCCTCGCCGTGGTGGGTGCCAATGCGGGGGGGCACCGGGGCGGCGCACAGGGATGCCTCCACGGCCGCCTGCTCCACACGCAGTCGGCGAATGTGCTCGCGAAGGGCCCCCTCCTCCATGGCAGGGGGTGCTGGGGTGCTGGGGAACGGGGTCATGGCTGGGGTGGACACGGTGCCACCGCGGGGACGGCTCAGCCACTGTGACCCCCCATCTTCCCGGTACCTCGGCAGCCCTGGGGAGCCACTGTCCCCGCTCTCCTCCTGCCCGTCCAGCTCTGCTTGCCCTGGGAGCTGCGGCCCCTGCATCGCTGTGGGGCTGGACCCACATCCATGGTGTGCTGGCTCCCCTGTGGCTCCTGGGCAAGGAGCGAGCATCGTTCAGGCAGGTGCCCCCCGCAGTGTGTGCCATGGGGATGTGCTGGGGGCTGGGGCTCCCCAGCATCCTCCCAGCACCTTCCCTGCATCCCCCAATAGCCACATCATCCTCCCTGCCTCCCCCAAGCATCCTCCTGGTACCACTCCTGCATCCCACTGCACCTCTCCTGCATCCCCTCCTGCATCCTCCTCCTGCATCCCCTCCTGCATCCCCTCTGCATCCTCCCTGCATCCCCCGATATCCCCCAGCACCCTCGTGCATCCCCCCAGCGTCCTCCCCATCATCTCCCTCGCACCCCCAGCCCCCCAGTGCCACTCACCGCCATGGGCACCATCCTCCTCCTCCCTGCCCAGCTTCGCCTTCATCACATCGAGGAGGGCGGCGTAGGCCCCCCCGCAGCGCTCACTGCAGGGAGAGGGGCTCAGCGCGGCACCACAGGCTGTCCCCCCCAAACCATGTCCCCGATGTCCCCGGTGTCCCCACCTGCAGCGCAGGGCCAGGCGCAGGGCGGTGCTGCGGGACTCGTGCTGGCCCAGCACCATGCTGAGCCGCTCCGCATCGCTCTTGCACTCCTGCAGCGCGGCCGCCAGCTGCCGGTTCACCTCCTGCAGCCTCCCTAGGCACCTGGGCACCGCCGGCACCCGCGCTCAGCCGCACCGCCGGGGCCTGGCGCCGTGCCTCAGTTTCCCCACCGGCGAGGGGCTGAGGGGGACACTCACCCCTGCAGCTGCTGCACCTGCTCCTCCTGCTCCCGGCTGGGCCCCTCGGAGGGTTGAGGGGAGAGGGGGCTGTGGGGCTGTGTGCCGTGGGGCTGAGCACTGTGGGGCTGAGCTCCATTGCCACACTGGGGCGGGTCCTGCGGAGGGGACAGGCAGAGCCCCGATCCCACCCGCCGAGCCCGCCCTGTGCCGCTGCTGCAGCCCCCCCAGCCCCACACTCACCTGGGGCAACCAGGGCTCCCCCTGCCCCGCGGGGCTGCTGAGCGTGGGGGTGTCGCTGCCGGAGCCCCCCGGCTCCTCCAGCCTGGCCAGCGCATCCCGCAGCTCCTGCACCTGCACCCAGCACCGGGCTGAGCCCCAGGGGCTGCACCAGCGGCACCCGGGTGGTGAACCAGGGCTGCGCCTCCCCATGCACCCACCTTCTGCTGCAGCCGGTCGCGCTCCCCCCGCAGCGCCCGCAGCGAGGCCGTGACCCGGCTCAGCTCCTCGTCCCGGCGCCCCAGGGCCGCCCGCAGCGCCGCGTTCCTCGCTGCCACCGCCGCCACCGCCGCCTCCTCCACCGGCAGCCCCTCGCCCGCTGCCTCCTCCGGGCCCCGGCGTGGGTGCATCCCCCTCCCCGCCCAGCCTGGTGCCCGGTCCAGCTCCTCCAGCCTCTGGGAATAACGGGGTCGGTCAGCCGGTGCCCATCCCTGTGGCGCCTGGGCTGGCCGTGCTGGCGTGGCTCACCTTGGCCGCTTGCGCCCATTCCTCACCACGCAGGGGCCGCGCTGGTGCCCACCGGTGCCGGGAGAAGACGGCGCGTTCCAGTGAGCTCACGGCGTGCTGCAGCTCCGCAAAGAGGTCGGGGCCATGGGCTGGGGAGCGGGACGGCGGCCACGCTCAGGTCCCTGCCGCTGGCACGGCACAGGACATCACAGCACGGCATGGCGCACCCACCTTCCATACCGCCAGCAGTGCCGAGCGTGCCATCAAGGCACCGGGGCTGTGGGCAGGCGGCGGGGAGGCTGGCGCTGCCCTCCCAGCCCTCCTCATCCTCCCTGCGGGGTGACGAAGGGCAGAGGTGGAGGGGACCAGGCGGTGGTGGCACCCGGTGCCCCGTGGCTGCTGTGTGCTGGTACCTGCCCACGCGGTGCTGCAGCTGCTCGGCTCTCCGGTGCAGCCGGGCCACCGTCGCCAGCAGCCGGGCAACGCAGTCGTCATAGCTCACGAGGCCCTCGGTGTCCCCTGCCATGTCTTCATCGTCATCGTCATCCTTGTCCTCGTCCTCATCCTCATCCTTCTCATCCTCAAACTCCTCCTGGCGCGGCGGGGGCTGCGGGGGCTGTGGGGAGCAGGGGTGTCTGCCCGTCCCAGCCCGGCTGGCACCAGGGGACGGAGAGGTGACACCCGCTGGGATGGGGACAAGTTTTGGCCACCGGCTGAGTGGCTGCAGCACTTGCCTTCTCCATCCCGGCTCCCTCCTGCCCGCCGTGCCCTGAGCCACCAGCGCCTGTCCCCGGTGCTCGTCCCGGTGCCACGGCCGGTGCTCCCGGCACGTCCTGGCTGCGTCGCCAGCCCCTGCCCTGGGCCTGTCCCTGTCCTTGTTCCTGCCGAGATTTCCTTCCTCTTCCTCGGTGGCCCCGGCACAACCTCCTACGCTTAACCATTGCACTGCCCCATGCCCTGGCAGGCGCTGCAGCCGTCTGGGGGGGGTCTGCCCCCCAAAACCCTCCCTCCCTGCTCTGCCCCACGGCACCGCGGCCCCACGCCGCACCCTCCCCATGTGCCCAGGCTCCCTCACACCCGGCTGGGAGGACGCACCGGGCTTTGCACCCTTAAGCATCCCTCAGAGTTTGGAGGGGCAGCCAGGACATGGGGGGTGCAGGGGTGTGCGTGAGCTTTTGGGGTGCTGGGAGGGATTGCATGGGGTGCTGGGGTGCGCAGCCCAGGGGTGCTGTGGGCGTTTGGGTGCTGGAGAGTGGTGTTTGGGGTGCAAAGGGGTGCTGCAAGGGTATTTAGGGTACAGGGGGTCAGTGCAAGGGTACAGGAGGGTGTACACATATTGGGGGGGCAGGAGTTGGTGCATGGGTGCAGGAGGGTGTGCATGGATATTTGGGGTGCAGGAGTAAGTGCATGGGTGCAGGAGGGTGTGCATGGATATTTGGGGTGTAGGAGGAAGTGCAAGGGTGCAGGAGGATGTGCATGGATATTTCGGGTGCAGGAGTTGGTGCATGGGTGCAGGAGGGTGTGCATGGATATTTCGGGTGCAGGAGTCGGTGCATGGGTGCAGGAGGGTGTACACAGATATTTGGGGGGCAGGAGTCGGTGCATGGGTGCAGGAGGGTGTACACAGATATTTGGGGGGCAGGAGTCGGTGCATGGGTGCAGGAGGGTGTGCACAGATATTTGGGGTGCAGGAGGCAGTGCAAGGGTGCAGGAGGGTGTGCATGGATATTTGGGGTGCAGGAGTCGGTGCAAGGCTGCAGGAGGGTGTGTGCCAATATTTGGGGTGCAGGAGTCGGTGCAAGGATGCAGGAGGATGTGCACGGATATTTGGGGTGCAGGAGGCGGTGCACGGGTGCAGGGGGGTGTATGTGGGTGTTTGGGGTGCAGCGCACGGACATTCGGGGTCCCCTCCTGCCCCCGCGTGCCCGGCGGGACCCCGGGGAACTACAAGTCCCAGCAGCCCCACGCGTGACGCCGTTTCCGGGCGGGACCGGGCGGGGCTCGCGCGGCCCGGAGTGGGTGAGCGCGCGGCGGGGGGCGCGCGGGACCGGGGCGCACGGGGGTGCGGGGGGGGCACGGCGGTGCAGAGGGTGCCGGAGCAAGGGGTGCACGGAGTGGGGGCGTCCGGGGGGGTGCACGGAGTGGGGAGGTCCAGGGGGTGCGTGAACAGGGGGTGCACACAGTGAGGGAGGGTCTAGGGGGTACATGAGCAAGGAGTGCACAGAACGGGGGGGTCCAGGGGTGCGTGAGCGGGGGATGCAAAGAGCGGGGGGAGCCCAGGGGGTGCCTGAGCAAGGGGTGCACAGAGTGGGGGGTGCAGGGGGTATGTGAATAGGGGGTGCATAGAGTAGGGGAGTCCTGGGAGTATGTGAACAGGGGGTGCACACAGTGGGGGGGGTCTAGGGGTACATGAGCAAGGGGTGCACATAACAGGGGGAGTCCAGGGGTGTGTGAGCGGGGGGGTCCAGGGGGTATGTGAACAGGAGTGCACAGAGAGGAGGAGTCCTGGGAGTACATGAACAGGGGGTGCACAGAGCAAGGGGTGCAGGGGGTATGTGAACAGGGGCTGCATAGAGTGGGGGGCTCCCAGTGGTGCACAGAGAGGGAGTGTCCCAGGGGTGCAGGGCTGCAGCAGCGCTGCCATCCCCAGGGCCACCCCCCCTGTGTCTCCAGCGCCGCTGGAGCCACCATGGAGCGCGGGTGCGCGATGGACACGTCGGAGCCGGGCAGCGCGGCCGAGGAGGAGGAGGAGAAGGCGCCGGAGCCGCGGCCCAGGACCCGCTCCAACCCCGAGGGCGCCGAGGACCGAGCGCTCAGCGCCCAGGCCAGCGTGGGCAACCGCAGCGAGGGCGAGGGCGAGGCGGCCAGCGCCGACGACAGCCCCCCCGGCACGGCTGCCCCCGATGGCACCGCCTGGCCCGGCCCCGCGCCCCCCAGCGAGGTCCAGGTCAAGACCCCGCGGGTGAATTGCCCCGAGAAGGTGGTGAGTGGTGCGGGAACGGGGGGCAGCCCCGACGCCGGGGTGAGGGGCTGGTGGGGGCTCAGCCGTCAGTGTCGCCCGCAGATCATCTGCCTGGACCTGGCGGAGGAGATGGCGCTGCCCAAACTGGAGTCGTTTAACGGGTGAGTTTTGGGGGCTGCTCCCAGCTGGGCTGGTGCGAGGATCCTGGCTCTGCTGTCCCCATTGGGGGGGCCGGGGGACGCGCTGGTCCCTGCTGAGCTGCGGCCCCCGCGGCAGGTCCAAGACCAACGCGCTGAACATCTCCCAGAAGATGATCGAGATGTTCGTGAGGACGAAGCACAAGATCGACAAGTGCCACGAGTTCGCGCTGGTCGTGGTGAACAACGACGCCACGTGGGTGAGCAGGGCCGTGGGGCCGGGGACAGCGATGGGGACACCTCCGCGCCCCCCCTCACCCCGGCTCCTCTCAGCTCTCAGGGTTCACCTCGGACCCCCGCGAGGTCTGCAGCTGCCTCTACGACCTGGAGACCGTCGTCTGCAAGTCCTTCAGTATCCCACCGCCTGTGGGGCTGGGACGGGGCGGGGGGCAGGACCCCGAGGGGGTCCCTTGGGTGCAAACAGGGTCCCTGAGGCACACTGGGGTCCCTCTGTGCCTGTCACCTGCAGATGGCAGCAGCTCTGCGGCTGCGCTGGCATCCCCGGCTGCGGCACAGCGCGGTGTCAGCGTTAAGGCTGGGGGGTCAGATGGGGCCCCCGAGTCCCCCCGGGGCAGGGTGTGACACCGGCCCCCCAGACCCACCAAACCCTTATTTATTGGTGTTTTCTCCCCACCCTGGGCCACCCCGGTGCCGGGGGGCGGGCAGTGCTCTGTGTGCCGGGATCGGTCCTTACCTGCAGCTGCAGATCTGGAGGGTCTCTTCAACCTGATGTGAGTACAGCTGGGGGGGGGCAGTGTGGTCGGGGCTCCCACGCTGGCTGCGAATTTTCTGCTTTACTGGAAAAATGCCACGAGCCTTTAACCCAAACAGCCTGTGTGGTGGGCGCTACTGTCCCTGTGGGACTGTCGTTAAGTTTTAACAAGGCGGGGGGGGGTCCCCGAGGCACCGGCAGCCCTGCCCGCGGCGGGGTGGTCCCTGAGCCACCTCCGTTCCCCCCGGTGCAGCCAGCAGAAGATCGAGCTGCCGGTGACGGAGAACGTCCAGACCATCCCCCCGCCCTACGTGGTCCGCACCATCCTGGTGTTCGGCCGCCCGGGCTGCCAGCCGCAGTTCTCCATGTCGGAGCACATGAAGGTGGGTCCCCCCCGTCCCCTGGTGTCCCCTCCGGGTGGCTCAGGGACACGGACAACCCTCCCCTGGCGTCTCGCCCCGCAGAAGATGCTGCAGTGTCCCTACTTCTTCTTCGACGTGGTTTACATCCACAACGGCGCGGAGGAGAAGGATGATGAGACCAGCTGGAAGGTAAATGCAGGACGGGATGCCTGGGGGGTTGTGTCACCCCCTGCCCTCATTGCCTGTCCCCCTGTGTCCCCCCCACAGGACATGTACGCCTTCTTCAGCAGCCTGGACACCAAAGGCACCAACTACAAGTACGAGGTGTCGCTGGCGGGACCCGCCGTGGAGCTGCACAACTGCATGGCCAAGCTGCTGGCGCACCCGCTGCAGCGGCCCTGCCAGCCCCACGCGGCTTACGGGCTGCTGGAGGGGGACGAGCCCCCCGAGATTGAGGCCACCGTCTGAGCGGGGCCGGGGGGACACACGGCCGGTGGCGGAGGGGGGCGGCTGCGGCCAAATGATGTTAACTGGGATGAGGGAAAGAGACACGTTTTCCTGAGTGGGTGTTGTGGTGACGCTGTGGATTGGAAAGCCCAGGGGGGCTGGGGGTGGTGTCACCCCCCTGGCCCCATGTCCCCCCCTGGCCATGGGGATGGGGGGGTCCTGTGCCCTGCGGTGCTGGCGTGGGGATCCCAAGGGACAGTGCTGGGGCTCTTGGCACTGACAATGGGGCAGGCTGGTGGGTGGTTACTGGGAGGCACTGGGGGATAGTGGTGCAGGGAACCGGGTGGTGCTGCTGCAGAGTACTGGGAGCACTGGTGCGGGGCACTGGGAGCAGTGGTACAGGTTACTGGGCAGCACTGGTGCACGGTACTGGGAGGCTCTGGGCTATGCTGGTGCAGGGCACTGGGAGCACTGGTGCATGGCACTGGGAGGCTCTGGGCTATGCTGGTGCAGGGCACTGGGAGCACTGGTGCAGGGCACTGGGAGCACTGGTGCATGGCACTGGGAGGCTCCGGGCTATGCCGGTGCAGGGCACTGGGAGCACTGGTGCACGGCACTGGGAGGCTCTGGGCTATGCCGGTGCAGGGCACTGGGAGCACTGGTGCACGGCACTGGGAGGCTCTGGGCTATGCCGGTGCAGGGCACTGGGAGCACTGGTGCACGGCACTGGGAGGCTCTGGGCTATGCCGGTGCGGGGCACTGGGAGCACTGGTGCATGGTACTGGGAGGCTCTGGGCTATGCCGGTGCAGGGCACTGGGAGCACTGGTGCCGTTACTGGGAGCGCCGCTGCAGTTGCTGGGCGGCACTGGGCAGTGCCGCTGCAGACCGCTGGGTGGCGCCGGAGGGCGGTGGGCGGGGCAATGGGCGGGGCGTCCCCGCCCCAAGCTGCGACCGTATTTGGCCATGTGGGAGGGGCTACCCAGCGGCCGGCTCCTATTGGCCGCTTCGTCAGCCAATGAGCGGCGCGGGGCGGTGGCGCGCGGGCCGTTCGAACGGGCGGGGCGCGGTGCGCGTGCGCGGGGCGGCGCGAGCCGTAAGGGGACATTGCACCGGGGAGGGGGGGGACACGGGACATGGGACATTGCAGCGGGGCGGGGGGGGGCACATTGCACGGAGAGGGGACACGGGCAGGGGACGGGCATGGCCCCGGGGCGCGGCGCGGGGGGGCTCTGCAATACCGGCGCTGCACCGGGCGGGGGGGTGCGTTGCATGTGCTGTAACTCGGGGGGGGGCGCGTTACTTAGGGGTTCCCCTGCATGCACCGCCCGGGGTGGGGATTGCACCGGGCAGGGGGAGCCCCTGGTCCTGCACCGTGGGCCGGGGGTCGGTGCAGCAACGTGCATGGTGCTGGGGGGCTCTGCATAGAGCAGGGCGGGGGGGGCAGGTGCGTTCGCTGCTTTGGGTGTGCTGCTCGGGGGGGGCACAGGGGTGTCTTCACTCCGGCCCGGTTTGGGTGCCCCCTGCTCCAGGTCTGCCCGGGAGGTGACACCGCTGCACGTCACCGTGTCCCGGGGGGACTGCGGGTGCCTCCAGCTCCTGCTGAGGAAAGGGAGGGACCCGGAGCTGCAACACCAGGTCAGTGGGGACAGCTGTGGGGACAGGGACAGCACTCTGGAGGTGCCACCTGTGCTGGGACCCTCATGATCGGTGGGGTGGGTGACCAGCAGGTGTGTCACCCCGTGGTGGCCCTGGCTGTGGTGACAGTAGCATCCCCTCCCTGCAGGAAGGGAAAGGAGCCATCGCCATGATCCTGCGGGACTTGCAGCGCACCCGGGGCTGGGACCCCACGGAGGGTGAGGTCCCCGGGGTGTCCCCTCGACTGATGTGGGTGTCAGGGGGGCTAACCCACCCCCCCAGTTCAGGCTGGACACTGATCCCCATCTCTGTCCCCAGACCCGTGGGGACCCAGGCGCTCCCTGTCTTTCCTGACCGAGGATGACACCGAAGGCAGCATCACCTCCGCAGCCCCCAATGATGTCCCCCAGCCCCTGAGCAGCACTCGCAGGTCGCTGCTGGAGGAGCTGGGGGGCAGCTGCGGTTTGGGGGACCCCCTTCTTTGGTGGGGGTGTCCCCCAGCCCCCCCAGCCCTCCCAGCTGTCCCCCCGCAGCCCCTTGCCTCCAGCACACTGCTCTTGGATGGGGACGAACTTGGGGAGGGACCCCAGATGCGGACAGTGGGGACAAGGACGGGGGGTCCCCCCTGGGCTGTCCCCAAGCGCAGTGCTGGGGACAGTCCTGGCCCCTCTCCCCGGCAGGAGTGTGGTCCTGGTGGGTCCCTGAGCTGCCCCCAGCCCCGGTGTTGCAGGAGGGTCCCAGGGGGACACGGGGTATCACCCAGAGCTCCCCTGCTCTGCGGTGGCCTGAGCAGCTGCTCCGTGACGTGCCAGTGCCCTGGGGATGGTGACATCCCGGGTGTTGTCAGTCGGCGTCGTCCCGGTGTCCCCCAGGGGCCACCAAGGGGCTGGGCAGGGCTGGGCATTGCGGCCCCCACTGCCCCCAACTTGGGAACAACAGTGCTCAAGGTGGGGGCCGGTGGCTGGGACAGCAGCAGCCTTGGGGACAGCAGCAGCAGTGGTGCCAGCGAGCACTTTGTCACCGCCGTGGAGACCCTGGAGCCCAGCGAGGCCGGGGGGGCTCAGCACTGCCGCTCCCCCCAGCCCAAGGCAGCCAGGGGGACAGAGCTGCCCCCCACCAGCCCCCCACATGTGGAGTGGGCACAGGGTGAGGATTTTGCGGGGGGCTCCAGGGCAGCCCCTCGCTATGTGGATGGCTCAGAGGTGGGTGGTTTGGGGGAGCTGCTTGTGCGGCTCCAGGGGTGCAGCCTCCAGGGGTCCCTCCTCCGTACCCCAGAGCCCCCTCGCAGCCCAGCTGGGGACATCGCCCTTGGGGGGCTGGAGCCCCCCAGGCACCTCCACGTCACCCCCAGGACCAGGAGCCGCCTCCAGGCCTCTGCAGAGCGACTTGGTGCCTCCTCTTCCTCCTCCCTCTTCGATGAGACGCTGGAGATGCCCCGGAGGCCCCCCAGGGTCAGGGCACCCCGGGGTGTCCCCAGGGACCCTGTCACCACCTCAGGGCACTGCATCACCCCGGGGGGTGAGGATGTGTCCAGTGGGGACAGGGAGCGGACAGGCTCTTTGGATGACACTGAGATCCTCCCCAGAGCCTCCAGCCAGACCAGCTCCCCCAGCTCCAGCCCCACAGTTCTGCTGGTCCCTGGGGACACTGGCCACCCCCAGGCCACCCCAAGAGATGCTCAGGGCTCCCCTTGTGCTGCCGGCAGCCCCCCCAACCTCAGGATGCTGGAGGGTGGCTCTGGGTGGCACGACCCCTCACCCTTGGGGACGCACCAGCCCCTGTGGCCCCACGGGAGCTCCAGCCACCTCCTGGCCACGCGGCCACCAGCTGTGCTGCTGTCACCCACCGGCTGCAGCACCCGCTGCACCGGGGAGCACCCCGAGGATGAGGAGGGGGGCCAGGCACCCGCCGAGTGTCACAGCCCCAGCACAGAGGCCACCAGCAGCCCCAAGGACACCGGGATCCGGGATGGGCGAGGGTGCAGGGTGCTGCCACATCCCCTCTCGGATGAATCCCTGCGCCGGCGGCTGCGGGCACTGGGGGACAACCCGGGTCCTGTCACCGAGTTCACCAGGCGGCTGTACCTACGGCGGCTGGAGCAGCTGGCGAGGGGACACCAGGGGACACCGGCAGGTGAGTCCTGGGGAACCCCCTTTGCCCCGCGGTGCCAGCGTGGGGCTGATGGTGTCCCCCAATACCACCCCAGGTCACAGTCCCGAGCTGGTGGCCGCGCTGCGGACCGGCCACATCCCCGACTGCGCCCAGGACGAGCTGGTGCTGGCCCAGCAGTTCGACCGCCCCGACCGCAGCCGGCGCTGGCGTGAGGGGCTGCTCAAGTCCAGCTTCAATTACCTCCTCCTTGACCCCAGGTAGGGCCACGCCACTGCCCCCATGTCCCTTGTCCCCAAGCGGGGAACCCTGGGAGGCATCAAGCCCCAAAACTGGAGGTTTTGCACCCCCAGGATCACCCAGAACCTGCCGCTGCGCTCCCACTGCCTGAGCCCGGCCGAGTGCTTCAGGACCTTCGTCAAAGCCATCTTCTACGTGGGCAAGGGGACACGGGCACGGCCATATTGTCACTTCACCGAGGCGCTGAGCCAGCACCGTGCTGGGACGCAGAGGGTGCAGTGGGCTGTGGGGATGGGCTGGGGGCTGCATGGGGGGCTTGGGGCTGTGGTGACGGTCCCCACTGTCCTGCAGGGCTGCCCCAAGGTGCGGCGCATCCTGGAGATCTGGGTGAGCGGGCAGGGGGTTGTCTCTGTGCTCTGCTTCCAGAACTCCGTCCCGGCCGAGGCATATACGCGGGAGAGCTGCCTCGTCGAGGCTCTGGGTGAGTCGGAACCCCGGGTGGGGCATGGTGCTGTCCTGGTCCCCTGTCCCAGCTCCCAGCGTTATTTCTGCCACTGTCCCCACTCCCTGCATCCCTCTGTCCCACCCTATGCAGGAGTTAGGGGGACACAGCCCATCCTGGGGGACACGGGGACTTTGGGGTCCCTGGTTGCCAGCACAGGGTCTGGTCATAACCCCCCAAACCCCCATTTCCTGCAGGAAAAGCTGCCAGGGAGCGAGTGCCGGTGGGGGACATGGGGCTGTGGGTGCTGCTGGGGGGTGGTGGTGGGAGTTCGGGTGCTGACCCCCTCCCCGCAGGGCTGCAGACCATCACCAACCAGAGGAAGGGGAACTGCTACGGTGCGGCAGCGAGCTGGCCGGCGGCACGGCGCCAGCGCTTGGGCGTCCACATGCTGCACAGGGCCCTGCGCATCTTCCTGGCCGAGGGCGAGCGGCAGCTCCGGCCGCACGACATCCCGGGGGGGGCTGGGGGACACCCCTTGTCTGCACCTCCCTTCCGCCATGGCCAAAAAGGCGGCTGTGCTCTGGGCATGGCTTTTAAGTCATGAACACTGGCGAGGATTTTTCGATTTTTCTAAATAAATCACTGCAGGTCTATTTTTTTGCTAAGGAATAGCCGCCTGTGATTTTTGGCTCTGCTCCCCGACTCTGCCGTGCTCCCAAGGCACCCCCTGGGCCCGGCGTGTCTCTCCCCACCATTGAGATGGAGGCGGCTGAGGATATAACACGGCCGAGAATATAACACGGCTTTACTGTCTGAAATGGCACGAAGGCAGCGCGTGGCTCGGCGGTGCGGTCGCGGTGCGCGGTTTGCCTTGGCCTTAGCGCGAGCGGCGTGGGGACAAGCGACACAGACTTGGTGACAAACGGAGGTGGAAGAGCCGTGGTTGGTGGCCGGGCAGCCACGGTCGCCTGGAGCTGGCCTGGGGGGTGGTGGTGGCGGCTAAGCCGTGTTTTGGGGTACGGTGGTGTTTCTGGGTACCCTGGCTGTGCTGCGGGGTGTCCCCTGCCCAGGACAGGGTATTGCGGGGGGGAAAGGCTCGTGGAAATGATCTTAATGCAGAGTCATTAAAATTCTCATTATGAGACAGGTTGTGGCCGGGGAGGGCAGGCAGAGGGGCAGCTCTGCCCCCGTGCTGGGACAGAGGTGGGGCTGCCTGGGGACACTCGTCACACAGGGTCTACGTCACGCTGGGGACAGCTCTGAAGGACCCTTCCTGTTCTACACCGCTCAGATTGGGGACTAAGACGGGCTCAGCCTCAGGGAAGGTGCGTTGGAGGTGGATGCCAGCTCCCTGCCCAGCCCGGAGGCCCTGGAGTGCCCGGGTGTGATGTCAGCCCCGTTTGGGGGGGCTGGGTGAGATGCAGGATGAGGGTGAGGTTTCCATGGGAATGGTTGTTTCTTTGGTTTTAGATGGGGGGAAATAAGAGGGAAAGCAAGCGGGGAGGCTGGGGTAACCCCCCAAGCGCAGAGTCCTCCTGGCTCACTCAGGCTCCCACCCTGTCAGCCTGTGACAGCACCTGGGTCCCCGCTCAACACTTCTCATGTACCTTCTCAGTCCTGCAGGCTCCTGACAGCGGGATGCGAAGCACGGAGGGGAGGAGACGATGGCTGTGCTGGGTTATGTACAGATCAGTGTCACTGGGTAACGAGCTGTTGCTCGTTACAATCAGACAGCTGCAGTTTGCTTTGTCACCCCCGTGTTGCTCCAAGACCAGGGGATCTGTACAGGAGCTGTTGGCGAGGATGGACATGGTGGCAATGCAACGGTGTATTGCTGGTCCCCCGGTGCACAAGGGATGGGTGTGAGCCCGGCGGGGACACGGTCACGGAGGAGCTGGAAGCCAGGAAGGGTTAGCGGATGGGACACCGTGGGAGTCGCTGCATGGTGACAATGGCTCTGAGCATTGCGAGGACGCAGCAGCGGGAGGGACACGGAGGGCTCTGTGGAAACCAGCGCTGCGCTACCTAAAGCGATGGTGCTTGGGGACGTGACTGCGCGGATGGTGGCACTGGGGACCAGGGGAGAGCTGGGGTTTGGCATTGTCCTCCCCAGCGCAACCGTGCCAGTCCCACCGTTGACCTGATGGTCCTTCTGACTGTGCCCACAGGAGCAGGTCACCTCCTCGTCCTTGTCTCCAGGCCAGGCAGGAGCTGCTGGACGCCACGTGCCCGGTTGCCAGCAATAAAAGTGCTCCCGTCCTCCCAGCTCCACAGATGGCTCGAGCGAGGTGCTGTGGGGCTCAGAGATTAAAATCCTGTTGCTGAGTCCAAGGAGCCTTTGAGTTCAAGCCATCCCAGCTCAGGTCCTCCAGCCAACACGCTCTCCCTGGACGAACCTCTCCAAATTCTTCCTGTTTTGCTGCAGGTGGGACCAGTCTCCCCGCAGCCACCTCCTCTCTGTCCCCGGGGCGGGAGGTCACTGCATGAGGAAAATAATACTACAAAGAAACACGATGAAGACGCTCCAGCGGTTGCCATGCCATCCCTGAGGGGATGGGGACCGGATCTGCCTTGTTCCCGCTGCCGGCCCCATGCAGCCCTGCCCAGGAGAGCCTCTGCGCTCGGCCAGGAAAGAAAACGGGCTGAGCTCTTGGCGAGGACAGCCTCCGCCGCACCCCTCCGCTCTCACAAACCCCTCCAAAACATCTCTCCCACTGGAGCGAGCGGCCCGGTCACCGTGTCCCGCTGCTTTATTTCTTCTCCCCTTGCACGTCCCCAGCTGGCGTCTCGGGCTCCCACAGGACGAACTCGTGGAGCAGCGTGTTCACCGTCTCGGGACACTCCATCATCACCATGTGGCTGCCCTCATCAATCACCTTCAGGAAGGCGATCAGCAGGATCTGGAGGGAGGTGGTAACAGCAACAAGTGTCAGCGTCACAATGAGTCCCCTGCTGCATTGCTGCCAGCCCCCAGCCGTCACCCACCCCTCTGTCCCCACTCTGTCCCCTACCTCGGCCATTCGCTGATCCTCCTCCACCGGGACAAACTTGTCGTGCATCCCATGGACCAGCAGCACAGGCACAGCCAGCTCAGCATGATAAACCTCGTCCCCTTCCGGCCAGTACTGCCCGCTCATCATGGCACGCAGCACGAAGGAGGAGACGTTGAAGGCGTTTCCTTCCTTCAGCAGCTGCTTTTCTTTGGCACCTTGGCGAGCGAAACCAGCCCTACAAGAGGGAGCCAGACAGAGGGTTAACCCAGCGTGGTGCCTCGGCATCGCGGGGATGGGAGCGTGGGGTGTCCCTGCCATGCTGGGGGTCCCCATGGTGGCTTTGGGGACAACCCTCGGGGACAGTGACTCACTTGAGGAAGCTCCAGGCCAGGCAGGGGGACAGGCAGTGCAGCACGCAGGTGGGCATGTTGAAGATGGAGCAGAGGCTGGGCTCCAGTGCCGTCGGGCCGCCGCCGTTGATCATGATCACTTTATGGACCAGGTCCGGGTACTCGTGTGCGAGGAAGGTGCAGAAGGACACACTGTGGGGACAGAGAGACATGGGAGCCATGCTCTGACCCCAGGGGATGCTGCATCCCAAGGATCTACGGCCAGGGCTCAGGCTACATCCCCTTATCTGACCTCTGCTCCTCCTTTTTGGGGCAGGGTGACCCCAGCAAACCCCTGCAGAGGCTGAGCTTGTGGTTTCACTCCTGGCAGAGCAAATCGGGGTGCTGGGACCCGCTTGGGACCAGCCTGTTCTTCCTGATCTAATCCTGCCCATCTCTGGCTCCCTGTCCTCCCAGTCCCACTCTTTGCACTGCTTAGTCTCCATCTAATTGACTTTCTCGGGCTTACTCTATTTATAGGCTGAGCTCCACCAGCTTCCCTGCTGGAGGATGGGCTCTGGGATTAGCTGGACCCAGGGACACACAACAAGAGGATGGAGGAGATCAGAGCTGAGGGATAAACCCAGGATGGGAAACCCCACACTCCTCCCTGCTTCTCTGCTTCCAAAGTGCAGGATTTGTCGAGCATTTGCTGCCAAGGAGAGGGCAGAGGGGACGAATCCATCCCTTCCCTTCTGGAAACCACTGGACTCTTACCCATATGAGTGTCCTATCAGAATATTCCTCTTCTTCGCGTAGCGCTTGAAGACGGCCCTCATGTCCTCGGCCAGCGCGTAGAAGGTGTAGGCAGCGGCGATTTGGGGAGCGGAGCTGCAGCCGTGGCCAGCCAGGTCGGGAGCCACCACTTCGTAGCCCAGCTTGGTGAAGAAGTCCAGCTGCTCCTTCCAGATGTCCAGCGAGCCGCCCACGCCGTGGATGAAGAAGAGGACGACGTCGCTGTGTGTCCCTTTGCAGCTCGTGATCTGCTTCTTGCAGTCGATGTTGATGACTTTCTTGGGCTTGCGCTTCCGGCGCTTGCCAGGGGCTGCAGCTGCCTCCCGCGTGCCAGATCCTGGCGTGCCGGATCCTGGCGTGCCACAGCCCGGTGTGCCACAGCCCGGCGTGCCGGCCGGAGCCTGGCCGGGAGCTTGGCCAGCCAGGTCGGAGAGCTCCAGCTCCACTGTGCTGCTGGGTTCCGCCGAGCCGTTCTGGCAGTGCAGGATCTCGGAGCGGACAGCGTCGCCCAGGTTCTCGATCACCAGCTGCCCATTGCGGTAAACGGTGATTTTGCGCTTGCAGTGCACCATGCCGCGCTCCGCCCCCCCCGGTAGCGGCTCCTCAGGTCCCTCCGGTCTCGGGTGGTTTGGGGCGCTGTGCCTGATCCGTAGGATCCTCCCCGGCTTCACCTCCAAGAAGCTGTAGCCGTTGCTGGACTCAACGCTGTCCAGTGGCCCCACAGCGTTGGTGGTCTTGCCCATCAGGCAGCAGAGGAGCCCATCAGTGATGCTGTTCAGCATTATGCTCCCTGCAGTGAAGAAAACAGGGGGGACAGGAGAAAGGAGGGGTTAATAATGAGCTCCAGCACCCAGTGGGGATGTGCTGGGGGTCCTGGCTGTGGCACAGGGGACGGGGCCAGCTCTGTCCCTCTTTCTGCTTTGCTGCCAGTGCCCCCAGGCATGCACCGGGGGGGTGAATGTGGTGCTCCCCAAACAGAGAGCCCTCCTTGACCACTTGCAAATGGGCCTGTGACCGAAGATGGACCCAGTGCTCCCATGTCCCCGTCACCGAGGCGGTGTGATGTAGAGATGCACCGGAGCAGCTGCAAACCCCTGCAGTCCCCGGCACGCAGCTGCGGGATCTGCTCCGGCCAAGGGAAGTAACACGCAAAGAAAAGTCTGTTTGTGATGAAAATGCTGTTTCTGGCACTAAACATGAGGCTAAGGAAATATTCAGTTATGAAAATGCATTATTTATACTAGTCAAATATATATATATGTATCTCCAGTCTAAACCACTAATAAAAATGGTGAGAGATGGAAATTACAGTGAAGGTTTTAATTACAGTCGCTCTGCAAACCAAGGCTGAAAATAATACAACAGGAAAGCCAGGGATGGACCAAATACAAACTTGGGGGGACGTGGCACCGTCCTTGCTGTCTCCAAGGCTCATTCCTTGCCGTTTGCTCTTCCAGATGCGCTTGGATGGCTTTGGGAGGGGCCGCGGCCACAGGGAGCACCGAGCCTGGCCAAGAGCAAAAGCAGACCCCAGCAAAGGCAGATGTGAGGTAGGAAAGGTTGGTGACACTGGGGACATCGGTGCTGGGACCGGAGCCCAACGCCGTCCCGGCGGCGCCAAGGGGACTGGGGAGGTCCCTGCCCCCCACAGCTGGCAGCTTGATGAGCGTTTATTATTGATGAAGCAAAACACAGTGAATTATTGATGCTGTTGGGTAAAGAGCCGGAGCGGGTGCTGCGCAGAGGGGCTGTCCCTGCGGAGGGGACACCGGCTGCCCCCCCAGCGGCTGTGGGTACCGACCACAGCCCCTGCAGAGAGGAGGAGAAGGAAAAGAATGTTCCCAGAGGGGAATTAAACACCTAAATCCCAGTGGTGCTGTCAGGGGTCAGTGTTTTCCTCCCCAAACAATCCTTCGAGTGCAGCCGGCAGGATTATGGAAGAGGAGCCTGCCCAAACGCTCCGGTCCCAGCCCAACATGTGGCTCACAGATTTCCCCAGTATAAACCAGTCTGTTTGCTCCGGGTGGCGGTTCCCTTGGCAAAGCCGGAGTGGCTTCACCGCGGAGCCTTGCCAGCCCTCGGGCCAGCAGCCAGCATTTGCTTCTCGGACAGCGGCCCAACGCCCCCGCAAACACCCTGTGGGGCTCTGGGTGCTGGATTTTGGGGACGGGAAATGCAGCAAAGCTGGTGCTGGGGGCTCCTTCTCCTCGCTGCTGACCGGGGAAATCCTGGAGGGTCCCCAAAACCAGGACATGGCCAATTTCCATCGAGCCTGACTTTTGCGCCATGCCTCCATTTCATAAGGTTCCTAACGATCTCTGTACAGATTATAAACAGGACATTGATTAACTTCTCAGGATTAACTCGATTAGTCCATCCTGTTCATTTCCCGCATCGATTTGCTGGAAGGCTCTGGCGGTCGGGAGCTCTGCAGGCAGATCCAGGGGCTCAGGCCACAGAGCCACTCTCTAGCATCACCGGCCCTGGGGACAAGCCCAGATTGCCCTGCAAGGGCAGGATGCGGCTCCTGGGGCTGAAATGCCTCCGCTCAGATGCTCCCAGGCTCATGGTCTGGGATGTGGAAGTCTCTGCTGGGTCTCAGACTGAGCAAACAGCACCTGAATCCCATCGGGGAGCAGGTCCCGGTTGAGCTGTGCTGGGTGGGAAGTGGAGGGATGGGAGCTGAAGGGATTTGACTCCGCGTTAGTCTTTGTCTTGCCTCCCACATGCCTCCTCGAACCCACCACCCCGTCTGCCGCGGCCACTGCAGCCAGAAACATCAAGGGATGTTCCCTCCGGGAGATGAAAATGAAACCAGATGGATACGAAGAACTTTGCGAAGATGCCGGTAACCATGGCGATGAGCTGCTTTCCCCCCCAGATCCATCCCGGTACCTTCCATCGCCGCCCCCGGCAGAGAGCGCGGTTTTGGCACTGCTTACATAAAGCCAGGCACAACAATGAGTCAGGCGCGGCGTGAACCTGCCATCAGCCCCCGTGTCGCGCAAGGCCGAGGACGCGGTGCAGGAAGGCGGGTGGCATCGCCCCAAGCTGATCCCCATGTCCTGGTCCCCCCCAAAATCGCAGCTTCCCCCAGGAAACCGCTCCCAGCTGAGAGGGGGATGCTCAAGGCGTGCTGGGGGTTAATCCCAGGAGAATGAGTTATTGTCCAGGTCCAGACCTTGTCCCAGAGCGACAACGCAGACACCTTCGGATCCACCCCCCAAACCACCGCAAAGAGCAACCCAGCTGGGGAAAAACAACTTACTGACCTACTTCGGGCTGCAGCGCCTCCGATTTTATACAACTTGACAGCAACATGTCACAGCTGGGGAAAAATGGGATGAGACGCGATGTGGCAGGGCAGAGGGCAGAAAGACCGATGGGCTAACGTGACAGGGAGCCCATGGGGCTGACATGGAACCCGTGGGGCTGATATAGAGCCCATGGGGCTGATATAGAGCCTGTGAGGCTGACATAGAACCCGTGGGGTTGACACCGAGCCCATGGGGCTTACATAGAACCCGTGGGGCTCAGCAGCTCCATCCCCCTCCCTGCATCCTCGCAGGGAGTAGCAGAGACTCGATATCTACTAATTCCTTGCAAATCCTTGGAGGAGAGGTGCCAGGGAGACATGCCGCAGCCAGAATCCGACCTGCCATCATAATTTGTGCAGCTCTAATCCCTTCCCCCTGGGGCTCACAAGTATTAATGATGACACACGACACTCCTGAGGAATGGGAAAATATTATTATCCTCTTCCCAGCCTCCCCCCATCATTCACTCGCTGCAAAGTGGCGAAACTGCAGCATTGAGAAATGCATAAAGGGAATGACTGTTTAAGCGCCGATCTCAGATACATGCAAGAAAATCTTTATGCTGTTTAGTCTTGGTCCTGCAAAGTCAACTTCCCTCTGGGGGAATGTGAAAAAGCCACTTCAGCTGGTGACAAGCATCTGGATTTATTCTGTTCCGCCTGGCTTCCCCATCCTGATACAATTATAGCAGCTTTACCAGGACAGCCAGGACTAAGCAGGCAGGAAGTTTTTACCAGTCGTGCAAATAGAAAACCAACGAGCCAGCCCTGAAATCCCCAGGGTGGAGGAGCTGTCCCTGTTCGTGGGCAGTGGGACTTCGCCGAGGGCCCTGCGGGATGCGGACAAATCGCGTTGGGTCAAGAAACGGCACGGCAGGGAAAGGCGAGTGTCTGCAAGACATACGGCAGCAGGAGCCGCGTCTGGCTGCCTGCCACACAGCTCTCTTTAGGAAGGAAGAAGACCTTGAGAAACAAAAGATTATGCAACGCACAGCAGAGTAACCTGCGCCTGACCTCCACTGCCAAAATTCCACTTAACACCCTCCCTTTCCCCAAACCTCCCGGGTTTCCAAGGGGGTCGCACTGCGTAGGCACAGAACGGGCGGTTGGATTCCTCCGGCAGCGAGAGTCCTCCAGCAGTGAGCTGGGAGAAACCATTGCGAGGAGGCAGGAGAAGAAGAAAACCCTTCCCCCTCCGGCAGGCAGCGATGCGTGCAGGTGCCCCCTCCATCTCCAGCCGAAAACCAGAGCAGATTTGACATGCACTTAGCAACAGCGGGTCTTCGGGCAGAGCCGGCAATCATTTACTGCAATTGCATCACAACACAAGCCGTCCCTTAAGTTTTATCGCTGGGCAGCTTTTTATAACCCCAGGCTCAAAGCGTGCTGAATAGAACGGGGGTTTTTAAGCACAGCCGTGAAGCTGTGAGGCTGCCATCTCCTCTTCTCTCCCCGCAAGCCCATCTAATGCCTCTCAAACAAAAAAAAAAACACCACAAACCCACACCTTTTGGCCATTTTGCTCCCCATGAAGAGCACCTTCCTCCGCTCTCAGTGCATGCCCTACATCACGGTTTGTGCTCCCGGTCCTCCGCACAAAGAGAGACAGAAGAGGATGCTCACCTCATTTATTGACAAGGATTGTCAGGAGTCAAGGTTGCAAATGAAAGCCTTAAATCTTGCGAAGGGGGAGAGGATGAGACGGCTGTGCCAGCGCTGGCAGGCTCTGCTCAGCTTTTTCAGCTCCTCCGATTACATTTTTCTCGCCTGGTCTGGTGCGAAGGACAGAGCGATGCCCTCAGCTCAGCTCATCCGCTTTAGCCCGAAATCTCTTCTTCCATCTTCTCCCCACGAGCAGCTTCATAACTGGAGCTCTGGGCTTTGGGGGTGCTGTTTGTCCTTGCGGTCTAGAGCCATAGAAAGCCCCTTAAATCCCTCCTAAAGAGGAGGGCTCTTGGTGTGACAGACAAGGAGATTTGCCACTCAACGCCAGCCCCAGCGCAGCCCCCCCATCCGCCCCAGGGAGCCTGCCAGGAGCCAAAGGACTCACCCTGGCTTTTTTTGCCCCTTTCAATAGGATAAATTCCTTTTTTAAAATTATTATTTTTTTTTTACCTTTTACTGTTTTCTTGCCATTCTGGTACTCGTGGTTTCCCAGAGGTCATGAGCGTGTCAGTGCTCAGCACGGGTGACCCTGCACCGAAAACATGAACTTGCAGCCCCCAGGGACTGGGGCAAGAGGACAAATAGAATATGGTGAATGTCTTTGGGGTTTATTTTCACAGCCAGAGGTTTGGGAGGGCTGCAGTCGCATGCCCGCACTCCGACAGGCTGAGTTCTGGCAGGAACACACCAAACCAGCGCAGAAAAACCCTTGAGCTGGTGCTGGTTCTTGGCGATACGGCTGGGCTTGCCTCCAGGAAAGCAATTTGAAGGATCTTTTTGATGATCAGAGCAGACGGCAAGGATGGCTGAGATCCTTGGGTTACCAGTGACTCCCTCCTCCATCTCCTCATCCTCCCGCACCTCATTTTCCTGCTCTATAAAATGCAGATAATCACATTCACCTACTCAGGGATCAGGGATGGGTGGAGGCTGAACCTCTCCATAGGTGCCTCGGCACATCCTACACGCTGCTGCTCTCTATACATTATGTATACGTTAGAGACGATCACAGTCCCAGCACCACTTTGACCTTTGCCGGAGCGGTCGTGGTGCCCGGTGGGGTTTCCAAACCCGGGTGTCTGCGCAGCACCCTGCTTGTCGCGGCAATTTTGGGGGCAGCCAGAGCTCACCCCTCACAGGCAGGGCGGCAGCACGTGGGCCCGGCCTGTCCCTCCCGCCTTGGAGGGGCCAACGCACGGAGCTGGCACCCACAGAACCGCCCTGGCGAGGAATAAATCAGCCTTCAGAGGCGGCTTTTGCTCTGCATGAGGCCTCGGCGCTTCGCAAGCCGGCGGGGGCGTAGGCCGTGCCCCGTTGCCATGGTAACAGCGCGGCCGGCGCTCCCCGGGACTACAACTCCCATCGGGCCTTGCGCCGCGCTGTACGTGCCCTCCGCCGGCTGTGATTGGCCGGGAGGGCGGAGCCAATAGGGAGCGGCGTTGTTGGGAGCACGGTGTTGCCAGGAGGCCATGGCGGGGCTGGGCCGGCTCTGGGCGCGGGTTCTGGGCGGCCGGTAACGGGCTGAAGGCGGAGCGGGGAGTGGTGCTACCCCGGGGGGAGCCGCCGGGGCGGGGAAGGGACGTGCTGGGGTCACCCTGTCCCTCAGGGCTGCGAAACGGCCCTTTACTGTCCCGTCAGCGCCAGGTTCTCACTCTCTGTTTTGTTTTTTTTTCAAAGATTTTATCTACTCCAGCCAGCTGCAGCCTGCCCGTTTCAGCTCCGCGCGGCCTCGCTCCTCTCCGGCTCCCTCAGACACCATCCCGCCCTCCCGCCCGCGGGCGCCGGCCCCGTGTCCCCCTGGAGCCGCCAGCAGATCCGCGCGCGGTCGCGCGGGAACGAGTACCAGCCCAACAACCGCAAGCGCAAGCGGACGCACGGCTGGATCAAGCGCATCAGCACGCCGGGCGGCGTGGCAGTCATCCTGCGGCGCATGCTGAAGGGCAGGAAGTCCCTGACCCACTGAGGGCTCAGCCCCGTGCGGGGAGCCCCAAATCCAGCCCTGGAGATGCTGCAGCTTTGGCACGACCCAGTCTGAGCGTCGGTGCCGAGCGGCCACGACCGACGTTCCCTCTCGTGTCGGGAGAATCGCGCTGGCTTGGGGGTGGGTTGGTTTATTGGCTGCTTTTGGAGTTGTGAAATTATCGGCACTTTGTACGCGCGATTCAAAGAGAAACTTGCGAAAAGCTGAGCTGTGATTAAAGCCCCGCCGCTCACCTTGATGTCCCTGTGCTGAGTGTTGATGTGGAGCTAACGGGGAGAGGAAAACTGGCTTGTTCGTGCGGATGCGGCTGCTCTGGAGCCTTTGGGAGGACGGCGCGAGCGCGGAATTAGGGCTGAGGTGGAGGGAGTTTGGTTTTATTAATAGTTGACACTGTCAGGGTCTGCCCGTTGTGCTCCTCCACCCCTCTGAGGTGCTTCAGGGTCCTGGTTCTCGCCTGGGGACAGGGCGGAGGGGCGGAATTCCCTTCTCCTGGACACCGGTCTCCCAGCGCTGCTAATTAACCGCCTCGTTCCCCGGCCTGATTAACGCGCGTCATTAACGAGGACCAAAGCACGGACTGCACCTCCCAGCGTGCCCCGCGGCCGCCGCCACATCCGGGTCACCCCGCCCTGCCCTGCCCCGCCCGCCACGCCCCCCCACCCCAAGCCCGTCCGTGCGGGCACTTCCTGCTTCAACCTAACCCCATGCTCCCCAGCGCCCCGCTGAGTGACGGGCGGGACACCCAATAGAAGGCCAGAACGGCGCGGCGCAGGCCAATAGCGCTGCGCGGGGCGGGCGGCGGAGGCGGTGGTTGCGTTGAGGCGCGGCGGCGGGGGAGGGGGTGGCTCCTCACGGCTCCGGCGGCGAAGATGGTAGGTGGCCCGCGCCCCCCGCCCGAAATGGCGGCGGCCCCGGCCCGGGGCTGTGAGGAGAGCGCGGCCCATGGGGTTCCCCCCTCCCCTCCTTGCCGCCGCCGCTGCTGCCCCGACGGCCGCGCCCCGCAGCCGCACCCAGCCCGGGGTGGCGGGGCCCGCGGCCCTGCAGGGCCCGAGGCCTCCGGAGGCCTCGCTCGGGGCCTCGGCGGAGGTGGGGGGACGGGGGGGCCGCGGGGAGGTCGCTGCGATCCGGGGTGTCCCGCACCCCAAGATGGCGGGGATCCCCATCCCCGGGAGGGACAGAGCGGGAGGTGCTGGAGCGAGTTGAGAGAAGGGAACGGAGCTGGTGGGGGGCTGGAGCACAAGTGTGATGGGAGCGGCTGAGGGAGCTGGGGGTTCAGCTGGAGAACAGGAGCTGAGGGGAGACCTTCTGATCTCTGACCTGCCTGAAAGGAGCTTGGAGCCAGGGGGGGTCGGGCTCTGCTCCCCAGGAACAAGCGCCAGGACCAGAGGAAACGGCCTCAAGTTGCGCCAGGGGAGGTTGAGGTTGGATCTGGGGAACAATTTCTTCCCCCAAGGGCTGTGGGGCATTGGAACAGGCTGCCCAGGGCAGTGCTGGAGTCGCCATCCCTGGAGGGGTTGAACAGACCTGAGATGAGGTTGTTCAGTCTGTTCTGTGTCCCCCAAGCAGCAACAGGTTTTGCGCCCGAGCATTTGGCGGTGGATGTTACAGCCAAGAGGCTTCCAGGCTCCTTTCTCCACTTTGTAGCAACATATTAATTTTTTTGAGGAGGAGGGTTTTTCTTCTGCACCTCAGTAACTAAAGGAAAACCAGGGATGTCCCTGCGGTCTCCGTGTATGGATGTTCTGCGGCTGAGAGCTCAGGTGGCCGTTCCCAAGCCCGTGTCGGTGATTTTCCTCTTCGCCGTGTGTGCTGGGACAGGGCTCTGCTCTCAGCGTTTGTGCTGGGCCTCATCTTCCTGAACCTTGTTACTGCAGTTCCTTTAAAAAGCTGAGAATGGGGTGTGTATATATGTTTATTTTTTCACCTTTCTGCTTTTAGCTCAAGACTGGTATCTTCCTAGGAAGCTGAGCACCTTGTTGACACAGTAGATACACCTTATCTCTCCCTCACTTCCCAAACTGTAGAAGGAACCAGTGTTGTCTTCTGAGGTTGCATAATCACACTTGTTTTGTCAGGGTTTTCAGGGGATTTGCCTTTCCCCAAAGGAAACGAAGCATCTGCTGGGTCCAGGTGCTGGTTTTTCACTTCCACACAGGACACTTCTCTTGGCCCGGCTACGCTTTCCTTGGTTAACGAGTGGCAGGAGGTGCCCCGGGGGGGGACGTTTCCTCATGTGACACTGGACGGGAGCTGTGACTCGGTGTGTAAACACCATGCTGGGGCTTATTTATCTGCTGCCCTTGGAGCAGATAAGGATCGTTGCACTTGGGGTATTGTCTAGTTCTGAATATCCAGGAATATGACTCCAAGTAATTCCCCTGGGGTGGCCTTTTTGGTGGTTTCTGAGGTCGTATCAGCAGGTAGCTGCCGAAATGTCCGGTATGCAGCAGGATTATCCTTATCGGAGGGACAGCTTGTGTTGCTGATAACCAGACTTTTTGGTTAAACTGGTGATGAGTGTTTGACCATAGCCTGGGTTGGAGAAAAGTCCGTCTCATCGTTTTGGAAAACAGGGAATAGTCGAGCGTGAGGAACTTTGGGTTGAGCTGTGCCTTATTGAAGAGACACTTGACATTGTGTGCTCCTAAATAAGAGCAGTTATTTTCCACTCTTACAAGTGGTAATAAACCCAAGTAGTTGTCGGGCTTTTACCGCAATCAAATAAATCGAGGCTGTGTCTGTCTCTGGATTGGGCTGGTGTGTTGGAGCAGGTGACTTTGTCATAGAAAGCCTGCAAATTTAATGCGATGGGGAAGCGAGGTGCTTTGAAATGTAACGGATTATTTTTAAAGATCCTCGATCCTTCTAAACAGAGTAATGTAATTAATAATTTGTAAATCTGGGCTATATGGAGGAAACTCTGTCTGGCAGCGCCTTTTAGAAGTCTCTGTCCTGGAGAAGCGGCAAGCGAAAGTGCAGGGAAATAGTGTTGGGCCTGTGGGGATGATATGGGCAAGAGGAATTTGCAATTTGCTGGAATTGTCCAGTATTTTAACAAGATTATTTCTAAGACCAGGCCTGTGGGAAGGGCTGAAGGTAGAATGTCAGTAGTATTCTTTTTAAGAACAAAAGTATGAATAATATTTTTGGGTTTGGCTAATTATAGCTCTTTGTTTTGAATTAAAGATGCAGTGTTAATAAAAATAATGGCTTTATTTAAATGGAAACAAAGTCTTCCAACCTGGCAGTTCGTAGCATCAGTGCCCAATTTGTGTGTTGCTTCTCACGCTGAAGTTAAACGACTCCTCGTCTGCTGCTTTACCATCCTTTTAAAATTGCTTGTAAAGAAGGTGCTGGACGTCCTGGAGTAGAATCCTTTAGTGTTGAGCGTAACAGGCTTTGAATCTTGAAGCAATTATCGTTACGATACAGGGAGCTGCTCTAATGACTTGGAAGGGCCCATCTCAGGGCCTCTCCTGCTCATCGCACAGGTACATCTTGCGTTTATGCCCCATTTTCCCTTTATTTAAAGACATCTCTGGGCATTTTCCTTTGTCTCTGCTGCGAGCAGAGAGGCTCCAACACACTTTGAAGCCCGGTTTTCTCCTGACCCCATAATATTCTCTTCCCGCCCCCCCCGCTTTCACTTTTGAGAAGGAAATTCCTGTTTCATGCTGCTGCGGCTTAATTAAAACGCGAGGCTCCGCGGGGTTCCTGCGGCTTTTAGCAAAGAGCTTTGCTGCTCCTGCCATCAACGGTTTTGTTGTGCGTGGTGATCTAACTGCTCCCAGCAAAACTTGGTGGTGTTTTTCTTTTCCTTTGATGTACCAGTAGCCTTGACGCGCGTAGGGATGTGATCCTTCAACAAAAGGATTGGGCTTTCGTCCTTCTGTGGGGCTGCGACAAAGAATGTTAACTGGGAAAGGGATAGAGCAACTGGTTTGATCTGGTGTGATATTCAAGGACGTCAGCGTAGCTGTGGCAGAGTTTCTCGTGTGATGTCGTGATTTATGGTGGTAAATTACTGGGAATTCTGGTCCGCTACGCCAGCGGTGTTTGAATCTGTGTGGTGCCGATCTTCCCAGTTGGACACACACCTGTTTTTAATCACCTGTATGCCAAAAGATGGTTAATTAGCGGCTTTCTAACCAAATTACTGAACTTTGGGAATCTAGCGAGCCAAATGTTGAAACTGGGGGTTGAAACTGGGACCTGGCAGCATCCATCAATTCCTGCAGTCGTTTTTCTTAATGACCTGATCGACTTCTTTGGGAATCAGCACAAGGCAAACAGTGACCAGAATATCTCTCTTCTCTTCCTTACCTCCTTCTTTCTTTGTATTCTGTATTTCTAGGCAGATTTTTTGAAAGGATTACCAGTCTACAACAAAAGCAACTTCAGCAGATTCCACGCGGACTCTGTATGTAAAGCATCAGTAAGTATTGCCCCATCCTGCGGCTTTGGGGGAAGGTTTTCTCGCATGGCTCCAAGGGTGAAAAAAACCCCTGAAATAGGTATTTTGTGTCTTAAAACTCATGTATGATCACAGCTGATAGTTCAGGAGTCGGGATTGGCAAGGAAAACTTCCTGCTTGCTTTGGTGAGGAACGTGTCCTCGCATCAGCCAGACCCCAGCTGTGGTGCTTGCTTTACGTATACATTCTGTAATAGTAGTCTTATGTCCTGAAAAACACATAAAAAAAAGGACCTTCCTCTTTATATATGTGTGTTTTAAAAAGCTGTAACCGCACAGTGTTGTGGAACAAGGCAGAATATCCCAGTGCATTTGTAGCCTGTATTAGTGAGGGCCTTTGGGTTGGGTGAGCTGTGCTTGGGTTAAAAATCACCTTTTTTGCCGTCTTCGTTCTCTAACAGTTCTAATTCTTCTACAGAATAGAAGACCATCAGTATATCTTCCCACGAGAGAATATCCATCTGAACAAAGTGAGTCTGCACGCCAAAGTTTGAGAGCTTTAATAACTTTGTTCTGTTCTACTGTTGAAAATCCGGCATATGCATAATCTCCTTTATTTTAAACTTCAGCTCAGGTGATATTACAGAACTGTCACCACAGTGATTAGCACTGTACGGCTAGTTATTGTTTTTTGTGCTTTTCCTCTGTCCTTATGAAGCGATCGGTGTTCCTGCATACTGTCCTTTTTATTAAAAAGGACCATACTTGGAATGTGAAGTAATGTGGTGATTACTGCACTGTTTTAAAAGTCATCTTCCAAATGACCTCAGTATGTTTCTCTTCTTTTTTTTTTTTTTTTGGCAGTCATAGTAACAGAAAAAACAAATATACTTTTGCGTTATTTACATCAGCAGTGGGACAAAAAGGTACGGTTGTGTTTTCTTAACATTTTGCCTTGATTTGCTGACTTGGGCTAATTGAGCTGAATATTAATCACAATCAAAATATTGAAGATTAATTAGAGAAAGTGCGAACAGCGCTTCAAGAAAACATGCAAGGAGGCCCTGTCTCTGCACAACACTTGTAAAAAGACAAGTTTTCGTTTCAACATGGGGGCACTAACTCGGTGTTTAGTCTGGACCTTGCGAGGCTGCAGTTTTATCTCCCACTTGCTGCAGTTTTCCCTTTGTGACCTTGGCAAATTGGTCCTGGGACTGTTAAGAAAAAAACCAGATGAGTTTGTGCAGAATGTGCCTGCACTAATGAGGCTGTGTCAGTACCTGGGGTACAAGCGCTGAGTTTTTGGATGAGGAACACGCGAATTAGTGTGTTTGAGCTCGCGCTGGAGAGTGAGAAGTGGGGATTCCTGGGCCCCTTAGGTCATCGCAGTGCTCTATTTCATCTGAAAACTTTTACAAGCAAAAATTCAGCTTACCAACACTAATTCCCACCAGGCTCTGAGGTTTCGGAGAGTTTCACTGCGGTTTTCTCTGTCCCAACAGAACGCAGCAAAGAAGAGAGATCAAGAGCAAGTGGAAATAGAAGGTGAGAATTCGGCGCCTCCACGGAAAATCGCTCGGACAGACAGCCAGGATATGAACGAGGACACTTAAACTCTTGGCTTTCTCCTCTACGACTTTGCGGGCGCTTCCTGTTTTGTCGCAAAGTGTGTAAATTTTGCCCCCATCTCTCACCCCTCCACTATGCAGCCCAAACCACTTCTGACTTCATAGGAGCCAATGTATTTATTTTTTTTCTCTCTCTTTTTTTTTTTAATTTATGCCGTAAAACTTACAGAGCAGTGGTGGAACAATCCAGTGAATGATGTAGTATAACCATAGTTCCTCCTTTCTAAAAATACACACTGTCACTTTCAGAGATTTTGTTGAATCTGTTACCTAATCAACCAGACCTCGCTACGGGAGCTGGGGGGAGATGTGGTTTGTTACAGAACCTTCCGTGGCGAAGTTTTTCCGATCTATGTACCCGTTGACATATTACAAGTCGTTAATTCTTCTTTGGATGCCATAAGTGTGGAGCCTCACTGTTTTTCACAAATATTCTGAAACTGGCACTGCACTAAAAAAACCCCCCAATAATAATGGGTGTCGTTTAGGGTTATGTTGATCTTAGCGAATGTGTTGTCGACTTGATCTCTCAGTTGTGTTTTTTTGGTCTGTTTGGGGAGGGCCAGGCTTGTTTGGCAGCGCATGTTTACTCATGCATCAGTGGTCATGGAGAATTCAAGTGAAAGGTGTGTCGCTTTTGTTGCTCTTAAATTCTAACCCTCTCTTGGTCTCGAACGGACTGATATGTGCAACTTGTGCACTGGAATAAAAGGATGCTCCTCTCCTACGCTGAGTATTGGATCGACAGCGTCTTTGAGCTGACGGAACGGAGTTGAGGAGGCACCTGGACGAGTCTGTGGGCAACTAGATGGAGTTCTCTGTGTCAGCTGCAGGCTCTGAATAATGGTACGTTGTGTTTTCCTGCGATATCGACGTGGCCGGAACGGAGTCTGGGACTTGGAGCTGATCACAATGTGAGCTTCCGCGGTCTCGGATGAAGACCAACCTCTCTCAGACTCTGACAGTTCAGTGCCTGCTGCCTGCAGCCCTTCACTGGCTCTTCAAAAAGAGCCGAAATGGGACCTGTACGTCGTGCGGGTGGATTCTGAGGTTCAGAGACTAAAAGGAAAAGAGCATCGTCACCTGAAGGGGACGGGAAAGGTGTAGCTTAGTAATGATGTCTTGTCTGCTTTACCGTGAGAAGCTGACTTCACCCTGTGTTAGTTTAAACTGTTGCATTTCTAGCTGTGGTTTTTCCTCGTTCACAAATCCTAAAACACTGATTCAAGAAATCCTAAAACACCGATTCAAGAAATCCTAAAACACCGATTCAAGAAATCACATGAACATCGTTTATTTTTTCTAGGGATCCTGGATAATTTTTTTCTAGGGATCCTGGATAAGCCTTGTTCCGAGTGGCTGTGGTGGCCGCGAGCTTTGAGGGTTTCTGCTGTCCCTGTCCCCACGGGGGACGTCACACTGTCAGGTTTGGGGACAAAGGGAGACAAACTGTTGCTGATGACCGTGTTGCCAGGCAGAACCTTAGGACGAGCAGGGCACAGCTCGCGTTGCATTTTTAAACGTACATTAGGCACTGAGTTTCTGATGCCGTGAGTGAATTTAACTTAACACCAAGTAGCTTAGAACTTTGTTATCTGCCTCAAACAACAACAAAAAAATTACCTTTTTGCTATGGCAGTGACCTCCAAATTACCGGAGTGTCATTGAAAATGCCAACTGTGTTGGTGAAGATAAAATATCCTTGGGTTTCTGTGTGATTTACTGGCGATGGCAAGAGTTACGCTGTCAAAAAGGTTTTTTTGTGCAGAGTGCAAGACGTCGTGTGAGTGTCCAGCCCAGCGGGGATCACCCGAATCCGAAGAATCCTTTGAAGAGTCGCGAGACGCTGAAAGAGGAGTCGCACGTGCAGCTGGTGGTGAAGCGTGACCAGTGTGTGTGTCTGGCGGAGCCGGAACGTTTGTGCCGTGCTGTGGAGTTGTAAAACGCTGTGTAATTCTGGGTGGACGTGGCAAGGCTTGAGCTTTGCCGACTTCTCCGCCCGACAGAGCCGTATACGATTAAAGAGAGTTGGCAGTTCCTTCCCGTTGTAAACCCCCGTCTTTGTTCCCTCCGTGTCTTTTTAAAAAAAAAAAAAAAAAAAGGCGATCTTGTCGGTTGAAATATTTCACCTGGTTTTAGGAGGTAAAGTTGCCTTTTTAAAGTAGTTCTGAAGTGATGGAGGAGCAGCTCTTCAAAGGGACGGGACTTCCAGTGTCAAACTGTTTGTGTCTTTTTGGCGTTGGTGGCTGTGTCCAAGCAGTGTGGATTTTTGATACCCGCGGTGAGTCTTTCTACATCCCACCGATGTGAAGTGAGAGCCAAGCACTCCCGTCCTTCCTCCTCCTCTTCCTCCTCGCTTTCCGCGCTGCTCCTGCCTCCAATTCTCCTCAGGCCGTGCATCCTCTATTCTGTGTAATTCATGGTAAGTGTATTTGAGTGTTGCATGGAAGATCTTTGCCTAACTGTGACTTCCTGGTGCCTTAGTGCATTGAAAACGACGACAGAAACATTTGAAAAAACCAAACCCTGGGTTTTTGCCAAGCACAGTTTGTATAACACCCAGTTCCTCTGACTTCCAACTCTCTCGTTACAAAGTGACCGAGATTTAGTGACCCTCAGGGGTTTTTTGTACGTGTCTGCATAGTGGTGTTATTTTTATTGTTTCTGTTACCGATGTATACTTAAGGTTTGTGTTTTTAAATGAAAACTTGAGAAACTTGTCAGAGATCAGAATTTATTTGGTTTTTTTTAGTTGAATAGTGCATCTTTTCTCAAAAGTCAAAGCAGCAGAAATGTGGTTCTTGATACTGGGGGGCGATGAGCCCCTTCCCGCAGGCCATCCTGTATCGAACAGCGCTGGAGCTTGTGCAATTAAATTCAATATACGCTGAGGAAGTTTAGAATATTAACAAGTTAGGCACTGCCTTTTTCTAACATAAAAATACACTAGTGCAGGGAAATGAAAGTTTTGTTTAGGTTTATTTTTGATATCGTATGACTGATGCTTTTTTTTTTTTCTTTAGGAGAGAAGTAGTAACAAAAAATACTCTCAGAAGACTTAGAGGTGGGAAAATTTTGGAAGGCGAGATTGTGAATTCGCAGCTGCTGGGACGGGTCACTGCGTTGGAGCCGTGAAATCTGTGTTTTTAGCATTGGTGGTTGGTTCCTGCAGTTTGCCGGGTTGGTTTATGTTGTCAGAGGCATTTCAGGCAGGTGATGTTGGTGTGTTCAGCTTCTGAGGTGTTTCCTTGAACAAGTTTTTAAACAAACCCTGAAACCACGTTACACCAGGCGGCCACGGCGCTAAACCCGTTCCCGCAGGAGGATTTAAGGTGAGCAGGAGTTTTTAGGTGCGTTTCACTAAGAGGGTGTGTTTAGATACATCGCAGTGGAAGAGCGTGGGCTTTTGGAACCGTTTAGATATGGTAGATGTGATTTTTTTATTAAAAAAATGTTTTTTCTTCGCCTTGGGAAGGCGTGAAGCACCAGCAGCGTCTGGGCCGCGCGTCCTCTGCTGGGAACGGGTGGCTGAGCCGGGTTGTGACAAGGGACACGGCTGTTTTCTGTCACCCTGGTGAACATGGAGCTGTTAGCAAACAGCTCGGTTCTTGGGGGTTTCACCGCGTGCTCCGTGTGGGGAAGGCTGTGAAATTTGGGCAGAATCGCCTGGAAAATGGGTTTCCCTCCCTCCTCCCCACGCATGCCTTACGCAGCGGCGCGGCTCTCCGCGGCCGGCCTGTTTCCTGCGAGGCAAATTTTGAACGTGCTGGACGTTAATCTTAAAATTTTCACTCTTTACTGGGTAGTTACAACAGCTTTAACTTCGAAGCTTTTATTTTTTGGTGAGCTCTGGCCTTAAAGTTGAGGACTAAGCAGGAGTTTGAGATTTTTTCCTAACACCGCAGCTCTCAGCTTGTCACCACCTCCCGTTCCTGCCTTGTCTGTGCACCACTAGCTTATTTTTTTGGTTTTAATATATTTTTTTAAAAGACCTGCATATCTATAACACGAAAACTCATTTGTTTTCCCGGATTAGCAGTGTCAGCCTGGCAGCAGAGGGATTTTGCAATGCGCTGACCGTGACCAGAGGGGTTCCCGCTCTCTCCGTGTCAGGTTTTGTCTTTTTTTTATATTTTTTTGGTGCGTAACAGTGAGTGGGAAAATCCTTCTCTTTAAAGCAGCAAGGGTTGCGTGTGCCTGGGAGCAGCTAAAAGGTATTTTTGGGAGCGGGGCAGGGGATGGGGAGCAGGTTCAGCTCATCCTGAAATGCAGGCGCTGTCAGCGGAGTTGTATCTTTATATAAAAAGATGTGTGTCATCTGGAGAGTTTAATGTCAGGGAGGAGATGGGACTTGGAGAACCTCATCTTTTTTTAACTACCGGGGAAAAAAAAAACCCCAACATCTTTAGATGTTGAAAAGGCTGAACGTGCCCTGCATGGAAGAGCATCTTTGTAACTGAAAGAGGGAATAAAATACCAGCTTTGACGCTGAGATTCTGTTTTTAAAGGCAAAACTCTCCCAGTGTGTCCCCAGATCTGAAGAACTAAAGCTCCCCGTGTGTGTGATTTTTAGAGTTGGGTTGTTCTAGGAATTTTTTCAAAGGCGTTATTGGCAGCCTTAGTGCTTTTTAGGGAGCCAGGGTGGTTTTAACTGTTGTGCTGGAGTTCCAGGTTTTACCGACACGTGTTCAACCGGCAGGAGCTGCCAAAACTTGACCCTATTTCAAATAAATCAGGATTTAAAAAAAAAATTTTAATACGGGAGGCGGGCGGTGGCGCCTTGTACACAGGAAGGATGATCATTTGTGCTGCTTTTGCTATAATTCTGCTTTTAATTTCCTCACCTTTGTGACCGAAGCGAACTTTATTTGGCCGGGAACGTCCGACTTTGCCTCCCCGGGCCAGCTCGTCCTTGTTTGCTCATCCCAGGATGTTGCTGTTAAACACACACAGGGCTTGGATTTTTTGGGGTTTTTCTTTGAGAGACACAATATTGGACAATCTAACAGGTCAAATACTCCTTTGATAAGTGGCATAAAAAGAGGGACTGAGGAGCATCGAGGGAGCCGGTGGAGAGCAGGACTCGCCAGCTCGTTCCTTAACGAAGCTCTTGGGGCTGCGGGATGACTAATTACTGTACGAAACAGCCCGGCCGGGGCTGAGTCACTGCCTTGTCTGCGCTGCAGTTGTGCCGATTTCCGAACGCATTCATTCCTTATTAATCAGCGCACAGTGTGCCGTTAACGAGCTTTCTTGGGTATTTTTAGTTAAACCCGCCCGTCCCGGAGCCGTTGCCCATCGCGCGGTGTCTGAGCCGTCACCTCCAGTCGCTCCAGCACACGCCATCCCAGGCTGGTTTGTGCGATGCGGAGTCTCTGTTCCTTCCAACCTGGTTTTGCAACTTGAATTTTCCTCTTTTTGCAAAAATCTTGTCTTGCGGGGGTGGGAGAAGGTGGATTTTTTGGGGTGTTTTTCTCCCCAAAAGCTGCATGTTGGCAGAAGGGCTGCCCGCCTGGAGTGACTGTAAATACCCCCTTAGTCGAATGTCATGACCATTGGATTTTTCTTTTTTTTGCATTTATTTTTAAACTATTCCATGTTTGATACTGTGTATAATAAATTTGCAGAATTTAGAGGATTTTAACTTTCTTCATTCTTCCTCTACCTGACAATCCATGTGAGAGCTGTGGTTGGTATCCTTGTGTCCCCAAGCTTTGCCCAGCGTTAGAGGACAATGTCCCCAATTGGTGACAATGTCCCCAATTGGTGACAATGTCCCCAGTGTCCCCTTCCAGCAGCCCTGAGCCTCGTCCCCTGTGCCAAGCTGCTGAATTGTAGCCCACACCTTCAGGCTTGTTGAAATAGATTTTTTTTTTATTGCATTTCTGCAGGTTTTACAAAAATATGACAAAATAAATTAAAAAGAAATAAATAAACCCCCTTCATTTCTTTTAATTTCTGAAGAAATAAACCACAGCAAGGAAAAAAAAAAAAAAAAAAAAGAAAAACCAACCCAAAAACCAAAATTAGACAACTTAAATCTTCCCTCCTTGGTACAGTAACTGCCCGGAGGAGTGAGATACGAGCCAGGCAGCCGCTTGTAGAAATAATTTGTATAGAGAAATGGTTAAAAATGCAGCGGGACCCTGTCACTGGGTTGTCACTGTCCCCAGGGCTGTCACCCTTGCGGGGGGAAATGGGACAGAAGCAGCTCCCTTGAAGCCCAGGGATGGGGTGAGAGCTGGGGTGGATGTTTGGGGTTCCCTGGCCCCTCCCAGCCTGGCCGGGGTCTTTTCTCCTTCCATCATTTATCAGGCTGCTGCTTCCACTCAGGGCTCACTGGTCTTACTGGTCTCACTGGTGTCCCATGGCTGCCGTGCCCCAGTTTCCCGGCACCGCAGAGCCCTGTGCTCCCTTTTCCCTGAAATCGCCCCAGAAATCTCTCCTGCATCCTCCGCTCTGCGCGGCCCAGGGAGGGCGAGGTGGGGACAGCCAAGCTGGGGCTTTCCCCAGCTGCCACGGGGGTCTTGTCCCCGTTGTGGCGGTGGGGACAGTGGCTTTGGCCTTGGAGAGCATCTCCCTGCCCGTGCTGGAGCAGGGTAGGTAAAGCCTTTGTCCTCTCCTGCCCTTATTGCTGTATAAAATGGCTTAAGACAAAAAAAAATATATATATTACGTGATGTGTGGAAAGAGACGAGGGGGGAAACAATTTTCTACATTTTTGACATTTTCTACAGCACAGGACCAGGGGAAAGAGGGGGGCGCAGACCCCTCCACTGCCCAGCCCCGGACCAGGCACAGTGATGGGGTGACCACCTGGGTGTCCCCTGTCTCCTGGGTGTCCCCCAGCTCCCGGCAGCCCCCCGAGCGTCCCCCGCTTGCTTCGGGAATGGTGGGTGGCTGGTGGGCAGAGAGCAGAGCTGGTGGCGCGGGGCAGGGGGGATCTGGCAGGGCTGGGTGTCCCCAACACCTTGGGGTGCCAGCACTGCCACCTTGGGGTGCCACCGTCCCGTCCTGGCCCCTAAAGCGAAGCTGCTGCAAAGCCCGGAGCGGCCGCCTCCCTGCACAGCCCGCGCGAGGCTGGCGGCTGGTAAAGCTCTAAAACTATAAAACTAGACCCAGCGACGGCCAAAACCTTCGCCCTGGCGGAAGCGAAGCTGCTCACACCCCTCACCCTGCATCCCCCCCCAGCTCTTCTCCAGCGCAACCTTTGCGTGCCGGTGCCTTATTGCGAAATAATTCCAAGAAATCAGGAAGCGGAGGGCGGACGGGAGCGTCCTGGCTCACGTTGAGGTCGCTGGGGCCACTGCCCAGACTGGGCTCCGTGGCACCGGTGCCACCGCTCGCCTCAAGCCGCTGCATGAAGAAGGGGAGCGAGTCGTTTGCGTTGGGTTTTGTTTTGGGTTTTAGTGCAAGAAACGCTGCCCGTGCGCAGGGGTCCGGGTGGCTGCCGCTCGCCGCTCACCCCCCTCCCTCCCGGGCTTCGGGCAGGACGATGTCCCCATGCTGGGACAATCCACGGGGAGCAGGACGGAGCAGGGCACGGCCCTGGTGCCGCCGCGGCGATGGCTGGAGGTCACGGGTGAATCGGGCTCTTCTCGCCGCCGTGAGTGCCGCTGTCTCGTCCCTCCGCGATCGCAGACGTGGTGGATGCTGGTGGCTCCAGCATCCCCGAGCTCCTCGGTGCCTCCTTGGGCTGGACCGCGGCGTCTCCCCACCATGACTCCTTGGAGCCGCTGGCCAGGATATCTCCCCGTCGGGATGCTCCATCCGACGCCTCCGGCTGCTGCTCACTTCTCTGCGGTGTCCCCGGTGCAGGACGCCGGGGCCGTGGCAGGTCCCAGCGGAGCGGCTGGAGGGACACGAGAGGACGCGGCAAAGGCGGGGACGGTGCAGAGCGAAGGGCCGGCGCTGGCACCCGGCACAGCAGCCCTGAGCTCCCTGCGGCGGGGGGACAGCGAGGGGAGGCGAGAGGGTGACGATGGTGGCGGCTGCCTGACCCAAAAATGTCCACTTAGAGTTTGTAGCCCCCGCTCTCCTCCTCCGCCCGGCTCTCGGGCTCCTCTCGGCCCCCCTCCTCCGGCGCCCCGTTGAGATGGGACTTGCTGGGGACCGGCCGCTCGCCCGTGTCCGCCGAGGGGCCGGCTCGGGGCTGGGGGGAGGCGGTAGCCGCCGTTCCGTTGCCCCCAGCCCCTTCGGACTTGCCAAAGTTGAAGAGCTTGCCGGGGTTGAATGGCTTGGTGGGCGACTGGACCTTCTCGGTCCCCGTGTCCCGCTTCGTCTCCGGGGATTTCAGGAACTTGAAGCTGAGGAAACCGGGGAGTTTGTTCTCGCTGCCGGTGGGGGACTGGGGGGACCTGGCAGTGGCCATGCCGCCGGCCCCCCCGGAGAGGAACTTGCCCTGCAAAGGGATGATCTGCTTCAGCTTCATCACGTTGTTGGTGGCCAGGAGGGAGCTGGGACGCTTGGGCTTGTCGGCGCCATGCGAGGCGGCGCCGGAGCTTTTCCCTTTGCTCTGGCTCTTCTCCTGAGCCGGGTCCTGCCCGGCGGCCTCGGCTTTGGCCTCGTCGCGGTTGGACTCGCGTTCCTTGCGGGCCTGGTACTCGGCGTGCCGCTGCCGCTCCTCTTCCTCACGCTTGCGCCGCTGCTGCTGCTGGAAGTGATGCTGCGCCTGCCGCTCGTGCTTCTGTCAACGGGGAGTCGCGTCAGCCCCGGGGACACCACGGGGACACCGCGGGGGTCCAAGGGGGGGGTCCCGTCCTGGCGTCACGTACCTTGAAGGCCTCGCGGCGCTGATACTCCAGCTTGGCCATCTCCTCGGCCACCCAGGCGGGGATGTCGGGGATGGCCACCTCAATGATGTATTTCAGGAACAGGGCGAAGTGCTGCAGGGGGGACACGCGGGTCTGGGTGAGCATCCCAAAACACAGCCTGCGAGGGATGGGGATCAGGGAGACCCTACAATAACACCCTGGGGAGATCCTGGGCCCTGGTTCTTTGTCTGGGGGTGCAGCGGAGGCTTTAGACACCCCATCCCTGGTGGGGAAATCTGGGGGAGCCCTTGGCTGTCTGAGCCATGACAACACCAGGAGACCCTACAATAACAAACAGCGGGCGGCAGCCCCGTTACCTCCAGCACCACGACGGAGATGATGGCTCCCTCGGGGCTGAGCCAGGGGAAGAGCCGCTGCAGCTGCCCGCACTGGGCGATCAGGTAGCAGTTGACCACGATGGCCAAGACGCCCATGGCCTCCATCACCTTCTGCAAGAGCAACAGCGCTGGGGATGAGCCCAAAGCCAACCGGGACCCGCCCTGGCCCCCCAGCACCCCCAGCCCACCTGCCACTGCCCGATGCTCTCGACGCGCTGGCCGAAGGGACGCTGCAGCCCGGTGCACAGCTTGAAGGCGTCGCTGCGGATCTCGATGATGTTGTTCACCAGGGCGCACATGGCGGCCAGGGGGAAGGCGGAGGAGAAGAGCACCACATAGCCGAACTGGATGAACATCTCCTGGTAGTCCTGGAAGGTGTCCTGGGGAGGAAGAGGAGGAGGAAGAGGATGCTGCGATGGGGCTGGGGGCAGTGTGTGCTGCACCCCGCTGTCCCTGTGTCCCTCACCTCGTATTTCTTCATGCAGCTCTCCACCTCCGCCTGCGTCAGGTGCGTGGAGTAGTCCTCCTCTGGCGGGTCGATCCACGACGCCCGGTTGCGCCTCCGCCCTTCCTCCTCACCCTCCTCCTCCTCCCGCCTCCTCCGGCCGGCCCGTGGGATCACCGCCGGCTCCGCCGCCTTCGCCGGGCTCCCGGGGGTACCTTCGGCCTCCTCCTCGTCCTCGCACAGCTCAAAGACGGATGCGGGGTCCATGCCCTTCTCCACCATGGTGGGGCTGCCCTCCTCCAGGAAGGTCTCGTCCTCGGGGCCACCAGGCTCGCCGCCGCGCCGCTCCGCCTTCTCGCTGAAGCTCACCTTCTTCAGCTTCAGCCCACAGTCCAGGGAGCTCTCCTCCTCCGAATCCGACCCGTGCCGCCCTTCCTCCTCCTCCTCCTCCTCCTCCGGCACCCCGCAGCCCCCATTCAGACACTTCTTCTCGCCCTGCGTCCCCTCCGGGGGGCCCGGGGGGCGGCGGCGGGGGGCGAGCAGGCGCAGGACGGCGTGGGCGAGCTGGCGGAGGCTGTGGAGGTTGATGTCCCCGCGGCGCAAGCGCCGGTACAGGTGGGGCTGTGACACCTCCCGGACATTCTGCAGGAACTGGCGGGTGATGAGCAGCGTGGCCAGCATCTGCGTGGGGACATGGGGCAAGCGAGGTCACCCGGGAAGGTGTGACAGCACCTGGGTGTGTGTCCCTGCAACCCCATTGCTGGTCCCTGCTTCTGCATCACTGGTTCTGCATCTCCATCACTGGTCCCTGCATCCCCATCACTGATCCCTGCATCCCCATCACTGGTCTCTGTGTCCCCATCACTGGTCCCTGCATCCCCATCACTGATCCCTGCATCCCCATCACTGGTCCCTGCATCCACATCACTGGTCCCTGCATCCCTATCACTGATCCCTGCGTCCCCATCACTGGTCCCTGCTCCTCCCCACAGACACCCAAGCCTGGTGTGACCCCCCATAAGTGACAGCTGTCACCCAGGGACAAGGTGACAGCACCCAGGGGTGCGTGTTTGTCCCTGCATCCCCATCCCTGCTCCTCCCTGTGGACACCCAAGCCTGGTGTCCCCTTCTCCTGTGACCCCCGCCATGGGTGACAGCTGACGGGATGGTGCTGGGGACACACATGCCACCACCAGCCAGAGCAAAGCCAGGGCTGGGGACACCTGTGTCCCTCCAGGGGACACTTGGGGGTCTTGGGGTGGGTGTGGGAGGATGCCCAGCCCCCTCGCCCCCTGCTCCTACTTTGGATACTCCCAGTCTCCAGCAAAAGCCCAGGAGGCACTTAAGGAAGATGAAAGAGAGGTGGAGGTGGAGGAGGATGAAGGGGAGAAGAGCCTCTTTGAGCTGACGCACGAGGCTTTGGGAGAGAGAGAAGATGAGCAGGAGCTGTGGAAGGGACAGAAGAACAGACAGACAGACAGACAGAGAGACACCGTGAGCCGCAGCTGGGGACCCAACGCAGCCAGGGACCACGGCGGGGGGGACATGCAGGGAAGCGGCCCCCCCGGGAAGGCACGGTGCGGGGGACAGCGGCAGGGTGGGTTGAGGACATCCGTCTGTCCGTCTGGGCGATGCCGGGGGGGGCGCAGACCGGCCCCCCCGCCCCCAGCACAGCCCCTCACCTCCTTCAGACGCTCCATGTCTTTGAGGTAGAAACCGATGTAGAAAAGACTCAGGTATGAATTTACAAACTGAAACTGCGAGAGGAGGAGGAGGGGGGTGAGTGCCGAGACCCCCCCAGTCCCCTCCGTGTCCCCCCCGGCCCCCTCTCACCAGGACCATTTTGATGATGAGGTGTTTCTCGTAGGCACTCTGCAGGCGATAGTTCTCTGCAAAGAGGAGGAGGGAGGCTCGGCAGGGGGGGTCCCAGCACCCAAACCCTGCCGGAGCACCCCGGGGTGCCCCCCCCGCCACCACGCACCCATGTCGTTCAGCCAGTAGGCGATCTTCTTGTAAACCTCGTCGCAGGCGGTGACGATGACGGCCAGGACGATTTTGGGGAGGAAGCGGAGGATGCGGGGCAGCTCCCGGATGCTCAGCACGAACTCCTGCGGGGACGGGGAGGGGGTCGGTGCCAGGGGGGTGGCAGTTTGGCGCGGGGCGGGGGGGATGAGGTCCCACCTGGAGCTGGAAGCAGCCCAGCATGAGGAGGAAGACGCAGGAGAGGCAGGCGAGGCAGACGGGCAGGCTGACCAGGCACTGGAAGAGCAAACGCTTCCACGGCGGGTAATAAAACTCCTCCGCGCTGGTCACGGGGCTGATCCGCTTAACGCCCTAATTATGGGGGGGGAGGAACATGGCAGCGTGTGACCTTCCCCACGGCGGGGATGCCCATGGGATCCCTGTGTCGACCCAGCGCAGACCCCTGAGGTGTCATGAATGCGCCGGTTCTCTGCACTGAGCCCAGGGGGCTCACTGTGGGGGGCTCAGCTGGACCCCAGCCCCAGGGCATGGAAACCCCGCCAGGGCATGGGAACCCCCCAGGGGCTCACCCTGAACTGGGGCCGGGGCTCCTCGATGGACTCGGGGGGGGTGTCCAGCGTCCCCCACTTGTAGGCGAACTCGGCCCCGCGGCGCTTCCACTCCTCGAGGAACAGGGTGGACCAGATGACGTTGAAGATGGCGAAGACCACGCAGCAGATGTCCTGGCTGGTCTGGGGGACAGAGGGCACCAGGGTCGGTCCCTTCCTGTCCCTGATGTCCCCCTCCCCATGGCCCAAAACCACAGGGATTGACCCCATTTCCCAGCCCCTCTCACCTGGTCGCTCTCGGTGATGGTGTAGAGGATGGAGCCGAAGACGGCGGGGTACACCATGGCCGAGGTGTAGAACCCCAACCACGCGAAGTACATGGCGATTTTCACCCCAAAATAGTCGCAGATCTCATCTGCGGGGAGCGAGGGGGGCATGAGTGGGGCCGGGACCCCCAAACCCCTCCCCTTGCCACCCCCGTCCAGCATCTCACCGAGCGGCTGCGCCTCGCACACCGCCTGCACCCAGGACTTCATCAGCCGCTTGAGGATCCTCTGCTCGTGCAGCGGGAAGACCTGCTGGATGACGCCGCGGGCAGCCAGCTCGGGGACTGCGCCGCAGGGCACGGCCTGAGGGACGGCCGGGGGGCCGCTGCCACCCCCCGCGTGTCCCCGGTGACGCGTGGGACAGGGAAATGGGGAGGATGGGTTTGGGGTGGCCATGGCACATCTACTGCGCGACCACCACCCCGACCAGCACACAGCGCGGGGATGGGGACACGGGGTGACAGGGGACACTTGCTGGGCTTGTGTCTTCCAGGGCCACCGCAGCACGGCTTGGGGACAGGCTGGGCAGAGGGGTGGTGATGCCGTACCACACCGTGCCGTGCTGTGCCGTACTCACTGATGGGCTGTCCCTCGAGGAAGTGGATGTTGTGCAGCGACTCGCCCTGCTTGGCGCGCAGGTTCTCCAGCCAGTACCGGATGATGTTTTGCCGTTCCTGCCGCACCGCAGCGGGGTTGAGCCCAGGGCGATGGTCCCACTGCCTGGCCACCAGTCCCTTTCCTGCCACACCCATGTCACCAGCCCCTGTCCCCTCCCCAGACCCATTTTCTCCCCAGCTTGGGAGGTGGCTGGATCAGCTGTAGCTGGGCTGGGGCTCTTTGATCCCCTTCTCTACATGGGGAGGGGGAGACGACCTGTGTTCCTTCCCCCATGTCCCTACATCCCCATGTCCCTTCATCCCCACATCCCTGTATCCCACATTCCAGCACCCCTGTATCCCACATCCCCACATCCCTGCATCCTTACATCACTTCATCCCTACATCCCTGTATCCCACATCCCTGCATCCTTACATCCCTTCATCCCTACATCCCTGTATCCCACATCCCTGCATCCCTACATCCCTGCAACCTTACATCCCTTCATCCCTACATCCCTGTATCCCACATCCCTGCATCCCTACATCCCTACATCCCTGTATCCCACATCCCTTCATCCCTACATCCCTGTATCCCACATCCCTGCAACCTTACATCCCTTCATCCCTACATCCCTGTATCCCACATCCCTGCATCCCTACATCCCTACATCCCTGTATCCCACATCCCTTCATCCCTACATCCCTGTATCCCGCATCCCCGCATGCCTGCATCCCTGGCCCGTTTCCCTCGTCCCTGCGCGTCCCACCTGAGAGGTGAAGAAGTAAAGCTCGTTCTCGATGTTCTCATAGATGTAATCCTCCTCGCAGGAGAAGCTCCTCATGCCACCGCCGAATTCTGCCTTCACCGGCTTCCGCAGCCCGATCTCGTCAGCCCCACGCAGCAAACTGCTGGGAGAGGGGACATGGCTGGGGACACGGCAAGGGCTGTGGTGGGGGCTGGGGACGCGGCGGGGACCCTACCTCTCGTAGGTGGCGGTGACAAAGAAGGCGTAGACGTGGGTGTGCTTGTGGTGCCGAACCTGGACGATGAGCTCGGGGATGCCGAGGCGGATGTGGTTCAGGAGCCAGAGCAGCGTGTGGTCATCGGTGGTGTCTGGAGGGTGACGGTCAGTGCCATGGTGGGGACCAGGGTGTCCCTGTCCCCCAGCACAGCCCATTCTGGTCCCCATCCCTCCCCATGTGCCACCATCCATGTGCCACATGCCAGCACGGCAGCCCCCGGTACCCCGAGTGTCTCCGTACCCGGGAAGGTCATGAGCACGTCGCAGTTCTCCGTGGGCACCGTCTTCATCCAGGCCTTGTGGGACATGATGTAGCGCCCGGCCTGGAGCAGCCGCTTCCCGAAGAGCTTATCTGCCGCGGGGTTGGAGAAACGGGGGGTGAGCAGCCACAGGACCCCCACGGGGCACCCCCCACCCGCAGCACTGGCAACCGGACCCCGAAGCACCGACGACTCAGCTGCTGGCGCCTGGGATGGGTGCGGGGACCCCTGGCACGTCCCCGGTGGTGGCCGTCCCCAGCAGTGGCCATGGCAGCAGGTCATGGCCCCGCTCGCGGTGACGCTGGTTCCAGCTCAGGTTTCTCCTCCGGCAGCTCAGGGTGCCCAAAAAGGCCCTAACAGCTGCTGGGGAGGAGCCGGCAACATGTCCTGGCACCTCTGGGGTGCCGGTGGCTGCGGGATGTCCCGGGGTGTCCCCCTGTCCCCCCCCCCAGCCCCCCGCTCACCTCTGCCTGCAGCCCCTCGGTGGGGCCGGGATCCGGCAGGGCTGCGGCTCCAGGAGAAGGGAAACCGCAGGAAAAATGGGGAGAGCAAAAAAGCAGCCGGTCTCCATGGAAACCCAGGGAGGCCCCGCGCTGCCGCGGCAACGTGGGATGGGGACGGTCCCCAGAGTCTCTTCTCCCCCTCCTGGCTGGGTCCCGCACAGGGATGTGGCCCCTGTCCTGCTTCAGGGTGCCCACGCCATGGGGACATCCCGTCCCTGTGCCCAGTGTCCCCTTTGCGCCTCTTGGGGCAGATGGGGACCTGGCGCATCCCAAAATGCTGCCTGGAGCAGATAGGGAGGGCAGGATGAGGCTCCCCAAAAGTGCTTGGGGTGGGTCCCCCCGTGGGACCCCGTTTTTCCGTGCCCCACACCAGCAGTGTGCCCAGCCACCTCCCTGCCTCAGTTTCCCCTCCTAATGGGTGGCAGAGCCAGGACGGGGCGGGAGAACCGGTGCCCAGGGGACGTCATGGCCTCTCCGGCTGCCCCAGGGCTGGGAAGGTCCCGGGGCTCCGGAAACGCTTCTTACACCAGGACCTGCCAGCCCCGAAAAACAGGAAACGCCAAACCTGCTCCAGCAGCTCATCCGGGGGCTGCACCCCAGCTCCGTGCACCCCCAAACCCCCTGCGCTGGGGGAGCAGAGCCAGCCCCCCCACCAGCCGGGCTGAGACCCGACAAACTCATCGCCTGAGCCGCCATCGGGAAGAGGCCGTGGCGCCGGGCTCTGAAAGGCCACCCTGTGCTGGCACTGTGGGCGACAGCCGAGGACAGCGCTGGGGACAGCCCCGGGCTGCCAGCCAACCGCCCCCGGAGCGGGCCCGATCCTGCACCCCAGCGCCCGGCGCTGCCGGGATGGCTGCGGGGTGCCGGTGGTGGTGGCTCGGGGACAGCTTGCCGGTGCCGGCAGGGTGAGTTCAGCTGCCTTGAATTATTTATGCCCCGCCGGGAGCGGTGTCACCCCGCCGGCAGTGGGGCGGGGGCTGCGCTGGGCAGCGGCAGCCTTGAGCCTTGCACACGTGTGTGCATCAGCGTGCAAACCAGAGCGGCACTCACCCCAAGGCCTCGGCTCTGAGTGCAGGAGGGCTTTTCCTGCCCAAGGTCAAGGGAAAAGATGTGGGCGAGATGCAGAGGGGTCCCCAGTGCTGCCCCTGCCACCCCACCCTGGCTGGCCATGGGGTGCCGGACCCTCCTGTCACCCTGTTCCAGCCACGGGGTCCTTGTCACCCTGTCACCAGCGAGAGCAGCCCCCAGCTCCCTCCCAGCACCTGCAGCCGTCACCAACCCAGCACAAGGGCTCCACCGGCAAAGCGGGGGGATGCGGACCCTCAGCATCCCAGCCCTGTGTCCCCCCCTTCCCCGCTTGTCCCCATGGCCACCGGCTCCCCCGGCACGCGGGGGCCGTGCCGCTCACCTTGGCTCCCCGGGATAAGGTCACCGGAGCTGCAGCGTGCCGTGGACGGGGACACGGCTGCCCCGCCGCCAAGCGGAGCCCGTGGCCACAGGGGAAGGGCGTTTTGGGGAGCGGTGATGCTGCCCGCCACGGGCGGCCGCGTCCCGGTGAGGGGACCCAAAGTGGGTCACCCTCCCACAGGCAGGACTCCCGCTCGGCTGCACGGCGGGCAGCAGGCCCTGCCTGCACCGCCTTGTCCTGGGGACCCCAACCCGGCCATGGGGACATCACTTGTTCCTGGGGACATGTAAAGGAGGGACCCCAACCCCAGCTCGGGGACCCCAACCCAAAGCTCCCGTTCTGCACCCAGTGCCCAGCCCCAGGGGTGCAGGGACCAGGTCTGGGTGGGACATGGGCCTGTCCCGGGGGGGCAAACGGACCTTCCCGGGGCGGTTTATGGCCCGGAGGTAACATGGGGGGGGTGCGTGGACCTGATGCTGAGGTCACCGCTACATTCGCGGGGACACAGATCTGTGCGTGGACCCCATGCCGGGGGGGCACGGACCGGTCCCGGGGGGTGGGAACACACACCGCGGATTCCCGGAGAACCACAGACCCCCGGGGGGTGCAGGGACAGGATCCTCGGGGGGACACGGACCCCTCCGGAGCGGGGCTCAAAGCTCCACCGGGGACACGGACCCCGCCGCCCGTCCCCGAGAGCCGCATCCCCGCCGACATCCGCATCGAGCCGCAGGGAGCGGCCCCCCCGCGGCCGCCGCCCGCAGCCCCGACCCGACCCCGGCGGCGGGGGCCGCTCCCGCCCGGTGCCACCTTACCCAGGACGCCGGTCGGGGCCACCGGTTCCCCCCGTTCGTCGCCCAGCGGGGCCCGCCGGGGCCGGTCGCCGTCCTGCGCTGCCAGCGGCGGCTCGGGCATGGTGCGGGGCTCCGCGGCGGCTCGGCGGGGGCCGGTGCATGGGGCCGCCGCGGCTCTGGGCTCCGGGCTCGGGGCCGGGGCCGCCGGTGCCTCCCGAGCCGCCGCCGCCGGGCGGGAGGAGGGACAAAGGCGGCGGAGCGAAGCGCCGCGCTCCCGGCCCCTTTAATTGTCTGGTTGGTCGCCGTCTCCCCAGCGCCGGTCGCACCGGCCACGCGTGTCCGGCCGCGCCCCGTGGGGTGGTTCTGCGGGGAGCGGGGCGGCGGCTCCGCAGACCCCGCCGGGGGGGGCACGGAGCATCCCGGGTGCAGCATCCCCCCGCCCCTCCGGGGCTGCCCCCTGTGTCCCCCCCGCCCGCCCCCGGGGATGCCCTGTCCCCCCCCGTGCCCCCCGCGCCCCCCCCGTGTCCTCCCCGTGCCCCCCCGCCCCGCGGATCAGGCTGTTCCCGGGCCGGGGGGGGGGACGGGCCGGTAATCCGACCGGGCTGCACGTCGCCTCTCTGACCTTTCAGGAGCCCTCCCCGGCCCCCCCCATCCCACAGCCCCACAGCCCAGCCCCGCCCAGTCGGGGGGACCCTCACTCAGCCCCCCAGCAGGGCTGGAGGGTCCTGGGGCCCAGCGCAGCCCGGCCAGGGCATCCTGTGAGCCCCCTGGCTGCGTGGGTATTGTTGGGGGGGGGGGGCACCCCTGTGCCAGGTCCCGCTCACCCCCCCAGCTCTGCGCATGCCCACGGCTATTTTGGGGCAGGGGCTGGGTGCCAGCACTGATGAACGGTGCCATAAGGAGCCATCCCCTCCTCTGGCATCTCTGCTTCGGCAGCTGGAGTTGGGGGGGGACAGGCTGGCACGTCTCCCAGGCCAGGCCTGGCCGCTGCTCCCATCTTGGCCAGGCACAGGGTGCCCCCCCCCGCCCAGAGGGTCCGGTGGAGCCTGAACCCCCACTGGACCCTCCTGGGACCCCCCCGGGCCGGGTCCAGCTGCCTGGCACGGACGGGATGGCTGGGGGGGGCGACGGGGGGTACAAGGAAAAGCTTCTGCACCCTGCCGTCGGGAGGGGTCTGGGCTGTTCTGGTCACCCGGGGTCTGCCCCAGCGGCCGTGCAGGGCTGTGATGTGGGGTATGGGCACCCGAGGACCCCCAAGATCCTCAGGGAAACCCCTCCCAGCCCCAGCGGTGATGCTCTCTGCTGCGGCTCCTCCTCTGGATTTCTGGCCCTCATCCCTGGCCCACAGAGCATGGGGGGGTTTGGGGTGTCCGCAGGGACACAGGGGGTGACATTGACGCGTCTTCAGCATCCTGGGGATTCCAGCATCCCTGCCTGCATCCCTGCCTGCATCCCTGCCAGCATCCCGGCCATGCTGCTGCTTGCTCCTCCCTGCTCCAGCGCCTTTGTCTGCATGGCCATCCCCCCTGGCCCCCCCGCCTCCACCGCAGTGGCCCGCAGCCCTCTCCAGGCCCCAGCCGACCCAAAACCGCTGCAAACTGAGCTGAGAATTTGGGGACTATGAGGGGAGACCCCTAGAGCAGGGGGGACCCCATCATCCTGGCTGCTCACACCCCAACCCCTGTGCACTGGCTGGTTCAGCCCACTCACCCAGCCTGGGGCCCTGAGCAGGAGGGGAGGGGATGGGGACAGGGCTGGGATGGGGACAGGGCTGGGATGGGGACAGGGATGGGATGGGGACAGGGATGGGATGGGGACAGCCCTGGCCCTTGCTTGGGAGAAGTGAGACCCTCAGGACGTGGTGGGGGTTCCCCAGAGGAAAAGCAGCTCCAGCTTGGACGAGTGCAGAGTTGGGGCTCAGCTGCTTCGGGACCTGGTGGTGCCCAGTGCAGGGACCCCCCCAAGGTGAGCAGGAGTCCCCGAAAAGCCCAAGCACTCCTAGACAGCCTGAGTTAGAGTGGGGGCAAGAGCCCTCCGCCCTGGAGGGACGGGGATGCTGGTGGGTGCAGAGGGGACAATGAGACAGGTACTGGGCAGGAGTGAGCTCTGCCGCGGGGGGACACGTGCTATTCCCCTACTCCGGACACGGGGAGGGTCCCGCGGTGCTGGGGGTTGTTTTTAGGGTGCAGCCAGGGGTCGCGCGTGTCTGGCTCCTGCGCAGCCCCGCAATAACCGGAGGACGCCCGCACACCGCGGGGGCCGCACCCAGGGGGTGAGCGGGTGTGCAGTGTCTCGGAGGGACCGTGGGGTGCTGCAGCTCCCCCGGCGGGGACAGACAGGGACACCGGAGGGGACGAGCAGGGACCTCTGCGGTCACCCCGGGTAGCGACGCGCCCATCGCCGGGCGGAAGCGGTCAACTCCTGCGCAGCCTCAGACGGAGTGACGCCATTGCTGGGCGCTGGCCAATCAGAAGCAGGACCGTGGGCATAAAGCCCGCCCATCGCCAGGGCACTGACCAATAGCCGCGCGCAGCTGGGCGGGGCGCGGCGCCTGCGCTGAAGCCGCGGCGGGGTGCGGCCGGGCGGCGTGTGCCGGGGGCTCATGGCGCTGCGGAGGGCGCTGAAAGCAGCGGGACGCAGGTGAGGACAGCCCGGGGTGGGGGACCCCAGGGGTTGGGGGCACCCTGGGGTTGGGGGACGCTGGGGAGGGAGTGCACGGAAAGGGGTGCGCATGGGGCTGGGGTTCCCCGGTGTAGCGGTGGTGCATGGGGAGGGGGGGTCACCTGGGGAGGGGTGCGTGGGAAGGGGGGAGCACCTGGGGAGGGGGTGCACGGAGAGGGACTGCACCCTCAGAGAAGGGTGCACAGGAAAAGAGGGGTGCACCCTGATGCGTTTGGGGATGCACCCCAAAGTAGAGGGAGCATATAGAGGAGGCTGCACATTTTGGGGGGGGGGTGCTGCGGGGGTAAAGGGCTTGGCAGGGTGCACGGGGAGGGGGTGCAAGCTGGGGTGGGGGGCTGCAGAAGGAAGGGGTGCACCTCAGCACCTTGGTGGGGAACAGGGAGGAGTCTGCACCCCGGGGTGCAGTGGGACCCCCCGTGGGTGTGTGGGGTGCATGGAGAGGGGTCCAGGGGGTGAATCGGGGGTTGTTCATCCCTGCGTTCACTCTGCGGCACCTGAGGGGGGTGGATGGGGGGTCCCCCACTCCCGCACCCCCTCTCCAGGCTGCCCGCCCTGTCCCAGGTGGGCGCAGCGCCTGTGCTCGGCGGCCTGGGGGGACACCATCTTCGCCGTGTCCTCGGGACACGGGCGCTGCGGGGTGGCCGTCATCCGCACCAGCGGGCCGGGCAGCGGGGGGGCCCTGCGGAGCCTCACCGGCCGCCCCGAGCTGCCCCCACCCCGCGTCCTGGCCCTGCGGCACATCCGTGACCCCAGCACTGCCGAAACCCTGGACCGCGGCCTCATCGTCTGGTTCCCAGGTGGGGTTGGCATCGGGTCTTGGTGCCCGGTGGGGGTCTTGGTGCCCAGTGAGGGGTCCTGGTGCCCAGCGCAGCCCCTCTCGGCTTCCCTGGCACCATGAAACCGGCTGAGTGATGGTCCCTGTGCCAGTGGGGACGGTCCTGGCTCAACGCTGGCCCCTTTGCACTGATCTTAACCGCAGCTGCTAGTGGGGGGGGTCTCTCTTGAGCTCCCCAAAAGCCCCTGTGGGGTCTGCTGAGGGCAGAGATGGGGTGCGCTGGGTGCAAGCAGGGGCTCGCTTGGTGCCATCCACGCCATGTCCCGGTTCTGCAGGTCCCCGGAGCTTCACCGGGGAGGATTGTGCCGAGCTGCACGTGCACGGCGGGCCGGCAGTGGTGAGCGGGGTGCTGCGGGCGCTGGGTGAGGCTCCCCCCATCCCATCCCTACACCCCCTTGGGTCCTGCCCCCGCCGCCGGGGGTGCCGCCAGAGGGTGTCCCCAGCTCACGGCGGGGCTGGCAGGGAGCCTGCCGGGGCTGCGTCCCGCCGAGCCCGGGGAGTTCACGCGCCGAGCGTTCCGCCGCGGGAAGCTGGACCTGACGGCGGCCGAGGGGCTGGGGGACCTGATCCACGCCGAGACGGAGGCACAGCGGCGGCAGGCGCTGCGGCAGATGGAAGGCGAGCTGGGGCGGCTCTACCAGCGCTGGAGCGAGACCCTCACCCAGGTAACGGGTGGTGGGACACATGCAGCTTGGGGACACGGAGCTGGCATGTCCCCACTGACACCCACCCCGGCCCGCAGGCTCTCGCCCACCTTGAAGCCTATATCGACTTCAGTGAGGATGACAACGTGGAGGAAGAGGTTCTGTCCCAAGGTGAGGCTGGCAGGGCAGTGGGGGGGGTCAGGACACTTGGTCCCTGCTGTCGCCCCCTGCTCCATGTCCCTGTACTCTCTCCCCGCAGTGGATGCCACCGTGCGGGCGCTGGAGCAGGAGATCGGTGCCCACCTGCAGGACGGGCGCCGGGGGGAGCTGCTCCGTGGGGGGGTCCACGCCGTCATCGCCGGCCCCCCCAACGTGGGCAAGAGCAGCCTCCTCAACCTGCTGTGTGAGTGGGGCGCGGGGGTGGCCGCTCGCAGCGTGGACGGGGTTCCCCCTCCCTGGAGACAGCAGCTGTTATCCCCAACACTGAAAACAGAGGGGGATCCCCAGTATTGTGTCCCCCCGCCCCGCCCCAGGCCAGCGTCCGGCAGCCATCGTGTCACCGGTTGCGGGGACGACGCGGGACGTGGTGGAGGTGGCGCTGAACGTGGGCGGGTACCCCCTGGTGCTGAGTGACACGGCCGGGCTGCGCGATGCCACCGACCCCGTGGAGCAGGAGGGGGTCACCCGCGCACGGGACCGGTGAGGCCGGGGGGTCCGGGCTGGGAGGGCTGGGAGGGGGGCAGGATGTGACCCCTGTCCCTACCCTGTCCCTCCCCGCAACCAGGGTTCAGCAAGCAGACCTGGTGCTGGCCGTGCTGGACGCCACAGCGGTGCCCCCCGAGCCGGCAGGGCTGGGGGCTGCCCTGGGGTCCCTGCTGCCCCCCGCAACCGCCACCCCCTGCATCCTGGTGCTCAACAAGGCTGACCTGCTGCAGGGGGGCGAGGGGACCCTCCTGCGCAACGCCCGCGCCCTGGGGGGGCCCCCAACCGCCCTCCTCTCCTGCAAGACGGGCGAGGGGCTCGACCAGCTCCTGGCGCTGCTGGCGCGGCAGCTGGCGCGGCTGTGAGTGCCGGGGGACAGCGGGGGGGACACTGGCCACCCTGTCCCAGCTTGGGGGGTTCTCCAGGGTGTTTCCCCGCTCCCGTACAGGTGTGGGGATCCCCTGGCAGGCTCCCCCAGCCTGACGCAGAGCCGGCACAGCCTCCACCTGGGCGCCTGCGTGGCGGCGCTGGCGCGGTACGGCCGGGAGCGGGACCTGGCGCTGGCGGCCGAGCGGCTGCGGTTGGCGCGGCGGCACCTGGGCAGGATCACCGGCCACGTGGGCGCCGAGGACGTCCTGGACATCATCTTCAGGGACTTCTGCGTCGGCAAGTGAGGGGCGCAGCGGGGTTTGACGGGGTTGTCCCCCCGGCTGCGGTGACACCGGCATCGAGGATGGCGGGCGGGGGGGCTCGCGGCTCTGTGCTCGGATTAAACCGTGGTGCCTTTGGTGGCTCTGGTGTCCTTCCCCTGTCCCCAGTGCCGTGGGACTTGGTGTCCCGGTGTTTTCCTGCCATGGGGGAGTGCATCCCGAACCGCAGAGATGGAAAAAACGACTGGGAGAGGCCCCGTTTCCTGGCGAGGAGGACAAACAAGGAGCTGGAGCGCCTGGAAGGGAAAATCCCCCCCCAGGACATCCCTCTGTGCCCTGGCATGGGGGACATGAGGCTCAGCATCCCGGCGGGTCCATCCTGGCATCCGCAGTGCCCCCCAGCCCTGGGGATGAGCATTGAGGGTCTTGGGGTCCCCCCTAGGGCACAGCCCCAGCCTGGGGAGCCGTGAGATCCCCCCCAGCTCTTGCAGCCACCTGGCAGCTTTGGGCTTTGCAACCCCAAAAGTGGGGGCTCCCCAGGGACCCCCTGTTCCCCCCCCCTGCCCTGGTTCTGGCAGAGCCTGTTGCTCTGAGATTATTTATAGTGGAGCTTCAGGATATCCCATATCCCAGGAGGGACGCCGCTTTGGGGACCTGGGTGGGGGACCCCAAGTGGGAGCTGGGGGCGCTGGTGGGGGACCCCGTGTCCTGCCGGCGCGGCGCAGGCAGGGCTGGCGTGCGGGCAGGCAGGAAAGGCTCTTTCCACAGGAAGGAGCGGGGAAATGGGGCCGTAAATCAGCGAGTGGCAGCTGGTGATTAATCACCCGGCGTGTCCCGTGCTCCCCCCCCCGCACCAGCCCCGGTCCCCCTGCCCGGGGGCTCGGTGGCCAAGGGCTTCCCGCTCGCTCGGCCTCGCGCGCTTCCCGTCCCAAAGGGTCACGAGAAGCCGGGACGGGCCGTTCCCTGTCCCCATCCCGGCCGTGGCCTCTGCGCCCCCCCCATAGACACCCGCTCACACGTGTGACGAGCTGTGCCGGTGCTCAGGGCCGGCTGTATTTACAGCCCTGTCGCCAAGCGTGCGGGTACATGCGCGTGGGGGGGACAAGCGTGGGGGCTCGGGGAGGGGGACAGGGAGGGTGGCCTTGGCCCCGGCCGTGCTGGTGGCCCCCCCGGGGTGGGGGGAGGATGGTGGCGGCGGTGCCGGCCGCTCGCTCCCGGTTGGGGTTTGCCGTCCGTGCCGCGGGAAGCGACTCCTGGTCGTGTCCTCGAGCCGCTGGGCGCCGTTAGCCGCTGCGGAGAGCGCAGGATCAGGCCCCTGGCACCCCCAGCCCCTCCGCCACCTCTCCCCGACCCCGATGGGGTCCCGCACCAGCCCCCCTCACCTGGGGTTCTTCAGGGTGCCCGTGTACTGCTCCATGATCTTCTGCACTGTGCGCTGGATTTCCTCCGTGTTGATTTTCCCTGGGGGGACGGAGCAGTGGGGGCTGAGCCAGGCTGGGCGCAGCCACCGTGGGGGCACAGTGACCCCGACCATGGGGGTACAGTGACCCCCAGCGAGTCCCCCCTGCTCCAGGACTCACCCATGTTCCCGAAGATGCCCTGGTTCCGCAGAGCATCTGCATAGGAGCCCGTGTTAACAAAGGGGCCCGGCCGCCCGCTGCCCATCGGCACCCGCGAGCCCGTCAGGTCAAAGAAGGTGTTCATCTGTGGAGGGGAGGGCGGGGGGGTCAGCGCTGGCAGGAAGGGCACCCCAGGGTGCTGCGATGGCTTGTCCTTGCCTGGGGTGCACCCTGTGGCCATGCAGAAGTGCGCATGCAGAAGTTTGCAAAAGAAGCTTGCAGTTTGCGAAAGAAAGATGCAAGCGCAAAGAAAATGCATGTGCAAAGTTGCATGGGCAAAAGTGTAGGTGCAAAAGAAAATGCATGCGCAAAAGTGTGTTTGCAGAAGCACGCGTGTGAAAGAAATGATGTATGTGCAGAAGAAAGCACATGGTCAAAAAGAATGTGCAAAAGAAGGATGTATGTGCAAAAGAAAACGCATGGTCAAAAAGAATGTGCAAAAGAAAGATGCGTGTGCAAAAGAAAATGCATGGTCAAAAAGAATGTGCAAAAGAAAGATGCGTGTGCAAAAGAAAACGCATGGTCAAAAAGAATGTGCAAAAGAAAGACGTATGTGCAAAAGAAAACACATGCTCAAAAAGAATGTGCAAAAGAAAGATGCGTGTGCAAAAGAAAACGCCTGGTCAAAAAGAATGTGCAAAAGAAAGATGCGTGTACAAAGGTGAGTTTGCAGAAGTGCAAGTGCAAAAGAAAGATGTATGTGCCCGGCCTCACATGCTCCCAGCACAGCCACAGAAGGTCCCCAGGGTTGTCCCAGTGCCTGGGGATGTCTCCACACCCCAGCAGCTCCCTCACCTTGGAGCCCATGCACACGCTGAGCTGCTCCCTGAGGTATCCTGCCTGCACCGCCGCTTTGCTCTTCTCCACCAGCTCCTTCCCCAGCTGCTCCTTCTCCGCCAGCAGCTTCTTCTTCTCCTCCTGCCCGCCCTTCACCTGCTTCTCCGCATCCTGCAGCCGCTTCTCCAACTCCTGCTTCTCCCCGGAGCAGTTGATGCGACACTGGAGCAGGCTCATGTCGCAGACGCTTTTCCCCACGTATTTGGTTTCTCGCTCCTGCTGCCAGAGGAAAAGCCCCTCCGTGCGCTGCGTCAGCCAGTTGAGCTGCTCGTGGACGGTGCTGCAGCTGTAGGGGCTCAGCATCTCCTTGATGCGCTGGAAGGAGTAGCTCATGTCGGATCGCAGGGACCCGCACTCGTGTTTCAGCAGCTCCAGGTTGGTTTTGGTGGAGTCGCAGACGGTTTTGGTGGTCACCAGCTCCCGCTGGCAGCTCTCCTGCTCCCCGGTGGCTTTGGTGAGGGTGGCGCTAGCTTTGCGGCAGTTTTCCTCCAGCTCCTTCTTGCTCAGGGTGCTCTGGTCCAGCTGGCTCCGCAGCTGCGCCTTCTCGGCTGCACGGGGTGGGGGCACGCGATTGGGGTGCGTGATTCCCCCACCCCAAACTCCCCCCCTGCATCTTGGGGTGATTCTCCTGTCTCTGGGGAGGGGGCAGCCCCCCCAGCACAGGCTGTGGCGGGTCCCTGAGGGGTGTTGGGGGTCCCCAGGGGGTGGGAGGGTTGGGGGGCGCCTGGGGGGGTTGCTTACCGCTGCAGCTGGCGTTGATGAGGCTGATGGTCATGTGGCACTCGTCCAGCTTCATCTTCTGGTAGGAGATGATCATTGCCATCTCCTGCAGCTGGGGTGGGGGGAGGAAGAGGAGGGAGGTCAGAGTGTCACGCGAGGACCCCCCAGCATCGCTTTGCTCCCCCCGGGTGGTGCTGAGGGCGCTGGGGAGGATGAGGAGGGGGAGGATGAGAATGGCGGGTGCTGGCTCCAGGATGCCAGAGCTGAGAGCTGCCCTGGGGCTGGGAGAGGGGGGCACACATCACCATCGGGCTCTGCTCGCCCCCATCTCCCCCCATCCCTGCCAAACCTCATGGGCTGGAGCGAGGTCCCAGCTCCTTCCAGCAGCCACAGGTGGGTCACTGCCCCCCACCCCTCCCCGGGAGTGGGTCTCACCTTGGCGATGGGGTTGGCCCCCTGGGTGCTGTTGCATTTCTCCAGCTCCCGTTGCACCTTCTGGGCCAGGACCTGCAGCCCTTGCTTCTCCTTGAGGGTGGCGTTGAGGGTGCGGGTGAGGTTCATGTTCCTGCCCCCCAGGGTGATGATTTTGTTGTAACGGTCCTGCAGCTGCTCCTCCAGCAGCCGGAGGTGGGTGTCTGTCCCCCCCTGCGCGTTCCCGTACACCATGAACAGCACCAGCCCCAGGATGATGAGGAACTGGATGAGGGAGGTGAAGAGGAAGATGTACTTGATATAAAACCCACAGTCCCGCTTCGGCATCGGTTCCTTGGGCTCCAAACCGAACTTGGCCATGGCGTAGCTGCTCTTCTCCATCCCGCCGGCGCTCTGCGCACCCCACCCCACCGCAGCTCCTTTCAAAGCGGGGGGAGCCGCGCCGGGGCGGAGCTGGCTCCCACCGCCGTGTTTATATTGCTCTATTTAATATTTCCTTCTGCCGGGCTCCTTCCTGCCGCGCCGGATGCCTCCGACCCGCCGGGTTATCACGGTGCAGCTTCTGTTTGCGGGACGACTATTGTTCCCGGTTGCTAGTGGATGGGGGCGAAGGCTGGGACCCCGCTCCCCCCACCCCTGTGCTGGGGTCCGGTGCTCTCCTGGGACAGACTCACCCCAAAATAGCCCCTGGCACAGCGGGAGCGCCTGGGGGTTGAGCCCACCAGAGGAGGATCCCACTGCACCCACCGGGCACCCTGGGTTGGTTCTGGCACCACGTCCTCGTGGGGGGACAGTGGCTGGACCCTGCTGCTCACCAGGTGCGTGGCACATGGGCATCGATGCTCCACGTCTGCTCTCCTGCATCTTGTGGGAAGGGTGCAGGCAGGGGAGGGATGCGGGCAGGGAAGGATGCGGGCAGGGGAGGGATGCGGGCAGGGGAGGGATGCGGGCAGGGAAGGATGCGGGCAGGGAAGGATGCGGGCAGGGGAGGGATGCGGGCAGGGAAGGATGCGGGCAGGGGAGGGATGCGGGCAGGGAAGGATGCGGGCAGGGAAGGATGCGGGCAGGGGAGGGATGCGGGAAGGGGAGGGATGCAGGCAGGGAAGGGATGCGGGCAGGGAAGGATGCGGGCAGGCCCTGGCTGGCAGGTAGGGTGGCAGTGGGCTGGGGTGGGTGACATGGGATGAAGCCACCGCTGGGAACCTTTGGCTGTGGCATCTGTGAATGCTGTCACTCAAAGCCACCATCCTGCCATAGGGAACCGCTCCTGGTCTCTGCTGCTGCATCGGCACCGGTGACCACAGCGGGGGTCTTGGCTGCAGAACCAGCCCCCCTGGATCTGGGCTGAGCTGAAGCACATTCGGACCCCATCCCTGGCCATCGCCACCGTGTCCCCGTCCCACGGGAGCCCTGGGCTGTGGCAGAGGGGCTGGCTGTGCCCAGGACCACCCCCAGCTCTGCAGGATGCTCAGGGGGGGCTGCCGGGGGGGCCGCTGACCCCGAGCCGCTCGCTCGCCGTTTCCTGCCTTCTGGCTGCGCTGCGGTCCCTGGGGACCGGGAAGTGTCTGCGATGGCTGGGATGGTGTCGGTCCCCAATCCATTCTCAGCTACTGCCGTTTCCTTCCTGAGCTGCAAATAACGGTGAGTCACCCCCGGCCCCCACACGGGGACCCTCCCGGGGCTCTGCCGGACCCCTGACCCCGCTGGCTTTGGATGCTCCCCCTGGCAGCCCCCCCAAGGGCTCCCCACAGCCTCCCCCAGTCACTGGGGATCCCAAGGGGGCACCCGCTCTCCCCCTGGCACCACAGCCCCTACCTCTGTCCCGTTTCCCAATTAACCTCCTGGCTATAATTAATCTTTCCCGTGCTGCATGTTGAGGTCAGACCATGGGAACGGCTCTGCCTAGTTCCAAACGGCTGTGGGGCTGGGGGCTCCGCATTGGGACCCCCACGTTTGGGGTGCCGCAACGGGGCTGGTGTTCCCCCACCATGGGCTCTGCAGCCCGGGGAGCCCCAAAACAACTGGTTGGGGACACTTTCCAGAGTATGCAGAGACACTTTCACCTGGAAACCGCCTGCCAGCCCCGTCCCAGAGCCCGGAGCAGGGGGTGGCGGGGGGCGCTGCCCCGGCGGGGGCCGGATGCCTGCGCGCTGCCTGCCCTCTGCACAGGATACCGCGGTGGCAGGAAAATCGGCCAACTTTCCTGGAAACCTTCTTCAAAGCGGCATCAAAGATGCTGGGAAGCGACTGGAAAACAGCAGCAGCTGCTGACCCTTGTGTCCCCTGTTCCCGCCTCGTCCCCCGGGGTGTCTGGGGGTTAAAGCCCTGGGCGGGGGGTGTCACGGCTGATTGGGGCTGTGGGGACAGCCAGGGGACACGTCCTGGTGAGCAGAGCAGCCTTTATTGCCCAAACACCTGCCCAGACTTCCCAGTTGCTGGAGCTCACTGGGAATGCGGCATTAAACCCCCCAGGTGGGAAAAACCATCCCTGGGTTGAGCTCAAACTGCTCAAAAGCTGAACGTCCAACCCCTCCGGTCTGGCCATCCTGCTGTGCTGGTGGCACTGGGACATGCGGTGGCATCGGGACACACGGCGGCATCACGAGAGGTGGCAGGATCAGGACACGCGGTGGGAGCAGGACACAGGGTGACATCGGGACAAGGTGACATCGGGACACGCAGGGGTTGGGGGGCTGCCAGGCTTCAGCCCTTCCTGCAAAAAATGGGGGAGCAGGGGGTGAGTCCCTGCGTGGCCCCCGGGTCCTGCTCCTCTGGGGACACCGGTGACAATGGCACGTGTCAGGAAGCGTGGCTGCACCGGTGACCCCCCTCCTCGGCTGTCCCCCCCGCACCAGCCACACAGAAAGTACCAGGATGGGGGGCACCTGCGCCCGGTCGCTCGGTCCCTCGTCCGCCGCCGCAGTGCGTCCAGCTGGGTCGCGTAGTCCCGCCTGTGGGGACAATGGAGCCGGTGACGGGGTGTCCCTGTCCTCAGGATGGGGGACGGAGGGTCCCCATGGGGAGGGAGGGACAGGGCAGGCTGGTGTGGGGGACAGAGAGTGGGAGTCAGGCTGAGCGTGGGGTTTTGGGGGGGATGCTCTGGGGTGCCCAGCGCATGGCAGGGGACAAGGACCTTACAGGGTGTCCTCGAGCTCTCTCTGCCGGGCCTGGCACTGCTCCCCCCGCGCCCGCAGCGCTCGCTGCTGCTCCGTCACCTCCTCCAGCCGCTGCCGCAGCCCCCGCGCCTGCTCCTCCCCCCGCGCCAGCTCCGCTGCGGGACCGAGGGGACAGCATGGTCACCCCGACACCCCCAACCCACCGCGCACGCTCCCCAAAGGGCGTGCGGCTGCGGGACCCCTCGTGTGGGGTGACAGGGGATTTGTACCCAATGCCGCTGTGCTCTGGGGACAGACAGACGGACGCAGGGGATGGACAGGTGGATGCAGGGGACAGACAGACCTCACCTTGCAGAGCCGCCTTGCCGCGGGCCAGCTCAGCCCGCTCGCGCCGCAGGGCCAGCACCTCGTCCCCCAGCGCCGTGACATTGACCCCCAGCCTGGCCTGGGGAGAGGGGACACGGTGGCTTGAGGACAGGGGTGGGACGGTGTCCTCCGGGCTCTCCATCCTCTGCCAGAGCCTTGTTCCTCCTCACCACCGCCCCATGTCCCCAAGCTGTCCCCAGGCTCCTGGGGGCTTTACATCTCCCCGTCATGTTTATCAAAGGGGTCAGGACATGGATTTAGGGAAAATCCTTCTTTCCCAGAGGGATGCCCGTCCCGGGGAGGATGCTGGTGCACCGCAGATGTCTTGGGTGACTCAAGTGCCCCATGGATGGCATCCCTGCTGCCGGGGGGGACAGCGATCGCCCGAGCTGCATCCCCGACGGCTGCACAGCCCAGCCCCACTCCCAGCCCCATTCCCGGGAAGCCGGAGCATTTTTCCAGCCTCTCCAGACCATTGTTTGGCCGGATGAGCCCAGAGGGGCGGTGGGACCCAGCTCTTCCTCCAGGCTGTGGCCGCGGCACCGGGGCCGGGCCCTTTCCCAGCCGGGGCGGCAGCTAAAAATACCTGGGAGGAGAGAACCGGCAGCTCCGCACCGGCCCCCGCAGCTGCTTTGGGGCAGGGTAATTATATGTGTGCGGAGCAGCTGGGTGACTGCTGGGAACAGCTGTGACAGTGGGAGCAGGGCTGTGCTGAGGGACCGGGGGCAGATGGGGGTTCCTTTTTGGGGTGTCCCGTGCCGGGAGGTGGCCGTGCACCCCCAGGGCTGCGTATCACTCTTCCCAGCTTGTCTTTGCAGCCGGGCTTTGCTCTCTGGATCATAGAATCATTTGGGTTGGAAGACACCCTCAAGATCATGCAGTCCAACCGTTCCCCCAGCCCCGGCACTGCCCCATGTCCTGAGAACCTCACGTCCATCTGTCCAACCCCTCCAGGGATGGTGACTCCAGCACTGCCCTGGGCAGCCTGTTCCAATGCCCCACAGCCCTTGGGGGAAGAAATTGTTCCCCAGATCCAACCTCAACCTCCCCTGGCGCAACTTGAGGCCGTTTCCTCTGCTCCTGGCGCTTGTTCCTGGGGAGCAGAGCCCGACCCCCCCTGGCTCCAAGCTCCTTCCAGGCAGGTCAGAGATCAGAAGGTCTCCCCTCAGCTCCTGTTCTCCAGCTGAACCCCCCAGGTCTCTCAGAACACCCCAGCACCCATGCACACAACCAGGTGGCCGAGGACCCCCCTGTCCCCATCCCCACCAGCACCTACCGCTCGCTCCCGGCAGGACGCCAGGCTGGCGTTGACCTTCCTGCTGTCACCGCGGGCTCGGGCGATGTCCCTGCGCAGAGCGTCCTCGGCCTCGGCGCCCGCCGCCGCCGCACGCTGCAGCCGCGCTCGCTCCCGCTCCAGCTCGGCCAGGCGGGTCCCCAGCTCCTGGCTCTCGTTCGCCGCCTGTTCCCGGCAGCCCCGCAGCTTCCCCAGCGCCTCCGAGCGCCACACCATCACCGCCACCGCCACCGTCACCGCTGCCACCAGCACCAGCAGCGCCGCGCACAGCCCCAGCACCTTCAGGGTGGCTTTGGGCACCGCGGGGTCCATGGCGGGTTGGAGACGCTCGCCCGCTCCCGTGGCGGCTGCCTGGGATGTGGCAGCATCCCCAGGGCAGGTCACTCCCTGGGTTGCCGTAATTGCTGCCTGTGGTGGGTTTTCTTCCTTTTTTTTTTTTTTTTTCTCACCAAACATCATTTTGGGCTGCGGTTTCGCACAGGTCACAGCCCAGAAAAGACTTTGTTTGTGCTGGACGTGGGACAATGCGCTGTCCCTGCGCCCGGCCGTGGGTGACAGCGCAGGGACAAGCGGGGATGCAGTTGGGGTCCCGGTGGGTGTTGGGGACACTGAGGCTGCTGTCTGCCCCAGGGGTTTCTGCAGCACCCCCTTGCAGCAGGGCTGGGGATCCAGGTCGCCAAGAGCAACAAAATACTGGATTTTCACAAGGTTTTAATGGAAATAGGTTAGAACTTCTTTAACTGTAAAGCACCTGCGGACACCTTGACTCAGTGCAGCCCTGTTGTGTCTCTGTCCCCTCCAGCCTGTGCCCCCATGTCCTCTCTTGCCCTGGGCACAGCCCTTGGTGGCTGGAGGGACATCATCTCCCCCAGACCCTGGATGGGGACAGTCCCTCCTCGCCCCACGCCAGGGGACACGGAACCAGCGGAGCCCGTGGTCCTGGCTCGTGGGGCTCAGCAGAGCCACTTCCAAACCAGGACAACCAGAAGGAGGAGGATCCAGAACCAGCTCCCATCCGAGTCCCCGCTCCTTGTGCCCTGGAGCTGCTTCTGCAGGCGCTCGTTCTCCAGCTGGATCATGTCCCTGGGGGGGGACAGTGACAGTTGGTGACAGAGCTCAGGGCTGGGGACAGCGGGGCAGAGCGTGGGGCTCACCTGGTGGCCTGCAGGTCCCACAGCTGCTCCTGCTGCCGGGCCACCTCTGTCTTGAGCAGCTGGTTCTGCTCTGTGGGGAGATGACAGCGCGGGGGGGTCAGGGTGACACAGGGGACAGGGATCAGGGTGTCCCACGGGATGGGGATCAGTGTGTCCCAGGGGCTGGGGATCAGGGTGGCTGAGGGGACAGAGTTCAGGATGACCCAGGGGACAGGGATCATGGTGTCCCAGGGAATTGGGGTGTCCCAGGGGCCAGGGATCAGGGTGGTAGAGGGGACAGAGTTCAGGATGACCCAAGGGACAGGGATCAGGGTATCCCAGGGGATGGGGATCAGTGTGTCCCAGGGCTTGGGGATCAGGGTGGCCCAAGGGGACAGGGATCAGGGTGGCCCAGGGAATCAGGGTGTCCCAGGGGGATGGGGATCAGGGTGGCCCAAGGGGACAGGGATCAGGGTGGCCCAAGGGGACAGGGATCAGGGTGGCCCAGGGAATCAGGGTGGCCCAGGGAATCAGGGTGTCCCAGGGGACGGGGATCAGGGTGTCCCAGGGAATCAGGGTGTCCCAGCCAACAGGATTCAGGATGACCCAGGGAGCAGTGATCAGGGTGGCCAAGGGGACAAGGATCAGGGTGGCCAAGGGGACAGAGTTCAGGATGACCCAGGGGACAGAGATCACAGTGTCCCAGGGAATCAGGGTGTCCCAGGCAATGGGGATCAGGATATCCCAGGGAACGGGGATCACGGTGTCCCCGGGGCTGTTGCCTGTCCCCAGCCTCCCCCACCCCTCCAGCACTCACCTTGCAGCTGGGCCACCCTGGCAAGCGCCTCCTCCAGCTGTGTCGCCTGCCCCGCGCTGTCCCCGGCCACCACGGAGCCCGTGTGCCGCTGGCAGAGCACGGTGGGGAGCGTCACCGCCAGCACCGCGGCGACCACCCCGATGGCCACGGCCACCCCGACGGCCGCGGCCACGTACGTGCCCCACGCCGGCCTGCCCGCCGCCGTGCCCTCCATCCTGCCCGGGGCTGGGGGGACACCGAGCTTCGCACCAAAATCTATTTCTTGCAGTTTCGGTTCTGCAAGAGGGGGCTGGATTTCCAGGAAATCACGTGAATTGGGGACGGGCGCGCGCTGCCTGCAACGGGCAATGACGGGCAGGGACCGGCAGGGCCCGGCAGCGCTCGGGAGATGCTGCGGGACCCGCTGCGGGACCCCCCCATGCCCTGGAGCCGGTGCCCGCGGCGGGGGACAGGGCTGAGCCAGCTCTGCTGCTGTTGGGGGAGAAATTCCAAACGATTGCTTTTTTTTTCTTTTTCTTTTTTCCCCCCACCCCAGGAGTTGTGCTAAAATCCTGGGCGGGGTTAATGCATTTCCTGCGTTTCTCAGCAGGGAAATGTCCCCCGAGCCGGTCCGCAGCACTTGGGGGGCCGGGGGAGGCACCTCCCGCGTCCTGTCCCTGTCCCGTGTGGGGCTGGGAGGAGACGGGGACGTGGATTGTGGGACACGAGGTATGGGGTGCGATATTTGGATATAGGATGCGTGATATAGGATGTGGGATGGGGATACGGGATGCGGGATGGAGAGGATGGGATATGGGATGGAGAATACAGGACATGGGATGTGGAATGCAGGATATGGGATGAAGGACACAGGATATGGGATGTGGAATATGGGAATATGGGATGAGGGATGCAGGAACATGGCATGTGGGATATGGGATGCAGGAATACAGGATAAGAGAAGTGGGATGAAGGATATGGGAATATGGAATATGGGGTTTGTGTTGTGGAATGTGGCATATGGGATATGGGATGAAGGATATGGGATGGGGGATGCTGGATGCAGGTTATGGGACAGGGGATGCAGGATATGGGGATACAGGAATATGGAATGTGGGATATGGGATGTGGGGTAAAGGATGTGGGAATATGGAATATGGGATGCAGGATATTGGGATATGGGATGTGAGAATACGGAATATAGGATATGGGATGCAGGAATACGGGATATGGGATGTGGGATGAAGGATATGGGATATGGGATGTGGGAATACGGAATATAGGATATGGGATAAGGGAATATGGGATATGGGATGCAAGAATATGGGGTATGGGAATATGGGAATATGGGAATACAGAATATAGGATATGGGATAAGGGAATATGGGATATGGGATGCAGGAATATGGGGTATGGGAATATGGGATTTGGGATGTGGGAATATGGGATGCAGGATGTGGGATACAGGACTGGTGGCACTCTGCAGCCGGCAATGTCACCGCACCTCACCCCAGAGCTGATCACCCAAATAAACCCGAGGCCGGCCAAAGCGGTGCCTACTGGGACCAGTCCAGGCCGGGTGGGAGCCCAAGGGTTGGGGGGCTCCTGTATTTTCACAGCCAGCTGGTGCTGGCGCCACCGTCCCTGTCACCACAACTGTGCCAGGGAGCTGAGACCACCCGTCCCCAGGGATGCTCCAGCCACATCCTGGCACATGGGGACAGCAGCCACCGCCTCACCTTTCCTCCCCCCAGCTCCAGAAATAGCTGTTCCACTTTTAGTGTTTTTATTCTGCTGCTTCATGTGATAGAAAAACCAATGGCTGTGAAATTAAAAACACACAACATATTTACCAAACTTCAAGTTTTTGAGTCAGATTTTCAGCATCTGGAGAATTAAAAGGTGCTGGCAGATTCGGTGAGCTGTCAGCATAAAGGCTTTAAATATGTTGTTATTATTATTTATGGTCTGGAGCCTGAAGAGGAACCGAGGCCAAAGGTTTCAAAAATAGCCTGAAAAACGGGAATGGATGTTTTTTCCAGAACCAGCTTGCTTTGAACAGCGAGATATTGAGATGCAACTCTTAAAAAAAATATGTATTGAAAACGCAACTGAGAAAGGAATGTGCATCGTCGAGGGCTGCCCCGAAGCCACCCCGGCACGATGGAGCTCGGCCATCCCTGCCATGTCCCGGCTTCACAAAGCGAGTGTCATTGCTCCGGGCAGCCCCTTTCCCTTTCCCCTCTGTTTTTCCCCCAAATCCTGGCCTCCGATGGCCCCTTTCCCAGAGTAAATGCAGCAATAGGTCCCAGTGCCCCCGCTTTGAGAGGGATTGGGGGTCTCTCTCCTCCAGCTTGTCCGTGTTCAGAGACTGTTTGTTTTCCTGCTCCGGCAGGTTATCCAGGGAGTGCCGGGAGTGGAGCGGCAGCTCTTGGCCAGACGGCCTGGAATTCGGCAGCTGGATCCCGCCCGGCCCCGCCATCGCGGCACAGGCGGGGAGCTGGCACCTCCCGTGTCCCCCCGCGGCCGGACACGCGGGGATGCTCTGGTTTGGGGTCCCTGGGGATGCTTTGGTTTCGGGTCCCCAGGGTTTGGGGTCTCTGGAGGATGCTCTGGATGCCAGAGGACGCCCACGCTTGGGGTCCCCAGAGATGCTTGGGTTTGGGGTCCCTGTGGAAGTTCTGGTTTGGGGTCGCTGGGGTTTGGGGTCCCCAGGGATGCTCTGGATCTCTGAAGATGCTCAGATTTGGGGTCCCCAGGGATGCTCCGGATTTGGAGTCCCAGGGATGCTGCAGTTTGGGGTCCCCAGGGATGCTCTGGATCCCTGAAGATGCCCAGGTTTGGGGTCCCCAGAGATGCCCAGGTTTGGGGTCCCCAGAGATACCCAGATTTGGGGTCCCTAGGGATGCTCCAATTCAGGGCAGGGAGCGGAGGAGATGCCTCTGCCCCTCCGGCAGGATGCGGCCCCTGAAGCCACAGTGCTGGGTGTGGAGCAAAGTAGCGATGCCAGCGAGGAGTGGGTATGTGGGGGCACATTTTTTGGACTGCCGGGGGCTGAGGTCAGCACACAGGGGCAGCTCCTGCCCCACTCAGCCCCAGGGAGGTGGTGAGGCAGCACAGCCCCTCCAGCCCCTCGCGGGGGCTGAGATCCATGTCCCGGGCAGGCACAACGCCTCCGCTTTTCCCTTTCATCCCTTGCCTGTGCCTGTTCCCTTTCAGCCTGAAACGTGGGTTTCTCTCCTATTTTGGGTTGGCTTTTTGGCTGCTTTCTTCTATTATTTTAATTTAGGCACTGTCATTATATTTTCCATTATTCAAAAAAAAAAAAAAGAGAATGAGAGCGAGCAGCTTCCCAAGGCCCTTTCCAGCTCCCGGCTGCTGCTCAGAGCAGCTTTTGTTCCTGGCCAAAGCCGGGACGTGCTCGTGGGGCGCAGAGTCGCCCCCTTCCCGCAGCCCCGCTTCCCTCCTCCCCATGGAACACTGCGGGTTTTGGGGGGATGCACCCCAACGTGGGGATGCTGTGGGGGGGACGATAAGCAAACAGCAGCCCCATCCCTGCCACAGGGGCCCCGGCAGCACCGAAGGACGTGCCGATGTGCCGACACACCATCCCGCTCATTTACATTGGGCTCCGGCCATCCCTAATTGCTGGCAGAGCGGGACGCGAGCTGCTCTCTTCCTCACTTTTCTTAGTCCCTTTTGACCGGGGGCCGGGGGGGTAACAAGAAACATGTGAGCCCCTACCGACCACCCCCACCTGCCTTTCTTGTCACCATCCCGCAAAGGGACAGGGTGTCTCCGTGTCCCCTCACCTGCATCCCGTGGTCCTGCCAGCCGGGAGCAATCCTGGGATGTTTCCATCCCTGTTTCTGCAAGTGGGGAGCAGGGCAGCGTTTCGCCCACATGTCACCCACTCCAAAACCCACAGCTGGGGTCCCCCATGCGCCATCACTCGCCCAAAGCCATGGGGGTGTCCAAGGGGATCCTCACTCCAGCCCCATCCTCCCACCTGCCCATCGCGGAGCTGGGCTGGGAGCACTGCCCGTGCCAAAAAAAATCCAAAAGAAAAAGTGGTTTTGACACTACAGCTGTTGCAGAAAACTCCTCTGGGCTCTTCACCCCGCAGCCTGTGGGTTCAATATGGGGTGCCCCCTGGGTACCCCGCTCTGGAGCCGCCGTGGGTCGTGCAGAGCCGTGTGCCGGTGGTTTCTGCTAACGATTATGAGAATTCAGAGACAAAAGCGTCCCAGCTGGCAGCCCTGGACACTCAGCTGTGCAATCAGCCCGGCTCAGCATCGCCTGGAAGCCGGGAGGGGCCGGGGGGGCGGTTATTTTGGTACCTGATGATGCTCCACAGCACCCGGGTGGGGTGTGGGTCTGGCTGGGGACCTTTGGGGACCAAGGTGCTCCTTGTCCCTGGGGCTGGAGCATGTGGGACCCTCGAGACGGGGGGTTAACAGAGGATCCCCCACCCGGGGCGGGGGGTGACAAGCAGGAGGGTTTGGCTGCAGCCCCCCCAGCCCAGCCCCTGACACCAGGCGGGTTTCCAGCCCTCTGGAATGTGGGGCTGGGCTGGACACCCAGCACGGACCTCCCGCACCCCGGCACATCCCTGCATGTCCCCTGCCTCCATGGGACCGGGGGGAGCCCCTGGTCCCCCCTTGGCCCTCCCAGCCCCCAGATCCCTGAGGGCACAATGTTGGGGGTCCTAGGGATGCGGAGGGGGCCGGTGAGCAGGAGCGATGCTCAGCCATGGGGCTGCACATGCTGGTGTTGCACCGTGGCTGCTTTTTGTCTTTTTTTTTGCCCCATTATTTTTTCTTCCTGCCACCATAAATAGCAGCAGAGCTGCAGGAGCTGCTTCCATCTGCCCGGCCTGAGCAGCTGCCTTGGACCAAGCCAAGCAGATGGTGGAAAACAATCCTGGTGCTGGCACGGCCACTGCCCCCCCCCCGCCGCCAGCCTCCCCTGGAGTGGGGGACACGGTCCTGGTGGGACCCCAGCACCCAGGGACAGGCAGCACCTTGGTTTTGGGGGGGTCCCGGTGTGTCAGGTGCCCCCTCCCGCACTGCCTTGTGGTGTCACCCACCTGATGTCCCCACGTCGAGTCCCATCCAGGCAGGATGGGATTTGGCAGATGCCGCCCCCACCGTGTCCCCCCCGGGTGCCTCGTGTCCCCTTTGATCTCGCGAGCGGCCACATCCAGTATAAGGGTGAAAAAATGCCGCGTTTGGGCCAAACCGTGTTGTAAAAGGGAAATGTTGTCCCGGGAGCTGGAGCGGGGGGGTTGGCCCTATAAAAGCCGCCTGTTCCATTACAGCATTCAACAGGAGAGGGCACGGGGTGGGGGGGACGCCTGCAAACCCCCCCCAGTACCTCTGGGGGGGGGCAGACGGTCCTGGTTGGGGTCACCCAGTGGGTGCGCAGCTCCTGCATCTGGTGCATCCCCATGCTGGGGGGGCCACGGGGCTGGATGGGCATCCCCCCCCCCCCGCTGCCACGTCCCCTGACCGCAGGGATCTGGCACCGGTCCCCCCCGCGCCGCTGCCAGATGCTGAACCGGGCCCAAGGCAAACAGGAGCCGCTGGGATGGAGCTACCGTGCGGGGTGGGAGGTGATGGAGAGGGGGGGTACACGTCCCTGCATCCCCCTACTTGGGTCTGAACACCCCCCCGGAGAAGCCCAGCAGCCAGGCGGGTGTACACACAACCGTATATTTCGTAATAAATAATGTACAAATCCGCACGATCCTGCTGTCGCCGCTCGCTCGCTGCCCCGGCGCACCCCAGGAGTGGGGGGGTCGGTCCCTGTGCTGTGGAGGGGGGTTAAAAAATGCTTTTTTTTTTTTTTTCTGGGAAAAAGGTAGCTGGGGCAAGACACTCCTCAAGGGCAAAACAGCCGGGCAGGTGGCAGCGGGACAGGTGCAGGATCGGGTCCATCCGGGCTCCGCGCTGAAGTTCAAGGGCACCAAACCTGGTGTCCCCTGCGTGTCACCCACCGCCGAGCCGTCAAGAACACAGGGAGGGCTTTTTATCCCCATCCTTGGGTTTTTCCCCCCAAAAGAAACCCCATGTTTCCTTCGGGGGTGCAGGGCAGGGATGCAGCGGGTGCTCCCAGCACCCTTGGCACGGGCACATGGGACCCCCCGCCACCGGGCAGGGGACACCCCTTCCCCCCCAGCCCCTTCCCCTATTGGCTTCCACCCCCGTTTCGATTCTATTTTATTTAAATAACCCCCGCGGGGGCCGCGGCTCCACTGCCGGCACCACCGGCACCGCAGTCCCCGGGGGCTGAGCACCAAGAGCTGCCCCGCACGGGGCGGGGGGTGAGGGTTGGGGCGGCGTGACGGGGACTCCCCACTGTCACCCACGTCCCAGCGGTCCCGCTGTCCCCTGGGGGCACGGCCGGAGGGTCCCACTCCCCATGTCCCCCCATCTCGGTTGTTATAAATGAGTAAAAGCAACGGGGAAAGGGATGGCAGCGCTGAGCTGGGGAGGGGGTGCAGGGGGGGCCACGGTGCTCATGGTTCCCCCCGGCTCCGGCCCGTCCTCTGCCTGCTGCCGGGGGTCCGGCGGGCGGCTGTGGGGCCGGGGGCTTGGGCGCCGGAGGCGAAGTCCATCACGTCGGGGGGAGCCCGGCGCATCTCCCCGGCCCCCATCTCCCGCCGGATCTCGTCCAGCGCCTCGGCCGGCGCCGTCAGCAGCCGCTGGAAGAAACTCTGGCGTCCTGCTGGCCGCTCCTGGCAGGTGAAGGTGACGGCCGTGCCCGTGTCGGCCTTCATCTCCCGCGAGAAGCCGTCGGAGGTGCCGTCGAAGCAGCGACCGATGGCGATTTCCTTGGCCAAGCGCGGGTTCTGGTCCGTCACCGTGTAGATGCCGTAGTTGTGACCCAGCGGGTCGACCGGCGCCAGCATGGTGAAGGCGGCCGTGTGGTTGTTCTCGGCCACCGGCGGGTGACGGCTCAGGTAGTCCCGGAGGAGGCTGTTGACGGCCGTGCGGCGGCAGCTGCCTTGGGGGATGATGGAGACCAAGGTGCGATCCACCAAGCTCTGGTCGAAGAGCATCCCGCTGCACTTGAACTCCACGCAGGCCCCCGAGGTGTTCTCCAGCAGCATGTCCCGCACGCTGCGGGTGTCCCGCAGCCCGTAGAGCTGTCCCCGCGTGCGGGGGTGGCTGCCCCCCACGTTGCGGGACCTCACCATGTACTCCTGCGGCCCCTCGATCTGCACCTTGATGAAACAAGCCCTGAACTCTTGAGGGTTGGGCCACCACGAGAGGTAGTCGCCGGTCCAGGAGGTCAGGTCGCTCTCCTTGAAGGGCACCACGTTGTACTCGTACTTGTCCACCTCCACGCGGTAGAAGCGGAGGTGGTTGGCGCTGACCGGCGCCTCCTCGCACTCCTCGAGGCTGCGGTAGGGGTAGATGGGCCCGTTGGTCTCATCGACGTTGTTGGGGTCGGGCTTGGCCACGTTGATTTGGAAAGCCGTCTTCTTCAAGTTGGGGTCGTCGTGGTCGGAGCGGCGGTAGCCCAGCTTGCCCAGGTAGGGTTGGGACACCCCGATGGCGTTCGGGTTGAGCTTGGGGCTGGAGGCCACGGCTTCCAGCTCCTCCCCACCCAAGGTGGCGGTGACATAGGCCGAGTAGGCGTCGGGGCGCTGGCCGTCGCAGAAAGCGGGCAGACAGGCGCCGTTGGGACCCGTCACCACACTGTCAAAGCGTCCCCAGGCCCGGGGGTTGGCCGGATAACCGGGCTGGGGCTCCAGGTTGATGAGGCTGATGACCACCCCTTCCAGCTGCTCGTCGGGGTTGAACTTCTCATTGGCGTAAGCCCTGACCTTGACAAAGCACCGGCGGTCCTCCGGCACGTCCAGGTTGAAAAGACGCCGCTCCCGGATCTCCAGGTTCCCCACGAGGAAGGTCCTCTCCTCCCTCTTCCCCCGGCTCCCCCCGGCCGGCCGCAGGACCCCTTCCTCCTCCCACAAGCCAGTTTCGGGATTCAAGGACCACAACTTCATCTTCTGCAGGTGCTCCGGCATCCAGACCTGCGCCGCGTCCATCCGCACCTCCACCGGCCCCGTCTGCAGCGCCGCCCCTGTCTCCCCCTCCCGAAAATCCACGGCGAACATGCCGTAAGTCCGCAGAGGGACGATCTCCCCCTCGGCGTCGGTGAAGCTGAGGTCGCTGGATGCGGCGCTGGCTGTCGCCATGTCCCTGGGGTCCAGAAAAGTGACGCTGGCTTTGACGGTGCCCTTGAAGACCTCCCCAGAGGGACGGAGGAAGGTGCCGGCGGGAAGGACGAGCTCCCCGATGGGCTCCTGGTCTCTCGCCTCCCCCAGCGGGATGGCGTTGCTCTGGCTGCCGTCCAGCTCCACCGGTTCCTTCTTCCGCAGCATCTTGACCTCCTGGTAGACGGTCCCACCGCGGCGGTCGAAGGGCAGGACCTTGATGGCATCTATGAATCTCTGATGCCGGTCCACAAAGCGAACAACCAAGCGTTGTGTGTCTGGTGGCACCTCGATGGTGAAGGAGCCTTTGTAGCCAGTGAAGCCGACCTTAGAATCAGAGAATTATTGTGGTTGGAAAAGACCCTCAGGATCATTGAGTCCACCTGTTACTCCACCCCTGGCACTGCCCCATGTCCTGAGAACCTAATCTCCGTCTGTCCAACCCCTCCAGGGATGGTGACTCCAGCACTGCCCTGGGCAGCCTGTTCCAATGCCCCACAGCCCTTTGGGGAAGAAATTGTTCCCCAGATCCAACCTCAACCTCCCCTGGCGCAACTTGAGGCCGTTTCCTCTGCTCCTGGCGCTTGTTCCTGGGGAGCAGAGCCCGACCCCCCCTGGCTCCAAGCTCCTTTCGGGCAGGTCAGAGATCAGAAGGTCTCCCCTCAGCTCCTGTTCTCCAGCTGAACCCCCAGCTCCCTCAGCCGCTCCCATCACACATCCCTCACCTTCCTCCCGCCGAGGAAGATCTGCCCGAAGCGCAGGGGCTCGCCGGTGTCGGCCGCCGTCACCCGTCCCTGCACCAGGACGCGGGGTTGGGCGCAGGGGCCACAGCCACATTCGGCCACCACCTTGATGGGCAGGAGAGACCCGGCGCAGGGGATCTCCCGCAGTTCCATCCTCCGCACCCCGCAGCAGCGCCCTGCGCCCCCTCCGCACCCCGATTCCTTGGCCGGGCTGCCGGGACATGGGGTGGGCGGGCAGCGACCCACGTTGTAGTAGCGGGAGCCGGTGGAATCTTGGGGACACTCGCTGGGCAGCTCCACCAGGCTCGGCTCCGGCTCTGGCTTACAGCTCTGCTGGCCCTGTGCTGCGGGGGGATAATGGGGACAGGGGCTTAGGGCGACTGTCCCCATCACACACCCCGGCCCGGGGTGATGCTGCGGCTCACGCAGCCCGTCCGTTCTCACCCAGCACGGTGAGCTGCGCCGGCGCTGATTTGGTGACACCCGCCTCGGTGCTGGCTTTGCAGTGGTAGGTGCCCGTCTGCTCCGGCATCACCCCCCGCAGCACCAGGCGGCTGCCATAGCGCAGAACCTTCCTGTCCAGCAGCGTCCCATTGTGGTACCTGCAGGGACAGGGATGGGGATGGGGACAGGGATGCAGACAGGGATGGGCTCAGCAGGGACATGGTGGGCGCTGCCATCCTTTGCCGTCCCCAGTCCCAGTTTTGTGCCACCGTGACCCCACTCACCAGTAATATTTCTTGGGGATAGGGGTGCCCGAGGCTTTGCAGCAGAATGTCACCTCCTGCCCGGCCACCCGCACCTTGGCCTTGGGGTGCAGCACCATGTAGGGCTTCTCTGTGGGGGAAAAGGCAGCGGAGGGTGCAATGAGCCGCAGCTGCTCCCCCAAATCGCTCCCCCCCAACCCATGCATCCCCCTGAGGGTTATGCGGCTCCCCCAGCGCCCCCCCCGTGATGCTCACCCAGCCTGTGCAGCGTCAAATGTGCCACCGCCACGCCGGAGCCGTTGGAGACGATGGGTGCCAGGGCGATGGCGAAGCCGTCACGGTGGGCACTGATGTTGGCGGGGGTGTCCTGGCACAGCCCCCCCGCGGCGAAGCGCCCGTGGGCGTCACTGCGCGCCAGCAGCACCGGCGGGCGGCCCTCCAGGTAGATGCGAGCGTCCGGCAGTGCCACCCCCCCGGCGGTGACAACGGTGCCCTGCAGCGTGTGCCCGGGGCAGGCTGCGGGGTGGCACCGAGCTCAGACCCCGCGGCTGCACCCGGGGCCGCCAGGCGGGTGGGGGGCACTGGGCAGGGGGTCCCCAAGGGCGGGTTACCTGGGCAGGGCTCAGGGGCACATTTCTGCAGCTCGGTGTGGGGGCCGGTGCACGGCACCTTCTTGGTTTTCTTGCAGCTCCGGCGCCGGACGCGTGTCCCGGCGCTGCCGCAGCTACGGGAACAGGGACCCCAGGGCCCCCACTCCATCCAGGCCGGCTCTGCAGGGGACACGCTCAGGCACCCCTTGAGCCCCCAGCCCGAGGTGACCCCCACACTACGGGGACACCAAGGGGTCCCCCCGCCCCAGGAGTCTCCATCCACCCCCAGCTCGGCCCCCGCATGCCCCCCCCAAGCTATTTTTACCAGCGCGGCCTCTGTTATTGCAATTAAGTTGACGATGTGCAGGTGGCGGCGGCTTCACCCAGGGAGCTGCCGCGTCGGCACGGGGGCAGCCACCGCAGCCAACGTCGCCATGGGACCCTCCGTGTCACCGGGAGAGGAGCCGGGGGGCCGCTGGGGGTGCTGGGGGTCCCTACCTGGGCAGGGGCCGGCGCTGCACGCCCGGCGCTCCACAGCTTTGCCCTTGCACTTGACCTCCTTGAGCGCGGCCGCCAGCCGGGCATTGACGCAGCGGCGGGTGCGGGTCTGGGTGCCGCTGCTGCCGCAGGCGCTGCGCGAGCAGGGGCTCCAGGATGACCAGTGCGACCAGTAAATGTGCTCTGGGAGGATGCAGAGGAGTCAACTGGGGACCCACCACCCACACCCAGCACCATGGCGGGGGATGTTGCCCCCTGATGATGCCCAAGGGGTGATGGCTGGAGACGAGGGCTCTGGTGTGGGATGTGACAGCGGGAGGGGGGGTGACACGTAAAAGGAGAGCACGGCAATGGGTACGGAGCCCCAAAAAGCACCGGCGGGGTCTGGGGGGGGGATGTGGGGGTTCCGGCACTCACCCAGCGGGCAGAGGAAGCGGATGTGGTAGTTGGAGCAGGTCTTGCCCTGCGGCTGCTCCTTGTTGAGGCAGCGAAAGCCCTTTTTGGGGCTGGCGTGCACCACCTCGCCCACCTCCTCGGGCAGCTCCCAGGCGGTGGTGCGGGCCTGGATGGCCACCGGCCGCTCGCACACGCGGCCCCGGTAGTAGAAGCGGATGGCGTCCAGGCTCTCGAAGTCCCCGTCCCCCCCGGGGTGGTCGATGTTGAACCACGACGTCCACTCAGCTCCTCTGCCTGCGATGGAGCCGGCCCTGAGCGCACGGGCGGGGAGCGGCAGCCCTGTCCCTAAGCACCCCAGGGTGCCACCGGGGCTGGGGACAGCTTGGGGACAAAGGACGAGGGGATGGAGGGCACCGGGGGATGCAGCATGGAATGCCACATCCCTGTTGTCCTTTGGAGACACCGCCATGGCGAGAAGTGGCAGCTCACGGTGGCATCACCTCTGCAGCGCTTTTGGGGTGTCCCAGCCACAAGTGACACCCGTGACACAGTGTCAGGGACAGCCGTACCTGCCGTGTCCAGGTCGAGCTCCGCCAGGCTGGGGGCTGCTTTCCAGGGTTTCCTCCCCCCGCCGCTCTTCCCCGGCTCCGAGTCGTTCTCCAGGGGCTCTGGGGGGAGCAGAGGGTGGGGACACCCGGCACCAGGACACCCCGTCCCCACAGCACCCACCAGCACCCAGCTGGTCCCCTGCCGAGCCAGCCGGGGGTCCCTGAAGGTGCTCAGCCACCTGGTGCCGGAGCAGCCAGGGTTGGCGGGGACACGGCGTGCGGCACATCTCCAACCCTCCGGTGACATGGCCCAAGCTGCCCTGAGCCATCCCAAAGCATCCCCTGACCAGCAGGTGCCAGAGGGACTGTCCCCAGTGGTGGCCATGACCCTGGCACACATCTGGCCCTGGCACACATCTGGCCCAGGCACACACCTGGCGAGCACACAGCCCCGTCCCCATCCCACCCCACATCGCCACCGCCAGCCCCCGGGGAGGGCGGAACGTCCCCGGCCGACGGCACCGCTGGGTCCCCACGTCCTGGTTAACCTTACCTGTGGCCCCAGCACCGTGCAGGGCGGCCAGAGCCAGCAGGGCCAGCGCCAGCTCGCCCATGGTTGCCCCTGTGGCGGCGACTGCGAGCGCGGCAGCGCGGCGGGTCTATATATGAGGCAGCCGGCAGCGATCGGCTCCTGGCACCCGGCACCGGCGGCTCTGCCGGGGGCTGGATCGGTGACAAGAGGGAAGCGGGAAGGAGCCCTCCCCGCCGAGCCGACCGCGCGCTGCCGCTTGTCGCTCCAGCCCGGGAAACTTGAGGGTTTGTTTTTGCAAAAGCTGCTAAAATTGGATGCGCTTGGGAATGCGGAGGGGAGGGAAGGGAAAAAAAGCCGAGCGGGCCCGGCCTCGGCGCTCCTGCGGTTGGGGTCAGGGTGCCAGCGCTGTCCTGGCACCCGCTGCCGTGGGGCACGGCGGGCTGGGGGGCGGCCGTGCCGTGACCTGTCCCGCATGGGTGTGCCGGAGCTGAGCCCGGGCAGAACTCGGTGCAGCCATGGCCCCAATTGCCCCCCCGGGGCTGCAGGACGCAAAGTGCCCAGAGGCGCTGGAGGGTGATGGGGAAGGGGGGTGATGAGGTTGGGGGGTCACCCCCAAAGTGCAGCTGCCCGTGGTTGGGGGGCAGCCCCTCCCGCAGCCCGGCCAGCGGAAATCCCGGTGCATTCCCTGCATTCCCCGAAACTCCGGCTGCACGGAGCGCCCCGGGGGGCAAGGAAGCTCCCAGTGCAGGTCACGCACACCCCCTGGGCTGGGACAGGTGGGGACGGTCCCCAGCCGTGGCTCATCACTGCCGTCCCTGGTAATTAAACCCCCATAACGAGGGGGATGCTCCCACAACCTTCCCCAGTGCATTCGAGGGTTTCGGGCTGTGGGGGGGTGCGACAGCACTGGGAACACCCCAGTCACCCAGGGGACCCTGCAGCCACCCATGGACCCCAGCGGCTGCCCATGTCCCCATGGGCCGGGTGACAGAGGAGGTCACACCAGATCTGTCCCCGAAAGTGGGTTGGTGACAGGTTGCAGGTAACACGGCACGGGGGGGCCAAACCATGGATGGGAGCAAGTCCCTCGGCATGGAACCGAGTCCCGGCACAAGCCCCCAACCCAAACCCTGCTGGGGGGGGTCACTGTCCCCTCTCCCCGTGTCCCCAGGCAGACACCGACCCCGGGGACGAGCCACCAAGCGCTTTATTCCCAGGGGGGTCACAGGGCCACCACGCACTCGGTGCCGGGGTACTCGGGGGGGTTGAGCTCAAACTTCTTCTGCACGTCGTAGGGGAGGAACCGCCCGGCCACAAAGTGCTGGCGGCCCAGGAAGCGCCGGGCACATTCCTTGGGGGCCGCCAGGGACACCAGGACGTCGGGGCTGATCCCACCGCTGCCCCCAGCCTCTGCATCCCACCCTAAAAAACAGACACGGGAGGGGGGTCAGGGGGTGGCCCCTGGGTGATGGCCCAGGGTGGGGGAGATGGGGGGGGATGGGGAGGATGGGGAGGGCGCAGGGAGGGTGGGGCGCACGTCACCCCCAGCATCGTTGCCCAACATGTGTGTCCCCCCCCGGCATCGCCACCCTGTGCGGCTCCGGCCGCGTCCTGGCACCGGCGCGGGGTTTTTCTTGGTGGGGATTCACCGGCGGCCGTGCCGAGGGCTCCTGTTTGCTCCTGTGGGCGCGGGGGGGGGGGACACGGCGGGGGGGTTGTGATGGCATTTCCAGGCCTGGCCACCAGACACCCGGGTGTTTTCAAATTACATCATGTCTCAGTTCAGGGAGTTTGTTATTTATCGTGGATGCCCTGAAACGCAGCCGTGGGGAGCGGCCGCCAGCCCGGGGGACGCTGCCAGGCTGGGGGGGCCATGGGGGGTCCCCGGGGGTGTCCCCACCCTGGGATGGCACCGCGGGGGCTCCCCGGTCACCCAGGCACCGAGCCCAAGGTGACGATGCGCTGGGCAGGGTGACAAGCCCGCGGTTTGGGGACACGGGGCTGGGGGGGGTCTCAGGGTGCTGGGCGGGGGCTGAGAGCGGGGGGGACCTGAGGGCACGTCCAGGCTGACGATGGGGATGCGCAGGAGCTTGAGGGTGGCCAGGATGGCGGCGCAGGGCTCCCTCCCCTCGCCCGCCTCCGCCTCGGCGCCCAGCACCGCGTCCACCACCGCGTTGTAGGCGTCGTTGATCAGCTGCACCTGGGGTGGGGGGGACACGGTGGGCAGCGGGGTCCCCCGGCCACCAACCCCCCCCATATGGGAGCCCCACGTGGGGATCCCGGCTTCCTGCAGCAACAAATTCACCCGGTGGTTACTGCCAACAAAATGTGGTGTCCTCCCAACAAGCCAAAGCGGGGGGGACGGGGCAGAGCCCGGCACGCCGAGACGCGCGGCCCCGGCCCGGGCAGCAATTTCGGGTCACATTCCTCCCGCCGAGCACGACGCGTCCAACAACAACAGAGCCGGTGGCTGGCGGGGCCGCTGGATTTCATGGCATCCCCGGGCTCCCAGCAGAGCCGGAGGCAGCGGGGGCGGGAAGGAATAAAGAAAAAAAAAGAAAAAGAATAATAAACTCAACCACGTCATGCGGCGAGCGCAGCGCGGGGGGACTCACCTCGGTGGGGAGGTAGGAGAGGAAGGGGATGTCCATCTTCTCGCACTGCGTGGTGAAGTCGCGGTACAGGGGGTCCGGAGAGCGTTTGGGGTAGAAGATGGTGGGTTCGTAGTCCTGCGGGGCGGAGACGCGGTGTTGGAGCGCGGCACCGTGCGGGGATGAAGAGGAGGAGGAGGAAGATACCTACAAAGATGCGCAGGTGCCGGGCGCACACCAGCCCGATGGCGCCGTTCTGCGCCGGCCCGCACACCACCAGCACCGTGGGCTGCTTCCGCGGCAGCGACGGCAGCGGGAAGGCCTGTCGAGAGGACACGGGGACACGGTGACGCCAGCCAGCCCCGTCCTCCCACCTCAACCCAGAGCCAGGGACATGGGGACCACAGCCTGGGGGACAAAGGCACCCATGATGGTGCCCAAGGTGGGATGGGGACGGCACCCATGGCAGAATGGGGCACGCGATGGGATGGGGACCATGCCCACAATGGGATTGGGATGTCAAAGGTGGGATGGGGATGGCACCCGTCACAAGACGGGGTGCGTGACGGCATGGGGACAATACCCATGGTGGGATGGAGATGGTACCCACAGCAGGACTTGGATGGCACCCAGGGCAGAACCGGGCATGTAGTGAGATGAGGATGATGCCCACGGTGGGCTGGGGATGGTGCCCACGGTGGGCTGGGGATGACACCCAAGGCAGCACGAGGACGATGTCCAGGCCAGCGCCGGTGCCCGCGGCGGGCCGGGGCTCCTGCCAACCCGCAGGGAGGCGGCCGCACGCTCCGCATACCAGCAGCCGGTGAAAGGAGGTTTATGTTTATCCCTTGACGGATTTTTTCCTGCTCACGGAACCTGGCTCCTGGTCCCGTCCGAGCGCCAGAGCCCTGAGCGGCACGGCCCGCGCGCAGCCGCCGGTGCGCCGGACAGAGCCTGGCGCTGCCAGGGCTGCGGGGGACGTGCCGGGAGGGGACGGTGCTGGGGACCCCGGCTGGGTGGGGGGGATGCCTGAGCTGGGGCTGCAGATGCTCTGCCTGGCTCAGGTCCGCGAGGAAGAGGAGGACGCTCAGCCCCATGAGGAGGATGCTCAGCTCCGTTCTCCCCCATTTGGGCCAGAGATGTGACAGTGGGGGTCCTTGGAGGGGTGGGACCAGCCCCAGGATCCAGAGAGGTTTCAACACCCAAACATTTCCCCTCCTCAGGCGACTCCTCTGCCCATGGAGAAGGGGGGCAGCGCATGGCGCAGACGCCTCCAATGGAAAAGCTGAGCCGGGCGGGCGCGGAGGCACAAAGCTGCCCTTGATGCCGCACCTCGCTCGCCCAAAATGCCCAGAGCCCGGCTGCTGCCTCCTCCTCCTCCTCTGCACATCCAGCACAAGCACTCAGGTTTCCAGCAGGAGGGGACCAGTGCTGGGCATGGGGGGGTCCTCAGCCCCGCTGGCCACTCACCTTGGTGACAGCCATGGCACAGGCGTGTCCCCAGATCTCGATCAGCTGCTGTCGCCCGAACCGATAATCCTCCAGCAGCTCCTTCTCGATGGCCGCTGCCTCTGCCTTGCTGCGGGGGGAGCAGACGGCAGCGGGGATGAGGACGTCCCCCCCACCCCTTGAACCCACCCCTGGGGACCTCAGTCCATCCCCAGGGTGTGGGGCAGGGGACGCTTGGGGACACGGGGCTGGGGGTTCGCGGGGCTCAGGGTGGGCACAGCCAGCGGCTCAGGGCTGGGGAAACGCGTGGCCCAACCCCATGGGGTGGGGGCTGCATTTTGTGCAAGGCACAGCCCTGGCAGCGTCCCCGGGCTCGCAGGGATCGGGGCTGTTATATAAAAACGAACAATGCTGCGGTTGTTCCTTCGCTGCCGAGCCCAGAAGTTGGCAGGGCCAGGGAGCCTCCAAATTGGACCATAATTGCTCACATCTGTTGGCTTCACCTGCGCCGTGCAGGGAACAGCGTGTGCCGGAGCCGGCGTGCCGCGGCCACGCGTGTGATGGATGGGACGGGGACATCTGGCCCCCAGGAGAGGATGGAGCCGGGATCCCAGAGGGGTGAAAACCCTCTGCCCCGTGGGGGATTTGGGGTTCCCCAGCCCCGGCCACACTCCTGTTTTGGGGCTTCCTCTACCCCCTGTGTATCCTGGCAGACCCCACGGGCCTCCAGTGCCCTGACAGACCCCAGAAAAGCCTCAGCCCATTCTTTTCCATCTGTTCCCTCCTGTCCCCGTCCCCAAGTCATTGGTGCCCTCTAGTGAGTCCCAGCCCGGCCCCACAGCAGGGTCCCAGTGGGCAAATAGGGGGGAAAAGGGGCCAAATCCAGCCCCTGGTCCCCCCTCCCGTGCCAGGGTTGGTGGAGTTGAGTGGGCTCCGGTGCAGCTGTGTTGTTGGTCACCCAACAACGGGCACGTTTCTGGCTCTGACAAAACTCCCAGGGGAGAGCATTGTCCGTAATCGCTGCTGGCAGCGAAACCTGGGCTGCAGCCCGGGCTGGCTCCCGCCGGCCTGGCATCGTCCCCAGGGACGGGGGGGACACATCACGGGGCTCCCTGGGGCCTGGCTCGCTGCCCACCCGGGGAGCAGCAGCCCCCTCAAATGCTCCGGGGTGCACGATCGCTACCAGCCCTCCCCGCTCCCCCCGGGCTTTGCTGTAGGGGCTGGGGGTGCAGCTGGTGGGGAAATGCTGCTCCTGTCCCCTGCACGGGGGTAGATACCCGGCAGAGCCCAGGCGAGACCCAGCAAAGCCCAGTCTGACCCAGTTCATCCCAGTTACTGGTGCCTTCTGGAGGGAATGGTCAATGACCGGGACTGCTGGTGCCCCAAGCAGGAGGGGACCCTGTGGGACACGGAGGGAGAGGAGCTGATGGACGAGGGGCTCAGAGCCTCCCCGTGTCTCCTTCCATACACCAGCCTTGGAGTGGGACATCTCGGGCTCTGCATCCCAGTTCTGCATCCCAGTTCCGTGTCCCATCTCTGCTTCCCAGCTCCACATCCCAGTTCCGTATCCCGGGTTTGCATCCCTGCTCCGTATCCTGGGGCCGCATCCCGGTTCCCTGTTCCCCCTCTGCATCCCACCTCCGTACCCCAAGTTCATACCCCGGGTCAATATCCCAGTTCCACATCCCAGTTCTGCATCCCAGCTCTGTATCCCAAATCTGCAGCCCAGGTCCCCATCCTGGCACCCCCTGCTCGTCCCTCCCCGGCACAGTTCGGCTGCCGGACCCCCCCCGCCCTCACCGGGGGGACCCCGGAGGCACCAGCCCCGCCCGGGACCGGTGTCCCCCCCGGCGGGTCCCCCCGCTCCGCTTCCCGCGCGTCTGCCGGCGACATCCCCTCCGCAGCCATGGAGACCCGGGATGCAGTTGCTCTGGCAACCGAGACTATTTGGGTACCAGCCCCCCCCGCCTCGCCGCGGGTCGGGGGTGCGAGAAGCGGGACTGTCCCGGGGGACACGCGTGGGGACAGCGCGGGGCTGGAGGAGGAGCCGTGTGCCCCCCCGGAGGAGCATCAGGGAGGGCAGGAGCTGCCCCGAGCGGGGTCCCCGGGGGGTCCCGTCCCAGCACCGGGGCCACGGGACCCCCCAGCGCCCTCCCGGGGTGGCCGCCCGACCCCGGGGCTCACTGGGGTCCCCACGACATCCCTGCGGACCAGCCGGGGGGGGGCACCGGCTGGAGGGTCCCGGCTGTGCCGGGTGTGAACCCCCCGGTGCGGGCACACGGCGGGACCCCGGTACCCCCATCCCAGTGCTCCCAGCGCACGGTCCGCGGGTCTCCCGGGGGGTCCCGCACTCACCTGAGGTAGCGGGGGGGCTCCCGGGCGGGGCGGGGCGCGGAGCTCATCCCGGGCGGCGGGACGGGCGGCGGAGCCCTCGGGAGCGGCGGCGGCAGCGCGGACCCCCGGCGCTCGGCGGTGCCGCCCGGGGGAGGCGGCTCCGGCTGCCCCCGCCCCTCCCCGAACCCCCCCCCGCGGGAGCATCGCACCGGCCCCCCCGCCGGAATGAGCACATGAGCAGCAGGAGTGGCAGAAACGGCGTTTGTGACCCCCCCCGACCCGCCGGCAGCTGCATCCCACAGCCCCCCCGGGAAGCACCCGCCCTCCTCCGAGCAACACGAACGTGTCAGAGACCCCAAACCGGCGTTTTTCACCCCCTCCAAAGCTACATCTGCAGCATCAGCAACCGCAGAGCCCACAGGGCTGACCCCCCCGAGCCCCCACTGTGACCCTGAGGGACACGTCCCTGCTGCAGGGGACACACAGGGCGGGGGGTGCGGGTCCCCAGCCCCTCTCAGGCACTTTCAGCAGCTGCAGTGACCGGCCCCCACTTCACAGTCCCTTCATCCCCCCTGCCATGATCTGGGGCTTTGGGACCAAAACCGGGGACCCCCCTGGGGTGGGGATGAGCAGCAGCCACCCCAGAGCGGCCAAATTTCCTGCCGGGGGATACAGAGTCACACAGGAACAAGCACGAAACCACATCCGACACGGCAGATCTGAGTTTTAATGACAGAAGATGGAACAGGCACCACCCTGCAGCCGCTGCCGCCCCCGCCGCGGTGCCAGGGGACATGGGTGGCCCCGGGAGGGGGTCACATAGGGTCACTCAGACATAGTACTGCAGCCCGAACTTCTCGTTGTCCATCTCGCTCTGGGGACGCAGGTAGTAAAGCTCATCCAGCGTTGGGGGGACCCAGCGGTCGGTGTGGAACAGGGACTCGCCCACCTGAGCAGGGAGACGGTTTCTGGGTGGGGGGACAACGGGTGCAGCCACCTCCCGGTGACCAGTGTCCCCTCCTGGGGCTTAGACAGTCCGGGGGGGCTGCGCTGTGAAGCTCATTTACCCCCCCAGGGCTTAGCCTTATGTACTTTCAGAAGAGACAAAATAACTACTGCTGGCAGTTCAAACTTAGATGATATAGTATCTACAATATTCTGGGGTGCAATGCAGATATTAATGTAGGAAGAGAACTGTTCTTTCAGTGTTACAATTATATATCCGTGCCTCTTCCTACTGTGGTTACCTTTAGTATCTCTGCTCAGAAATGTATGTTTAGGGTGACTTTTTCCCCAAGGAGAAATTTGCACCTATGATTTCAAGGGTGCAAGTGTACAGAAGAATTTTTCACTACCAAGAAGTGTTAAAAATAATTTAGTAAGAAAGGAAGTTTCCTGTGGTATTAGAATTCTTTTTAGTGCCTGGTTTGGAAGACCATCCTGATAATTGATATATGCAATTTATGTAGAATATTTAGTAGAAATAAGGAATATTCTTAATGCTGTGTAATCGTATTGAGAAACTTTAGTTCCTCACGTTACGATATGTCTCAGCTCCTACCTGGTTTTGCTATGAGCTGGTATAAAATTAATGACCACCTGAACCACGGCTTAGCTCTGGGCGGAGAATGAGCTTCACAACTCAGTGCAGCCCACCCCGGGCTGTCAGCACCTGGGGGTGGTCCGAGCCCCTCGGAGCTTCCCCGGGGATCCCACACAGACCCAACCCCCCCGGCATGGTCGGTTCCCACCCCGGAGATCACGGGGGGGCCACCCCGGGAGTCACAAACCTTCCAGCCGGGAACGTCCTTCATGATTTTGGCCTCTTCATCCAGGTTCTGCCGCAGCAGGCGGAGGGTCCTGCGGGATGGGGGGGCTGAGCCCGGGGATTCTGCGATCGGCGGGGACCCCCCCGAGCCCCCTCCCTGCCCCCCGGTACCTGCGATCCGCCTCCGCCTGCAGCAGCGGCATCAGCGCGATCCGCGCCTCCAGGTCCTCGATGAGCAGCCGCCTGCGGCGGGACCGGGGGGGGTCAGAGCGCAGCGGGGGCACCGGGGGGGGAACCGGAGGTGGGGGGGGAACCGGAGGGGGGGGGGGAACCGGAGAAGGCGGGGGGGGAACCGGAGAAAAGGGGGAACCGGAGCACAGTCCCGGGAGAAGAACGCGGTGCCGGGGAGCCCCGGGCAGGAGCGCAGGGGGACCCGGGGAGCCCCGGACAAGGGACGCGGCGGGAGAACCGGGGGAGACGCGCGGGGCGTCCCGGGGAGGGACCGGGAAGCGATGGGGGCGGCACCTGCGCTCCCGGTTCCACTTGATGAGGGTGTAGTAGCCCAGCAAGAGGCTCCCGACGCCCAGCGCGAAGAGGCTGTAACCTGCGGGGGGGAGGCGGGGGCGGTCACGGCGGCACCGGAGACACCGGCGGGGGAACCGGAGCGTGACCGGGAGGAACCGGAGCGAGCCCAGGCTCCCCCGCGGGGCCTCCCCAGCCCACCTGAGAGGCCGCGGCGCGGGAGGTGCCGCTTGTAGTCGATGGGCCCGTACCCGCCCGGCGGGGCCATGTCCTGCTTCACCTTCGGCGCCGCCATCCCGGCGGCCGCCAGCGCGTCACTTCCGTCGCGCTCGCGTATCACGTGACAAGCGCCTCCGCCGGTCGCGCCTTAAAGGGGCAACGCAGGAGGCGCGCAGCGGTGGGACCCACCCCGGGCCGGTCCCGGGGCTGCGGGGCGCGGGAGGACACGGCGGACCGAGCCGGGGTGTCGCCGAGCACCCGGGCAGGGGGACACCGGGGGCGCCCACTGAGCCCCGTGCGCGGATCCTGCACCCCTGGGTGCTGAAAGCCTGCATGCACAAGCGGTACCGGGGCTCATCGCCCCCACCCCGTGCACCCCCGGTACCGGGTGCTGGAGCCAGGGGCGGGAGGATGAGAAGTCGGGGTGCAGCCCCCAGCTGTGTGCACCCAGCAGCAAATATGCACCAAAACCCCTGCGACCCGCGGCGAGCGTGCAGCTGCTTGCAGATACGCACCAAAAATTGTGCAGCCACTGGCAAATGTGCACCAAAAATCGTGCACCCGCTTTCAAACGTGCACCAAAACCCGTGCACCAAAACCCGTGCACCTGCTTTCAAACGTGCACCTAAACCCGTGCACCAAAACCCGTGCACCTGCTTTCAAACGTGCACCTAAACCCGTGCACCAAAACCCATGCACCTGCTTTCAAACGTGCACCAAAACCCGTGCACCTGCTTTCAAACGTGCACCAAAACCCGTGCACCCGCTTTCAAACGTGCACCAAAACCCGTGCACCCGCTTTCACGTATGCATCAAAAAATCGTGCACCCACTGTCAAGTGCACACCAAGAAGCATGAAGCAAAAAGCAAGCGTGCACCCGCTTGCAAATAAGCACCAAAACCGGTGCACCCCGCACGGTTCTCCCCGCACCTCTTGGCTTTGCAAACCATCCAAGATCAAGGTCACTCTTGTCTTAATCTCTAATCAGCAGCCGTAATCCCTCGGCTGCCGTGGGGAATTAATAATTTTGCAGATGGCGATGCTGGGGCAGCCCCGGGGGATGCGGGAACCACTGGAAAAATGCTCCTGGTGCCACAGAAAGAGCCGCCCCGGGCCGGGGTCTCACGGGATCCACCGAACCCCGAGATCCCCCAGCCCAGAGCCCGGCACTGAGCGTCCCAAAACTGAATTATTTCTGCATCCACACATCAGATGTTTTGGTACCAAAACAGGCTGATGTGAACAGCTCGCACCCGAGTTCTGCACAAAAAGGCTTCCTGGGCCGCACGGCCGTTAAAGAGTTTGGAGGAAAATAAAATGGCTTGAATTGAACTGGCTCCTCAACTCGCATAATCAGAAATTAAAGAGATTTTTTTTTTTTTTTTCCCCAAATCTAGAAGGTCAAAAGCAGCTTGTGAACGACCCAAAACCCCCCACGTTCTCCCCACGCCTGCTGAGGGTCAAACATTTAAAAGATCTGCGAACAGAGCGGAGGGTGCAGGTCAAACCCCCCTTCTCTTCCTCCTCATCCTCAGCCCCGCACTCAGCAGGACCCACCACATCGGCTCTCGCTGCCCCAAAACGGGGTTTTATGACCCTAAACCCAGTTTTTCCTGCTTTCTCATCGGGTGTTTCACACAGGACGAGGCTCCAGGAGGATCCGGGGGTTCCCAGTTTGGCCCAGTGACGACCAGTTGGCGTTGCAGACAGACGAACGTCCAGGGCTCGATCCCGAGTTCCCATCGTGGTCTCACCCTTGACAACGCAAATGCCGCACGTGGAAACCTGAGCTGGAAAAAATGAAAATAATTTAGAAATTACGGTTTTTTTTCTTTCCCCCCCGCTCCCTTCACCTCGAGGATCCTCACCCAACACACTCCAAATAAGAGGCAGACGCGACGGTTTGTCCATTGGTTTATTGCCATTCAAATACTAAAAATCTCCCACAATACAACGTACAGTTATCGATTTCAGATTCTGCCCCCGTTGAGACTATCAGGTTTTAGTGGGATTTTTTTTTTTTTTAATTTTTAAAAGTTTTTATTATCAAAGATTTAGAGTCACAATAAATACGAGTGACAAAAACATACCCTGCGCTGGCGTAACGTTCCTGTTACACTCCCGTGTTAGATGATTATAAATTCTTTTTCCCCCCTCCCGTGTTTTAAAAAAAGCACAATGCAAGTTATTCCGCTAATTGCAATATACAGTGTAACTCTGCCTTAAGCAGACCAACGCTACTGCAGTTCCTTGAGGTCTTTTTGCATCATATATATATATATATTTATATATTTATTATTCTTTAAAAATGCCTTCCGAACGGAGGAAGCGAGAGATGAGCCAGATGGGGTTTGTGATGAGACCTGCGCAGCCTGAGTCCCCCGTTTTCCGTCTTGAACTGTATTCTGATCAATTTATTTTTAATTTCCTTAGCAAGCAAAAAAAAAAAAAATTGACAACTAGGTGTGAGAATTCAGAGGCAAACGGCTCCCTAAACCCATAAAATTCTATAGGAAAACCCCCCACAACCAACCAATAAACCCCCCAAAACAAACACACACCAACCAAAAGAGAAAACAAAAAACTGACCCCAAAGGATCTCAAAATTCAGATTACCCGAGAGTGTCCCGCACTGTTCCAGCTGCAATGGCACTTACAGGAGTACCTAAAATACCAAAATTAGAGCTTGTCCAACTCGACCGCGCTATAAAAGATTCAACCAGCTCAGAAATCAAACCGGTAATAAATTAGGCGATTAAAAAAAAAAAAAATTAAAAAACCACCACACAGCTCCCAAATCGCAACACGGGTTTCAAATGAAAATCCGGGGTTTATTTCACAAGTTGCTATAATCTAAGTACAATAAGTCATTTGTCGTTATTACTGTTATAAAATCTGGCTGCAGCGAAGGTGTCCGGGGGGGTCTATGGCTTGTGGGGCTGCGGGACCCTCTCCCCAGGAGAGGGACGCGGTGACAGCGGCTCGTGCGGAGGGTCGGGGACCTGGATGCTCCGATGCGGTGGCCGGGATGACGCCGAGCGGGCTCTTCTTCTGGGGAAGCTTTAAGTCGATTTCTTTTTCATTATTTTTTTACCCAGGAGGGGTCTTTGAGGCAGCTCCGCGGTGGCAGAACCAACAGCCCCGAGGGAAGAGGGAACCCCAAACGTCACAGAAATAAACGCAAGGATTTGTTCTTAAAAGCATCTCTAGACCTCCCTCCTTCAAAATTCCCAAATGATTGAACCTTTAGGGTGTAACGCTATTGTGAATATTCCAACTAATTGAGCTTTTCTGTTTGCACGTTGGTGTTTTTGTCTGCAAGAAAGGGAAGAGATTAGTGTATCTGAACATCCATCCCAACCCCGCCTGGTTTCTGGACCCAGTTCCATGACTCAACCCAATACGCAGTTTTGGCTCCAAGATAAGCAGCAATTTTCCTGGCATTGAACACATGTAACCACTGAAGTATTTTCCTGCTGCATTTATCTAAAATTGCAGAAACACATATGCAAGAAATACACCCTGGAAGTCACCTGCTCCACGGATTAAAAACAATGTCAAAACTGGTTTGAACACCAAATATCTGTGTGATATTTTCTGTTCGCTTGCAAAATTCAAAATAATTCTACCCCAATACTTAATATTTGCGGGGGTTTACTACACCTTAACGAGAGCAGATTGCGGTCTGGGAGCAAGGGTTGTAGGACAGTATATGAGTACTTATTGTTGATTCTGAGTCTTAAAATATTGTGCTGAAATTCAAGTTCACAAGCTGCTGTACTGAACTGGGGGGACCCAAAAAGGTTTTGACATTGCTTTGAGAAAAGGCAAATTATGCTGGAAATGAATTTTGAAGTTGTTCAGGCTTCCCAAAAAGGTATTTTGAATTTTGCTTGGAGAACTTTTGCTTGTTTTTCAAATAAATTTGCTCTCCCCAGGTGATTTAACAGTGCTGGACATTTGGGTCAACGATGAGATAACGCAGGAATTTGTCAGAAGAGAGGAAAAGCAAAACAAAACAGAAAAACACCCTCCACACAGGTAAGAAACTTTTTCATAATATTTCAAAGTGCAAAAATAAAATGCACTCCATTTCTCTCTCCACATCTCCCAATCCAAAATATCGCGGAATGAAAAGAAAAATTTAAAACCTCAAACCAATTCCTCTCATCCCCATTGCGCTCTTCTTCATATACATTTGTCGAGCAAACAAAAACCAAAGTCAAATTGAAATTCTAGGGCTTTATACAGCAACAAAGACCATTTTGCAGAACTAGGTTTTCTATACTACCCAACAGTTTCCAAGGTATCTAAATACTGATACTCACACAACAGAAGAGGGGCTAAAATGAACAAGTTTCCTTTTTCACTATGCAAGAATTTGATCTGAAGGGGGAACAACCCAGTACAGGTATCGGTTTAATGGTCGATCTAACAGCAACTGCTAAGAAAATAGATTCAGCATCGACTGAATAGCAACCCCTCTCCCCCTTTCTTTTATATATAGATATATAGAGATATATATATATATAATTTTGCAAATAATTCTTATCAGCACTACTTCCAGTGCTGGTACGCAACATAAGTAGTAAGGCATGTATTTCTGCCGCTTGAATTCAACTTTAATTTGGGAGAAGCACAGGGAAGATGACAAGAAAATAAAAAAAAGAAATCAAACCGGACCTGATGGATTTGGGTTTAACCTGTGGAATCCTCAAAAAATATACTAAAACCATGTAGGAGTCTGTCCTTAGAGCAGGATTACCTAGGAAAAAATGAAATACTGGAGAGAGGAGCATGCTTGGGACGCCTGGAAGAACGGAGCTGGGGGGGAGGTGGCAGTTCTGTCCCCAACATGTGTCGCGGTCCTCGGGCCACCGGCCACAATGGGCGGAGAAGGAGCCTCCTGGTCCTGTGGTCCCTCCGCTCGCCCTTTCTGATTGCATGCAGCTTCTGGAATTCCTATTGTTTTTTCTTTTCTTTTTTCTTTTTTTTTTTTTTTGAGTAAAATTGCTCAAAACAACAACAACAAAAAAAACCAACCCCAACCCTCCAAAAAGAAAATAATCAAAACCAGTTTCATTTTAAGTCTCCGGGAACGTCTGAAAAGCCCAACTGCTCTTCGCTGGATTAGAAAGACGGAACGAAGCTGTTTGTCTATTCGGTAAATTAATATTTTTAGACTACCAACAGTTCAAAGTCTATTCGAAACAGAATCCAACAGAAGTGAGAGACTCCCGCGCCGCTTCCCACCTACCAGTTTTGGTGGCAGCCAGTCCCTTAGAACAGAAAAAAAACCCCAAAAAAACCCCAACAAAACAAAACCAAACATACTCAAGGGGAATTTTGAGTTTGCGCTTATTTATCATTAGCTCATCATCAGAAGATTTGGGAACATTATAATGTGTAGAGTGCCTTCCCGGCTGGAGGAGCGGCGGGGAAGAGAAGCGAACGTGAACTCGGCATCTGAAATCCGCTCTCCTCGAACCGACGTCCATGCTCGATGCGAACCAACACCACGGGAGTTATTAAGAAAGAAACTGAAGGCAGAGTCGCTTAGTCCTCCTTTTGTGCTGGTGACAAAACAAAAAATAATCCAAACTAAATACATAAAGCCAAAAAAAGAATTCTTCCCCTTCCCTGCCAGCCGTCACCATCAGTTCAGCATCTGAGAACCAAAGGAGCTCCGAGTTTTTCCCAGCCCCGGGGTGTCGTTTGCTCGCGCAGGGATAGTGGCACGCGATGGGATGAGGGGTGGTCGTCTCACATCCTAGGAAGCCTGGGGCGTATCCAGCTGGGATTATTGAAGCAGGTTCCGCTGTCGGGTGGTATCAAAAGGATGGCGAACGGGCAGGTCTCCCTCCGGGCCACTCCGCTGCATTATTTCCACGTGGCGGACTGTGGGATGGACCGGGGGGGGATCATATCCAGGAGATACTCACGCTGGCGGTCGACGGCCGAAGAGGACTTGTGCACAGCTAAACTGGGATTAACGAAGGGTAAAGCCCCGCCTGAGGAGAGAGAAAAGGGAGAACAAGCGTCACAGAGACAAAACAGCAGCAGAAGTCAGGCTGGTGGAATCTCACCCACATGGAAATGGATCATTATCGGCCATGAAGGTCAGACACCTTCAGAAGATGGAATTTTCCAAAATCACCCCAATAGGAGCAAGATTTTGTGCCAGAAACTAAGATCTGAGCAGGCTAGAACTCTCTGCAATTAGATTATGCTTTGAATGATAAATTAAGCTGTCAGGAATAAAAATAAAAAGAAGTTCATTCGATATCGGGCAAGAAAGCAGATCACAAAAGAGCTGGTTGCTACAGTGTTCTCCTCCCTGGAGATCCTGATTACCATTTAAGAAAACAAATTACTTTTCTCAAGTGAGATTCTTATATATATAAAAAATTAAGATAAGAATTTATGATTTCCATTTGTTCGAAGCAACAGCTTCAGTTACTTCAGATCCTGAGGAATGCTGGGAGCGTGTGTCACCTTATCCAGAGCAAACCCGCCTAAATTCACTGTCTATCGCTTTCAGCAGAGAGAAAACACCAGTCAGAATAAAACTAAAGGACTGAATTAAACTCCCAGAAACAAGTGACGAACTCCCGCAGTGCGGTTCTGGCTGCATGTAGAGACGCGATGACGAACAGTCTGATATTATATCTATTTATCAACACGTAAAGCAGTTTTTATTTGGTAGCGCCACCCGATTATCCTTTTTGCTGAGCGCTGAGTGTCAACAACAACACTAAGAAGAGCAAAGCCTTGGTGCTGCCAGCAGGAAAAGCGTCAACGAGAAAGCGTCTTTACCCAAAAGAACTACGACTGTTGGGCAGAGCGCAGCTAAGTAAGCGTAAAGAAAAGGCAAACTTGAGCGGAAAATCTACCTGTGTTGATGGGAGTCTTCTTCCAGGCGGCGCTGCCCTTGCCGGCAGGTCTCTCGGCATGCTTACCTGGCCTGCTCCCCAGTGCCGCGGCAGATGCCGCGTTCTGCAGCTTGGGGGACGGGCTGAAGGCGTGCAGCACGCCCCGCGCGCCGGGGGGGCCTCGGGACAGCTGGCTCGAAGTCTGCCAAGAGGAAAAACAAATGGTAAGAAAGGCCAAGGAGTTTTCTTTCTCTGGAGCACAACGGTTTTTACAGCCTCTCTCCGGTTTCTTGGCTGCTTCTGCCAAGGCTGGAAGGTGTTAATGTAGTTTCAGGGGTAGGAGTTTCCCCAAGACATCTCTATGACAAAATAAGAATCATTTTTCTACTTGTGAGAGCACCTGGAAGGATGAGGGATTGCAATCGACTGCAAAGCAGCAAAAAAAATGTGCAGTGTGAGCATCTCCAGGCACAGGCAGCACTTCCCTGTCCCAAATAACCAGCACTGTGATTATTACAGCCCAAAGCAGCACTCGAGCAGCTTCTGTCTGCCCTGAGCTGAGCGGTGCTTTCACAAGGTGTGAGATGCAGTTCCCATCACTTTAAAACCTCACAAGCAACGTTATGTGCCCCTGGCTCAAGCCAATTTATTTTTTTTTTTTTCCTATCTTGGGTCATTTACCCATGTGTATTTGGCACTGGAGCACCTTTCTCCATTTCATACGTCCTAAAAAAATTCATGAACTGACCTGGCAAGCCACAAGTTTAACACCCTGGATAACTACAATGACTCTGCAGAAAACCATCATTCTTCAGGTACAGAGAACATAATTTATGTATCAGGTCCCCATGTGACAGAATAACACTTTCGCCAGCCTGGTTTTAAATTTACACTCAAACTCACATGCTGCGGAGCTAAAACAAAGCGAGTTCAGGCCTCAGCTTCACGCCTGCACACCAAAAACTGTGCCTGGCACTGCAGGACCCTTGTCCCATCATCACCGAGACCCCAGGTACCTGCTTGAGCGAGTGGTGCTGCACGATGGGGTCAGCCTTGCTCTGCACGGGGGCCGCCGTCTGCTGCAGGATCCTCTGCTCGATCTCCTGCTCCTGCTGCAGTGCCTTGACGAACGCAGCCTTCAGCCGGTTCGTGTGCTCGGCCTTCAGGGCCTTCTTCTGATTCGATGTCATGCAGGTTTCGCACATGATGGTCCCGTTCTTCTCCTCCCTCCAGCGGCAGGTGAAGTCGGTCTTGCACTGAGCGCACATGTAGGGCTCGCGAGATGAGACGGGAACCGAAACTTTACCTGGAGAACACAAAGCAGCTCAGCTCCATCTGCAGCTTCTACGAATGAATAATACTGGAGAAACCCCAAGAATATTCCAGCGTTAAAAAAACCCCCAACCAACCAAAGAAAACCCTCCACCCTTAGCTCTCCTCTTTGCATTACTAAATTTTTAAACTCTTTACTTCCGAGCAGGTATCCAGCAGATACTTCTTTAGATGCTCGTTAGAGAATTTAGCGGTGATGGACAAACAAATGGCTGATCAGAACTGAACAGCTCTGGGGAGAACTGGATGCAATTGAGAGAAATCTTTACAATCCATTTCTAGCCTACGAGAAATCATAACTTTTTTTTTTTTTTTAGAGTTTTTAAAGATTTTCTTTAGAATCTTAAATAAAAGTTTGAAATTATTAAAGGAAATGAACCCTAGATTTGACGGAGTACGACGATTTAACCCTGCAAAGCCTCATGCTCCTTGCTACCGAGATAAAACCCAGACGGGAAAGGATCTCTCCTCGCCTTTGAGGAAACACTTTGAACTCCATCTCACCTTGAGTTTCCAGCAAATTCTGCACCACTTCTTCCAACCCGACTAAATAAATGAATTCATTATTAGCCGCGCTGGGCAGGAAGTTCATCTCGGGCGCGGGCGGCTTGGGAGGGGGGATCTCCAGCAGCGTCTTCTCCAGCTGCTTGCGCAGGGCCAGCTTGGCGGCCGCTTGCCGGCTGGCCGGCGACTCGCTGGAGTTGCCGATGGACGCGGCGCTGGTCGTGGTGGCGTTGGCCTGAGCCGACGTCACCGTCGTACCTTTGATGGAAGTTGGGGAAGCCTGGGAGGGAAGGGGACAGCTTGGTGACAAGGGACAGAGGGCGCGGTGATCAAGACATGCTCCTCTCCACCGAGGGATGGGAGGGAGGGAAGCATCTAACGCTCTAATTCACTTCCTAAAAGACTCTATTTTTCTTTACTCATCATTTTTATAAAGCAGTTTTAGAAATTCTGAAGAAAAAAACCAAAAAGGAGTCCTATTCCTTATGGTTTTGTCAAGGCACTGACTTTAAATGGTTTCCTTTATCCCCAGCAATATCAGCGTTAGACGCTAAGCTGCTGCTTCAGTATCTCTTGGTGTTTCAAATCGGAGCATTTGCTCATTTTCAGCTCTGTTTACCAGAACACTTTACGCTTCTTAAAGAAGAGAATTAAAAAAAAAACCAACCCTAATGGACAGCTTTGTATTGAAATACCAAACGTGAAACGAGGCGCAACGCTCAGTTCACTGAAATAGAGATTTCTTTCCAATATTCTGTAAAGTTTTTCTTCATTCCTGTGTCGAGGAGGTGAACGCAACCAGAGAAAGGGAAGAACGAGCAGCGGTAAATAAACAACCAACCACGTCAATTAGAGGCCAGCCGGCCACGCAAATTAGACGCAGAGACCCAACGGTCGTTAATTACGACCGCTCCTCTGAGTCCTGACGCTCCGTTTGGCTCCTGGGACTCACCTGCGGGATGTTGACCAGCAGGCTGGTGTTGGGGACGTTGGCAACACGGATCAGCCCTTGCTGGATGATGCGCTGGCCCTGGATCTGCACGCTGGGCACGGAGGCGCGAGGCGCCAGCAGCAGCGGCGGCGGCCCCGTGCTCGAGTGCTGCCGGATGGTGTGGATTTGCTGGGGAGACACAAAGGGGTGATGTGACGGGGCCGGGAGAGGGTTCGGGTAGCGGGGAAGCGGTGGGAATAGAATGGGATTGAGAGGAGAGTGGGAATGAGGCAGGGAAGGCAAAGAATTAACAGCAGTGTCAATATGAGGTGTTTTCCCTCTTCCCTCTGTCAAAAAGAACCGTCACGTTGCAGCCAAACAGCTGCGCCAATAATCAAAGTTTCCGAGTCAAATTTATTTCAAAAATGTATAGCTGTTAAGCCTGTTTCATTTTAAAGGCATTAGGAAAGCTATTTCTCTGAATGAGGTTTTCTCCGTAATCAGAATGAAAATGAAATAGCAAATCTTGACCTCCCTCCTCAATGCTGGCTGTGCAACAGATAAAAGCAGAGCTTTCTCTGTAAAATAAATCCTCATTTAACATGGAAATATGTTTTCCCTGGTATCCCACAGAAGTCATAATTCTGGAAAACTGTATCGAATTGAACATTGCTTTCCTATCTCTCTAGGACACCGCTGTTTTCTGTTACAGGTGACAGAGACCTTGCAAAGCAGCACTTCCAGTTGCCCATCTCATTTCAGCAGCTCTTGTTCGATCGCAAGAAAGACACAAGGAAAAAAAAAATCCCCAAACCCAACAAGTTTTAGCATTTGAAAACGTAGAATTGATATGACAGAAAGAATAATGAGGGGAAAAAATGGAAGAACAAGGGACAGCGCCTTGTTTCCTCTGCTGCTGCTCTCCTAAAAAGTGGGTGAAGCTGGAAGCCTGTAAATGAACTTTCACAATCGAGGCAAACCAAGCACTTTGGTGCAGCGGAGGGAAGCAGCTACACAAGCGAGGCAGCATCCCGCAGCACAGCGGGGTTTGTTACACGATAAAATTGGAATGAAGGGTTTTTCAGAAAGAAATTCCAGCAAGAACTTCGTAGGTCTCTTCCAGCCAAGCAGAAAAACATCTAAGAAAACAGTTGAGATGCCCAAAGGAGAACGCCACGGGTCAACACTCACCTGGGCTCCTCTGACGAGAGGCGGCATCACTATCTGCGTGTTTTGCTGGGTTCCTAATTTTGCAGAAGTCTGCTGCCCTCCGCGGACCAAGGGAGGGGGAATAACAGTGCCCGGTATGCGCGTGGAAGAGGTCTGCAACAAAAGAAACGGGTTTACTTGTATTGTTTCATTCTGGTGCATTTATATGCTGATAAAGCAGCGTCTGAAATCTTAGGCAGTGCTACAAACACACGTTAGGACGCGGTGGCATCTGCCGCATGGGGATTGTTCTCTCTCCCCCTGCGCGGAATTCCGAAGGTAAAGAGCAGCCCGCGACGTTTTCCTCTGCCCTCCCACCGCTGAAAGTCAGCAGCTCCAGAGCTGCTGTGCTGAGACACACCAGAGCGGCAACGCCATAACCCGAGGATGAGAAAAAGTGGGGGGAAGAAATGTGTATTTTGGGGGGAAGTAAGAGAACGGGGAAATACAAACTGCTGTGTTCAGGAGAAGCAGAGGGCAGGCAGAGCCTGGATGCAGGAACGCGGGCAGTGAGCAGACTCTGTGCGTGTGGGAAGGGAAAAAAAGAGACCGGAAAGGGGGAGAGCTGGAGAAAAATGAAAAAGAAAAGGAGGTAGGTGAAAGAAATCTGAAAAATTGCTGCCGGTGCTTTCGGGCCTGCAGATCGCATTAAATCCTCTGAGGTTCTCGTGATGTGATAAAATGTTTCACGCATCACTCGCACTCCTGCAGATCATCAGCGCTACACGATGGAGCCCAACGCGGCTTTACGCGTCTTGCCCTTCCCTCAAGGCCCCAAACTGACCATCACTGTGAACAAAGACTTCTAAAAACACCGAAGCCCCCGCTTTTTTTACCCCGTGCACGCACATGTACGTATTTAGGCAGGTGGGAATTTTTATCCCCTTCTGTTGTGCCTTTCGGCTGAAGACCAAATGTTAAACTCAACTCCTGCACACAGGAATTAGCAGAGTTTTGACAGTCAAGCAGAAGCAGACGGAGGTTAATTTGCTCAAACGCTGCAAATTAGACAGAATAACTTCAGTTCTGGGCTCCCAGCTCTCTGCTCTGCCCAACCCAAGTCTCACTGTCTGATCACTGAGGGTTTAACTCTTGGCCAGTTCCTCTGAAAGTGCTGTCGCAGCGCAGGCAGCTCGCCCCAAGGAAGAGATTACTCCAACTGACAGACTGCTTTAGGTTTTGTGCAGGTTTCCTACATGGAGATCAAATTTACCCTTTCCCTCGACTGCAGCGTTCGTGGGGGTTTTGAAATGAAGAGTTGCCGTTTTCCCAGGGAAAGCATTTTGTGCTGAAGCAGTTTTGAAATTTGCTCCAAATTAGCCCAAGGTAAATAACCAGAAATGTTTTAAACCCCCAAACTAAACTCAAGAGGAAGATTAGGCTGACAGATGTCAATTGTCTCTGCTTTTTTTTTTTTTCCTTCCCTAAGGCTTTGCAACATTTTGTTTAATTCCGTCTGAACCAAGATCTTTCCTACCATCACGTGCCATTCAGCCACCAAGCCAAAAAAGAAAATCGTACGATTCGCTCAGCTTTTACAGTTAATCACACTGAGAGCACAATTAAGTCTCTGAGCGTACGGCAACAATATTTCTATGACCTAACTCCACGGCATCCAAAGGTCATTAGCGCTTGTATGGACGTATGTGCACAGGGTGGGATGAGGACGATCAGCCACTAAAAAACATTAGCTTATGAGAGTTTTCTCTGCGTGACATCCTATCTTTATCTCCCACCCTGATCATTTTTAAAAAGCGCGTAAGTGGGGTTTTGGGAGTTAAAAAAATTTTAAAAATTGCACTTGGCTCCAAGGCATGAACGTGATGGGGTTTCCTGCTCTGTGCACCTTGTGGGCTCCGTGCCCGCTGGTCCCACTGACCTGGAGGGACGCCTTGCCGGCAGGAACGCTCTGCGGTCCCCGCACCAAGGGCGGAGGGGTGGCCACAGCACTCCCAGAGGAACCAGCAGGCTGGAAGAGGAGAAAAACAAACCAGAAAAGAAAAGCAGACGAGCGTAAGGGTGTAAAAGCAGAATTACAGAAGCTACGGGCATAAAAGCATTTACCTCCTTGCGCCTCAGCGAGAGGATCTTCAAAGACTGTGGTTTTTTTCCTCCCCCTCCCCCAGCCCTTCCTTCCTCCAAGCATCTCAACATGCATATTTAAATGAAGAAATTATTAGGTAAGATTATACCAGGAAAATAAGAGTCTGTACACCAAAAGCGGAGCAATGTGGAGATCTATTTTAGCAGCCTCAGCTTAGAGCCCACCTCAGTCTTATCCACCGTTACTACTGGTCTTAACTAACTGGGTTCAAGCATAATGCAGAGTGAAAAAAATGTTTAGGAAAAAGATTTCAGATATTGAGAAGTTTAGGATACGCCATTTCGCTGTAGTTAGTTCAAACGGCCAGAGCTCATTGCTCAGTGTTCAGCAGCGAGTTGAGCGATGCAGGTACGTGCGTCAGGTTTAATGCCACCTACTGAAGCCCTCGAAGTCCAGGAGAAAGACGCCAATAAAACCCCCCAAACCAGCCAGGAGAGCTGTATTAACACCCCTCTGCGCCGCCAAGTCCATCTACACATCGCCCCCGCCACAAAAAAACCCATCAGATCAGCATCACATGCTGCAAAATAAAATAATTTCGTTGCTACTGTTTGCACCCCGCTCCAGCTCCTCTGCGCTTCTCCTGCCGCCCTCCAGCGCATGGGACGAGCAGAACGGGGCAAAACTCTGACAAAACCCAAGACTTCTCTGCTGGAAGCAGCTCTCTGCCCCCAGCACTCTGAATATTGCGTGAGACGAAGGGTGGGGAGAAAAGAGGAGGAGGGGACGGGAGTTGGGGGTAGAGCCCACGCTTCAAATGCTTTATCTCTGCCCATCAGCACATTTCTTGCACACAGGAGTCTCCTCCAAACGTATTTCGGTGATCTCTATGTGGCGTTAAGGACAGCGTTTAATAATTGGGAGTGTGTTACCTTCATAAATGCACCTGAGTTTTAAGGAAAAGATCTTCGGCTTTTGAATACTATTGTCGTTTGGTCTTGGCAAGACGCGGAAAGGAATTCCACAAAAAGGAATGGTTAACAGGATAAGCCACTATAAACTTCATTGAGATTTTATGAAAAGTGAGATATGCTTTATTTGAAAGCTTTTTTATGTTCCACAGGTTATGGCAACCACCACAGTTATTCAAATTTCTCCCTTCCGTTTCAAACGATAAGTATCTGCATGAAAATAAATACCTTCTGAGTAGTGGTCTCCTTCTGGATTTGACTCTGCCGTAACTTTTTCAATAAAACAAGCTTTGCTTCTTCTAACCGTAACTCTTCTTTGAGCTGTTTGATCATTCTCTCCCGCTCCTCCGGGCTGCTCTTCTGCAGGGCCAGGTATGGCAATAGAGATGGGAAAACAGGGAGGGGAGAGAGGGAAAAAACAGATACCACACAAGTTACGACATGAACTTACAGCGTTTTAATTGTCACATATGTGTCACGACAAGAAGACTCACCATGAGCGCCTCTGTGTTGGTCTCTTTTAATGCTATTTTCGTTAAACCATTCATTCTAGGGCTAGAAGGTTCATTGTCGGATAACACTATAACGTCCGGGGAGGGGACTCTCTTTTCTCGCTTTATTTCACTGAGAATCAAAAGAAAAAAAATACAGAGAGCGAGTTAATAAAAACAAGCAAACAACTACTTCATGCTGCAAAGTAATGTTATTTATCCTGCGAGATTAATCCTGAATCTCTCAATTCTGAAGAAACACGGACGAGTTCAATCAATGTCTATTCTCCTGGTGGATATTAAGCTTCCCAGTACAGTGGTTTGTATTATCCACAAATAAGAGAAGTGGCATAAGAGCTTTGTACTTTTAAATATCAGGCAATTACTTCTTAGACTAAACAACAATTTCTAGACTTAACTGATAGCCCACAGTTATTAGGAATCCAGTGATTAGCAGAAATTAATCCTTATTATCTTGTTCAGCGATGCAATGGATATTCATACCGAATAACAGCAAAAAGCTGTGTATCCTGATAAGCTTTGTGACACACACACCTTCAGTAAACGCTCACTGCAAGCCAAATAGTATTTTGGACACCGCAAAAAGCACCTCAAATACTCCAAATCCCCCCGGTTTTTAATACACAAGAATACAAACAGTGGAAAAAAATAAATTAAAAAAAAGTAGAGGAGTGTCCTCTAGAGGGCACAGCGAGCCAGAAAACTCCAGCCATTTAAACTCTGTTTCACAAGTTCCAGTGGCACAGGTGAAGCATTTTCCAGCGTTTTCCCGTGTCCGAACGCACCGAACTGGCTCAGGTCGCTCTCAGCGGGGCAGCAACTGGGTCGGGCCGTGCTCGAACTGGTTTGGGGAACTTCTCCCAAGGGTGGGTGTGCGGGGAGCGCAGCAGGTCCCGTCCCGGTGACAACCCCAGCAGCTCCGAGCACACTGCGACCCAACTGGGGCCAAGCGCTGGCTGCTCCCCCTTAAACTTTAAGGTTGAATCCCTCGGGAAGAGCACGGAAAAGTGACGGTGAGCCTCGCATCAGCACTGGGGTCTGAGCACCGAAACACACGGGGCTCTTGTCACCTCCACCTCCAACCAGCCCACACGACTGCGGGGACAGAGCCAAGAGCTGCGGGGTCAACACGTCACGATGCAAACGCCGCCGCGAACGTGACGTGACGGGTTTTATTTGGCTGCGGATGGTGACTCTACCACCGGCGACGCTTCGTCCCCTCTCCCAGCGGCGTGGCGGGACCGGGGAGGTGACAACGCGGCGGCGCCGGAGCCGCCAGAGCCACCGTCACCCGGCTCCATCCGGCTCTGTCCGCTTCAAATGGCGGCACCGGGGCTGTCCCCTCGGGGCCACCGCGGCTTCACGTGACACCCCACACGTGACGTGCCGCGGTGACAACCATGGCAACGGGCGGGCCCGGCCGGTGCGGCCCGGCCGGCATCTTGGGAGGTTGCGGGAGGTCAGGCCGGGGCGGGGGACGGCGGAGAAAATGGAGCGGCCCCGAATGGGGGGGTCCCCGCGCCAAGGGTCGCTTGGCGTTTTTCAAGGAAAAAATTTTCAAAAAGAAAGGAGAAATGGCAAAAATGAGAAGCCCCAGGAGTCGCTGTGCTGCGGTGTGGAGTCCTCCTGGGTTTATTTCCAGGCTGGATGAGGAGGGTGATGCCTGACAGCCCCCGGGACACCCCGAGGAGGAAAATCCCCATCCTGGACTAGTTCAATGTGCTGACAACAGCACAAGGCGTCCGCGGCAAAGAGCGACCGGCACAAGTTTGTGTTCAGCAGCGAGCTGAGTACTTTGAAAAATCACAACGAAGTTTGGGAGGAAGAGGAGCAAACCCTGCGGGAGGGAGAGCGGGACGGACGGCGGTCTGTCCGGCCAAGGCAAACAGCGGCGGCTTGGACACATCGTGATCCCACGGACCTTCTCCTCCAACGTCCCTCCTGCTCTGAAAACTGTGGGTCCCTGTGCTGGGGGTACCCCCAGAGGTATCATCTCCTCACACTCAGAAGAGAGGAACAGCAAAACTGAGCATCCGTGCAAGATACCGCTGCTTTGCGCCAAAAAGAGAAGCCGCCTAAGGTGTTTGGTGGGACCACGATGTGAAGTCTGGTAGTAGGAAAACCCTATGAGTCCCGTTTTGCAAAATACAGGATGATATTCCTGACTGCTGCGTTATAAGACGCTGATACAATAGAAGCTGCCGTAGAAACCGCTGCTTTTAAAATCACGTATTTCCACAGAAGCCTGAAACGGTCGTATCTATTTAGGACCATCCACCTACAGCAACTCCGAGTCTGCAGACATAAGACCTCGCAGAGGAAAACCCTTCTTGAATGGGGGAGATACTCTGTATTTTTAAAGGCAACACAAATTGACCGCAGCCACCAAGTTGACTCGTATCCAGTATTATGGGATTTACATCCTCGGTGGCGACCAACTGCACAGGGAACACGGGAACTCCAGAAACACAGCCCAGGACTCAGCAAAACGTTCTGCCTTCCAAAAGGAGCCTGCTTTCCTCTTTTGTTAGCCTGTGTGTAAAGCAAAAAAAAATCCAAACCAGATGCTTCAAAATAAGAGAGACAATGGGAATATCACCACTTTCAGAAAAATATTGCCACCAGCAGTAAATAATGTGGGGTAACTGCCCTGATACTCTGACCTTTCTCCTCCGAAGCCATCAGGCATATCCTTCAGCTAAATAAAGACATCGTTCTATTCTTCTCCCTTCAGCTTTCATAAGCGCTGCTGTCTCAATCGTTTGGACTCCGTGCTGGAAGATGAAAACGGGGCTGCTGCCCGGCTACGGAAACCCATTTGAGTATCCACAGCGATAAAACACAATTTTAACAGAACATAGGTGTAAGGAATCCAGCGCAAGCCTCCTGAGTCACTGCAGACCCTAAGAAAAAGGCAACGCTTCCCCCAATATCCTCTTTTAAAACCTCTGAGCACAAGGACAGACACAACACGCCATTCAAGAGTTTTCTTTAGGAGCATCCTGTAGCGATTCAGAGCACAACTATAACAGAAAAAAACCCCAAACCAAACCAAAAAAGCCACTTTCCCATGGGGACACCGTGTAATTATTTGTTGATTTGAAGGAAAGAAGAGGGTCAGGTGGCTGAATCCCCATTTAACTGGGGCAGAGGAAGGTTAATTCATCTTTTGTCTCGGAAATGATACATCTGAGGTACCTTGACATGGACTCAACTTTTACCCACTTTCCTGCAAGACACAAGTTTCAACGGGGCACAACCAAGGATGACAAAGTTTAAACTCCTCTTCCCACCGAAGCTTCATCTGCACTAGCAAATATGCAGCAGTTTTGCCTCAGTCCATTCAACAATCTCTTGTATACTCTCATCCAAAAATATTTGGCAAGGAAGGAAGACAAACAAGGAAAGAAAAAAGGCAGTGGGGAATTTTTTTTTTCCTGGAGATGTTTTATCTACAGAAATCAAAGAAGCTGCGATGGATTTGGTGACTGCAGCGTGAAAAAGAAACAAAACAAACTTCATCCCTTGCTCTGAATGTGAAGGAAGGAAACTTTCAATGTCTGCAGTTAAAATAAAACATTAAAACTCCCCAAGAAACTTGGGAATTGATTTTGTCACCATATCCCAGTCAATTCCAGTAAAGCAGAGAGTTTGGGCAGCCAGCACAGGCTGCATCCTGGTGTGCTCAGGAACACGTCAGAATTTCAGAGTCAAATCTGTTCCTTTAGTAAATCTGAAACATGATTTGGCTGGATTTAAGAAAAAGAAACAGCTCTAAACCTAAAAATCTTTCAAAGCACCAAAATTGAGCATCCAGACCCCAACAAGAAAATCCAGAGTGCAGCCAACTCTCATACCGCTCCCACCAATTCCTATTTGGTGTTATTTCTAATTATCCCGTGTAACAAAAGGAGAATACGACTAATCTGAGATTCCAGAGCAACGCAACCCTTGTCAAGCACACAAATCGTAACCGGCAAGACCTAAAATTAAAGGAATTAGAGTTCAGATGATTTTCCTGCGAGCACTAACTCCAGGGATGCGGCAAACTCCTCATTCCCATCGGTTTTTATTCCAGCAAACAAGCGGCGGTTTAAGCCAGACCAGCTTGGACGCAACTTCCAGAAGCAACAGCTGCAAACTCGGGGTGTTTGATACTTGCGGGTCCCACACACCAGGAGACAATAGATGGGTGCAAGCAATTTTTTGTGGAAAATAAACCCAACGTATCGAATGCAGGCTTTTTTTTGGCTCACCCAGACTTGTATTTCAACTAGAAGGAAAATACAGACTCTAGCTTAATGTGAGAAGACGACATGATAAATATAGTGGTTTGGAATGTGCAGGGGTTTTTTTGCCCTTCTTTTTTTTAAATAAGACCCCAACTGATACAAAATCTGTAGGAATTATTTCTATTTATCAGCCAGCCTTAAACTGTAGATAGATGCCAGCTGTTGTGTTTGTGTTTTATGACCAATCCCCATTGCCATCACGCTTGTGTGCTGCGAAAAAACCATTTTCTCCCTTTCCCCGTATGCCTGAGAAGCCTCGCTTTGCAGAACGCCGACATGAAACCTATTTGGAGAGTTACTATAATTCTGAATAAATCAGTGCGCTCACAAGCAAAGCCGTTTACGTTACACTGTTTTACTATTTACGAGACATTTCCTTCTCAAGGGGGGAGGACTCTCCTTCCCCCCGATAATTACACACCAGGGCTGCACAAACGCCGTGCGGAGGAGCGAGGGTTTGGTTTGGCCTTGGGTGACCTCCCATCAAAGGCTCCTACCCCTACAGACTCGCTTCTGTTTCTTCTGGCATCGGAAAACGCGCTCAAACCAGATCCTATTTTTAAATTTAACTTCCACGGTTTAGCAAAAAAAAAAAAAAAAAAAAAAAAAAAACATATTAAAGTTTAACGCAGAGATATTGCCAGGTTTGTATTGCAAATCTTCAAAATCGGCTGATGTCAGAAAGATAGTCTGTTCAATCAGCTTTACGTCAGCTAAACCGTGATTATTGCTGGGCCACCTCTTCCAAGGAAAATATTGTGTTTCCAGTTCTAAAAGCATTAAGGAAGTCTAAAAGCCCGAGCACCACACATAACTGAGCATGAATTTTACCCAAGAAGTTTGGAGCATTTCAGTCATTTTAAGCAACGGCTCGTTTCATCTCCTCGGGAAAATCAGTTCAGCTGCTTTAAAGACACAGTTGCAAAAGCTACAAACTAAATTCCTCTAAAGACAGGAGGTCTGGAAAAGGTGTCCCACGCCTGGAAAAAAACTTAAAAATCCTTATGAAATTAAGGTCCACCTTCCCTATAAACGCCAATTGTACTTTTATACATGCAAGGGGATGAGACTCGGCAGGGACAACGTTCCTGTGTATTGCGGGCATCTTTGGCCGCGGGTTGTGTTTGCCTGGATTTATTTGCACCGCGAGCCGCTCAGCACCGCATTGATGCTCCAGGACCCTGAGAAGGTGCTGCCTCAGTTCCAGAAGTCTGGGGAATCATCCAGGCTCATTTTTGTCACCTGAGATGACCCAGGGTTTAATTCCTCTCTACGGAGAATTTTATACAACTACGCATCATGAAAGGTGTTCCAACTTATAAACAGTATGCAAACCCTCGCGAAATTCTTGATTATATTTATTATTATTAACTTGAACGGACTTGGGATCAGAGCACCTCCTTCGGCAAGTGGGTTTTTGGTACGGGGAAGCCTCCTCTCCCTCCTTGCAGAAACCGAATCCAACAATATCCTGTTACCACCTGAAATAAGAACACGGAACGGAGAGAGGATCTTCTCCCATCTCCTCTAAAGAGGCGTTATTGTCCTGGGTGCTCTCTGGGAAATTATGTGTGCAGCCCCTTGTTCAGAGATGGACACCAACAGAGCAGAAGCGCTGGCACGCATTTCAAAAAAGATGATAAACTCACAAAGAGCATGTGCATGTGGGGGCAAGTACCGCAATAAAGGAGCGCGAATACCTGATTCTAATTTATTCCAGGTTTTCGGCATGAGCAATCTTTTGAGATGTTCAAAAAAAGAGCGCGCATACCTGTGTTAATTAGTAGGCAGAGATTATGGCAAGAGACACCTTCAGAGATTTACCCCCAGTCAGCACAACCCAAGCGCTTGCCAGGGAAGTCACCTATTACCCCAACTAACTGCTCCTGTGCAAGTCCTGAATATCAAATTGGGCAACTTGTATAGTTGTCCCTTCGGCAGAAGTTTTCTGGGGAAAGCTGAGAACTGTAGAAACCATCAGAACCACCCGATTCATTTGTGCATCTCAAATACAAGTCAGAGGAAAAGCTTTATGTTTTTGTAATAATGAAATTCTCCAAAGTGATAAGGAACTTTGAATTCATGCTTCCAGATGTCAAAATTCAGGCATCTTGAGGAGGCTGGACTTTCCAAAAAGTATTATGAACTTGTCCTACAGAGAACTGTCTTTTCAGAATACATCTGGTGTCAAAAGCCACAAGTCACTTCAAAAAGCAAGTCAGGCTTATCCATAACACTCTGCTCTGTCAGGAAAAATCAAGTTGCCATTAGAACACCTCTGGTCAGACAACTATAATCTATTATTTTTCCTATATCGCAGCTCAATTTAAAAAAAAAAACAAGCCAAACCACTCTTCCTCACATAAATCTCACTCAGTAGCTCAAAGCGCATCCTCTTTATAACTCGTACATTTTTTTCAAGACTGAGTTTCCTTCCTCAGCTGCTCACCACAGCTGCCACTGCCGCCAAGGCTTCTGGAAGGAAAATCAGGATGGAAATTATACAGAAACAGCTGTTGAATCTCAGGTGAAGAGCCAGAGTTGCAACACACACATAACATTTTAATTCTCTCTACCTTTAAGATGCAGAGAACTTCTTCTGAGTGTCATCTGACAGCATTTTATGGTGCTGGTGTCCCAAACGCAGCACATTGATTGTAACTCACCTTTTTGAGGTGCTCATGTCCACAGGCTCATCTCCTGTCTGAACCTCCACTTTAATGGTTGCTTTCACCTCTCCGCTTTTTAATAATCCTTGCACTTTTCCAGCTCCGGGATCCGTTTTTATTTTCATGTCGCCTTCAGCGTTTAAATCCGTTCCTAACAGTCCTTTCTCCATTTTCAGTTTTTTGCTGTCCACATCGTTGTGCGGTACCTCACGTTCTAAGGCTCGTTTCTGACTCCGTGTCCTGCATGCTTCCTCTGTCATTGTGAGGCTCTGCAAGAGAGGAGACACACACCAGTTCAGCACACTGGAAAAAAAAAAAAAAAGGTTGGACAAAAACACCTTAATTTCCAAACAGGGCAAAGTACAGCGGTTACTGCAAAAAAGAAGTTTGGAAAGAGCAACAGAAGTTTTGCCGGTGTGCTCACTTAGCCTATCTTCAAAATACATCTCAGTCTGAAGCTGTTAAGCGCCCAGCATCACTGTACTTACACTTTTTATGTTGAGCAAAAACAAACAGAAGGAAAAACAAGAACGCACACACAAACCTCACTAAGTGTAAACTAGAATCACCAAGGAGGGGGAAAAAAAAAAGAGAAAGCCTGCATTAGAGCACATGAGAATATACGAAGCCCCGTAATGAAAAAAGTTTGGCTCTTCCCCAAAAGGCAGGAAGAACGTAAGTATTTGCCTCACATGCAAATAAATGCAATTACAAACCCCTTGATTAGGATCTCGCCGGGAGGGCTGCCCTGCCTGTCGGAGGACACAAGCCTGACTGCGGGTTTCGGGAACCAGACAGGCCGGGGAACGGGCCCAGCACACCCTGCGTGAGGGGACCTTCATCCCTCCTGGGGAAGGAGCCAGGCTTTGCCAGGCTGGGGGAAAAGCCAGGCTTAACTCCTCGCCTGCCGCAGGGAGTTTTGCTGCCGGCGAGGGTTGACATCTCAGCAGGCACTTGGGGACCTGCGGCCACGGGCCCGGCGCTGAGTCAGGTTTTGCTCAGTCAGGCTTTGCTCAGTCAGGCTTTGCTCAGGCTTTGCTCCCGTGACATCATGGGCTCCACATGACCCTTCCCAGGATGCCGCCTGCCAGACAAAGCACTTTCCAGAAAGCAGCCCGAGCCGGCAGCATCCCCCGGTGACATCCCCCCGGTGACATCGGACACTGAGGGGGTGGCACAGCATGGGGTGGACAGGGAGAGAAATACGCCCCCCTTCGAATTTTCCAATTCATTCATTCATTTTTAACACTCTTCCCATCCCAGATTTTTTTTTTCCTCCTTTTAAAACGGATTTCAAGAGTAAGGCCAAGACAATAGTTAAACAAAGTCTTTCAAAATTTTTTTTTTTTTCAGCAGGAGATTAACATAATTACGCAACATAATTAACCTCTGCTCACCCCCCTGCCCCTCCCCATTCATGTCACATCAACATGATGTGAAATTGCCATTTTGACAGTATAAGCCCCGTGCAAGCGACCACAAGTTTCTCTGCACCGTGTTGGATGAAATATACATATATATTTTTTTAAGGGAGGGAATATTAAAATCCTACTCTATTCAAAGTGCTTCCCCGCGGCTGATCTGCATTTAGCTTGAACTCCCAGTGACAGCAGGAAGGTGTTTTACAGACCGGCGACGGTAATTCTGGGATTTCTGCAGCCGTTAATTCTGGTATTTCTGACGCCCGCACGCAGCGCAGGGCCCGGCCCGACACAAGCAGCTCTTCCCAAACCCCACAGCACAACTTTTCTCTGCAACGGCACCTCAGTTTAAGCATCTCTGCTGACAACACGGCAGCACGATGACCCTGAACCAGCCAACAAACAGCCTGACTGGGAACTGCAAATTTTATTCCCATTAACTCAGTGCAAATGCATCTGAACCCAGGGCTAAAACAAAGGGCCGAGCTACCACCCGGCTTACGTCTCGCCATTAATCACAGCGACTTTCTCGAAGCGAGACTGCTTAGTCAGTAGGAAACCTCCTTAAACCCTGATCCGGGTTTATTTTCAGCACCTTCCCACTCTCCAGCCTCGCAGGGATGAGAAGCAGCGGCTCCAGCAGCCGGTGCTGCTCCCAGAGCTACGGCAGCACCACAGGCTCCAAAATTTAAGAACGTTCCCACAATGTTGTGTTTTTTCTCCTCAGTTTTCCTCGGTTTTGATGGGGATGGGGAACGGCAGCATCTCGAGCTGCACCGGGATATTTCACACAACGTCTCACAGCTGAATCTCGTCCACCTGAAGTAACATCGCAATGGAAGTGATCTAAATCTCGTTATTGGCAGTAAGTTTTATCTAGAAAAATTAGCGCAGTGAAAATCCTAACGTAAAAAACAGGTTATGCACACTGAGTACTGCCCCACTCGGAGCGTTTCCAGGGGCAAACCCTTTGTACGCAAACTCCTTACAAAGGTCAGACGGGACAGATTAACAGCCTTGATGAAAACGCACGATGTACCTTCCCAACAAAAGCCTCTCCTGTTACAAACTCCCGAGGACATCACATCCTGCGCCCTGCGATTTCTCCTCGGAACGTCCCCACCGCCCCCCTTATCAGCCACCGAAGCCAAACTTTACTTGGAAACGGCCTCGTTTTCCCGGCTCGCAGAGTCAAAAAAGCAACAGCTCCGTTTGCCTTCGAGGAACGGCGCCGCTGCTGCTGCGACAGCGCTTCTGCGCATCAAAATTCAGCCCAAGTTTTTGTTAAAAATTCACAGCGTTTTGTCACAAAGCGGCAACCGGGGACAGCGATTGCTGGAGAGGAATATCCGTGGCAGCACCGAAGCAGCGCGTGGTGAAGAGCTGCGGTACTGGAAGGACCTTGGGACGAGATTGCACTGAGAGTTTTTTTACAGCTAAACCTGAAAATTGCAAGTGCGGGCTCAAGGTTTATACGCCGTGTGAGAGAGAGATCTGGTTGCACCGTTCCCCTACCACAGTAGTGATTAAATCGTATTTATTGTAGATGAGCCCGAAACCAAGCTCCCTAAAATAGTTTTAGCCCTCTCAAGCGGTACCAGAAAACAATTTGCCAGCACAACTACAGATGTAGAGAGACCTGGAGGAAAATTAATGTAGTGCTGCGAGGAGGAGAAAAAAAGATTAAAAAAATCTGGCAATTTGCTTAATCCCAGCACCAAGGCGGGCAGGCCAGTCATCCCAGACTAGCATTAGTATTAAACAGCACCTCACCAGTACACCCAGGACCAGCCCCTGAAGTCTGCTGGGCTTATTGAGACCACGTCTCCACCAATTGATTCCACCAGATGAGAATAAATCAGTGGGACGTTCCTAAACATCCCGGCTGCTCCGAGGATAACGTGTCACTTCTGCTCCCGAAATCCCCACTTCTGCTTCTCCACCTTTCACAGCAACCGATCAACGCCAACAGCAAACAGCTTCAGTTCAACTCGACTATACCTTTTATTTGAAAGAGGGGAGATAAAGTGAGGATTACACAGTAAATTTTAAGTTTTATGGAAGGTTCTGGTGTTTATTCCGAGGAACCGCACAGCTCGGGGCAGAGCGCCCAGCACCTAAGAGCAAAACCCAGTTGTAAGTGCTATTGCTGCGACAGATTAACTACTACGATCAATTCAAAAGGCAGTTTATAAATCATATAAAACGCAGTAAACTGCTCAGACCGCAGGCCATTGCGTTGGTCACCCTCAAGTCTTGTCACAAATTCCTCCACGGGAACAGGAAAAAACTCAAAACCTCCCGAGTTTACAACCGATTTCTGCAGCCTGGTGAATGCTGCGATGCCGCCTGTGCGTTTTCTGGGGGGAGAAGGATCAAAAGAGCTCTCTTGCCACCTTCCAAACCCTTCAAACCTCCAAAGAGCGGAGCAGTGAGACCAAGACCAACCTGGTTTGACTCGGCCGGCGCATTTTCCATCAGGTTTGATGCATAAGCACACAGTGAGCACCGACATGATACATGAACCGCAATTAAAAAAAAGAAAAAAAGGCAAAAAAATAAAGCACACTTTGCTGGTGCTTTGTAATGTACACTGCCACTTCTCCGCACGTCGCGTTCAGTTATCTGTATCACCTCCTCTCCCGGTCATGATTTATAACTTCCTCGTACAACCCTCAGGTAATTCCCTCACACTGGTTAGTGAGATGTCCTGGAAAAAGTCATTAAAATGTATAGATAAGAGTACCTGTATAGTACTGCACACAGGTGTTTTCACATGCGCATGAGTATAAATGTGCACACACATAGTTCGCGACCTTAGCACACCGATATTTAGAAAAATAAACTTTAGAAAGCACAAGTATGAACTAGATTTAATTTTTTTTAAAGACTAAATTAATGCAACAGCAGGAAGACAAGAATACCGGTTATTTTGCAGGCAAGAAAAAAAAAAAATTTAAAAAAAAAAAATCATCCCGCGCCCAAATTCAACCAGGCAACCAAAAATCCATCCTTTCCCCGACAGAGGCAACAAAACCCCCGCGAGCAGCCAGAGGTGGGTCGATCACTTTTGCCACTTCTGCCACTATTTCCATAACCAGGAGCCCTAATAAAGCAGCAGAATGTGCAGGTGCTGAAGCCCCAAGTTCAGCGGGAGGGAGCAGGGGGGGTCCCAGCACCCCGGCCCACCAAGGGTTAACTCCTGCCATTTTGGTGCCATTCACCGAAATGTCCATTAAGGGTGTTACATAACAAAATGGCAGCTCTTAACCCTTCGCTGGCCGGGCTGCTCGGCTGCATCTGCTCAGCTGCACGGCCCTTCTGCACCCTCATTGCTGCTCCCCTCTTCTTTGAGCGTCCAGGGAGGAATAAATGAGCTCGTTAAGTACGTGCAATTAAAGGGAGAAGGAGCCCACGGAAGTTTGCTCTGTGCCACGGGTGGCTGGAGGCGGCAGAGGAAAGTTCTCCGCTGGCCACCAGCAGAAAAAGCATCATTGCAGGGATGCGGGCCTGAGGAAATGCTGAAGGAAAACAGCTGAAATGTGGGACATGGGAATCCTGCTTTGGCCTGACAACAAACAGCTGCAATGTGGGATATGGGAATCCTACTTTGTCCTGACAACAGCCCCGCAGATGCTCCCGGTGGCCAGCACCGAGGGAAGCACCTGCAGCAGCTTCTTTTGCACCTCCGGCCTTGCGAAAAACTGGTTTTATTTCCACCCAAGCGCCCAGGCCGTGCCCACGGCAGAGTCTTTGCAGCACAGTAGGAAGCAATTCAGCCCGGGTTTGACCAAATATTTACTAAACCGAACAGATAAACATTTGTAGGAAGGCGCTGAAGTGGAGCTGGGAGCACCACAAACGTCAAGTTCTGGGGTTGGGCAGAAACGGGACTTCGGGAGCTGAAGTCTCGCTGCACTAGGAGCCAACCTGCTTTCCGTGCTATTTGTGTCAATTCACCTTAAAAAAAAAATCACTATTAGGGCTGAGTTTGGCTCCATTTATTAGTCTGGAGTCCAATCCCTACCTAAGGGCTCTGTGTAACAAGGAGAGAAGCATCCACAACCCTTAACAGACAGCTCCATGTGCCACATAGATTATATTAAACACAGAGCTGTGGAAATGGAATGTAGCTGTTGCCTGTAAAAATCCATCTAACAATTTGCTAAATATTTGTAAGAACTTCAGAGAAGCGCTCACTATCAAGGCAATCTTAGACAAAATTGTGATCAATTTTAAAAGTGCATGGTAATAACAGGTTTTTCTCCTTAATGCCTTTTACTAGTGTTGCTATTCTTTGGAGAGTATTCAGCGTTAAAAAAAAGAAAAATGCTCAGTTCTCAGTCCTGCCACAATGACATAGATTTCCCGGCTCGCTCTGCAAAGCGTGGCTGGTTTTTTGGTTTTTCGCATGCTCGGTGATTCCAAGCTGTCCTTCTGTCCTTCTCCAGAATTAACCGCACGGTTCAGCGCGGATTTGGTTCATCGTCACCCCTGAGCCTGCCGGGGAATCCAACCACCTTCACACGAGGCAGCCGAAAAAGAAGAATGAAATTCAAGTGGTTTTGTTAAAAAGAGAACGGCTATTAGCAGAATCGCACGGGCTGACTCTGCCTTTCTTCAGGGGCTGGATTCTCCAGGCACATCGATCCCCATGGATATTAACTCATCATTAAAAACTGTGTTTATTTTGACTCAAAAGTAAAAACCTTCCACTTAAAGGACTACAACTTAAACTTCTATTTGATGGGAACAGATTTAAATATTAAGTAACAGCACCATAGGCTGCAATCAGATCCTCTCCCCTTCTCCCAGCCCCCTCCCCATTTAACCTGTGCTTCTTATTAGACGAGGGATCACTCACTTTAATGCAAGAACAGCAAAATTGGCATCTTTAAATACTCGGTCACAACAACAATCAGACTTTCCAGCACCACATGTTGTGCATATTATAATACAGGCAATTCTTTGGGTTTTTTTCTGCATTTTCTGTGCACACAGCCCGTCACTCCTCGCCAAGACGTGCTGTGCTCTGGATTCATGTTCAACCCAACGTAAATTATTTAATACATCCACAGTACAATCATAGAGGGAACTGGTGTGACAGGAAAGATCTAAGCAACTAAGGAATTTTCTTATTTACCAATCAATATTCTAATTCTGTAAAAGAGAACTTCATATTAATTCGAAGGCTCACTGCTCTGGGTTTAAGGAGTTGTTTTTAGAGGGTACTACTTACAGTCACTACACCAGCAACTTGCTTGACCTGAATTCTCCCCCAAGTTTTATAGATCTATTTTTGTCTAGAAACTCCTGGGCAGGAAGTCTGGTAATGACTGTGTCTGGGCTTTGTACTACCAAAAAAATCACGGAGATCCCTCAGTGCAGAGGAGCAGTGAAACACCGCTTTCCATTACAGTTCAAAATGCAGCATTTGGATAACAAGTCGAATCGGCAAAATCAGACAGTATTTACACACTCTGCCCTACAACTGCACAGAGCAATGTTTTTTGGGTGTTCAGTGAGTTATCACCATAAAACAAGAGAGCAAACCAAGGAATGTTCATGACTATGGTCAGGATGTCTGTGATACTCTCTGCTCCTCTCACTGCTTCTCCTCCACCTCTGACTGATGTTATTAACAAAGGCAGTTTTGTAATTTCATTTATCCTGTCGGTCTCACGAAAGACAGCACTACTTCACAAGATTTGGGACCTTACGTAATAAATAGCCAAAAAAAAAAAAAAAAAAAAAAAATCGGTGGTGCTCACGGCCTGCACAGTGTTAGTGCTGAAGGTGACTCTGGTACAAGAGGGTAAATCAAATTAGTAAATCTGTGAGCAGAGACATCGACACCTACACCAGGAAAACTGAGACTGGAAGAAATGCAAAGACCAGAAATGCTTCACATTGATCACTGGAGCCTTGGCAATACGGGTTTTGGAGGAGAAAAAAAAAAAAAAAAGAAAAAAAAGAAAAAAGAGAAATCCTTGAATTGTTATTTATGAAATGCTTCATTTGACAATATAGCGGGAGAGGGGAGCAGCATCGCACACAGGACAGCTGAGCAAGGGACATTTACTTCAGCTACAGCACCGAACGTGGCCAGAGCTACGAGATATCTGCAGGAATCTCACTTCCATTCACTGGTGTTGTTCAGGGGGTTTGCACAAATGATCAAAATATACAGAAAGTCTCAAGGGAGGAATTTCTGTGCGCTTGCTTTTGCTTCTCCTCTCATTCAAGACCGACAATATTGTGCAGCTGTTGCGAGTGCCCAGTTAAAAAGGAAGTGAAACTTCTTTGTCCCTCAGTAAACAAGGGAGATTTACCTACTTTGGAGTGCGGATTAAGTGTCAAGTGAAAGGTGACTGTTGGTTAAGGCCCAGGAACTGGATCCTGACCCAAGTTTAACCTCGGAGCTCCTCTACAGCTCTTTCTTGTCCTCCTGGACCAGGCAGGTGCCAAAGACCAGACAGCAATCCTACCGTCCCAGCCCACCTCCCCATTTTCAGTAGCAAATGGGGGGAAAAGGTGGTGTCTGTGCTGTTTTAGAGGATCATTCTCCATCTCATTGACGACTCCTACCTGTCAGTGACGTTTTAGAGGATCATTCTCCATCTCATTGACAACTCCTACCTGTCAGTGACGTTTTAGAGGATCATTCTCCATCTCGTTGACAACTCCTACCTGTCAGCGACGTTCATGGGTTCCAGGTGGGATCCCGACCCGGCCGAGCGGCTGAAAGCGGCAGCAGCGAGAATCCTGGGGGCAGAGACACGCCGGTTACACACCGAGAACACACGCAAAAATATTTTAAAGTTAGTGCTTTGCTTACTCTCTAGTTCTTTAGTCTGTTACATCAAGTTTAGGAGGAAACCAACTCCTTCTGGTTTCACCCAAACACCCACTGGGACCAATATACCCATTTCTAACTGATGGTTTCTCCTTGAGGAGGAAAAGACCGACAAGACCTGTGCTTATCCTAAGGGCCGGTACCGCAGGATTGCTGCGGGCAGGTCAGAGCAGTCGCCACGCCACCTCCCCATCGACTTCTTGGACAAAAGCAGCACAAGCGTGCATGCAGAAAACCTCCTAACACACATCTGCAGGAAGAAACTCCCTCGCTCTTTCCCAAATTGACTGGGACACTTAAGATCATACCACCATTCCCTGCAGAAGCTCCTTGAAGTTGCACATGAAGCGGAGAAAAGAAGGGGAAACGACTTCTTAAGAGTGAGTTTTTGTCCTGTGGGAGAGCATGTAAAAATAATTCTGAAAGAACATGCTTGTGCGTTCATCGGCTTCTTGCTTCCGAAAAAGTTCTGCCGGCCAACACTTTATAAAAATCCTTCCATGAGCCTGTACGTACAACGTACGACATCCAAACCTTCCCACTCCGTGAAACCACCGAGGGAAGAAACCCACAGCCAGCGTACACTGGTCACTCAGAAAAACCATCCAGCTTGCCATCCTGCTGGACGGGCAGTCACGAGCCGGTCAAACGCCCCTACGGCAGCTGCTTTTACCCAGAACAAAGCCCAGGATCGGTCGACAGGCGCGATTTCGGCAGCGGGGCCGTGGCCGCCGACCCGACGCGGGGTCGGCCCCGGGGGCAGCAATGCCGGGCTGGAGCTGCAGCTCCGTAATTGCTGCAGAGCGGCTGCCAAGATGACTCCTTGGAAGCTCGGCCTCTCATTTCTGCGAAGCCACCGAGAACTGAGTCATTTCCCTCCTCCAAAAGTTGCAGTTAATTTTTTTTTTTTTGCCCAGAAGGCAGGACAAGAGCTCGCTGAGTTCCATCCCTCCACTCTGGGCGGGCAAGGGTCACCTCTCAAATCAAACTGTCTCCCCTTGACCAAACTGCAGCGAGCTCACAGGTCACCTTGTCCCAAAAGCTGGGAGACTGCGCCCGGCACATCTCTTATTTTACTATTTTAAGTACACAGAAAGGTTCCAATAGGTTAAACAACCTGCTACAAAAGTGCAGATATAGAAACTTAATGAATGGATACGCAACTGTATTCTGGTCCCTGATTAGCTGTCTAGAGGGCAGGTCTGGCTAATTATAGCTCATCCTATTAGTCCAACGCTTTTCTAATTAGAAGCCCATTGAAAACCATTGCGATAGCTACTCCAGGGCCTTCAACAGAGCTATAAAACCCGACAGTTACACCAGCACTTCCCTGCTGCTCCTCGTGCATTGGGCTGGGAGACGAACAAACATTCCTTCATTGCACAAGTCGACAAAAAACAATATACACACCGCGTACCAGGTCGTGACAAGCGCTACCGGGGTAAATCGGGAGTTACAACAGCATCGCAGCGAGCGGGAAGCCACGAGTTCTAAGTGCTGGGGGAAAAAGAAAATTAAAACTATATATAAAAAAAAAAAAGGAATTATTCTGCCTGGTCGAGATAACTGCAAAAGGTCACAGTGGGAGGGGAGGATCCTCCGGCATCGGCTCTATGCTGGGGAGCCTGCGTTCTGCAAAAAGTCCTCCCGACACAGAGGAAAACGGTCCCACAAACGGGCTCGGCGGCAACTTGGCGTCAGCGTCTCCCGTGTTCTGGAGGAGCTCGGCAGAGATTGGGAAGCCCCGGCTACCGAATCGTATTTCTGAGGCTCCGGCCAGCCTCCATTTTTAACGAACCGTAGCATTAAACTCCCATAGTGCCCGTGTCATGGGACTAAAATAGTTTTCATCTTGCGAGGACACCAGAAGAGCGGTTTAACTGCTTCAGCGCCGCAGGACGCTGCCGCCCCTCGTACTGACCCGCGTTCGGCACGTGGACGTTCCCACCGAAACCCGCGGTCCTGCTCTGGATCTGTTCCATCCCTCCACGGCTCTATCCACGGCTCAGCCTCCTCCCGCATCTCCGAGATGAGAAGTTTGCTCCCGCAGCACACGCCGCTAAGGAGAAAAGGTTAAAACGCCTATAAAAATATTTTGAAGGATTGATTTTGAAAGCGTGTGTTCAGGGAACCTCGTAGGAAGCGGGCAATTAAACGGTTAATACTCGGAAATGAAGCTCTGCCCGAGCAGCAGCTCTAAGAGCAACAGCTCTAAGTTTTGATGCGTTTCCATTGGAAAAAGTCACTGCAGAAGAAGTGATCGCAGGGTTGGATGGGGACCTGCGGGTCCGTGTGCTCGGTGTGAGGCTGCTCTGCCAGCGCCGCGAACACTGGGGACACCGGGAACATCATTGGGGACATTGGGGACATCTGTCCGGCAGCAGCTCCTCCGCCATCCAAGAAAACAACATCTTTAGTGTCCCATTGCTCCACCGTTCTTTCAAAGGTTTGATGTCTCATTTAAAAAGAATTGTGGCTCTCACTCCGATACGGCAACTTTTAAAAACTGTAACATGTGAAACGTTCAAGAACTTAAACACAAAACCGAGCAGCATCTCCTGCCAACTCGCCAGAGCAGAAATCAGGTCTGTTTGCTCAGAGCCCACTTGGTCACTCAGGGAGGATTTTTCTCTATGAAACAATGACAGCTGTAGATCAGAATTTTTAGCAACATTACTGAATTCCATCAACACTATCTAGAAAAATTATGATCCAGTAAAATTCAACAGAGGTTTAGCCCACAAAACAGGGGTTTAGAAACATTTTCAGCCTAAGACAGGCTATGGATTCTCTAAGATTAAAGCGTGGTAACTATGACACGGGTACCAGAGTTGAGCGTTACTGCTGTACAAACCTCCTCGAGCAACCCAGATAAGAAAACTTCTGGACTTTTTGGAAGGCTGAGCGAGCTGGTCAGCAGAAAAACGGAGTCACATTTCAGTACAAATATTGACAGACAAGGGGCTGGCTTCTGTCTCATGTGTTCAGGCTTTACTTTCATAAATATTTTTCAATACAAGCGTAAAGTCTTCAAAGACTTCACTGGCCTGGAAGAACTCACAAGTATCAAATCTGGTTTTCTAAGCATCGAAATACCAGTTGAAAGCATTTTTGTATGCTCCAAAAATGCAGATTCCTCCCTGCACGTGTTTCAAGAGAATTCAAGGAAGAGCCATCAGATGGAAATAATGGTCACGGTGCACGTTTCAATCCAGCGTAAGCAACCGTCAGAGGGTGGAAAAGCCCCGCTCTGGCTTTGGTGAACGTGCCGATCCATCCTGTACCTGCCATTTGTTGGTGTTTCTCCAAATATTCAAGCGCTGCTCTTTACCTCCTGTGTGCCTAAAGCTCCAGGTGAAAGCTCCTCAACACCCCACGCACCCGCTCTTCAGTTTTAGCCTCTCTGCAGTGAAATGCCACCTTGTCGGGAGGAAAAAAAAAAAGCTCCTTTCAGATGCTCATTAATACCCGTTTATTGTGCACAAGTCAGATCGCAAATAAAACCGGTGACAAATTAAGAGTCTCCCCTGCTCGCTCCTGAATTCCTGCGCCAGAGATAACCCCCCCCCGCCCCGACTCCCCTCGATACCATCAATACCATTTGTAATTACACCCTCCCGATCGATGCCGGCGTTCGTGGGGCTGTAGTAACCCTGTAGTTAAGCCGGTGAGTAGCCAGGGATGGCGCAGCCGGCGAGGGCCATCGCTTGAGACGGCGGCACGAAGTCAGAGATGGAAAAACCACTCGCTGGCACCAGCTGTTCCCTACGCACGTCACCCAGCGCATCCTTCTTTTGGAGAACGCTGATTTCCCAGCATTTGTTCTCTACTGGATACCAAGCATTGGTAAATCACACGGAAGTGCTCTCAGGCCTTGGAGAAGAAACCCTGCTTTACTTCTGGATCCGGGAGAGTATAATCTGCTAGTTACGCTAACTGCTCTGCACTCCATACGGATTTCGACGCTAATTTAGCGGAGTTTTTAATTTTGAGTTCAGCTTTAGTTGGCCCTCTCAATCCCTGCCACTCGCCTACGCCAATACACAAGGAAACGGGAAATCTCGGGGTAAATTTTCTTCAGAAAATCCTTTTGAAAAAACACTGGTATAATCTAACCTCTTGCAATCAAAACTTACTGTTTTGAGACCAAAGTGCAAACACGTTTTGACTTCTCTCGTTCCTTAGTCTGGAATATCTCAGTGGTTAATTATATTACTGAGCTCCCTCCTCCCTCCCCAAACAAGCCGCACAATCTACCTGTGCTTTTACCGAGATTACCCGGAATTCAGTCAAACGTGGATATCTGGAGGACGCAAAGATAAAGAGGTTCCAACAATGCAGTTCAGAACCGAAAAATCAACTCATAATGCAATTTATGTCTTCAAAGTGGGGGCAGAGGGGCAGCAGGTACCCAGCAGATCTCTGCAAAAAAACCAGTTATTCCTCAAAAAGTCCACAGGAAACCACTCCAAGACACTTCAGCTTCATAAAAGTTCAGAGCGATATGTTACAAAATGAGCAAGAGAAGCTGATATTTCTAGATAAAGTGAACTTTAGAGCTAGGCTTTGGGTAGAACAGTTTTGGTTTGGTTTTCAGAGCTGTATCCCCTTGTGCAGAAGCATCTGAGCAATTTCATGTTCTCGTTCAAAGGAACAAAGGGGTATGTTAAGGAATTAGGGAAATCCACGAGTGAAACAGAGAGAAAACAGTATTTTTGCCATTAATTTTACAATTAGTTTAAACTGTGAAACAAGAGTTAAGTCAGAGAAGGGATGAAACCACCAATTTACGAGGTTGCGCTGGAGCCAGGTCTGAACACTTCTATCCATCTGTTTCACATGTATCCAAGTTAATCTTTGTAATTACTATGAGACCTGACTCATTAAATTGAAGTATTTGCAAGAGGTTGACTTGCAGAATAACAAAAAACACCTGACATGACCAACACAGGGCCCGTTTCGAGAAGAGGAACTGTAATATCTGCTGTGAAGCAAAAGGAGAGAACACCAACAAGAGCTAAAAATAGTCTGAAGTGTTTTGGTTTGGGGGTTCTTTGTTTTATACATAGCACAGTTTGAACTACTTTTTTTCAGTTACTCTCTATTTATGGCCAATTATGTTGGTCCTCACCCAGGGCCAAGATCTACTGGGTTCACCAGGTGAGCAAAAAGGGCTCAAATCACCAAAATATTTGTCATCCAGACCAGCAACTGGGACCAATACGATGCCCTGTCACCCTCCATCCCCAATGAGCCGTTCCAATCAACTGGATTTAATCAAAGCGCCGTCTAATCACCCAGCGGTGCCGGTCTCTGCAGACTGGCGTATAAACGCGTTTTTCAAGAGCTGGAATTCCTACCTGCCGTTTTCAGCTGTGGGATGTATTTCTGACAGAGGAAGGGGGTGTCTTTTTTCTATGCAAAGAGGCAGCATTATGAAATGCACTTGCAGAACTGTTTGGCAGAATATTAAACAGGCTGAGAGGGATGAATTTATCGCCCTTTTTGCCAGGCATCCAACAACCCTGAGGAAGAAGAATGGAAAGCTCTGGATCTTCCCTCCTTAAGACACAGGCTAAAATGAGCAGCAATGTACAATTAAAAAAAAAAAAAAAAGCGCGTGGCAAATTGTTATTTCTAGCTCTGGTGGAAAAATCTGTTTTACTCTCATGGATTCAGGTGTGTTTTTTGCTCTGGAATCCCACATTTGAGGGATGCTCAGAGCTACACTGAGGCTTTGCTGTGCTCACCAAGTGCCAGTGGCTTTAACTGGGCAACCTGATATCAACTAAAATATGATAATTTGATTTGTGCCTACCTGGCTTCAGCATCAGCGATGGAAAACACATTAGTAACCTTTTTAATTATCTTTTTTTTGGGGGGAGCTCAAGATACCATCCTCCACTACCAACACGTCCTTAATCTCAGTTGTAGGAGTACGTTAAAAACCCATAAGCTGATAATTTTGGAGCAGCAATTTTCGCTTCCCCAACCATATTATTTAAAAACCGAACCAAGGGGGTGTGTGCGGGGAATGACACTGTTCAGAAATCCAAATAAGGGAACGAAATGGCAGCTTGGCAGGGACCCAGCGGCCACACCTATTGACGGGGAAGCCGAGAACAGCCACCATCATTAATTAATCCTGAAGCCTGGGCACACTAAACTCCATCTGGATGCAGAATGCAGCCCCCACCTGAAATCAGTATTAAAAATAAGGACGGCAGTGGGGCTGGAGTTTCACCCCTGGCCCCGCAATTGGACAAGGAAACAAATGTTGTCATTGTCACCCATGGGATCAAGAAGGGATTTTAATTCTGAGCAAGCACTGGTGACAAACCTGGAATGGTCCCTGGACCTGGGCGTTTTGGGTGGAAAACAACCAGTGTCACAACTACGCCAAGCAACGTTTTGCAGAGGAGATGATCTTATCAAGTTTGTGTATCTAAACATCCTAAGGGATCAATAACATGAGCAATATTAAAATGAGGCTTCTTTAATTACTTCTGTAGTCTTCATCATCGTAGTTCTCAGGCACCTCACAGAAATAAGTTACCTGTCAGGTCTTAACCGAGAGGATTCACGCGCTTTTGTTCCCCAAGCCGCTTCAAAGTCCTGGCTGCTTGTTAAACCATCACCTTCAGGTTTAAAAGCAGTTTTTGGTGCAACAGAAGGAATGAACACATACCTCTCTGGATATGTTTGCTGAAGGAAGGAGAAAAAGTAGGAGAAACTGAAAGAGTTTCAACACAAACTAACAGAACAAAGGCAGCAGGTAAGGAGTTTGAGGTGCTCTGTTCTCCTGCTGGGCAGAGAAGGGCAGAGTCACAACCACAATTTATTTAAAAATATCAAGCCAAAAAGAGTTTACTCTCTTCAGAATGCAAAAGTTTTAGAGCTTTTCCAGCCACAGAATACCTTACATAGGCGCCACATACCAGACCACCCCCAAAGACACTATTGCTCCCCACCTCGTGTTGCGTTACCGATGGATATTGCTTCTTTCTTGGCTTTCCCATAAACAGTATTTGAAAAATAGTCTCCCCGCTCCCGAAACAATCAGGCACTTGTCTTCCAAGACTCCATCTCGTCAACCTTAAAAACAACCACAAAAACCAGCAGAAAGCAAAACTGGAAGCCCCTCCTCAACAGCATCATTTCACCGCCGCACTACGAAAACCAGGACATTTTACATTTATATTGCGCCCGGGTCTCCACGGGTGGTTCAGTGTGTTTGGGGACACGCGAGTACCTAATTCTGCCGGAGACGGGATTTTCCGAGATCCTATTAAATCTGAATGCCTGCAGTTTACTGCTGCTAATTCTCGCAGGCATTTGGGAGCTCGTGATGGCGCGGCTGCTTCGAACACATACACACACGCCGAGCACCGCCAACGGGCCATGGCCAGGAAGCCGCTCAAACTCACACCGACAGGGAAACCGGCATCCACAGGAAATCTAATAATTCCGTTCTCCGATTTGTTTGAGTACCTAAGAAGTCTTCACTGTTCGAGGCATCAAATCAGGTGAGGAAACAAGAAACACGTTACCCAGCAAGTGTTCTACTGAATTAAAGACAAAAAAGAGAAAATAAAAGCTTTCTTGAATGGCAACTCCTATAGTCTTACAGGTAATAAAACTGGATATTTGTACCCCGAAGTGAACAAGACTGGTCACATCAAAATCTATTTCAAGACTACCTGAAAACTCAACCAAGGCTTCATTTTTTTTTCCATTGAAAAGCTACATAAGCCTTTATTCCTTCAGCTCCAGCAATCTGGCACTTTAATGCCAAGACCTCATCATAAACTCCTACTAGGAAAGAAAAAAGAAAAGGCTGCCTTGAGATCAGCTCACTCTTACACACCTATCATCGCATCTCCCATCAAATACGATGGAAAAATATCACCAGCCTTTTGAGGTGCCATCTGACATTCTCAGAAGTCGTCGTTACTCACTTTTGTCTGAACTTTGTTTAACATTTACTGTTAAAGAATTAGTAATTACAACAAAGAGAGTTTGCGGAACCTCTTCCCGGCAGGTAAGGCAGAATTTCTACTTCCACGCTGGAACTACCCACGTTACCTACACAGTTAAACACCAATGAGTTATTTCCATTTGATAAGGTGCAAGGAAAAAAAAAAAAAAAAAATCACACGGCCTCACTTGCTACCAGGTGTTTTAGAAACTTCTTCAAGTACCTGAATTTTTAAATGCCTGTTTATATTCAGCTGAAGGTACTTTAGTACGGGGGAGAAATGGTGTTTACTTCATGTCAGGGCTCAACTCCTGCCTTGTGCAAGAGCTCTTTAATGGGCTTTATTTTTTTTGTTCCCATCCCTCTGGCTCCCATTCACGCCAGGGCAACAAAAAGCAGATCTTGCTATGGGTGACTGGAAGTGCAGGGGACTCCCAGGCCACACTTTTAATTTAGTTTCACTCGTGTTTATACAGGAATAAGCCCGAATCAGAAGGTGACGCATGAGACGCCAAAACCAGCAGACGAAGCGCTCACGGGCTCATCCCTTTCGTGCCGCAGCAAAGTTCACTACAGGGCACCACAAATTAGCAGGGAAACTGCATTCAAGTGATTAGTCACCTCATAATTGCCAAAGGAATCGGGGACCAACTCCTTTCCGGCAGAGCCGCAACTTCACGCCAGATCATCTGGGACACCCCACTTGCCAAAGTGCCTCACCTGAAGGGGCACCCAAAAATAGGCAGGAAAACTCCCTTTGCTCTCGCAAAATCCCGATTGTCTTCTGTTTGTTGTTCTCTTTTGGAGGGAAAAAAAAAAAAGACGGGGAAGAGAGAAGGAAAAGTAAGGAAGTGGGAGAATGAAGAGGCTGAAATGCTTAACTCAGAGCATAAAGAAAAAAGGGTAAAAAACAGTATTTAAT